>NC_133515.1:109400000-110600000 GCF_049354715.1 Callithrix jacchus
CATAGGGACAATATTAGCAAGAGACAGACCACATCTCAAAACGACCCTTACAGATGCTAATGCCAGCACCCTGACGCCACAGTGCAGAGACACAGCATCGCGGCATATCTTGCACGTGGTAAAGAAGAGAGTCGGGGAGTTTTGAAATCCAACAATAAGGGACAGCGCGGGTGGGAGTTGGGGAGGGACAGCCTGGGGAGAAATGCCAGATACAGGTGAAGGGGAGGAAGGCAGCACATCACACAGCGTGGGTGGGGAGTTGGGGAGAGACAGCATGGGGAGAAATGCCAGATACAGGTGAAGGGGAGGAAGACAGCACATCACACAGCGTGGGTGGGGAGTTGGGGAGAGACAGCATGGGGAGAAATGCCAGATACAGGTGAAGGGGAGGAAGGCAGCACATCACACAGTGTGGGTGGGGAGTTGGGGAGGGACAGCCTGGGGAGAAATGCCAGATACAGGTGAAGGGGAGGAAGACAGCACATCACACAGCGTGGGTGGGGAGTTGGGGAGAGACAGCATGGGGAGAAATGCCAGATACAGGTGAAGGGGAGGAAGGCAGCACATCACACAGTGTGGGTGGGGAGTTGGGGAGGGACAGCCTGGGGAGAAATGCCAGATACAGGTGAAGGGGAGGAAGGCAGCACATCATACAGCGTGGGTGGGGAGTTGGGGAGAGATAGCATGGGGAGAAATGCCAGATTCAGGTGAAGGGGAGGAAGGCAGCACATCACACAGCGTGGGTGGGGAGTTGGGGAGAGACAGCATGGGGAGAAATGCCAGATACAGGTGAAGGAGAGGAAGGCAGCACATCACACAGCGTGGGTGGGGAGTTGGGGAGGGACAGCATGGGGAGAAATGCCAGATACAGGTGAAGGGGAGGAAGGCAGCAAATCACACAGTGTGGGTGAGGAGTTGGGGAGGGTCAGCCTGGGGAGAAATGCCAGATACAGGTGAAGAGGAGGAAGGCAGCAAATCACACTGCCAAGTGTGTACCTATGCAACTATCTTGCATGTTCTTCACATGTAGCCCAAAACCTAAAATGCAATAAAAAAATAAACCCATAAAGTCATGTGAAGTGTGAGAGCACTGATGTCCACATTACTTCTCTGGCCTCTTTGTAAGGCTGTGAACTCCTGGATGTGGAAGCGTTTTCTTACCTGCACCTTGCAAGCAAACATGGGCTGTTGCTTCTGTTAGCTGTGCTGTTGGTGGCTACTTCGCCTTTCAGCTTCTGGTCTAAATTCACGGATAATTCTCTCTGAACATCACCTTCTATTTTTATAAAAGGTCCCTCTCTTCCCTTCCTACCCAAGCCCGACTCCTCCAGGGCTTCCTACACCCCGGTCTTCCTACGCCCCAGTCTTCCTCTCAGGATGATTCCAGCAAAACATCTTTCTCCTCTGGCTGGACCCCTTGATTCTCACCCTCAATCTTCAGTGCCCAGAACCCACCACATAGCTTAAAAGTGCCTCAAAATCTTATTTTCATCAACCAGAACACATGACAATGCCATGCAATTCATGCCCCTCAATTTCATGAGCCCCCCAAACCTCTTTGTCCCCATTTCATTCCTTCATGTGGAATTGAAAGATGTGAAAGCTTTGGTAGACAGGGATGGAAAGCAGGATGGATAATCAATTCCATCTCAGAATCACAGACTGTTGGAAAGATATGCGTCTTAGACTAGCATTTCTAGATATATCTCAGCAATACAACTTTTCCCCACACAAAGAAAACTCTGCAAGGAACCCCAGCTTGTGCAATTACGAAGTGTTGCTCCTCTGGTGGAGGTGGGGATGGGGGCAGGGGTGGAGTGGGGGGGGGGGTGATGGGAGATCCAGCCTCGCCTGCTGCTCTCCTCTTAGAGGAACCCTCTGGCCCCACGGAACCCGGTATGAAAATCCACTGACATAAGACAACGTCCCACACTTTATGTTGGAGGAAGCGGAAGTTAAGAAAGATTGAAGGACTACTCCAAGGTCGCTTAAGTAGTTGGCAAGAGAACCAGCACCAAACTCCATCTAGCCTGAGCTCGCAGCTAGAAGCATTCATAGGACGGACTCTCGTCACACTGTGTTACTACTAACGGCAGTAGAAATACATTCCTGCTGTTGATTATCCCATTGCCAAATGGTCACAGGATGGGTGATTCCAGCAGCCGAGAGTCTCGGCCACATCCAAGAAAATAGTGCTTGGCCCTCACTCTCTCTACCCACCTCCTGCCCTCAGCCTGTGCTTGGTGACTGTGTTCCTGGCTCCTGCCAGATGTTCTGCTGCTTTCTCTGCAAACTTCTGGGTGGTCTTCAGGATCAGCCCCCAGTGGAAGCCTCTGATTCAGTCCAGGCAGTCTGAGAACTTCCCACAGATAAAGAGCAAGGCCTCCCTGCCCTAGCATCACCTGAAAACTGGGAACAGCTGCCCGTGTGGGTGTGCCCAAGTTCCCTGCAGTGGCTGGCACAGCACCCTTGGTGGCCATGTGGGATGGAGGCTGCCCTCCTCCCCTAGCCTGGCCCAGACGCAGTGGCCTGTGTGTGCATGAGGCTCTGCACTGTGAGGCAGCCCTGTGGAAGCTGCCCAGCTGATTCTGAGTGCAAGTTCCTGAAGGAGGGTGTGCTGCGTGCGGGCCCTGATCTTGCACAGCATCCAAGGTAGAGACACAGGGGTGTGGGTGTCCAGGAAATGTTCTTTGGAGGCAATGATGACTGTCACCTCGCATGGAGAACCCACAGCTTGCTCCTTTTAACCTATAGCACGAATTTAATCAGAACCAAGGATGGGCAGATCGGTTTACGTTTGAAGTGAAATAAAAGAGTGTCATGGAAAATTAGGCTAGAATGGAAGGAGAACAATTTCAGCGTCAACTTCTCCCTCGTTTTTCTCTGACCTCTGACTTTCTACCTCTAATTCATGTTGCAAACATTGCATAGAACATACGTATGCCCGAAACGCCTTTTCTGTTCTTTATCTGAAGTTCAGATTGAACCAGGTCCCTGAACATGCTCACTAAGTGTGGCAGCCCCACTCTGTTTCCTGAACCTGCCCCTTTATTTCCACCCCTATTCTCATTAACCTGTTTCAAGCTGAACTTAACCTTCAGCCTTCTAGCTGCTTCTTGAACACTCAGAATAATTCCCATCCATTCTCCACTCTGCCACATTACAAGTTTTGTTAAGATGAAGTAATGGCCGGGAGTGGTGGCTCAAGCCTGTAATCCCAGAACTTTGGGAGGCCGAGGCACGTGGATCATGAGGTCAAGAGATCGAGACCATCTTGGTCAACATGGTGAAACCCTGTCTCTACTAAAAATACAAAAAATTATCTGGGCATGATGGCATGTGCCTGTAGTCCCAGCTACTCGGGAGGCTGAGGCAGGAGAATTGCCTGAACCCAGGAGGTGGAGGTTGCGGTGAGCCGAGTTCGTGCCATTGCGCTCCAGCCTGGTAACAAGAGCAAAACTCTGTCTCAAAAAAAAAAAAAAAGATGAAGTGACACTGTCATTTTTGGGTTCAGAAATTCTTCAGTGCCATCCAAAATGGAAATCCATGAGTACAACATACAGCATGTGGTTTGGCCTCTGCCTCCCTGTCCTGCAGAACCCCTAAGCATCTCCTCTTGTCCTTCATGCTTTCATCTTTGAATTCATCTGGGATTCTCTGAGCACACGAGGCTCTCTCATGGCCCCGTCAGTGCCTCTGTCCAGAGCTCCATCCTCTTGCTTATCTGTGTGGCCCACATTCCTGAGGAAAAACGTTTTCTCTTCCATGCACACTTTTCTGATTCCATGGGGAAACTTTGTGCCCTTACACCTGCCTCCTTTCTGGCAAGGGAAAGTCACATTGTTTTCCTTGCTTACTTTTCTGTCCCTTTCCTCATTCAGCAACAATAAAAGTGAGCACAGTCTTAAGTCTGTTCAAATGACAAGAAAACCAGAGTTCCTGGGATGGATTGAATGTTTTAAAATGTGCTTTAAATTTGGAAATGATAAGCTGTTTTGCCGTAGGCTGTGTCATGTTTCGGCAGGTTAGGGACCAGTCCAGTGAACTGTTTTGTCATTCCTACTCCTCATAGATTTTAAATCCTAAGATGCACAGAGAACAAAGCACATGTTCTATCTGGTGGGAATGTCTCAAATCATGATAGCTGATTCTGTGGGAGGAGCTGGCTATGAAGATCTCTGTTGGGCAGGGCAGAACATGGCTAAGAACATGGTCTTTGTGGGCCAAGCCTGATGCCCTGGCCTCATTCTGGAGCTGGTCAGTGGAGGGCATTCAGCGGGGGATGATTAACAAAACAAAGCAGTGTGGGATTTTTGTCCCGGAATGATAAACACACCAGCCTCATTCAGCACCTCCTGCAGGCTGCCCCTGTCCTGGTAACAGTGCCTCGCCCATTCTCAGCATTGTCTTCTCCTCCTGGCATCCCTGCCTCAGCCCACTACCCACCTGCTTGAACATCCAGGATAGAGGGCCTATTGGCATCACATGTTTTGAGGACCTTCAAGGTTGTTCTTGCTTCGTGGTGTGATTTAGGGTTTCTCACGTGGCCATCTGTGGATGGCCCAGTTTTTATTTTCCTGAGTAGGCACCACGCACGTCCACTTGCACTCTGTGAGACTTTCCCTCACCTGAACTCCACCGGTGCCTGCCATGCTGTCAGCATCAGCCAGATCTGCCCTATAGCTGCAATCCTGGGAGATGGGAACATCCCTACCTAAGGAATCCATCCTATCATTTCCAAGAATTAGATGAGTTAACAATGGCACGTACTTAAGTCAACACAACTCATAACCTTCTGGATAATATTTATACTTCTCAGGTGCTCAAATAGATAATTCTTAATTTCTATTTTCCCCTCTAAATTTTGTACCTTTTATTCGAATATCCTGTTTCTGCTTCCTGGAGTACTTCTATTCCTAAGCTTTATTAAACATCTACCCTCTGAGCTTTACTAGAAACACTGCTTTCAGGGCACCTTCCGCATGCCCAGTGGTGGACAGTATAAGGCTATGGAGAAGAAGTCTTGTCGCTATAGACCCATGTGACTTCCAAGCCTCACACTGGCATTAACTGTGCAAACAACAAGTCACTTAAACCTTCTGAGGATTCTCTTTTGGGGCCTCATCAAGAAAATGGGGTCTGTACTGTGGACCTGTCTTTTAAGTTTGTTCTGAGGAGCAGAAACTATGTCATACCAAAGGCAGCTTAGCACAATACCTACTCAAGAATTATTAGTTTAAAAAAAGTGAGTTCAAACCTCTGTGATCCAGATGCATTCCGTGTGTGCATTCTTTTACATTTACTATAATTTATTATGTACATTAATGTCCTTCAATTCTACCCCCACAACTTTGTACATACTTTGAGGTTAATTTAGTCTGAGTCTGGCACGACCTAAGCATGCGTGTTGACCTGAATGAGTTTATAACCATAACTTCAAGGTCTTAATCAGAAACAATGAGAAATGCCTGGAATTTTAGCTCTGGGAGAAGACTACCGGCAGAAATGGAAGAGATCTTTGGGAAGAAAAAATAATTTTCAGTGGTTCTTAACTCATAGCAGCAAGAAGTCAAAACTACTGCTGAACCTGCTAGGCAGCCACCTACCAAGTCCTCTAACCAATGCCAAGACGGAATGGGTTTATCCCTGGCAATTTGGGACCCCCCCCTATGTTTAATGTCTTCACCAGGATTCTAAGTCTCCCCCTTTCCATCTGCTTTGCTTAGAACATCACTGCAAATAACAGAGAGAAGTGGGAAATTTGAAACTGTTTGGGAGTGGCTTTCCCATAATTTCCCTTGCTCCCCTTTCTGTTGGAGAATCTTTTGAAATATGAGAAAACTTAGTGAACATATTGATCACTCAGGGATTTCTGAAGCGGTAATATAACTATTCCCCCGCGTAAGAAGCAGTTCCCTTACCATCCTCCAGCACGGGGCTGCTGGCCGTCCAGCCACAAGCTCAGCAAGTAGCAGAAAAGCCCAGTGCTTACGGCTTCCCTTTCTGGATGCAGCCTTGGACACCATCTGCGTTTCCCAGGTGGTATTTTCCAGGGACAAAGAGAATTTTCTGACACTCACTGTGAGTCACACATAAAATCCCTGTTTTCACCCTCAAAGTGAAGGCGCTGTGTGACGGAGCCTGGCCCTTCCCTTTGTACAGCTGACAGGAGGCAGCCATATGGTGGCGGCTGCAGAAGACTGTGGTGAGCCCAGTCAGTGATGTTGGCGAAATATTGGAACTTTGCGTGGTGCCATTCTTTCATCAAGCTCTCGATCTATTGTCATCCTGGGCATGGGATTCATTTGATCTCCATGGTGGGTGAGTCTGAATTGATTGCTGATGATTCATTATTCAGTCTCTGGCCAGTTGGCAGCAGAAATCAAAGCCTTTTCACACTCATTTATAATGTCTAAGAGCCCAATAATCGTGTTCTGTGGGGGAGAAATTTACTCCTTCATGTATTCATTCAAAAGCATGCTTGAGCCTTCACTCTGGAGCAGGCCAGCTCCTGGGCGTCTGGGACACAGCTCTGAGCAGGAAGCAGTTTCTGCCCTTGATGATGTTTCAGTGTCATGGGGAGGTGGACTCGCCGTTATGATAGGTGTGTTAACTGCAAGAAGCCCATAAGCACGTGACATTCCACCTGCACTGCTGAGGGGCACCTAACCCTTTAACGCCTAAAGGCTTCTTTAAGAAGATGGCTGTGAGAAACAGCATAGGTTAGCTAGCCATGGCCACGCAGAACTCAGACTTTCCCTGAGAGGAAGAATAAGGAAGCCAGAAAGACAGGATTATGGTGTGGGTGTCAGCCCTAGAAAGGCAGAGGTTGATCATCCCTGGTTCTCTTCCTCACTGCATCTTAAGCATCTGGTCTCAGTTGCCCATTATCCTCATTCATGGTAGGGGTCACGAATTAATTCAATTCGTGAAATTGAACTTTGGAGACTCAGTGTTGTCACAAGCCCCAAGGGTCTAGAGATCCCGCTGGCATCCACTGCCGTACACAGCCTACTGATGTCCACACATAGATCACTACAAGATCATCACTGGAAGGATACAGTACCCAGCTCAAGTCTATGGTTTGGTTTTGATTATAGACTAGTGGTTCTCAAACTTTTTCATTTCTGGGCTCAGTCACATTTTTAAGAATTATTAAGGATCCCAAAGTTTCTGTAGTGTATATTTACCAAAATTTATTATATAAGAAATTAAAATTGACAAATGTTTAAAACAGAAAAATACACAAGCACACATCCCATTTATTGTCAGAAAAATGATGTCATCACATGTCAGGGAGCTTCTGGAAAATTCCACTGCATGCTTATTAAAAAGTTGGACCTAAAGGGAAAAATAACACTTAAAAGAATTTCATTCCTTTATAGGAAAAAATAACATCCCTCCAGTGATGTAGCACATTTTGTTTTCCACTCATCAGTTGATAAACTCATGAGTTGTTTCCACTTCAGGGTTACTACGAATAATGCTGTTATGAGCATTTATGTACAAGTTTTTGGGTAAACATATGTTTTCATTTCTTTTATGAATATATCTACAAGTGGAATTGCTAGGTCACATGGCAACTCTAACATTTTAAAGAACTTTCAAAACGTTTTCCAAGGTGGTTGCACCATTTTACATTCCTACAACCAGTGAACAGAAGTTTCAGTTTTTCATACTCCATTATTGCCTATCTGGGTGATTACAGACATCTTAGTGGGTGTGCAGTGGTAACTCATGGTGGCTTTCTCTAGCATTTGCCTAATGATGAATGATTTTGAGCATAATCCTATGTGTTTATTGGTCATTTGTATATCTTCCATGGAAAAAAATGGCTGTTAGATCCTTTGCCCTTTAAATATTTACATATTCCAGACATGAACACCTTATCAGATATATAATATGTGAATATTTTCTTCCATTTTGCGGGTTGTCTATTCTTGATGCTGCCCTTTGAGACATAAATGTCTTCAATTTTTCAAGAAGTACAACTCATGTATTTTTTCTTTATTGCTTCTGTTTTCAGTGTCACATCCAAGAAACCCTACCTAACCCAGGCTCACATAAACTTACTATAATGATTTCTTCTAAAAGTGCTATTGTTTTAGCTCTCGCCTTTAGGTCTGTTTTTAACTTGCCAATAATATTTGTTTATGGTATAACATGTGTGAATTAGGAGTCCAATTTAATTCTTTTACATGTGTATGTTAAGGTTTCACAGCACCATTTGTTATAATAACTATTCTTTCTTTATTTCTTAGATGAATTTTAAAAACTTTCTCCACAGCTACCAGTCTGGAATACCTTAACAACATCTCAAACTAGCCAAGCCTTCAATGTCTCCTCTTCAGGACCTTATTTTCCTCTTTAGAGTTTCCCAGTCTCTTGTGAAAGGAGATTGGGCAGGCTTTTCGTTAGGATGCACTGAAAAAAATCCTTCTAATCTTTAAGGAAGTTTGGGACATTGAGTGCATGTGGAACTTCAAAGGCTGAAGAAACAAATTCTTGTTCTGCTCTAATCTGATTTGGTAGATCAAGCAGATTTTTCAATACTCACAGTCACATTGTGAAGACAGAATCTTTTAAATGAGAAAGTAACTGCCACAGGGTTTGGCACATAGCTAAAATCAATGCTATTTTTTTCTTCTTTAATCATTTCAGTTTGAATATCTACCAGATGAGGAGTTGAAATACTATGAGACTCAACCTAGACTTCTCTGTTAAATTAGTCAATTCTGGTAGGGTGGGAATTTAGATATGTTTGGAGAAGAAAATGTAATAATTGTTGGAATTTTTTGAGTGGTTCTTATGATCCAGATACTTTGCTAAAGATTTATAGACATGTTTAATTTAATTTATTCAACTCCTTATGAAGTGACACTATAACTTGGTTTCAATGCCTGCTTGACAAGCATTTAAAGCAATAGACTTTGTGGGGGATTACAGGGTAAGAAGAGTGCCAAGGCCCTCCAGCTGGTGGAACTGTGACATTTTGTCAGGGGTAATGTCTCCTAGCACCAGGGATCACCACAGTGCTAACTTCTGGAAGGACCGATGAAGGGTATTCAGGTAATTGTAAAGGTGAAAAGCCTTAACAATAGGAAGTCCCATTGGCTGTTTAGCTTCATGGGACAACTATCAGGCAACTGTTGCAAAAGTCCGTCCTGGCAAAGACAACAGGAGTGCCCACAGTTAGAAGAAGGCTCCCTCATGAACCTGAAAAGGTGGGACATCCAGGCTGTATGGACTCTCTGTACCGAGGTGACAGGCACCAGTGCGGAATGGGAGCACTCATACATTGACCTGAGTGGGAAAGGGGTCGAGTGCCTACACCATCATATGGTAAGCTGTCCAGGTCTAGAGGGAAGTGCTTCTGAACGTTCCTTCCAGAAAAAAACCTGTCGGCGAGAGCTAAAATGCAGACAGAGCTTTCTGCATAAAGTGTTCATTTCAGTATTATTTATCATAGTGAAAAAAATGATGATTGTCTCAATGTTATAGTAATGGGATATTTAAATAAATTATAATTTTGACATATGATGGATATAATACAATTATTAAAGTGAGGATTGTAAGGGATTTATTAGTACTTTCTGATGAAATGTTGAATGACAAAAGCATATTGTGAAGTTACATGTACAATGTGATTAAAACTATACATAGACTTAGTAAAAAGTTGAATAGCTCTAGTAATATGAACAGCATTTTAATGTTTTTAGAGAAAAACCTAGAAAACACGCCCAAAATTAAATAATCAACATTTGAATAAATATATAATACTATTTCAAGAAAAGGAGGAATCTTAGAGTGGACGTAATGCCAGAGATAGATGAAATTGGAAAGTTAATCACCAATGCATCCTAATTTGGGGAACAGAAACCAAAGTGAAAGAGAAGTTAACTGCTATTGATTAAGTTAGTGACAAAGCTGGAGTTAAAATGCTGTGCTCTTTACACCTTTTCTCTTCTCAACTTCTTGAGAGATTTTTCCACTTTCACTGAAGTGACTATTTCTCTTCCTTCCCTCCTCCTCAACCATTCCATATCCATCAAAAGCTCTGGAAAAGTTGAATTACACCAAGTGACTTGTACTACATCCAGCAACCTCACTGTAATTCTACTCCATCGACTGCAATTGAAGAAAACTAATAGCATACAAAGAACTGGAGATAATGTTATATGTGAATATTTAATTATGCTGTAAATATTTAAATATTCATTTGAAGTATGAAAAATTTGTTATTAGTAAAAAAATTATCTTACATTCACATTGCAACTCACCTTTACAGAGATTTTACGGTTGAGAGCTATGCTGTAGGTCTTAAGGTCCCTTTCACCTGAAATCTGAGTACTTTCTTAGAAGAGGAAAAGTAAACTTAAAAGACCCCTCATTAATGAGGCGAGCATTTAAGGAAGCAATATTCTGGTCTTGCCTTCCTAAGTGCTTCATTTAAAATGAAAAGATTCTATTTTAAAGGAGTGACAGCAATTCTTCTCATACTTCTGTCTAGTCATTCAAGCATAGTGCAGAGTAAGTGTGTATTCATCAGCAGGCCATCTTGTGAGAATGTTCAGAGATTTTCATGGAAGTCACAGATCTTCAGTAATACAGAATTAGCTCATTCTCTAGCCATGTTTTTCTCACTTCCAACTGAAGGTCGCTGTCATGAACAAAGATCAATTGCTGGAAAGACGTAATAATCCTAAAGATATATGTACTTAGTAGAAGACCTTCAAAACACATGAGAAAAAGACTTAGAAGTTAAAGGAGAAATATACAAATAATCATAGGTATAGGTTTTACAATATTTTTCTCAGTATTGTATACAATAAGTTGACCAAATGTGAATAGAGGCATAGAAGATTTCAATGAAATTATTAACCAAATGGATCAATACATCAAAAATAGCAGTATATATTCTTTTCAAGTGCACATTAATCATTTACCAAAATAGATCATACATTGGGCCATGAAATCAGTTTCAATAAATTTTGAAAGTCTGAAGTCTTACAAATTATGGTAGTTTACCATGACATTTGAATGATAAATAAACAGCAATTTCATATATAGAAAAAACCCAAATATTGAGAAAGTAAACAACACATTTCAAAATAACTCTTAGGTCAAAGAAAAACAAATTATAAGACAAATTAGAAAAGTTTTCAAAATGTATTTTTTAAATATTTCAAAATGAAAATAAAAATAAAACATATAAAGTATAGGGATGTGCCTAAAGTAGAGCTTAGAGGGAAATTTATACTCTACAAGTTTCTATTGAAATGAAGAAAATTTAACATCAATGATCTAAGATTCCACAGCAAAAAACAGAAAAACTAAAAAAAGAGAAATAGGGGAAAATTTTTAACAATGCAAACTAGAAATTAATGAAATACTAAGCAACAATATAACAAATTATCAAAGCCAAAATGTAGTTTTTTAAATAACTTAATAAATTAAGTAAAACGCTAGGTAAATCAATCAAGAGTAAAAGAGATAAAATACAAATACCAATCTCCTGAATGGGTGAGGGGATACTACAGATTGCATAGATATAAAAATATAGTAAAGAAATATTCATGAGTAATGTTATACCAATAAATTCATAATGGACAAATTTCTTGAAAACATGATTTACTAAAATTGACTCAAGAAGAAATGGAAAATTGGAATAATTTATATGCATGGGATACGTCGTATTTATAATTAAATACCTTCTGACAAGGAATACTGAAAATCTAGATTTTTTTTACTGGTAAATTCTATCAAATGCATAGAGACTAAACAATAAAACTCTTTGAAAAACTGTCTAAGAGTTGATATTCTGACATTCACCAAGTCATTTTATGAGGCCATAATAAACCTGACACCTAAAAATTGCAATAACACTATGAGAAAAAAAGTCACATTATAAAAACAGATGCAAAAAGACAGCATGTATCTTTTTGTGATTGGCTTATTTCACTTAGCATAATGTCATCAAGTTTCATCCATGTCATACATGTGACAGAATTTCCACCCTTTTTAAGGCTGAAAAATATTTCATTGTATGTGTATGCCAGATTTTTAAAAAACTATTCATCTGCTATAGACATTTGGGTTGCTTTCATCTTTTAGCTATTGGGAATAATACTGCTGTGAAAACCAATGTGCAGATATCTCTTTGAGATTCTGCTTTCAATTCTTTTAGATACACACCCAGAAGATGAACTGCTGAATCATATGGGAATTATATTTTTAATTTATTGAAGAATCTTTATCGCATTTTCCATGGCAGCTGCACCATTTTGCCTTACCAACATTGCACAAGGATTCCAATTTTTTTCATATCCTTGCCAACAGTTATTGTTTTTTGATAGCTGCCACCTTATTGAATGTAAGGTGGTATTTTATTGTGGTTTACACTTACATTTCTCTGATGATTAATAAAGCTCAACATATTTTCATATACTTATTGAACATTTGTGTGTCAACTTTAGAGAAATGTCTATTCAAGTCTTTCATCCATTTTTTAATTGGGTTACTTGACTTTCGCTGGTGAGTTATAAGATTTATTTATATATCCCAGATATTAATCTTTTATCAGATGTTTGATTCATGAAGATTTTCTCCCATCGGTACTCGCTTAAGTGCGCTCTTTTATGCACAAAAGTTTTCCAGTTTATCTGTTTGTTTTTGTTATCTGTGCTTTTGGTGTCACAGTCAAAACATGCTTGAAAAATTCAGTGTCATGAAGCTTTTCCCCTATTCTTTCTACTAGGAGTTTTATAGAATTAGGTATTAATTCAGGTCTTCAAGCCATTTTGTTACTTATATGTGTCAAATGGTGCTGGGATAAATAAATAATTAGGTAATAAATTAACTTGACTTCTGCCTCACACCAATTATAAGTATATAATTATATATAATGACATAGAATATAACATTTCTGGTTTTTAAAAAAAGAATTTGTGTTACCTTTTAGTGAGGTAAAGATTTCCTATACAGGGCTTAAGAGCATTAGCTACAAAAGAAGAAGAAAAGGATAACTTAGACTTCATAAAAATGGAAAACCTTGGCTTACCAAAAGACTATTAGGGGCTGGGCACAGTGGCTCACTCCTGTAATCCCAGCACTATGGGAGGCCATGGCGGGCTGACCACTTAAGGTCAGGAATTCAAGACCAGTCGGGCTTGAAACCCGGTGAAACATGGTGAAACCCCATCTCTACTAAACGTACAAAGGCTTAGTTTGGTGTAGTGGCACACACCTGTAATCCCAGCTACTAGGGAGGCTGGGGCATGAGAATGGCTTGAACCTGAGAGGTGGAGGCTGCAGGGAGCTGAGATTGCACCACTGCGCTTTAGCCTGGAGTTTATTAGACTACCTCTAAAAAAAATAGATTATTATGAGATGAAAATTACAGAATAAAAAAACATGTAAGTGACATAGGACTTGTATCCAGAATATGTATACAATTTCTACAAGTCAAAAATAAAAATAAAAATGAACAAGCAAGCCCCAATTAAAACAGGCTAAGCTGTGTGCACAGACACTTCTCATGGAGATACATGTAAATGGACACAGGAGAAAAGGGGCTTGCTACTCTTAGCCCTCAAGGGAATTCCAAATAAAGCCATGGTAAGAGTACATGAGACTCATACTTTCTACATCTACATGGTGACACCTACACAGCCAAAGCTCAAGTCAAAATATAGGAATGAGCAGAGAGAAATGTATCTTAAAAATGAGATACCAGCTCACATACCCTACGATAACTAAAACTAGAAAGATCAACAATGAGATCTTGAACATCTGGCACTTGAAATTTTTACCAACCTGAATCCAACTTCAATTTCATATGAAAGCTCTGTTTCTTCACTGAATGGTACTTTTATTTATAAAAATCAAATAAATTGGAAAATAAAATTTTAAATATCCTATTTATAATATTATAAAAACATCAAATTTATGCTAATAAACTTAATAAAAGATATGCAACCATGTTATACTGAAAATTATGAAATATTGCTGATAGATGCTTTAAAATCTATACTAAAAGATTAAAATGTTAAAAAAAACTTTGAAAAATTGTGTGCACTTATTTATAATCCAGCAATTCCACTCATAGGCATTTATCCAGAAGGAATGTAAATGCAAAAGAACTGAAACAAAAATATTAATAGTATTTTTATTATAACCCCAAATTTGGAAAAACCAAAATGTCTATGAACAGAAGAACTGATAAAAATTATTACTACATGTATACAATGAAATACTACTCCATGATTAAAAAAAAGAAGAAGGGGCTGATATCCAGAATTTACAAAGAACTCAAGCAGATTTACAGGAAAAAAACAAACAAGCCCATTCAAAAGTGGGCAAAGGATATGAACAGATACTTTACGAAAGAAGACATATATGAGGCCAACAATCATATGAAAAAATGCTCATCGTCACTGGTCATCAGAGAGATGCAAATCAAAACCACATTGAGATACCATCTCACACCAGTTAGAATGGCGATCATTAAAAAATCTGGAGACAACAGATGCTGGAGAGGATGTGGAGAAAAAGGAACACTTTTACACTGTTGGTGGGAGTGTAAATTAGTTCAACCATTGTGGAAGACAGTGTGGCGATTCCTCAAGGCCTTAGAAATAGAAATTCCATTTGACCCAGCAATCCCATTACTGGGTATATATCCAAAGGACTATAAATCGTTCTACTATAAGGACACATGCACACGAATGTTCATTGCAGCACTGTTTACAATAGCAAAGACCTGGAATCAACCCAAATGCCCATTGATAATAGACTGGATTGGAAAAATGTGGCACATATACACCATGGAATATTATGCAGCAATCAGAAATGATGAGTTTGTGTCGTTTGTAGGGACATGGATGAATCTGGAAAACATCATCCTCAGCAAACTGACACAAGAACAGAAAATGAAACACCGCATATTCTCACTCATAGGTGGGTGATGAAAAATGAGAACACATGGACACAGAAAGGGGAGTACTAAACACTGGGGTCTATTGGGGGGAAAAGGGGAGGGCCAGTGGGAGGGGGAGGTGGGGAGGGATAGCCTGGGGAGAAATGCCAAATGTGGGTGAAGGGGAGAAGAAAAGCAAAGCACACTGCCATGTGTGTACCTACGCAACTGTCTTGCATGCTCTGCTCATGTACCCCAAAACCTATAATCCAATAAAAAATTAAAAAAAAGAAGAAGAAGAATTGCTGGTATTTGTACCACTATGGATGAATCTCAAAAACTTTGTCATGTGTACAGGGCCAGGTACAAAGAGTACATTCATATGACTCCATGTATGTATAATTCAAGAACACGTAAAACTAATCTGTGATTACAGAAGTCGGAAGAGTGAGAAGTGAGGAAATGGACTGGTAGAAGGCTTGAAAACTTTCTAGAACTGAATTGGGGGGATGGTTACACAGGTGTATGTATAGGCTTTTACATTTGTTAAAACTCTTGCAGTGAAAATAAAGATGAGGGCCTGGCATGGTGGCTCATGCCTGTAATCCAAGCACTTTGGGAGGCTGAGGCGGGTGGAATACAAGGTTAGGAGTGTGAGACCAGCCTCGCCAACATGGAGAAATCCCAGTCTCTACTAAAAAAAAAAAGAAAAGAAAAAACAAAACAACAACAAAAAACTGTGCATGGTGGCGAGCGCCTGCAATCCCAGCTATTCAGGAGGCTGAGGCCAGAGAATTGCTTGAACCCGGGAGGTGGAGGTTGCAGTTAGGGAAAATCTCGCTTTCAGTTTACATATATAAGCTTTCGCATTCTGACCCTTGTGTAAGCTGCACACAAGTCTGGCACTGGTTTTTCACTGAGTGCCCAAAGGGTGCTCTCTTTCTTCACGAAACGGAGTTATTGCGCCGTGGAGACAGCACTGCCTCCGAGGTCCAACCTGGGTCCAGTTTTGTCTCTGACGCTGCTGTGGGAATTAGGGTGGGGACTTAAGCTTGCTGAGCATAATTTACTTAATTATCAAACGACAAAAAATAGCATCTAACTCATAGCACCGTTGAAATAATTACATTTTTTGAAAAAAAGAGTAAGTATAGTGTTAATCTCATTTAGGCACAAACAAGAAAAATTAATTCCATTCCCTCATCTATGCCCAGAAGTATGTGAGGAAAAAAATCATCTTTTTTTTTTTTTTGAAGGTCTCATTCTGCCTCCAAGGCTGGAGTGCAGTGGTGAAATCTTGGCTCACTTCAACCTCCGTCTTCTGGGTTTAAGTGATCCTCCCTCCTCGGCCTCCCAAGTAGCTGGGATTACAGGCACGCCCACCACACCTAGCTAATTTTTGTATTTTTAGTAGAAATGGGGTTTAGTCATGTTGGTCAGGCTGGTCTCAAACTCCTGACCTCAAGTAATCCATCCACCTTGGCCTCCCAAAGTGCTGGGATTACAGGTGTGAGACACCAAGGCTGGCCGGAAAATTAAAAAAAAAATCTGTTCTTTATAAACGAGCTCAGTGGGCTATGAGTTTTTAAATAATTCTCTACTCATTTAACAAAGTTTTCTCATTTTTCCATTTTCCACCCGTCTTTGTATTACTTAGCGCATGTGCAGAATTCCAAATTCTCAACCACTTGGTCTCTTGTAGGAAGGAGAACTCTGCAGGGCTCACAGCCTGTGTCTTCCTGTTATCACTCCCCGACTCCTCTTCCAGAACAAGTACCAGCTGATCCAAATGGGTAGATGGGGCTATCTGGAGTTCGTTCAGAACATAACGCGGTCTCCACACAGATGCGAGTTCATTTTCTTTGTATAGATTATCTAACTAAGCAATGAGAAAACAGAAAAACATGGGCTGCTAATTGATAAAACAGAAAAGATCAAACACACGTCAGAGAGCAGAGCAAATGTTCCCTTCAACTGTAGATGTTCCTAATTTGGAAACATCTGAAAACTGTTTGCTTGTGAGATGTTCAAGTTCAGGAATGGAATATGGGTCTTTTCTAAAAACACTGTATCTGTATTGTGGTTTATAGTGTGGGCATGTCAGGGCTACTCCCTAAGATGTTCTAGGAAGCGGAAAAGGCCATCTGGCCCATCATCCTCCACTCTCTGTTTTAGTTTAATTTTACCCGCCTGCATTTTCACTCTGCCTTCAATCCCTTCCTTCTCCAGAAGAGGACTGAGGAGGTTATTGAAGCCATTTATCCTGTTGCCTTCAACAGCCTAGTCTGGTAACCTTTTCCATATGTTTCGTAGCCTTCCCTTCAAAATAAAAAAGCTGCCTACCTTCCTTCAGTATTTCTATATGTTCAATATGTCAGTTTTATTCTTCAGTCTTTTAACTGTTTCCCAGTAAGAAATATTGAATTTCTAACTATTTGGTCTAGTTCCTACAATATGCAGAAATTTCTATACAGATAGAAATTCAACATTTCTTATTGGGAAACAGTTAAAAGACTAACAAGTATTTCTACTAGTTTTAATTTCTTCAAAGGCAGATTGCTAAATTTGAAAGCAGATTGCTTTCAAAATATACTTACAGCTTGATAAAATTTTCTCACTCTCAGTTTTCCTGAAGGGGAAAGTTTTGTCAGGGAATACACAACCAAAGGGAAAAACGACCATGTATGTTAGGATAAAGGAAGAAACTGCAGTAACAATGCTGTAGTTACAAACAACCTGATGCTTTCAATTCCTTAGTGCAACCCTAGACTGTTTTCTTGCTCACCTACGTGTCCATTGTGGGTCACAGTTGAGCTCCGCTCATGGCAGTCACTCAGGACCCCAGGCTGGTGGGGGCTCCATCGTGGCGACGTGTGCTTCTGTGATCTCTCTATCAGTGAGATGGAAATACAGCAGATGCACACTGGGTCTTCATTCTCCTTGGAAGTGGCACATTTCACTTTTGCTTACATTTTGTCGGCCAAATCAATAAATATTGACACCTAATATTGAGGGGATAGAAAAAGTGCATTTCTTATATGCAAGGAAGGAGTTATTCTGAGAACATTTGGTGAACAGCTGTAATGACCACCACACAAAGTGACACTGAGGATATGGACCAGACCGCCGTTGATGCCGCTGGTTTCAGGAAAACGGCAGTGCCTAGCTGGGACAAAAATTCTGCATGTTAGAGTGAGGACTGGGGCTAAGAAGTGGACTTAAATGTTGAAAAGGCATAGCTAGGCTTCCGAACACTGCAACCAGAGAACTGCTATCTCTGCTGCCTCAGTGTACTTCCTGTTTTCCCAAAGATTGGTCCTGGCCCTAGAGCTGTAGGCATGGCTGTTAATCTAGGAGGATATCCAGGCTAGCACCTGAGTGAGCTAAGGGAAAGAGGAAGGAGGTCACCAGGAACAGCCCAAACAACAGGCAGGATAAAAACAGGTCGGGGACAAGGCCCTCTGACTCCTGTCAGGATTAGGCAAATCCACACAAGAACACAGCTCCCACTAAGACTCTGACTCCCAGCCTCTGGAGCTTATATTTCTAGGGGACTTTGAAGCTTTCAAAGTGCATTCACATAGCCTGTTCACTCAGTGAAACTTACTGAATGTTGCAGAAATAGTGATGTCTTATCGTAGAAAAATAAAATGTTTTCTCTGCCTGTGAGATGCAACCAAGTGGCTCCATGGTTGAGTGTGAGATTCAAACAAACCACTGATGAAAATATAACCAGTGAGCAGTGCATGCAGGGAACCCTAGGAAGATTGTTAAGTCCGATATCTCACGTAATGGGAGTTAGAGGAGATTTTCTGAAGCATTTGAAATAATGTGTGAATGACACCTACCAGAAAAAGAAGAGGACTATGCTAGGGAACCAGACTGAACAAAGAGCATTTATGAAGACTCAGAAGCTTGAGGACACGTTAACTGCAAGGAAGTTGGTAGGAAGGAAAGAATTTAAAACGTGTTACAACACGGTAAGATTGGGACATGCATGCTGGATTTAACATAGGGCCATGTGATCTTAGACACGGAGCATTATGCAGCTTGGAGAGGTGTGTCTCACATTATCAACTAACATTCACTCTTCCTCTCTCTGAAAAACCCCTAACATCGTGCATGCCCTTGTCTTTTCCTATAACTGCCCGGTAATCACCGCAGGATACAAGAGGCCTTTATGATGCCTTCTATGGTGTCAGAGTTTCTCATGTATCTCCCCCGACTACATACTGCTCTCCGCCTCTTCTGAGTCAACTATTTTCTTGACAGAAACTTGAGTACTTTTTAAATTTACATTTTCATAATGAACATGATATTCTACCCCTGCTTCTTCTACCAGTCCAGCCTAATGATTTTCACGGTATCAACCAACCAGGGAGGTCAAAAGTATATCCGGGATCCAGTGTAAATGCCAGAAGGAAAATAAGCTAGAGCACGACAGCACATCTTCCCAAGCACTTTCGCGTCACGGGAGAGGGCTTGTTGGCTGAGAATGTCTGTGGTGGGGAACCTGTGCTCATTAGCCCCAATGTCAAGTCCGCGGTACGTCTCTCATTGACTGATCCTGTAGATGACCCTCAAAGTGGGAAGAACTGCATCAAGGTTGATTAGCATTATACAAGACGCATCAATATAATTGGGCACAGGTTATAGCATGTCACCAATTATTTTTCCGAAAGAATCTTCAAACTCCTCATCACTGCATTGAAAACTTCTGAAATCTGCGTCTACCAACATGTCCAGTTTCCACAGCCATGCACGCCGAACTCTGGCTGTAATGGATGGCTGCCAATTTTCCAGGCACAGCAGTTGCTCTCAGGTCTCTGTGCTTTTTTTTTTTTTTACTTTAAACCTCTTTTCTCAGCACAGAACACAGTACCATTTACTGCTCATCATAAATTCCTCTATTTCAAGCTCCAGGGTGAACGACATCTCTATCATAATAACTATTTTGTTCCCTGTAGTCAGAATACATCTCATCTTTCCTCTCACCTGTACCTCTATTATAGAACTTATTGAATTTTTTCTTGTTTTGACGGTAGAGAATATAGTCTAGCCCAACTAATGACCAGAACTAATTTCAAAGATCTGTTTACTTAAGGACAGTGCGTTACTGTTTCACATGTGCACCCACTAAATCTCGGCGGAAAAGAATGACCTTCCCATTGATAAACTCACCAAGAGAGGTAGCTCTTCTTGCATGGAAGCAGAGCAGCACTGCAGCCAGCTGAGGACCCTGGGTCTCTGCAGCCGTGGGGCGTGGAAGGAGCCAGTGCTGACTGTTAGGTTGTGTTACTGTCAAGTGAGACATAGAACCTATGGAAAAGAACCTGAACTGTGCCTTCAGATTCAGCTATGTTAGAAGAGATGGGATGGCAGGAAGGATTTTGTAATGGGTGGTGAAAGGAACAACAGGATTTCTAAGAGGAAAAAATAAATTCCATTTATCCAACTTCAAGCATGGCTGGAAGTTGGCCAGTGTTGATACTAAACAGAAGGCCCAGGGAAAAAAATGGAAATGGAGTTCTTCTCTAGTATGACACCTGCTTCTTGAATTCACTCTCTTAATCCTCTGGAAGGTACCTCTAATACCCAGGAAGGAATGCAGATTCAGTAAACTGAAAGAAGGTCCAAGCAATTTATTTTGTTTTTTTGGGGGGTGGGGACAGAGTCTCCCTCTGTCACCAAGGCTGGAGTGCAGTGGTGCAATCTTAGCCCATGGCAACTTCTGCCTCCTGGGTTCAAGTGATTCTCTGGCCTCAGCCTCCCGAGTAGCTGAGACTACAGGTGTACGCCACCACATTCAGCTAATTTTTTTTTTTTTAGTGAAAATGGGGTTTCACCATGTTGGCCCAGATGGTCTCGATCTTTTGACCTTATGATCTGCCTACCTTGGTCTCCCAAAGTGCTGGGATTACAGGTGTGAGCCACCACACCCAGCCAGCAATTTCTTTTTAGGAGCCTCCCTTTCTCCTCTTCCTTATTCTCCATAGATTAGGACTCAAGACCAGAAGACTGTTTTCCCACAGGACAGAGAAGAGGCAAGCATGGAAGTGAAGAGTGGAGGAGTGCCATAGCATGAGTGGGTGGGGCAGAGCACAGGTGGATCATGAGATACGCTCCAGTCACACCCACATCAGACAGTGATGCCAGAGAAAGGCAAGGGTGGCCGTCACAGCAGGCATATGGGCTACACTGCGAGGTGGCTGTGAGACAGCATTATCATTAGGGTGCTCTCATGGCGTCATAAGAAAGAGGGAAGCCGTCGGGTGTGGTGGCTCACGCCTGTAATCCCAGCACTTTGGGAGGCCGAGGTGGGGAAATCACGAGGTCAAAAGATCGAGACCATCCTGGTCAATGTGGCGAAACCCCATCTCTACTAAAAATACAAAAACTTAGCTGGGCATGGTGGCGCGTGCCTGTAATCCCAGCTACTCAGGAGGCTGAGGCAGGAGAACTGCCTGAATCCAGGAGGCGGAGGTTGCGCTGAGCCGAGATAGCGCCATTGCACTCCAGCCTGGGTAACAAGAGCGAAATTCCGTCTCAAAAAAAAAAAAAAAAAAAAAAAAGATAGAGGGAAGCATAGCTGACATTCTGCAATTTGGAAGGCAGGTGGTGGGAGCTTGGGGGTTGAGTTGCTATTGAGCCCATGGAGCTGGAGCTGGATGCAAACTCTTAAAATGGCCTTAGCCAGGCTCCTCACGCTGGCAGGGCTCTGCAGACATTTGCCTGAGTGCTACTTGCAGCGTGTTTCATGGATTCCCTGACTTACCCGAGCCTGTTTGTACATGCACTATCTCTGCTTCTTCTGTTAGGCTTTCACAATGGTATTTCAGGGAGGCCCAAAATGGAAAGCTGCTTTTTCATGTAAAACAGTAGCAGAAGATAATGGAGTCCTAGACCACCTGGGTAACACTTCCATTTCAATCAAGAGTTTCCAAAATCTAATTTTAGAGTAATTCTTAATTTCTCATTGATTTCTTTAGATCAAATTTATGACACTTATGTCTTGACAAAGACTCCGTTACAATGACTTTCCTTGTTTTTGGAGCCCCATTTAGAGCTCTAGAGCCCTCAGCAGCCTGGGTCTTTACACAGCATGACCGGTGTTTAGCTTATGCATGTGAAGCCTGTGTTATTCAAGTTGTAGTGCAATAACAACAGTGCCTTGTTAGGAATCTCTCCCTCTCACTTCTTTTATTTTTCCTCTTAAAAAAAATATGGGGCCAGGCTGGGCGCGGTGGCTCAAGCCTGTAATCCCAGCACTTTGGGAGGCCGAGGCGGGTGGATCACAAGGTCAAGAGATCGAGACCATCCTGGTCAACATGATGAAACCCCATCTCTACTAAAAACACAAAAAATTAGCTGGGCATGGTGGCGCGTGCCTGTAATCCCAGCTACTCAGGAGGCTGAGGCAGGAGAATTGCCTGAACCCAGGAGGCGGAGGTTGCGGTGAGCCGAGATCTTGCCATTGTACTCCAGCCTGGGTAACAAGAGCGAAACTCCGTCTCAAAAAAAAAAAAAAAAAAAAAAAAAAAAAAAAAAAAAAAAATATGGGGCCAGGCGCCGTGGCTCACCCCTGTAATCCCAGCACTTTGGGAGGCCGAGGCAGGTGGATCACGAGGTCAGGAGATCAAGACCATCCTGGTCAACATGGTGAAACCCCGTCTCTACTCAAAATACAAAAAATTATCTAGACATGGTGGCGCGTGCCTGTAATCCAAGCTACTCAGGAGGCTGAGGCAGGAGAATTGCCTGAACCCAGGAGGCGGAGGTTGCGGTGAGCCGAGATCGCGCCATTGCACTCCAGCCTAGGTAACAAGAGCAAAACTACATCTCAAAAAAAAAAAAAAAAAGAATGTTATATTACAAATAAATTAATAAATATCACGTTTCACCCCTTTTGTTCCTTTTTCCAATTTTCTGTGATTTATCTCAGCCATGCATTGATCTCAACTTATTCTGAAAATCAGGCTTTTGACAAACCTGACTCCCATGATATTTCATTTGAGAAAGGAGTCTTTTTCTTACTTTCTCATAACTTTATTATTATTTGAAGATTATTTTGCATTTGGTTAAACTGTTTCCTTTCATCCAGTGGCCTTAGAAACACTTTTCTTTCTTTCAGAAAATAATTGATAAGAGAAACTGATCAACTGATCTATTTCTGTTTCCAATCATTTTCTGAAATAAAACACTAAAAAACACATTGTGTATCATTCGGGTCATAATAAAAACTCTTGGGTCATATTTTGGCTTTCTAGTTGCTTCCATAGTGAAAAACATAACATGTTTCTTGATATTAAAAAACAAACAAAAACAAGCCAAGGGCTACAGGAACATTGTTGTAAAAATAATATATTTTACAATAACTGTGATTACGTTCTTTTTCTTGCAAATTTGGCTCTGCACAAAAAATTAAGAAACTCTTAAATATCAGTGTTAGAACAACCTTATATTTCTAAAACTAAGAATAACACATTTTAACAAAATTTCTCTCTGCATAACTAACTAAGATCTCTCACTCATTGTGAAATATTTTGGCCATTTGCTCTTTATTTCCTAGAGTTTAAAATCAAATTGATTTATTTTAATGATGATGATAACAAATGATCAATCTGAGAACAAGTTGTAAAGTTTTGACTTTTGTGGTAGCTAGCTACAATTTCTGTGCTATTTTTACAATATTGTTTTATAAAGACCACACCAAAGAGTTCTTCAATTCCCTCTTCTCAAAATAAATAAAAGGCACTGGAATTTGTGTTTTAAAAATATGAGACAAATCATGCATCCATGTGATATTTCGTATTCACTAAAATCTCCATTAATTAAAGTTTTGATAATGAACACTTCTTTAAATGTCTACTAAATTCAGATATAAGTAAAATCCTGTTTTGATACTCACTGAAAACGTTTCTAAAGGTATTCTATTCTGGTGAAAAGTCTTTTGATTGAAATGCAATGCCTGTTTGATATGCAAGTTCTTATATAGCCCAACAATAAGTGGAAATACCAAATATGAGTAAAATTTTTGATACTGGAAGCTTATTTGAATGTGCAGTTGACTTAAGGAATGTCACAGAAATTGTTCAGATTAAAACAAAGAATCTGAGTTATTGACGTTAGTTTTGCTCTTTCTTTCATTTAATTAGGTAATAGAATTTATTATTTGGGCAATATCTGCTAAAGATCTGGAGACACAGAATTAAGCAAAGCGGACCAGGTTTCTGCTTCCATTCACTTCACCATCTAGTGTGTCATTGTTTGCCAGTCTTCTTAAACCAGAGGCTGTTTAAAAAACACACCCATGTCATGACACGCAAGTGTCTGTTCATTTGAGGGTGCTAAGTAAAATAAAATAAAGGTGGATCTATTTAAAAGTTAAACCTTAAAATTGTATATTTACTAAAACTTACTGAACATCAACATGCTAGCCACTGCCCGAATACTGGCATGTGTATGATGAGAAAAAAAGAAATGTGAGTTTACACAATGGCAAAAGTTAGATGGGACTGCATTGTTTCCTAAGTGCTTCCAACTAGTGAGGGAAACAACAAAAATAGGAAGTAACGATGGAATCAGTGACTTATGAAGAGAAAGCTCTAGAGTAGTCCCTGTCTGAGAGGCAGTGTATGCCGTTAGGAGAACAGGGCTAACTCAGGTACAACGAGCCTCAAATTACTTCCTGGATGGGCACCCTGCAGCAACTTACTTAATTATAACTTCTTATCCTGCAAAATGAAAGTAATAGATCTGTCTCATTAGGATTGTTGAGAGGACTAGATTCGATATGCTGTATTTCTTTTTTTTTCCAAGATGGAGTCTCTCTCCCCAGGCTGGAGTGCAGTGGTGCTATCTTGGCTCACTGAAATCTCCACCTCTGGAATTCAAGTGAATCTTCTGTCTCAGCCTCCCAAGTAGCTGGGATTACAGGTCTGCGCCACCACACCCACCTAATTTTTGTATTTTTAGTAAAGACGGGGTTTCACTATGTTGGCCAGGCTGCTCTTGAACTTTTGCCCTCAGGTGATCCACCCTTCTCAGCCTCCCAAAGTGCTGGGATTACAGGTATGAGCCACTGCACCTGGCTGATATACTGTATTTATTTATTATTATTTTTTGAGACGGGTCTCACTCTGTCGCCCAGGCTGGGGTGTAGTGGTGTAATCTTGGCTCATTCACTTCTGCCTCCCAGGTTCAAATGATTCCCTTGCCTCCGCCTCTGGAGTAACTGGGATTTTAGGCACACACCAACACGTCCAGATAATTTCTGTGTTTTCAGTAGAGATGGGTTTTTGCTATGTTGGCCAGGCTGGTCTCGAACTCCTGGACTCAAGTGATCTGCCCACCTCAGGCTCCCAAAGTGCTGGAATTACAGACACTAAATTAGTTTTTAACATAGCAAATTGCCTGGCACTAAATAAATGTTAGCCAGCATCAACATCAACATCACTGTCACCAGCAACATTATTATTATCAACACCATCATCAACCTCATTCATGTTTTGAAGGATGTGTAGGAGTTGGCTTTTCTGAGAGCAAGGAAAAGCCATCATGGAACTTGGAGCTGTAGAATGACAGGACCATATTGAGAAAACCAATTTGTAATGCAGATTGAGTTGGTTTTGCCCAGTGTCCTTCTGCGCCTCCTCACACTGTCCTCCCTCACCTTCTCCTACTAGACTTTCCCTCAAGCTCTTCTCAGTAACTCAGGGACCCTACTGGGAGGTGCATTCCTGCCTGCATTCATCAGCTCGCCTTTCTTAGCAGCTCGTTAGCCCCCAGGCTTTATTATTTTAAAATTTCAAACCCTAGGGATCTGTTCCCTGACTTCCAGATTAAAACAAATAATAACTTTGCAAAAATGAAAATAAATAATGGACCTCAAAATGCAAATATCCTGCATATAACTCCATCTGTACATGTGATCACATTTAGTCTTCACTGTGCCTCAGTCGATGTCCCATCAACCCCACTTTGTGGACAAAGGGACTGAGACTCCAAGACTCGGGGGCAGCAAATGACAGAGTGAGGCCCTCAGCTTGGGCAGAGTGAATACCACCTACAATCTTATTGCACAGTGTTCTCTCATCATAAACATACAAGAAATCTGAATGCCTTCGTTGCTTCTACCCCAGATTTCTATTCCAGTTCACTGATCACAGTCACCTTTACTCTTTCTCTTTCCTCTAGTTCACTCTGCAGAGTGAGAAGTGTTCTAGATTCTCTGGGGAAGGAGAAGGAAAAGGAGAACTCACATTGCACAGGTGGTGAAATACCCAGGCATGACACAGGTGGTAGAATCCCCAGGTGTGGCACAGGTGGGGAGTGCCCAGGTGTGGCACAGGTGATGGAATACACGGGTGTAGCACATGTGGTGGAATACCCAGGTGTGACACAGGTGGTCTAATACCCGGTGTGGCACAGGTGGTGGAATACCTGGTGTGGTACAGGTGGTGGAATGCCCAGTGTGGCACAGGTGGTGGAGTGCCGGGTGTGGCACGGGTGGTGGAATACCCAGTGTGGCACAGGTGGTGGAGTGCCGGGTGTGGCACAGGTGGTGGAATACCTGGTGTGGTACAGGTGGTGGAATGCCCGGTGTGGCACAGGTGATAGACTACTCAGGTGTGGCACAGGTGGTCTAATACCCGGTGTGGCACAGGTGGTGGAATATCCAGTGTGGCACAGGTGGTGGAATACCCAGTGTGGCATGGGTGGTGGAATACCCAGTTTGGCACAGGTGGTGGAGTGCCGGGTGTGGCACAGGTGGTGGAATACCCAGTGTGGTGCAGGTGGTGGAATACCCAGTGTGGCACAGGTGGTGGAATACCCAGTGTGGTGCTGGTGGTGGAATACCCGGATGTGGCACAGGTGGTGGAATACCCAGTGTGGTGCAGGTGGTGGAATACCCGGATGTGGCACAGGTGGTGGAATACCCAGTGTGGTGCAGGTGGTGGAGTGCCCGGGTGTGGCACAGGTGGTGGAACGCCCTGGTGTGGCACAGATGGTTGAGTGCCCGAGTGTCATACAGGTGGTGGAATATCTGGATATCAGGGTGCTTTTTTGTGTAACGTCATAGCTGATATTTTTTGTTGCTTTTAAAAAAACTTTTAACTGAAGCATATACTGGATTAAAGAAAGCAAACAAACCATAGCCATGGACTTTCCACAGAGGACACCAGCATTGTACTCAGAAACAGATCACCGTCTGCACCCAAGCAGGCCACCCAGGCCCTCGCCATCACATTCTCCTGGCAATACCAGAATGTTTGCTAAATCATTGCTAGATATATTTTAACATTCAACCAGACACAACGAATGCAGTATAACCTGTTTTATTCACATGGAAACAATTAATGAAACCCTGTAAGAAAAATTCATTAAAAGAACCACTTAAATATAAAACTCATTATGAATAAACTTTATTTTCCTGGAGAAGGTAGAAAAGACTGCCACTGCCTGAGTAACTGGCATCCACCTGATGCCAGCTCCTGACCAAAGGGCTTCTGCAGCAACCTTTGGCAGAGCCTGGGCACCAGCATGGAGGCGTGGGGCTCTATGCTGGGACAGGAAAATGCCACAATTCCTCCAGCCCAGGGTGGCACTGCCCGCACAGTCACTGTGTGGAGGCTTCTGACCCCTGTGATTGCAACAGCCTGGCCCCGCTTTGTCCCAGGAGGAAATTCCCACTGCGTTTGTTTACATTCCCGCTGAGATGTAGCAAAAAATGTCACTATGCCATGGTTCTTTCTCCCAGGTGGGGACCCTGTGTCAGTCTCTCCCTGGCAATACCCACCACTCCTGGTGTCCTTGTGGGGTGATTTCCTGCTCTCTTAGCCACACACACACACACACACACACCCCACACACACCACCACATGCAAAATATCTCACACACATTGCGCATCTCACACAGACACACAACACACACATACTACACATGCCTGACACATGTCAAACATCCCCCACAACACACATATCCCACACACCTCACACGGAAAACTCCCCTCACACCTCCAACACATTACATATCCTTCACCACACACACACCATGCACAACTCACACACTACATACACCACACACACATCGTACATCACACACAAACAAAATGACACACACTACATCGTACACACATACCACATGCACCACACATGCACACACACACACATTCACACCCCCACATTCACACACACAGGCACTCATTTACACACACACACGACACTTTGTCTGAAGGGTTTGCTTCAGACATTCTGGGCACCCCAGCTCAGAGGAATTGTGTTCTCTAGCAAATGGTGTGTGCTTTGTGGAGCAGGAAAGTTACAGGAACAAAATGCACCACCTCTGTGGAGGATGCCCTTGCCAGAGCCTCTCCTTGACTCCCAGCCTGAGCCTGACATGCACTCTTTCTGCCTACCTGGCGACCCACCTCCCTCCCATATCCTTTCTGTGAAGTTTGTTTCTGATTTGCCTGCATTTTTTCTTCCAGCACAGACTTAGTGTCGCAAAAGGGAGAATGCCGCCTGAAGGATTCATCACTCCAGGCACACGCTCCACTGGTTCCCAGCCAACTCTGGAAAGAAAGAAAAAAGTCTCTGTGTGAACACACACTCTAGAATCTGGAACAAACTCTGTGAAAGAGAAACGCTCTGCAGATTTGTCTTGTGCCATCAACTTTGGGAGTCAGGCGAACTCCCCCCACTGGATGGAGACCCGTGCAATCGCTTTCGTGGATACAATTGCTTTTCATGGTGAGATGATTACTTCAACATGAAATCTCCTAGCGTGAACAATACTTGGGGATGGCTAATGTCATAACAAGGCGATTGTTCCAAGCACCGCGGTGGTGCTGCCTCAAAACCTATGTTTAAATTTGTGGGGTTACATTAGGGAAACCATCATAATTACCTCGGTTTGTTGATAAAGCATTTTATGATGAATGACACAGAGAGGTCTTACATTTCGTAAGAACCATCATTTTTACAAAGAGATACATGTTATAAAGTGTCACAAATAATTAAGATTAAATTTCATTTGTCCAAAGGCAATAAAGAAATTGCACTTGGTAATGAAATCTCCATGTAGTTTCCCCATATCTCCTTACCAGACGGTTGGGTCTTCCTGTTACCAATATAAATCGTGTACTCAAGTCCACTGCAGATCACAAATAGTGAATGCCAGCACTAAATCATATGCTTCCCTGAGACAAGGATACATATATTCAGCATACACAAATATATGGCAGGTTGGGCGCGGTGGCTCATGCCTGTAATCCCAGCATTTTGGGAGGGAGAGACAGGCAGATCATTTGAGGTCAGGAGTTTGAGATCAGCCTGGCCAACATGGTGAAACTCTATCTCTACTAAAAATACAAATCAGTCAGGAGTGGTGGCTCACAACTGTAATCCCATCTACTCAGGAGGCTGAGGCAGGAGAAACTCTTGAACCTGGGAGGCAAAGGTTGCAGTGAACTGAGATCACGCCACTGCATTCCAGCCTAGGGGACAGAGCAAGACTCTATCTCAAAAAAAAAAAAAAAAAAAAAAAAAAAGACAAATATTCTCTATTGGTTACATGTATGTGTGTCCACATATGTATACATACAATAAATAGAGATAGCTGACTTCTGATGGACCCTTCGGGAGCAGTGGTGACTGCAAAATGAAGTCGAGCTGGGACTTTGTCACAGGACTCTGAGGCTTCTGGTGGGTTGGGGATGCTGCTGCCCCTCCATTTTCCCATGTGGCATGCTCACCAGCTTTTCTCCCACCTTCTGCCCTTCATTTATTTATTTACTCTCTATTTACTTATTTATTCTGCTGGCCGGCTGTGGGTCATGATTCATGGAGCATGTTCACAGGCTCTGTCCTCCTTGGCCTGCTTCTGGCACTCCCAGCTCTGTGGAGAACTAGTGGGGAGCCATCCAACAGCAGCACCTCTCACTCAACAAAACACGTGCAGAAGCGCAGTCACCTCCTTGGCGCAGATACCGACGGGGCTACCGTCACCCTGGAGCAGCATCACGAGTGCCGGTGTTGTTCAGGGCTGAGCGCTGTGCTGGAAGCCCTGGAGTTGTGCAGATGTATTTGTGAGTCTGCTCCTGGAAATGCCTTCCCGCCTGTGACCGTCCATGACATGAGAGGAAGCTGCTCATCCACAACACTCGGAGCAGCAAGAGAGGTTTCTGCCTTCGTCATTTGTTTGAAGATGTCAGTTGGGCCGTCACTTTCCTAATGCCAAATTTGTGGAAAGGAGACTGAAGTAAAAATCACAGCTAAGATTACATTATTGCAGGGAATTCGTTTTTTCACAATAAGAAAAAGTCGTGCTCAATCAATAGGGTGTGTATAATCATATGTGTTAAAACAATCAGTCTAGTAGTAACATGCATGATACAGTGGCTGGAATTTATATGTAGAGTTTCATATGTGTTAAAACAATCAGTCTAGTAGTAACATGCATGATACAGTGACTGGAATTTCTATGTAGAGTTTCATATGTGTTAAAACAATCAGTTCAGCCCTTTGTCAGATGGGTAAACTGCAAACATTTTTTCCCATTCTGTTGGTTACTGATTCACTCTAATGACTGTTTCTTTTGCCGTGCAGAAGCTGTGGAGTTGATTAGGTCCCATTTGTCTATTTTGGCTTTTGTTGCCAATGCTTTTGGTGTTTTGGTCATGAAGTCCTTGCCTACTCCCATGTCCCGGATGATTTTGCCTAGGTTTTCTTCTAGGGTTTTTATGCTGTTAGGTCTTATGTTTAAGTCTTTAATCCATCTGGAGATAATTTTAGTGTAAGGTGTCAGGAAGGGGTCCAGTTTCTGCTTTCTGCACATGGCTAGCCAGTTTTCCCAACATCATTTATTAAACAGGGAATCCTTTCCCCATTGCTTGTTTTTGTCAGGTTTGTCAAAGATTGAATGGTTGTAGATATGCTGTGTTGCCTCCAAGGCCTCTTTTCTGTTCCATTTGTCTATATCTCTGTTTTGGTACCAATACCATGTTGTTTTGATTACCATAGCCTTGTAGTATAGTTTGAAGTTTGGTAGTGTGATGCCTCCCCCTTTTTGCTTAGAAATGACTAGGCTGTGTGGGTTCTCTTTTGGTTCCATATGAAGTTTAAGGTGTTTTTTTTTTTTTTTTTTTTTTTTTTTTTTCCAGTTCCATGAAGAAGGTAATTGGTAGCTTGACGGGGATAGCGTTGAATCTGTAAATTACTTTGGACAGTATGGCCATTTTCATGATATTGATTCTTCCTAACCACGAACATGGAATATTTCCTTATCTGTTTGTGTCCTCTCTTAAAAGAGCTAAAACAGATTTACATGAAAAAAAAAAACCAAACAAGCCCATTCAAAAGTGGGCAAAGGATATGAACAGACACTTTACAAAAGAAGACATATGTGGGGCCAACAAACATATGAAAAAATGCTCATCATCACTGGGCATTAGAGAAATGCAAATCAAAACCACATTGAGATACCATCTCACACCAGTTAGAATGGTGATCATTAAAAAAATCTGGAAACAACAGATGCTGGAGAGGATGTGGAGAAATAGGAACACTTTTACACTGTTGGTGGGAGTGTAAATTAGTTCAACCATTGTGGAAGACAGTGTGGCGATTCCTCAAGGACCTAGAAATAGAAATTCCATTTGACCCAGCAATCCCGTTACTGGGTATATATCCAAAGGATTGTAAATAGTTCTACTATAAGGACACATGCACATGAATGTTCATTGCAGCACAGTTTACAATAGCAAAGACCTGGAACAAACCCAAATGCCCATTGATGATAGACTGGACAGGGAAAATGTGGCACATATATACCATGGAATATTATGCAGCCATCAAAAACAATGAGTTAGTGTCCTTTGTAGGGACATGGATGAACCTGAAAACCATCATTCTCAGCAAACTGACACAAGAGCAGGAAATCAAACACTGCATGTTCTCACTCATAGACGGGTGTTGAACAATGAGAACACATGAACACAGGGAGGGGAGCACTACACACTTGGGTCTGTTGGGGGGAAATAGAGAAGGGACAGCAGGGGGTGGGGAGGTGGGGAGGGACAGCATGGGGAGAAATGCCAGATATAGGTGATGGGGAGGAAGGCAGCAAATCACACTGCCATGTGTGGGCAACAATCTTGTATGTTCTTCACATGTACCCCAAAACCTTAGATTCAATAAAAAAACTCAGTTCAGTAGTAACATACATGATACAGTGGCTGGAATTTCTATGGAGAGTTTAGTACATTCACCAAGGAGTTTCAATCTCTGAATATTAATGTTGTCTCGGATATACTAAACTGGCTTTCAAAATTTAGCTGCAAGAATAGCTTTATAGAACTTTGCCAATAGTAAGTAATAGCCAATATTGGCACTGAAGCTATGTCATTACTAGAAAAGTCCAGAGATAAATGGAGTTGTTATATGACAGCAACACGTACGTAAGGTATTTTGATTTCACCTTTCAAATTTCAGTTAGATATACAATCAAAAGGTTTTTTTTGAGACAGAGCTTGTCAGTGTGTTTGTGTGATTCTCTTTTGTGCAGACGTAACCCTACTTCTGAGTAATTAAGGCAATTTATTTTGAAATTTGAGACAGTTTAAAGTTAAGCTAAAATCTGTTAACTTACATAGTTTTCTTTTCCTTTCTTTTCTTTTTTTGTTGTTGTTATGACTGACTGAAAAGGGTGAATTTTATGTTCGGGAGAGTAGACCTGTAATCATTCTGCTACGTTTTGGTGGCGCGCGCCTGTACTCCCAGCTACTCTGGAGGCTGGGGCAGGAGGATTGCTTGAACCCAGGAGGCAGAGGTTGCGGGGAGCTGAGATTCCACCATTGCACTCCAGCCTGGGCAACAAGAGTGAAATTCCATCTCAAAACAACAGCAGCTACAGCAACAAAATATTCTGCTACATTTTGCAGACATGCATTTATTTTAAGTGAAAAGCCTCTAATGAAAGAAAAATTTGTAGTGTGTTTGCAGAAAGTCAGCAGGTACTTACAAACTAATTTGCCAGGCACTTACAACCCTCGTTTATTTAATACATAAGGAAAATGGATTTCTCTTGTCCTCTAAATGAATTTTTAATCCCTTTATCATCATGTTTAAATAAAGTCTGAAGGTCAACTTGTTGGATTTCATGAATTCAGTCTTTTGTACGGTTAAATAAAATTAAATGGCAAAGTCATTTGCTGCTTCAGTGTCAAACTTCTCTAAAGAGGTGATATAGTTTGGCTGTGTCCCCACCCAAATCTCATCTTGAATTCCCACATGTTGTGGGAGGGACAGGTTAGGATGCAATTGAATCTTGGGGTCAGGTCTCTCTCATGCTGTTCTCAGGATAGTTAGAAAGTCTCGCAAGATCTGATAGTATTTTAAGGGTGAGTTCCCTTGCAAAATCTCTCTTTGCTTGGTGCAATCCATGGAAGAAATGGTTTGCTCTTCCTTGCCTCCCACTATGATTGTGAGGCTTCCCCAGCCATGTGCAACTGTAAGTAAATTAAACGTCTTTCTTTTGTGAATTGCCCAGTCTTGGGTGTGTCTTTATCAGCAATGTGAAAATGGGCTAATACAGTAAATTGGTACCAGTAGAATGGGGTGCTGCTGAAAAGGTACTTGAAAATGTGGAACCGACTTTGGAACTGGGTAACAGGCAGAGGTTGGAGCAGTTTGCAGGGCTCAGAAGAAGACAGGAAAATGTGGAAAGGTCTGGGATTCCCTGGAGACTTGTTCAATGGCTTTGACCGAAATGCTGATGATGATATTGATAATGAAATCCACATTGAGGTGGTCTCAGATGGAGACAAGGAACTTGTTGGAAACCGGAACAAAAGGTGACCCTTTTTATGTTTTAGCAGAGAGACTGGTAACATTTTGCCCCTACCCTAGAGATTTATGCACCTTTGAAATTAAGAGAGATGATTTCGCATATCTGTTAGAAAAAGTTTATAATCAGCAAAGCATTCAAGGTATTGCTTGGGTGCTGTAAAAGGTGTTCAGTTTTATAAGGGAAGCACAGTATAAAAGTTTGGAAAATGTCTTTTCTGACAACATGTCAGAAAAAAAAATACCGTTTTCTGAGGAGAAATCCAAGTCAGTTGCAGACATTTGCATAAGTAACAAGGAGCCAAATGTTAATCCCCAAGATAATGTGGAAAATGTTTCCAAGGCATATCAGAGGTCTTCACAGCAGCCCCTTTCATCACAGGCTCAAAGGCCTAGGAGGAAACAGTGGTTTTGTGGGCCAGGCCCAGGGTTTATGTGTGCAGCCTAAGGACTTGGTGCCTTGTATCCTAGCCACTCCAGCTGTGGCTGGAAGGGGCCAGTGAAGAACTCAGGCCATGGCTTCAGAAGATGCAGACCTCAAGCCTTGGCAGCTTCCACATGGTGCTGAGCCTGCCATTGGGGGTTTGGAAGCCTCTGCTTACATTTCAGAGGATGTATGAAACACCTGGATGTCCAGGCAGAAGTTTGCTCTAGGGGCACAGTTCTAATGGTGAACCTCTGCTAGGGCAGTGTGGAGGGAAATGTGGGGTTGAAGGCACCACACAGAGTTCCTACTAGGGTGTCACCTAGTGGAGCTGTGAGAGGGCCACTGACCTCCAGACACCAGAATGGTAAATTCACTGATAGCTTGCATCATGTGCCTGGAAAAGCCACAGACACTCAATGCCAGCCCATGAAAGCAGCCAGGAGGGAGCTATACTTTGAAAAGCCATGGTGGTGGAGCTGCCCAAGACCATGGGAAGCTACCTCTTGCATCAGCATGACCTGGATGTGACACATGGAGTCAAAAGAGATCATTTGGGAACTTTAAGATTTGACATCCCTGCTAGGTTTCAGACTTGTTTGGGGCCTGTAGTCCCTTTATTTTGGCCAATGTCTCCCATTTGGAATGACTGTATTTATACAATACCTGTACCCCTATCATATCTGGGAAGTAACTCAATTGCTTTTGATTTTACAGGTTCATAGATGGAAGGAACTTGCCTTGTCTGGGATGAAACTCTGAACTGTGAACTTTTCGACTTTGGGGAACTGTTGGGAAGGCATGATTAGTTTTGAAATGTGAGGACATGAGATTTGGGAGGGACTGGGACAGAATGATATGGTTTGTCTGTGTCTCCAACCAAAATCTAATCTTGAATTCCCACATGTTGTGGGAGGGTCCTGGTGGGAGGTAACTGAACCATGGGGGTAGATTTTTCCCATGTTGTTTTCATGATAGTCAGTAAGTCTAATGAGATCTGATTGTTATTTTAAGGGGATGGGGGTTCCAGCACAAGCTCTCTCTCTCTTTGCCTGCTGCCATCGATGTAAGATGTGACTTGCTCCTCCTTGCCTTCTGCCATGATTATGAGGCTGCCTCAGCCACATGGAACCGTAAGTCCAATTAAAACTTTTTCTTTTGTAAATTGCCCAGTCTTGGGTATGATTTTATCAGCAGTATGAAGATGGACTAATACAAGGGGGATATTTAGTTTATTTACCACTGAAAAGTGAGTTTTTGGAGTAAATATATCAAGGTATTGTACCCAATTAGATTTTTTTTTTTTTTTTTGAGATGGAGTTTCGCTCTTGTTACCCAGGCTGGAGTACAATGGTACGATCTCGGCTCACCGCAACCTCCACCTCCTGGGTTCAGGCAATTCTCCTGCCTCAGCCTCCTGAGTAGCTGGGATTACAGGCACGTGCCACCATGCCCAGCAATTTTTTGTATTTTTAGTAGAGACGAGGTTTCACCATGTTGACCAGGATGGTCTCGATTTCTTGACCTCGTGATCCACCCACCGCGGCCTCCAAAACTGTTGGGATTACAGGCGTGCGCCACTGCGCCCGGCCCTCAATTAGATTTTTATAGATGTTGTTTTGTTCTCTAAACTCCCACTTTTCTAATAATTGTGCACATTCTTTATTGTTGAAATCACAAAGCCTTTACATTTAATACATTCTCTTTTAATGAACTCAAACACATGCTTATAGACAGTAAAGATACATTTAACCTGAATATGAACTCCTTACACATAACTTATTTTTTGAGAGTTCAGCTTCCTTTTTCTCATTGTAAACATGGTGCATTTTCAGGTTCCAAACTTAAAACTTCATAGTAAAGTTCTGTTTTGTTTTAGAGCCCAATTTTAATAACTTATGGTTGAAATTTGGAGGTCTGAAGAATCTTACATCACTGGGTTAAATTCATCTTAACTGGTGACCTCTTACAGTGATTCCACTTCCATCATTAAACAGATTGCTCTACCCAAACTGTGTGCTGAGAGAATGTGTACATAACCACATAGAGGCAAATTCCAAACATGTTTTCAACATTTAAAAATATTTAATTTGTGGTGGTGTCTTCACTTAAAAATATGTATATGCATACACACATGTACACACACACACACACTCTGAAACTCACACACAGTAGACCCCAAGCACTATAAAAACCACTGTTGGTTCAAGATAAGAAGAAAAATAAATTGTATTGCATTTCTCCACACGGCAATTAACGGTTCAGTTTTCTTTTCTTTGTTTTACTTTGTTCTTTAAGGACGTCGCTTCTGAAATATGAGACAGGTGGGCATAAAAGACGTTTTCAACGATTCCAAACAATGTGGCCGAGCAATATGAGTATGCAATGGAAAGCGAGCATCCTCAGCCAAAAGAAGCAACAACAGCAAAGTCATGAGCAGCGTGGCTGCGTCGTGTGTGCTGCGTGTCCCTTTGGAGATATGCGGTGTCCCAGTTCCCATTCCTGCATCTTCCCTTCTCCCATCAGGGCGGCCACACTGAAAGGAGTGAACTCCTCCCTCATGCTCCCTCCTCTGCTTGCTTACGCTTCTGCCTCCTTCTCCAATGAATTTCTGAGACGAACAAAGCCTATTCCCTGCCTTTCCACCAATGCAGAATGAAAAGAACAGCAAGGACAGCAGAACACGGAGTCCTGGCTCCCCTGAGTGAATGCACCCCTGGTGCACCCTGGAGCTGAGGTTAATGCTCTTAGTTATATGTTAGCAATCTAACTACAGGAAAGGGGTGTTGTTTGAACCAATGAGAAAGTCAAGGAAATCAAACCTTTCCAAGAGTAAGGATCTCTCACAGGATGATCCCAGCTATAGAGGCTGTGGGAGGTACCTGAGAAGCAGGGCACCTGGGGTTAGCAGCTTCTCCACATGACCGGGAGCCCCTGGATCTGACTGCCATTGACCTTGCCGTATAACCTTGGGCATCTCAGTACAGTCTCAGGAGCTTCTCTCCTTATCTCCGAGAGCATCAGTCCCAAGACAACTCTAGCCTCAACTTGCTCTGGCCCTTTCCCCAAATTCTGTCTTGAACAAAGACATCCAGGAAAATAACTGACCTCTCTGTGTTTCACATTTGGAGCCAAAACACAATGTAGGTGCTGCATGCATGAAGCTGTGAAGCTGGCATAAAGAAGCTTGTCACAGCTGCCTGTCTGGCCAGATGTTCTTTCATGTGGCCTCGTGTCCCCTGCTTCCTACTCTCTGTCCCCCAGGTATCCCCAGAGCTCACCGAGATCTTCCCAGCCCAAGCTGTGGGGGGCAGCTCCATGACAGACAGCTAAGAATTACATTCCCTTTCTTTGAGGAGTGAATCTGAGAAACTCCTTACCATCTATTAGAAGGCTATCACAGGAATGCACTATTCTTCTCAGAAGGCATCGGTGCCTTATAAGAGTGCTTTAGGCCACTCACGGTGGCCTAGACAGGTGGGTCACCTCAGATCACGAGTTCCAGACCACACTGACCAACAGGGAGAAACCCTGTCTCTACTAAAAATACAAAATTAGCTGGGCATGGTAGCAGGTACCTGTAATCTCAGCTACTTGGGAGACTGAAGAAGGAAAAGTACTTGAACTTGGGAGGTGGAAGTTGTGGTGAGCTGAGATCGCACTATTGCACTCCTGCCTAGGCAGCAAGAGGGAAGCTCCATCTCAAACAAACAAACAAACAAACAAACAAACAAACAAACAGAGGCTTTAGCTCCCCAGAAGGATTTTAATATTGTTAATTACTGAGATATGTGGGGACAGAGTGTGACCAAAGCAGAGTTCACAGGCTCAGCTAAAATCTTCCTCCCTCATCCTCCTAACATTTGGCCAACATAAAGGATCCGGACGGAGATGATTCAGTAGTTAATTTTGATTTGACAATGTTGTTTTTTGGGAATTCTCTCTAGACTCACTTTGACTAGAACCTGTGTCTCTGAGAGGTTCAAGAAGAGTATTTGTGATGTTTTTAGAAAAAGGACAAATATATTACTTGAAAGATGGGGACTTAAAATATCTGATTATGCATGAAAATAATTTACATCAAAAATTGTCCATAATTAATCACATTTAGAGAACTTCCAAGACAGTGCCTTTCCATAAAATATCTGAGAGAATATTTTAGTAGCTAACACCTGTGCATGTCTCAATGACCATGTTTCTCTAGACATTTACCAACGTAGGATGAGGCCGGCATGCTCGTGGGTTCTCAGTGTCCATGAAGGGGTGGGCATTAATCTGCTGAGTCAATGTTCCTGACCTCATATAGCTCATGCTATAATGCTTTTATTCGACAGTCTATAAATTTGACTCTTAACTTCTTTCTAGTCACTATAAATTCCTGGCAGAAATTCTTGTTTTGGGTTCAGTAACGATGTGAAAAAAAAAGGCAATGTTTTATTGTGCAGTAATTCTTGTATTTAAAAACAAGTATGGAAACTGTTTAACACAGTGTTTCAAACATGAATGTGTAGCTCACTGAGCTTGACTCAAATTCCTCCTCCACAAGTAACAATGTATCACAGGAAACTTAGAGCAGCTTTCTGAGTTGCACGCTTGCTACTATGTGCCTTATAAAGCTTGTTTTCTCTCCTCTTTTTATTCAACTTTCCCTCTGACTTTACGGGACATTCAAACGATTATTTAATTGTACAGTAGTTTCCATAGTTGTGATTCAGCTCAGGCCTATAAAGAGTTATCTCGCCATGCCCTGGGCTGAGATTTGAAAATGTGAGACCCTGTCCCTGCTCTCAGTGAGTTTGTCGTCTTAATAGTCTCAGCCCCACATATTTTCATCTTCCTGATTTGAGTGTGTGCGTGTGTGCTGAGTATGTGCGTGTGTGCACACAACTTCTTTGGATGTAATTTAATTACATGCAAATTGTAGGCTGTGTTGCCTTAACCATCCAGATTACGAGGTCAAGAGATCGAGATCATCCTGGTCAACATGGTGAAACCCCGTCTCTACTAAAGATACAAAAAATTAGCTGGGCACGGTGGCGCGTGCCTGTAATCCCAGCTACTCAGGAGGCTGAGGCAGGAGAATTGCCTGAACCCAGGAGGCGGAGGTTGTGGTGAGCCGAGATCGCACCATTGCACTCCAGCCTGGGTAACAAGAGCAAAACTCCATCTCATAAAAAAAAAGAAAAGAAAAGAAAAGGTGCCATAGATGCTTTTTCTGGCATAAGGGGGATTCTCTATGCTCTTCCACAAATACTGTCATATTTGTAAGTGGTTGTTTCTGAGTCTTCTTCATTGTCCCTTGACTAATTTCACCTCATCTTCCCCAACTCCTTGGGCTGAACTCTAGACTAGATTGGGGCATGGCTGCTATGTCCCTGGATGGTGGTGCCCCCACCCCCACCCCGAGTCCCCAGCTGCTGAGCTTCCTCAGATACCCTCGAGGAGGAGCCTAGAGTCCAATGTCCTGAGTCTTCGCTTGTTATGGAATAATGATTGAACAAATAAAAATTTAAAATGCTCTTTCCTTGGAACAAAATATTTTCCCTTAGACTTTGCTCTGAACAAAGAACAATAGTGGCACTCTGTAGAATGATAGTGGCCAGAGACCACACAATCCCTTTCCATGAGGAGATGCAGCGAGCCAATGAGTGGAGGTGATAGAGAAGGTGGAGATGTTGAAGAGGGTAAAGAAGGGGAAGCTGGTGGAGGTTGTAAGATGACAGAGAGGTGGAAAGGTGGAAAGTTGGAGGTGATGAAGGTGGACAAGTAAAGTGGAGGTGGTGGAGACAGTGGAGATAGTGGAGAAGTTGGAGTGGGTGGAGAGTGCGGAGATGTGGAGGTGATAGAGATGATGAGATGGTGAGAAAGTGGAGGTGCTGGAGATGGCAGAGGTGATAAATGGTGGAGAAGTTGTGGAGGGTGGAAGCGGTGGAGTTGGTGGTAATGGTAGAGAAGGTAAAGATGATGGAAGTGAAGAGGGTGGAGAGAATGAAGATGGTGGAGGTGGTGGAGATAGAAGAAATGACAGAGATAATATTGATGGTAGAGAGATTGTAAATAAAGAACTTGAAGGTGGAGGAGGTGGGCAGAGGTGGTAGATGTCACAAGCCTGTGTCTGCATACTGCATTCATCTGTCACTTGGCCAGGGTCTGTGTGACTGACTCAGAGGTGGTGGTAGATATGGTTGAAATGATATCAGTGGTGAAGGTGATGGGAGGGGTGGAGAGGATGCAGATGCAAGAGGTGGGGTAGGTGGTGCAGGTGATGGAAAAAGTGGCGAAAGTGAAGGTGAGGGAGAGCGGGAGTTGGTGGAGAGAGTGGAGATGGTGGAGTGTGTGTAGGGTGAGGTCTGTCACCTCCTCTTACCAGCAGTGCTGTTACAGGGAATGCAGCATTGCCACATCTTCTAATTTTTTGAAAGAAGACAGATGTGTGTGTGTGTGTGTGTGTGTGCGTGTGTGTGTGTGCTCCTTGAATTTGGACTGGGAGGGAAATTTCTATTTGCACTTTAAACAAAGTTGTTCTAAGTGGATCTCATGTGATTTGTCATTTTCAGTTACATGAAAGAGTTGAATAGATTTTTAGAGAACCACTGACGGAGATTATTTCTATTTCCCTTTTTGCGTTGGTTGTCTGAGGACTCAGAATCTTATTGTGTCATCTCCTTTGGCCTGCAGAAATGAATTTTATCTTTCACCACAGTTTACAACATCATAGCATATGCTTTGTAGTTATTAATGTTTATCTACTTTATTCTATATCATTTTAGAAGCCAGTTCAAACCTTCATAGAATGAGTTTGGATGTTAAATGAAATGAATGTGTATTGCACTGTTGTGCTGTTGTCATATCATATATGTACGTATTGGTCTGTTGTCAAGCCCTGGTACAGGCTCTATTAGATCCACAAAATAAATGCTTAGGAGCAAATAGGTTGGTGGTTGGTGGCTCCTCAAAATATTATTCATGAAACTGTCATATGACCTAGCAACTCCATTCCTGGGTATGTACACAAAAGAATTAAAAACAGGGGCTCAAGCAGATGCTTATGGACAAATGTTTATAGCATCACCCTCCCTAAGAGCCAAAGGGTGGAAACATGTATCCATTAACTGATGCATCAGTACATCTACTGTGATACATCCATACAATGGAAAAATGATTCAGCCATAGAAAGAAATGAAGTTCACTATTCCTATGTGAATGAATTATGCAAGCATTATGCTAAATGAAATAATCCAGACACAAAAGGACAAATGTGTATGATTCTACTAGTATGAAATACCTACCGTGGGCAAATTTGTAGAGGTAGGAAGTAGATCAGAGGTCATCAGAATTAATGCCATTGATTTGTACACTTAAAAGTGGTAAAAATGACAGTTTTTATCTTTTTTCATATACATAACCAGGATAAAAATAATGTCTAAATATAAGTGTTTAGAAAATATCTATATTTTTCTAAATTAATAATAAAAACTAGAAAACTTTTATAAAAAAATAGCTGTACATGATTGAGAACCAATGTGTGTATTGGGTTTTGATTTATTTCAAAGATAATCCAAATTAGAATCTAGGCTTATTAAAATGCTGATTCCTGGACAGACCTCAGCCTGCAGAAGCAGAATCTCTGTGATGGGATCCAGAGCTTGCATCTTGACCAAGCCCTCCCAGAAGATTCTAACATACATTGAAGGTTCTGCTACTTCAGGAGCAAAGATCCTTAGGCGTGGAGTCAGGGAGCAGGAGTCCTAGGCTCTGCCCTTGCTTGTGGAGTTCTGGAAACAAATGCATTTGGAATAGGTGATGTTTGATGATCCTTTTTGCTCTCAATTCCTGTAATGCAAATAAACAATAAAAATAGTTACATCTTTATTATTTACACTATAGTTTAAAGTTGTTTATATTGATGCAAGCAATTGGGCAAGATCAAATAAACAGAAAAAATGACAGATTTATTCATAAGAACATATGATCTGTTGGTCAGAGAGTGTCAAAGAATCCAAGAAACGTCTTTGTATAAGGAAAAGTCTGAGCAATCATGAATTTTGCCATAGGATTAGAGACATTGGGTTTTCTTCAAATCTGTCCGTGAGACTTTCCAAAGGCAGGGCCTCAGCCTTGTGCACATGGTTGGTACACACATGCATGAGTGGTTCCTCGAGCTATATTAAATTTATGGAGAGAAAAAAATCAAGGTCAACTGGTGCTTTTCCCCCCTGACTCTAAAGATTTCGCCTGTAATCTCCTGCTTTATGTGAATAATTTGTTTCACATGAGTTGAATGCTGTTTAAACAAGCCGAGTATCATATTTCTTTTGTCTGAGTTGCTGTGGAGGACATATTTTAAGGTAAACTAATTAAGAATGGGCTTCAAAAGGTCTATGTCTAAGAAGGTGAAAAATCAAGAAGTAGGAATGTTGTCTGGGTGAAGTCAAGCAACGTGAAAGCCAGTTGGAATGTTTATGACCAGCTCCCTCTCACTGTGGTCTGAGAGCCAACCTGAACACAGATTCCGCTTGTGCTAGGAACGGGGCTTGGGTGGTAATTTGATCCTTTCAATTATACAGCAAATGCAGCCACTGTGAATTGTACCAGGACTACCCAGCTTCCATGGTGCATGACTGTATTAATATACTGCTACAGAAAATGAAATCTTCCAGACTGCCATTGGTTCAGGCCATTTGAATGTTAAATATGGATAATAAATGCGGTGATTTACACTCAAATATTTAGAAAATGCTCTTTAGCAATCCTAATGAAAATCATATGTACATTGCCCAAGCCCCACATAAGCACTTCTGTAAATGTCATTTGTGAGTCCGCAGCTTGCTCTTCTGGCAAGAAATACATCCCACTTTTGGGGAGTATTTTCAATTTGCAATCCATTTTCACTTGGGAGCCTTAGGATTAATTGCTGGGAGGTGGGATTTTTTTAGATGGTTTAGGTCATTTCTGGCTATTACATGGCATGGCCTAGAATTTGGTGAATCACAAAGAAGGTAAGATCTGCATTGTTTTCGGTGATTGCCTGGCTGAAAATGTATCTGTCAATGAAGAATCATGCCCACTGTGATTTATTTAAATTTTTCCCAGTTTATGTTGTCCTCTTCCTTAAGAGTTCTATTACAATTACATAATACGCCATTCACAAAAAGAGTGTGATTTTCACTTTGTCATGTGTTATTGTCCTTCATCTAAAACAGAAAATTTGGTTGGAGAACTCTGGGAATGTTTTTAGTTTTTACACCACCTCAGTGTGGGTCTGAGCATGGGCTTGGCACATCATTCAGAGGTGAACTGACAGAGAGCTCTGGCTCATTGACCACAGACTGGTGAGAGGCCCTCAGAACAGTCAGCTCCCCTCCCAGCCTCAGTTTCATTCATTTGAAATGGAAATAGATGTTGTGTAAGATCATCTGTAAGATCTGTGGTGGAAATCTCATCTAGATAAGCAGAATCTTTGATAGGATGTGGCTGACAGGAGTACTTTTCGACTGAGCCACTGACTGGCACCACATGGAGACAGGCTCAGGGTTGCCCGTCCACTAGGAACAGGGCCGTATGTATGCATCGGGTCAACAGAAAATGAAACAGGCTGTTCTGGAACTGCCGTAGTTCGTGCACACCCTCCTTTAGTTTGAGCAGGTGCCAACTTCCAAAAGAGGAACAGGAGATCAATGGCTCTTCTCCTGATGAGATTATTCTCCTCCTTAGTCATCTCTGATTTTTCTCAAATGCCAAGTTCTGGTTCCCAGATGGTGCTTTGATGAAAGGTGAGATGTTATGAGCACATCCTGAAATAGGAAGAGTTTTCATTCATCAAGTGCTGTGGCTCTCTTTGACCCTTCCTGAGATTTTACAAAATTCACATGTTGGAGGAAGATGCTGCAGTTTAAACACACCTTCCCAAAGGGCATGGTTGGAAAGGTTCGATCATCACCTTTCCACTTTGTCACTTGTGCTGTGCCCAAGCTCCTTGGCAATGCTAAGGCAAGGAAAATGATCAGTCTATTTTGTGCATTTTGGAGGAGTAGTGAAATAGCAAGATCAGCAGATGAGGATCACCCACATGGTCAGTTTCAGCTCGGCTTCTGCTATGGATCTACCATCTACAGCTCTTTAGTAAACTCAATTTCATGGGCCTTCATTTCCATGAAGCAGAAAATATTGGAATTGATAATTGATAAAGTCCATTATGGAGCATATATTAAGTTATAAACTTATAATTTATCTTGTTGTGGGGAGAAGGGCTTTGTAGATGGTTTTGAATCTATCTAAAATCCCTTGGGAAGTTTGTTGAATATGCAGCTCTCCTCCCTCTCTCTGTCTCTGTATGTGTGTGTGTGTGTGTGTGTGTGTGTGTATAAATGTACAAGGAAACTTATTTCCATGATATTTAATGACATCATGATTGGAAGTCAACGTTTTTATTGTCCTCGAATACTCATCGTTGTTTAAAACTAGTTACTGGCAAGCTTTGAATGTATCATCCAGATGAAATCAGAAGATGAGTCCCAGGATACACATTTGCCGCCTGTATATTCAGACTCATGGTAAATGGCACAAAGTGGAGATGACTCCTCCAGACTTTAGTCACAGGCTCTTGAGTCGTTTCTACTGTCAGGTTGGTGAGCAATATCAATCCAGCCTTTACGGTAAAGTTCCTTATTAATTGCATTAAAGCATCAATCAATGTAGTTTTACTTGGTGCATAAGAACTGGTTACATTTATTTCTTTCAAAAATAATGTTTTTTCTTGGTGTATAAAGTAGGATAGCTGTAAAAAATCAAATGCCCCACATTGCGAATTAAAGAAGTGCAAAGTAGTGGTCAAAATTAAAGCTAATTTTTGAGTTTTTGGCAAAAAAAATTTTTTTTTAAGTTTCATAAGTTTAATAGTCACCCCTAATAAGTCATTTTTCGCCATGACTTCTTTTTCCTTGTCACTCTCTAGGTCTCCAGCCCTCCACTCCATCTCTCTCTGATTGTCAGAAATCAGTACATCCCTTCAGGTCCTGCTCTAATATCCTCTTTTCCTTAAAGCCTTTTGGTTTTATTTTGACTAGGAAAAATATCTCTCCTACCTCAGAGTTTTGATATTAATATTTTAAATTTAGTCCTTTTGTGAAACTTACCATTTTATGAAATATTATAGTTAGTATGTTCATATCTTCTTGTTATATTATAAACTCTTCAATATAAAGACAATTGTGCCACATTAGACCCGCAACAGAGTCTTGCTCAGTGTCAAGAGCATAGTTGTCTGTGTAAGCTCTGACTGCGATGACAGAATACCAGAGGCTAGGTGTATTACATGACAGACACTTCTTTCTCACGGTTCTGAAAACTGGGAAGTCCAAAATCAAGGCACTCACAGATTTTGTTCTGGTGAGGACCAGTTCCTGGCTGTCTATTATCTGTGTCCTCACACTGTGGGAGAAGAGAGAGAACATTCTGGGGTCTTTTGCTTTTCTTATGAGGACACTAACCCCATTGTATAAGTCCATTTTCACACTACTAGAAATAACTGCCTCAGACTGGATAATTTATAAATAAAAGAGGTTTCTTTGACTCACAGTTCTGCATGGATGGAGGCTTCAAAAACTTTACAATCATGGCAGAAGGTGAAGGAGGAGCAGTATCTTATTCACAAGGTGACAGGAGAGAGAGCAAGCACAGGGGAGACTGCTGCTTTTAAACAAAAGACCTCCCTCACTATAGTGAGAACAGCATGGGCAAACAGCCTTCATGATCCAATCACCTCCCACCAGCTCCCTCCCTCAACACACGGGGATTACAATTCAAGACGAGATGTCAGTGGAAGCCCAGACCTAAACCATATTATTTCATCCCTCCAAAATCTCATGTCCTTCTCACATTGCAAAATCAATCATGCCTTCCCAACAGTCCCCCAAAATCTTAACTCATTCCAGCATTAACTCAGAAGTCCAGAGTCCAAAATCTCATCTGAGACCAGGCAAGTCCCTTCCACCTATGAGCCTATAAAATAAAAAATAAGTTAGTTACTTCTAAGATACAATGCAGGTACAGTCATTGAGTAAATATTTCCATTCCAAATGGGAGAAGTTGGCTAAAACAATGGGGTCACAGGCCCCCTGCAAGTTTCAAACCCAGCAGGGCACTCATTAAATCTTAAAGCTCCAAATACATTAAGGCTTTGTCTTAATGTCTCACATCCAGGAATGTTGAGGCAAGGGGTGGGCTGCCATGGTTTAGGGCAGCTCTGCCCCTGTGATTTTTCAGGGTACAGCACTCCTGGCTGCTTTCATGAGCTAGTGTTGAGTGTTTGTGACTTTTCTAGGTGCATGGTGCAAGCAGTCACTCCATCTACTATTCTGATGTTTGGAGGACAGTGGCCCTCTTCTCATGGCTCCACTAAGCAGTACCCCAGTGGGAACTCTGTGCAAGTTCCAACCCCACATTTTCTCTCTGCATTGCCCTAGTAAAGGTTTTCCATTAGGGTTCCACCTCTGCAACAGACTTCTGCCTGGACATCCAGGTGTTTCCATACATCCTCTGAAATCTAGGTGGAGATTCCCAAAGCTCAACTCTTGTTTTCTGTGCGCCCACAGTCCCAACACCACATGGAAGCCACCAAAGTTTGGGGCTTGCACCCTCTGAAGCAATTACCCATGCTGTACATTGGCATCTTTTATCCATGCTGGAGCTGAAGCAGCAGGGATGCAGGGAGCCATGTCCTGAGGCTATACAGAGGAGCAAGGCTCTAGGCTTAGCCAATTAAACCTTTTTTCTTTCCTAGGCCTCTGGGCCTATGATGGGAGGGGCTGACCTGAAAAGCTCTTAAATGCACAGAACACATTTTCCCCATTGTCTTGGTGATTCCTATTGGACTCCTCATTACTTAAGCAAATTTCTGCAGCTGGTTTGAATTTCTCCCCAGAAAATGGGGTTTTCCTTTCTACTGCATAGTCAGGGTGCAAATTTTTTAAACTTTTATACTCTTTTTCCCAATTAAGTAAAAGAAACAGCTTCAGATATTCCTTTGGTGAATACATATGATTGAACACTTTCAGTATCAGCCAGCTCTTGAATGTTTTCTGCTTAGAAATGTCTTCCACCAGATAATCTAAGTCATCTCTCTCAAGTTCATGTTCAAAATGTCACCAGTTCCTCTGCTAAAGCATACCAAGAGACCATTTTGCCAGTCCCCAATTACTTTCGTATCTCGATTTGAGATGACGAGCACCTGGACTTCATTGTCCATATCACTATCAGCATTTTGGTCAAAACCATTCGACAAGTTTCAAGGACGTTCCAAACTTTCCAACATCTTTCTGCCTTCTTCTGAGACCTCCAAACTGTTCCAACCTCTTCCTGTTACCCAGTTCCAAAGTTGCTCCCACATTTTTAGATACCTTTGTAGCAGTGCCTCAAACCTCCTGTACCAATTTCCTGTTGGTTTATTTTTACACTGCTATAAAGAACTGCCTGAGACAGGGTAATTTATAAATAAAAGAGATTTAATTGACTCACAGTTCCACATGGCTTGAGAGGCCTCAGGAAACTTACCATCATGGCAGAAGGTGAAGGAGAAGCAGTACCTTCTTCAGAAAGTGGCAGGAGAGAGAGCAAACACAGGGGAATCTGCCACTTTCAAACTATCAGATCTCATGAGAATTCCCTCTCTATCATGAGCACAGCAGGGAGGAAAGTGCCCCTGCACCTCCCACCAGGTCCCTCCCTTGACACATGGGGATTACAATTCAAAATGAGATATGAATGGGGACACAGAGACAAATCATATTACTCATTATGGGGGCTCTGCTCTCATGACCTCATCTAAACCTAATGATCTCTCAGAGGCATCACCTCCAAGTACATGGGGGTTAGGGCTTCAACATGTGAATGCAGATGGGCAGAAATATTCAGCACATAAGAAGGGTAGTATTCAGATATTTATCGAATTAATAAAAATTGAACCTGTTTTTAATGTGGTTTGGGTGGGAGAGTACTTAATAGTAGATCCATGCATTCCTAAGATTGTAGAGGTTTGGAGCCTTTGTGGAATCCCCAGCTTCATCCATCAGCCCTGAGTGGGAAGGATCTATTATGCTCTTTTTTGTCTATAAAGGAGGAGCTGACATTCAGATGGTAAAGTGACTTGCACAGGATAGCAATGGTAAGACCAGAACCCAGGTCTTGCGTCTTCTCGTAGCCCAGTACCCTTCCCTCTGTGCCATCTTTCTGCTATTCAGTGCAGGCCCTTACCACTACTCACCTGCTATGATGGCTCATCTAATCAGTTATTTTTTTCTAGATAGTGACAATGGCCAGAAACTTTTCACAAAACTTTTTAAAATATGGATTATTGCACCTGCTTGGTGGATTTGTCATATACTTTTTATTTGTAGAAATGTATGGGGAACATGTTCAATTGTGTTACATGCCTCGGACTGTGTAGTGGTATCCACCTTCTGAATAACATACATTGTATCCATTAGCCAGTTCTCATCTTGATAAATCAAATTGCATTAACAAGCTAATGAGAGTCTTACTTTCTGCTATTTATTTACCAAATTGCCAAATACCAAAAAAGAACCATAATGATAGCTATTGTTTATTATGTACCTGTTATGTCTTAGTCCATTTGAAAGGCTCTGGAAGAATACTAGAGACTGGAGACTCAGTAGTGATGGCTTTAATGGAAGAAGTTGATGTTCTCACAGATCTGGGACTGAAGTGGGAAATCAGAGGGAGTTTTTGTGACACAGGTGAGTTCTTGTGATGACTCTCTTCTTTGATGGCAGGAGGCCACCCTCTTGCTGTGTCATCATATGGCGGACTCCAGGGTGAAGCAAACTGTCTTCTATCTTATTATAAAGACACTAATTCCTTTCATGAGGGCTGCATATCATATTAGCTCATATCATATTATGTGTAAAATACCATCCAGAATCATAAAATTTAAAAATTCTATTAATTGCCACAATAATCCTTAAAGTAAGGAATGTTCCTTTTTATTTTATTTTTTGTACAGAAAGGGGTGAGAGAAATGTAACCTGGCTGAGAGCACAGAGCTCATAAACAGTGGAGCTTGGATTCGAACTTGGGAGTTTCTGATTTCAAAGTCACACTTTTTTTTCAGTACCTCTCTAAACTGTGCATGAATGATATTAGGTGTGTGGGGTCACAAACCCTGTTGGCGTCGCTGCCTCTTACCTACTTCTGCAGACTTAGAAAGAGAAGCATGATGTCGATAGATTTCCCTCCTACTTTGGTTACCTCTTTTTTCCCTTTCTACTCCATGCCTTTTATAGCATTTTTAATTTAATTTTTTTTTTGCTTGATGCCAATTTTTTTGCCTTTGTTTTTGTCTTTTGTTTCTTTTAAAAATATGTAACTAGAAAAATACATATATATTAAAAGACATGTCAGGGTATGATAAAGAGGGAAACAACATACGTACATTACTTAGGTAGAAAAGAGGCGTTAGAAGCAAGCATCTCCCATTCCTTCTCCTCTGATTATTGTGAGCAATAGAGGCAATGACAATTTTGGCTAGGTTCACATCCTCAAACATAGATTTGTCTCCGAACCTCAACTGTCCTTTTTATTTTTTATAATGTCTTCTTTTTCTCTGGAATGGTGGTAGAAGAAGATTTCTGAGGACTCTTACAAGGAAAAAGGAAAAAAAAAAAACAAAAATAATAAATAGAAGAAAGAAAATGTTAAATAATTGAGGCTGGGTTTTGTGTGTGTCTGGGATTTGGCCTGTGTGCCTGGTTTTTATTAGCTCTGCCCACAGCCCAGGGTTAACCTGGCAGCTCTCTGTGGAGCCGGCTGGGCCCTTCATTTTCACGTGCACCCACCAGCTGAGCCAAATCCCCGAATATGGAGCCATGGTGTATAAAATAATATGTGGCTTTGGGGGCGCCATCCTTTGCTGAAAGTAAGGATGGATGCCTTAGCTTTGTAGTGATTTTAGTTGACTGGATCACTTTTCATGTGGGAATTTTAATTTTCTATCTTCTTTGATTATTGCACTTACGCCTTATGCATTTCAGAGGACACATTTATGTAAACCATTCTGTCTTTTCTAAGAATGCAGCCCAGATTGAACTTACCTTTTCTGTTATGAATACAAACAAATCAGTTTGTTTATTTAAAAACAACAGAGACTAGTAATTGTTTATATCAGTATACTCTTTCTCCCGGTTTTTACAATAATGTACGTATCGATGTTTATAATACAGAAGTAACAATGGAGAGCTAACTCTATATATTTATGTTGTCTTTTAAGGCAAAACAAAGAAGCGAGAAATCGACAACCAAGAAACTCTCCGTTTTACAGAGGCAAGAATCCTGGATTAAATAGGAGTTTTGACTCTCGTCTCTACCGTATATGGCACTTCAGTTTTCTCACCAGCAACATGGCCGCACTAAGAGTTCTCGCAGGTCTTCTGCGGGGCTGAGAGAGTATGTAAAGTGCTGGGCACACGGTGAAGGCTCAGGATCTGCTGTTACCTTTCTTTGACTTATCCATACGTATGAATGGCAGATCAAAGAATCTGTCACTTAAACTTACTATGGTTCTTTGCACTCCTCTGCTGTGCTGGGTAATTTTTGCATCACCCAGTTTTAAAGTTTGTAAGCAGAGTTCTGTCCCGTGGAGGGTACCTTTAAAAATCAAGCTGGACTGAGAAACAAACACACCAGCAGCCAGAGCAGTCGTGCTCCAGTCTGGGGATAGCTATTCAGCCCCCTTCTGAAACTATAAACACAAGCAGAAAACTCCCGCAGCAGCCAGAGCACTTGAATAAACACGGCGGCCCCCTCCTCGCCTCCCCTCCACCTCCCTCACCGCCTGTTTTTCCGGAAGTCTGAGAAGTTCAACAGTCTCTCCTTCAGACCTGCAGAGCAGGCAGGTCCCCGTCCCACGGCCCCCCGGGAGGATAAACCTCCTCCTGTGCATCTCACTGGAGCCCTTCTGGGGTGAACTAAAGGGGACGAAGGAATTTCCCAAGCAGAAAGGACCCGAAGGTTACCTAAAGCAGCACGTCTGTTACTGGGGAACCTACCACTGTGAACTTGTCCGCGGGGCTTTGCAAAAGTGGTTTTTATAAAATCCTGGCTTCTCCTGCTGGGGGTTGGGGCTGTACAGTCTGAATTGTTTATCAGATGGTTTTGCCCTGGGTCAGCCATCGTTTTCACCCCATCCTTCTTGTGGCCAGTGACTGGGCTCAGAATCTGTCTCTGGTTCTTGAGTAGTTTTTTTTTCTGTTGTAAGTGAACTGGGTCCTATGAGGATTGAACCAGTGACCTCGCCTCCATTAGCACCAGGCTTTCCTCACTGGAACTCACCAGCCCAGATGAACTAAACACACTCTGATGTGTGCTCTGCTGAGTTTTGAAAGCCGCTCTGTTTAAATGTGCTGAGGGCCAGACCCCAGCGCGCACCTCAAGTTCACTCTCACACCCTCTTCTGCCGCGACTGGGGCAGCCCTGGAATTTTTGTTGAACGTTCGTTGTTCGGTGGAGCATGAAAGAAGAAACGCACGGGGCTGTGTCCAGACGTGGACAGAGAAACGTACAAAGAGCAGCAAGTCCTTCCCCCAGCAGAGCGCAGGAGTAAAATGTCATGGGTCTGTATGCTTTCTTCCTTTGATTTCAAAGAGCCTGCAGCTTGTAATGCAGCAAACCCTCAAAACCAGAGCAAACCCCATGCTAAAAGTATTAGGTCTTTCTGGGACCTGAGGGAATGCATCCCCCCTTCTGCATGAGATGGGCTATATTACACACAGCTTGTTAAGTGTGTGACAGATCAGCTGGAGAGTAGACTTCATGTGGGCTCCAGGCTGGCACATTGGCTAATAAACCAGCTCCATACACACACAGCCTATTCCTGCTCTCAGTTGCCCTGGTTCGTGTTTCAGCCTGCAGCCATTCTGAAGCCGACGTTTTCTTCAGGACAACAGAGAGCATGGCTGTGCATTTCCATTCCAGACGCCAGCCTGCGCCAGATGTGGGGCCCTCATTTTCAGTGAGGCAGGGGTGTCTGCTGACCCCTTGCCCGTGTCTAATGAAAGATGGACTGTGCTGCATTCTCTTATGGCAAATTCTATATCAGAAGACAGGAGATTTAAAAATTAATTCAAGATTAATTTAGGGATGACTGCACATGGAATTATTTGGCCATCTAATGAAAAATGAAATTTTCACAGAAAATTGTAGAAGTGCCCAATTCTAATCCGATTTCCCATAAAGAATTATCATGTCCCAAGACCCTTCTTGGAACCCCAATTAATCACTCACGCACCAGGCTTTCCCACACTGTCTGTGAGTGAGCACACATTAACCAGGATGCCACGTGTGTTTGCCAAAGGATTCCTGTTTGGGGGAAGGAAAACACTAATCAGCCCTTGACTAAACCTTAAGGGAAAAACCCAAAAACAACAACAACAAAATAGCCAAGGGAGATTTAAAAAAAAAAATCAACCATCATTCTCAGCAAACTGACACAAGAACAGAAAATCAAACACCGCATGTTCTCACTCATAGGCAGGTGTTGAAGGATGAGATCACATGGACACAGGGAGGGGAACATCACACACTGGGGTCTGTTGGGGGGACTAGGGGAGGGACAGTGGGGGTTAGGGAGTTTGGGGAGGCATAACATGGGGAGAAATATCAGATATAGGTGATGGGGGGATGGAGACAGCAAACCACATTGTCATGTATGTACCTATGCGACAATCCTGCATGATCTGCACATGTACCCCACAACTGAAAGTACGATTAAAAATATGTATATAAATAAAAACAAAAATAAAAATCCAGATCAATAAAAATTTGCTAATAAGCACGTGAGAAATAAACAGAAAAAAACAGAAAAAAATTGTATTTGAGGTCCTGTTAAATTTTAATTTACTGGAACGACACAGGCCTCACTGTCTCATTGAATCAAAAGGAAAACAGCAACTCAGGAAAACGCCTTGTAAGTAAAGGCCTTTTTGCAGTAGTGGGATTGTGGTTAACTCTAATTTAAAAACACACATGCTAAATGAATCCACAATAATTAGGTCCTAGCCTCAAATTGCGAGGTGTCATGGAGAAAAATATACATTTAGAAAACAAAGGTAGTACCCATTTAAGGCAAATGCTACAGAGTGAAAAAGCATGCAGTGAAATCACCCTGGGGTGGTCGTGCTCTGTTTTGAAATATTAAGAACTGAACTTTCTCTGCACATCTCCCAGCTTCAAAAGGCAGAATGCATCTGGACAGCTTTTAATGGCTTGCATGTTCTTCTCCTCTAGTTTTATAGGCGAATGCACATTTGAGAGAGGATATACCTTAAGCAGAAGACTAACCTTCAATCATGCATTTTGTTTAATGCCCTATGTGGTCCCATTATTTCCTGAAAACTACTCACCTGGTCCCTTATTTTCTAAGCACAGACAAGAAAAAAATCAAGCAAATTACGGTGGGACTTTGAAAGAAATGGAATGGAATGGAATGGAATGTGTTTTCTGAGCCATCCACAGTACATCACAGGGCACAGAAATTAGAAAACCAGCAGAGTCCTCACACTCCGGCTACGTGCAAATTAGATGGGCCACTGTCAAGGGAGGATGGAAATTTTGCTAGATCAGGTGTTTTCATCCACGGGGAAAGAGTCCTCATTTACATAGTGTCCCCTCCCCCCTACCCGTCCATCTTATGCCTCTCTGGGTCCGGTTACCTCATTAAAGGAAACTGTTTCAAAGGGACTGCTCTCTGCTGTAGTTGATGGCTTCCTTTTTTTTTTTTTTTTGCTGAATCAGCAGGCTTCATGTTGAATCAGTTTCTACCACCTCTACCTTTTGAAAGCAAGAAAATATGGTTAGCTGAACAACGCCTTTAATTTGCAGAATATGTGAAGACAGAGGCAAGAGAAGCCAGAGCACAGAGGGAAAGCTTTTATTTATAGAAGTGATTGGTGTTGAGTTTACATTTTCTCACTTTATTTTTGTCATTATTGCAGTTTTTTCCACATTCATATTTTCAAAATGGTGTAGGAGGTGAAAGATCACATAGACTAGTGTTTTTTAGGATTTCTGAAAGCCATTACTCCCATCACAGAAAGCACAAAAGTGGTGATGGGGTCTAGTGCATCTCTGGGATTTGGCATAGGGGAGATTCAAGCCCAGCTTCTCCATTCTGCAGAGGGATGGTGCCACCCACACTGCTCTGCATGTCCGGAGTGCAGGGGCTTCCCCAAGGGTCAGGAAGAAATGTAGCTGGATCACTGCATCCCTTCCTGGAATTGGAGGAGGAAGAGGAGCAGGGCTGGGGAGAGGAAAGCTGGCATTGTGTTTGGAACCCAGGGAATTTGAAGTGCCTTTGAGACATCAGAGTGGACAGGCTGAGCTACAGAGCTGGATGTAAGTGCCAAAGTCTTAGAAGGAGTTGAGTGGGTGAGTCATGGTAGGAACTGAGGTCATCAGAGTGGATGACGACCACCAGGAAGAGTATGCTGTGGAGAAGAAGAGAAATTAAGGAGGAACCCCAGAATATCCAGAATGTTTTGGCAGGGGAAAAAAAGAGACTAAGAAGGTGTAGCCAAAGAGCAGCATAAAACCAAAATTTCATGGTATCAAAGAGCCACAGCAGAGCAGATTCAAGGACAAACCAGGGCTGGGGATGGTGGCTCATACCTGTAATCCCAGCATTGTTGGAGGCCGAGGCAGGTGGATCAGCTGAGGTCAGAAGTTCTAGAGCAAACTGACCAATATGGTGAAACCCCATCTCTACTAAAAATATGAAAAATATTAGCCAGGTGTTGTGGTGGGCACCTGTAGTCCCAGCAACTTGGGAGGCTGAGACAGGAAAATTACTTGAACCTGGGAGGCAGAGGTTGCAGTGAGCTGAGATCGCACCACTGCACATTCTATTCCAGACTGGGTAACAGAACAAGGCTCTGTTTTGTTGTTGTTGTTGTTGTTTTAAGAAGAAGAAGAGGCTGGGCGTGGTGGCTCAAGCCTGTAATCCCAGCACTTTGGGAGGCTGAGGTGGGTGGATCACGAGGTCAAGAGATCGAGACCATCCTGGTCAACATGGTGAAACCCCGTCTCTACTAAAAATACAAAAAAATTAGCTGGGCATGGTGGCGCGTGCCTGTAGTTCCAGCTACTCAGGAGGCTGAGGCAGGAGAATTGCCTGAACCCAGGAGGCAGAGGTTGTGGTGAGCCGAGATCGCGCCATTGCACTCCAGCCTGGGTAACAGGAGAGAAACTCTGCCTCAAAAAAGAAGAAGAAGAAGAAAGAAGAAAGAAGAATAAGGAGAAGGAGAAGAAGAAGGAGAAAGAAGGAGAAGGAGAAGGAGAAGGAGAAGGAGAAGAAGAAGAAGAAGAAGAAGAAGAAGAAGAGGAACAAGAAGAAGAAGAAGAAGAAGAGGAAGAAGAAGTTGTCAGTAGGAAAAGGCGGGTAGTAAGCAGCCCACAATGGGGGTACGTCCCTCCTTCTGATGATGGGGATGCTATTTGTGGACAACCAGTTGGATTCTTCGTTTGGTGATTACCTGACTTTGAGCATCTTGGCTGCATGCTCATATTCTCCAATTTTAGCCTGTTCCAAATTGAAACAATCCAGGACTATTTAGAACTTTTATTAGAAATAGACAAGGATAACATAAAACGTTGACTCCCAAAGGGAATAACCATACTTTAAAAAAATTTGGGAAACAATCATATTTTCAAGATTGGAAAGAATTTTTTCTCTCCATTGCTGGCAAGAATGTAGTGTTGAGAAGCTGTGAACTGAAGGGCACCTTCTTTCCTTTTTCTCTAGTGGATGTGCATCGTTCTAACTTTCTACACAGGCTGATACCTTTTTGGAGGCAGAGACTGTGTGAAAAGAGTGCTCGTATGAAATTGTCAGAATTTTTCTGGTCATAAAACAAAGACTCTAAAAATTTTCTTTTAATTAAACATATGGTTTGTTTAGAATAATTGATGATAATGCACAAGGCTAGAACAACATACAATGTTGGAGATAGGATCTGTGATTATTAACAGATTATTAGATTTCTCCAGGTTCTACGTTTAAGAAACATCCAGCTGCGAATGGATGTTTTCCACTTCAAGAAACCCAGTGTGAGCATTGTAGTTAAGAGTGCCCTCTAGCCAACAGGCATCAGACAAGAAGGCCAGGTAGAAGCCAGTTGTCCTAACGTCCTGCCACCTGGGGCACCGCTTCCATGTTTCCAATGCCCTAGCCCCTGACAGTCTGGGACTGTGGGGTTTTCTAAAAACTATGAATGGCTCATATTTGAAGAGTGGCTCAAGGAGGATGTTTGTCAAACCTCTCATCAGCATGAGTTGGCAGAAAGAGCACCTGATTTAGAATAAGAAAACTTACATTGATTTTTTTTTCAACTTTTATTTTAGTTTTAGAAGTACAGGTGCAGGTTTGTTATATAGGTAAATTGCATGCCGTGGAGGTTTGGTGTACAGATTATGCCGTCATCCAGGTAATAAGCATGGCACCCGACAGGTCATTTTTCTATCCCCTCCCTCCACCCCACTTCCACCCTCAAGTAAGCCATGGTGTCTGTTGTTCTCTTCTTTGTGAGGACTTACAGTTAAGTCTCCATTTTACCCAGGGATATAAAATCCAGCAAGTTCATTTATCTCTTTGAGATGTAATTTAGTTTTCTTTTAGATGGTGATGATTATATTTATTTGTTGATATCTTTGTAAGGATTAAATATGATAATATGTATGAAAATTCTTCGTACGTGATAAATGTTAGTGGTTTCTCCAATGTGGCATATGTGGGCAGGGAATTTAAGATCTCATTTCCCCACCTGTAACTCTCAAATGGGAGCTGATGTTTGCTTCAGTTCAGAGGGAACACAGTGTGTTCACAGAGCTAAGGATAGAATTTGTGGTAAGAAAAATAAGGATGCTTTGCTTTGCTTTTGCACAACATATGTCTACTGTAGATTGTTCCTTTTTCTTGTAAATCTTGTCTTCTTTTTCTCTCATTTTTCTGAAATTTCTCCTGCTTGGAGGAGGGTCGCTACTCCAGAAAAGCAAATCAGCACCAGGCCTATCCTGAGGGTAGAGAAGGCGTAGAGCTTCTCAGGATTTAGAATCGAACCCTGATTTAAGGGAGCAGCATCTTGGTTCTTTCTGCACGTCCACTCTGTTATCCTCTTTTAGCAAAAAAATCCTTCCTTCCTCACTCATTGTTTCTTCTTCCTTATAACTTAGGCAAACATATGGGAGTCATTATCTCTCTAGCCCTGGATTGATGTGACCTTCCAGCTGCAATACCCAACCAGTAACTAATCACTTTGTTCTTTTCTTTACGTCAGGTTCCGAAGAGCTGCTCTGCCTATTTTCCTTTCCCTATTAGACCATGAGATACCATCAGATCTTGGGTCCTGTCAGCCCACTCTAGTCCAGTCCATTGCGATTGGGGTTGGACGGAGAAATTTGATATTTTAAAAATGACTTTGGGGGGCAGCAGAGATTATGAACAAAGAATATGTCCTCCGGGGGAAATGTGGGATAATTAGGTTATGATTGGCATCGTTGGCCCAACAGCAAGCAGGAAGAAGTGAAATAAATGCTGGCTGTTACCAAAACATTCAATATGTATAGAATATCATCAGTTTCATACCTAAAACATACAGAGTTTTAGACACTGTGTTAAGATGTTGTGAAAACCAACTATAAATTAGACCTCAGTATTTTGGGAATTAACAGTGTATTGGGGGAGGAATGAAAGCATGCCTGTAATTAACTAATAATAAATAACAGTATATCGGTCAGGAGCAGTGGCTCATTCCTGTAACATCAGCACTTTGGGAGGCCAAGGCAGGTGAATCACCTGAGATCAGGAGTTCAAGACCAGCTTGATCAACATGGTGAAACCATGTCTCTACTAAAAACTCAAAATTAGTTGGGTGTGGTGGTGTATACCTGCAATCCCTGCTACTCGGGAGGCTGAAGCAGGAGAATCAATTGAACCCAGATGGCGGAGGTTGAAGTGAGCTGAGATCATGCCATTGCACTCCAGCCTGGGTGACAGAGGGAGACTCTGTCCCAAATAAATAAATAAATAATAGTAAATCAATACATTGACCTAATTCTTAATGTAAAATTGTTTCTAGTGTCTCACTTTCTCATAGCTTACCTTAGCCTTTCATCTCAGTACTTTTAGGAAGATAGTGTGGTTGTTTCAAAGAGGAGAACATAAAGTTCCAGATTTTTTTTCTTTCCTTTTTTGTTTTTTGAGATGGAGTCTTGCTCTGTCACCAGGCTGGGGTACAGCAGCAACCTCAGCTCACTGCAACCTCCACCTCCCAGGTTCAAGTGATTCTCCTGCCTCAGCCTCCAGAGTAGCTGGGACTACAGCCACATGCCACCACACACAGCTAATTTTTGTATATTTAGTAGAGAGGGGTTTTCACCATGTTGACCAGGAAGTTCTTGATCTCTTGACCTCATGATCTGCCAGCCTTGGCCTCCCAAAGTCTGGGATAACAGGTGTGAACTCCACTCCCAGCCCTAAGTCCCAGTTTAAAAGAGTAGCTTGCCAGGCTCTGCCAGCCTTGTCCAGCCCACAGACCGTGGACTGCTTGTAGCCCAGGGTGGCTTTGAATGAGGCTCAACACAAAGTTGTGAACTTTCTTAAAACATGATGAGTTTTTTGTGATTTTTTTTTTTAGCTCATCAACTATCATTAGTGGTAGTGTATTTTATATGTGGCCCAAGGCAATTAATTCTTCTTCCAATGTGGCCCAGGGAAGCCAAAAGGTCTAGACTCCCCTTCCAGTGTTCTCTCCACAGTGTCATGATATAGGACAAGTGCCATATGCTTCTGAATCCATCCTCAGCAAGGGCCATAGAAGACCCTTCACTGGTCATACACAAGGTGGAAATAAGGACATTTTGCAGGATTTGAGACCTCATCATTTTCAAGAGAAGAACAGAGTTTTGTGAAGAGGCGAGAAGCTCCAGGTTGAGTTCCCCTCATGTCATGAAGTGTAGGAAATGGCTTGGGTTACACAGTTGCAGTGAGCAAAGTTCTGAAAAGCATAAACTTCTCATTGGTATCATCTTTGTCATATGAGACCTAGGAAGGCCAGAAGACCTAAGATGGAGCTGGACTGGTCAGGGGGGTTAGTTCAAAGTTAGCATCAAAGGCTGGTGCGGTGGCTCACAGCACTCTGAGAGGCTGAGGTAGGAGGATTGCTTGAGCCCAGGAATGGGAGACCAGCCTGAGCAACACAGTAAGATCCTGTCTCTACAAAAATTAAAGAAAAAATTAGCCAGACGTGGTGCCTGTAGTCCTAGATACTTGGGAAGTTGAGGTGGGAGAATCACTTGAGCCCAGGAGGTGGAGACTGTATTAAGCCATGATTGCACCACTGCACTCCAGCCTGGAAGACAACACACAGCAGCCCTCATCTAAAAAAAAAAAAAAACAGCTGGTCATGGTGGCTGGCACCTGTAATTCCAGGGAGGCTGAGGTGGAAGGAAGGCTTGAAGTCAGGAGTTCTAGAGAAGCTTGGCCAACATGGTGAAACTCTGTCTCTACAAAAAATGCAAAAATTAGCTGGGTGTGGTGACTCACGCCTGTAGTCCCAGCTATTCAGGACTCGGTGGGAGGGAGGCCGTCTGAGGCATGAGAATTGCTTGAACCCAGGAGATGGAGGTTGTAGTGAGCCAAGATCCCACCACTGCGCCACTGCAACCAGCCTGGGCAACAGAGGGAGATTCTGTCTCAAAATAAAAAGAAAAAGAGAAACACATGAACAAATTAAAACCCACAAACAACAACAACCACAAAAAGCAAAATTAGCACTTAGTCTTAATTAAACTATGTGTTAGGGCAGTGAACATAAGAACAGCAGGACATCGTTAGCCCTGAGTTGCTGAGTTTTGTAGGCTATGATAATAATGTCTTATTTATTCGTGGGTATGGCACTCATGACTTGCGGCAGTCATATTGAAATTTATGTCCGGCTTTATTTTGTGGTTTAAACATGGAGGATTTTGTTTTATTTTTGCATTCATTGAACAAGGTTACTAGGCACTGACTGCTTCCTGCGTGCTGGGAACCCAAAGATCAGCAGCCCAGGCTGGTATCTGCAGAAGCTTACATCATCTCTCTGTTAGGACAGGCAAAGCATCACTCTTGAAGTTTCACTTCTGGCCGTATGACCCGGGGCCAACGGATCCTCAGTTTCCTTATGCACAAAATGGGAGCATTAGTACCTATCTTATTCATAAAGTTGTTCTCAGGATAAAACAAGATGATACTTAAAAACTTAAAGCAACTATCCAGGTGCCTGGCTTGAGGTCAGAGATCACGTCACCCTCCCCCTAAATCAACAGTACCGAACACAGTGACTGACACAGAGCAGGCCTGCAATAAATATTAGATCCTTCATTTTATTCCCCACTTGATGTTGTATTCTTTTTTTTTTTTTTTGAGACACAGTCTCACTCTGTTGCCCAGGCTGGAGTGCAGTGGTGCCATCTAGGCTCACTGCAACCTCCGCCTCCCTGGTTCAATGGAGTCTCATGCCTCAGCCTCCCAAGTAGCTGGGATTCTAGGTGCATGCCAGCACCCCAGCTAATTTTTTGTATTTTTAGTAGAGATAGGGTTTTGCCATGTTGGCCAGGCTGGCCTTAAACCCTTAACCTCGAGCGATCTGCCTGCTTGGGCCTCCCGAAGTGCTGGGATTACAGGCTGTGTCATATTCTTTTAATCCTCCCCAAGAGATGATTGCCTTTTTTCTCTGGTCTTACTGAATTGCTGGTGCACACATCTCAGAGTTGAGGAAACCCTTCCCTACTCTAGCTGCATTTTCCCAGGGCCTCTGCATTCTCTATTTTGAAATTAAATCAGCTTCTCTTTTGCATCCATCTTTTACATTGTAAATGTTCTTGCTGAAATTTATTCTATATATTTATTGGCCTTTTTCTTCTTCGTTAGTCACACTGGACAATTTGAAGCTACTGAAATTTCCTAGATAAATGCTTCCTAACTGAACTTTCTAAAATGGTGAAATGTCCTTCACCTGTACAGAGCAGTGCAGCTATTGAGCATGTGGTTCTTGACCACTTGAATTGCAGCTGATGTTACTGAGGACCTAAATGTTTACTTTGGTTTAAGTTTTAATTTTGATAATCCCATGTGGCTAGTAGCTACATATTATAAACCGCAACCTTAAAATTATTAAGATCCCCACTTAATCAGAAACCACCTGAAAAGACACTTAATTGAATAGATCGTAGGACTAACAGATATTAGGTTAAAGAGGTGGGACTCTAACTGCAGGCTGTGCATCTGCCACTCACACACAGCGCAGGAACCCAGTGGCACTTCCCCCTGTGGAAGTGACATGCTCCACTGTGCTGGGTGATCTGGACACAAGGCAACTGCTGCTCTTCAGTATAATGCTTCTGAAAACTGTTTTCATAAGAGGAAAATTGTTGTGTCCATGTCTTGCTTCAGGTAAAGAGAATGAGAAACGAATCATCCATTTAGGATGTCGGCTAAGGCCGGTGAACAGGGTGGAGTAAGGGGGCCTGGTGGCAGTTTTTGGAAAGTCACAGCCTCATCTGACGTTGCAGACTCAAGGGTGAAATGCTGGGACCCCAGCCGGCCAGAGTGCTGTCTGCCATCTGGTAGCAGTTGGATAGAGAACTCAAGCTGATGAAACAGAGCCACGCAGCTGGTAGCAGATATTAGAAAATGTTCAACTCAAACTCCAGAGTGGCTTTGAGCAGAGCTGGTCCTGAGCCTGGGATTCTGTGACAGGGCCCCAAAGTGTCCTTTCTAAAGCTGACTAAGGGGTGAGGATTTCCCGAATGTGTGACTAAGCATTTAAGACCCTCTTGATGTGCCCGTGAGAGAGGACATCCACACCCATTCTTAAGCCAGCCAGGTTTCGGTCCAGCACGGAGCTGTCACACAAATCATCATTCTGTTTTTTTTCCCAATATGATTTGGATAATCCTGTCTCCAACAGCACACCTCAGATGTAATTGTGAAACATCTAATTAAGATCCCTCAAAATTATAATGGAAAGTTCAGGAGAAATGACCGTCAGACACAACCCTCATCTGACCCTGGTGCAGTTTAAGGAGGATGGACTATAAACCTAAGGGATTACACAGTCCCTTATACAAGCTTCATACAGAGTACAGGACAAGAGGCACTGCCTGGCTGGCTTAGTGCGTCAAGGCTGCTCGGCTGAGCCACGCCCCGTGTCCACTGACTCACATGTACAGCTTCCACTGCTGAAGGAGTGAGAGGCAGCCCGCCACTTTCTCGCTTTCCCATCCCCATTTTGGCTGCGGGGCATATGGAGGAGGATGGAGGTAAGGAAAGAAAACTCTGGGAACTCCTTTCAGCTCAGGAAGTCTGCCAGGAAGACACTCAGATGTCCAGAGAGGGACGCCCGCCCAACGCTAGTAACGAAACGTGCTGCTCACAAGGTACCTACCACCTGGCATGCATTCACTGAAGAACAGTCTCCCTGATGATGGCCTGTGAGGTCGCGTTTCTGGGGTGGTAGGAATCCCTAAACAGCCCTGTGTCTCTACTGTGTACAATAGAAGCACCGCTATCCTAATGCCAGGAGCCCATCCGCCAAAGCGGACGTTGCAGTTGTGTAGCCTTTTCCGCTGCTCTGAGACCATAAATGGTCTTGCAAAATGGGCACAGGTCACTGACCTGCAAATGGGATTGTTCATTAAAAATTACCGCTCCCATGTTCAGATGTAAAGAAAACAGCTGTCACTGTCTTTTCTTCCTATCACTGTTTGGCGTGAGTTACTAAGCCGTGTCCTGGAAAGAAGCCAAGGGTGCATATGATTAAAGAGAACTCCTGACGAAGTGTAAATTTTTCAGTGTGATATCACAGGCGTGCAGATGCAAATCCACGTCTGCTCCCCGGCAAGAAGAACGCCCTTCGAAAGGTAAGCATATGTAAGACACCTCTTGATAACCCAGATTTCTAGCTGAAAAGGAATTGAGGAGATGTGCTTTCCCCCAGAAGGTGGTTTCCATCTGGCCCATGTTGAAAAGACATTAGCGGGAGGACCTCACTGCCAGAAGACTTCACAGCAGGAGCTCAGCCCGGCTAATTTATGAGGGTCCCACACCTTAGCGCCATGGGCCAGGCGGGGCTTGGCCCTTTCTCACCCAGCGAGGTCTCTCAGGCCAGGGGCTGGAAAGTTTCCAAACCTCTTAATTGATTGCTTTCTCTGATCTAAAGCCTTGAAATACTGGAGTTTCCAACATCTTTTGGTAGTTCTGTTCTGATTCCAAATTGGCTCTTGAATTACATGAATGATAATTTTGTTCCAAGCTTAGATCCATAAGGGATTCTAATCTTGGGATATTTTGGAGCACACAGTGGGTTTTAGTAGGTAGTTTTAGTTCAGACGCACCCGAGTGAAGTATAATGAGCTTAATGGCACCGACTCGTTGCTGGTTTTGGAAAGCATTCTGATGTGGAGTGAGCGGAGAGCCCTCTGATTATTTGAATATAGGGGGAAAAATGAACTTACAAGACACAGGGATAAGAAATCATAAGTGGGCAACAGAATATTCAAAATGAAATTAAAATACTCAAGGGTCCTTCAGTGAATCCATGCTAGACAGTACCTTGTGAGCAGCATGCTTTGTTACTAGCATTGGGCGGGCGTCCCTCACTGGCCATCCTAGTGTCTCCCTTGCAGCTTCCTGACCTAAAAGGAGTTCCTAGAGTTTTCTTTCCTTATCTCCCTCCTCTTCCACATGCCCTGCAGCCAAAGTGGGGAATGGGAGTGTGAGGGGAAGTGGCTGGCTGTCCCTCACTCCTTCAGCAACGGCAGCTGTAAATGTGAACACCGGGCTTGGCTCAGCTGAATGGCTTTGACACACTAACCCTGTCGGGCTTTGTACACAACCCCTTAGGCTTAAAGACCATATTCTTTTCACTGCGGCATGATCAGATGACAAGTACACACTGTGACAGTGCTTTGGTTCCAAGGGTGTCCCTCTGGACAGGGAGAACTTGGTACTCGGAGAAATGGTGACACACCATGAGGGGCACTCAGCAGGATTCAGCACCAACATCAGAAAGAGCCAGTGTGTTCCCAGTGCTCAGGCATTCACCGGGACTTTTCTTGTTGTCCTGGAATTTCTGCTGAGGACTTTGCGTTGAGGTGGATGGGTAATAAAGCTACCCACATCCCTACAGAGCTTGTCAACAGGTGTCCAGAGCAGTCAGCCAAATTACCCCCACTTTTAGTCTACTTAAGAGAACTTTAAAAATTCATCAGAAATAAAAATTTTGACAAATATAGGTAGAGAGCATTATGCTGTGTCTGCTCCCTTCTTCTTCTTGGGAGAACTGAAAGCATCCCACAACCTCCATCGGTTGAGGTTGGAATTGTCGACCAGAAGGTGAAACTGATCTCTCAGTGTTCTCATACCCAACTCACTCCCTGCCTCAATGGTTGCTGAGCTGCAGAAACTCACAGACCCTCCAGACTTGAGCACAAAATTTTCAGGAGAACCTGACATATCCACAGTCTGGGGACAGAAGTGTTGATCTCCTTCTCCAACCTGGAGAGTCGTGAAGGTGGGTATTCTGGGTCAGGGGGGACTCCCACAGGGCATGGGAAAGGCAAAGAAGTAGGTGAGGGCTTTCCCCCAAGAGTCTTCAGGGCATTTGCTACACAGACCCCATGGATTCAGGACACATAAACCCCCTAGAAATTCAGGTAATTGAACAGATTATTAAGAAGAAATGATAGAATTCCAGGAATACTGGAATTTTTTGTGTGAATTTTTAATACACCTCTCACCAAAAGTGACTAAACAGCAGCAACTACAAAAAATGTAAAAATGGCAAAGAAAGCTCAGGAAGGCAAGACTAGGGAAGGTTGGTGTCCTAACACAGACACTGAAGAGTGTTTGTCAAAATCTGTCAGATTGAGAAATACAGACACAAATCAGTGCCTCAAGAGAGCAAAGTTATAAAATAAACAAATAATTGAATGAAATTCTGAAAAAGTCTCTTTCAGGGACAAAGCCTGGCAATGCAGGGGCCCAGGGACAGTGCCCGGGGATCCTGGGGCCCAGGGACAATGCCTGGGGATCCTGCATGGAGCTCCTTTCTCTCCTGTGGGTGACAGCACCTAGCAAAGCAGCAGTAGCCTACCGGGGGAACTCAGAGGCCAAAGGCAGCTAGCACTCTGTTTGCTGACAGCTGAGGGGATCCATCTGACTTCTGAGAAACATATCCGCGGATGCGATTGCTCAGGCCTGTAATCCCAGAACTGTGGGAGGCTGCAGCGGGTGGATCACCTGAGGTCGGGAGTTTGAGATCAGCCTGGCCAACATGGTGAAACCCTGTCTCTACTAACAATACAAAAATTAGCAGGGCATGGTGGTGCACACCAGTAATTCCAACTACTTGGGGGTCTGAGGCAGGAGAATTGCTTGAACCCAGTAGACAGAGGCTGAAGTGACCTGAGATCACGCCACTGTACTCCAACCTGGGCACAGAGAAACATTTCCTCCAAAAACAAAATTAAAATTAAATTAAAGGAAAAGAACACATCCAACTGAAGGAGAGGGGATGTTGAAGGCTGAAGGATCTATGGTGGGAAAAATGGGGCATTTTCCAAAAACCTTGTTCACAACTAAAAACCGGTAGTAGCTGAAGCATAAGAAACTCACAATGTCACATCAGACAAAGAGCCCTTAAAACCCAGGACTTCTACTCGTTCCACAGCCTGTGAGCCTAAGTTGAGGGAATAGGCAAAATCTATGGGAAACTCCCATGACAGGCTGGGCTGTGTCTTCCCAGTGCAGGGGGCGTGGCAAGAACTCAGGAAGGGAGGGAGGAGACCCGCAAATCTGCCAGAGCCTGGCACCCCTTCCGCCTCCCTAAAGCATCTGCATTCCTGAGCAGGCAACTGAGACATGGTCACTCAGAGCTCCCGGCAATGGCAATGGGGGGATATACATGATGTCCAGGCGGGGGACCAGGGGGGGAAGGACGGCCAGAACACCATTTGACCTACATTACCTTGGGGCCAGTTGGTGGCCAAAATGAATTGCCTCCTTTCAAAGATAAATAAACCACTCAGGAACAGAAATGGAGGAAAACAAACATAAGCAGAATATGCTCACGGAGCGTTCTGGAAGATTTACATCAGGAAACAACTATGTTATCAAAACAGCACATCTTCAAGAATGTAAAACAAATCTGAAATAAAAATCATTTGATGGCAATATCCTGAAACACAAAGGAAATAAAGGTGAAAGGTAATATCGTGGCAGCGAATGAGCACTTGCAATCACCTGGGTTGTTAGTTGCATGTGAAATCAATGAAAACAAATTTACAAATTTGCGGGGTCAGGTCATTCACATTCTCACCCCTGTTCTTCTCTGGAAGTTACATGAGGGCATAATTGGAACAAATAACCCAGAAACAGGAAGGCTTTGGTGTAAAACCTGGCAATAAAGTTTAAAATAAATGAAATTAAATTCAAGTAAACAATTATTATGTTTTCTAAATCTGTCAATATTATCCTTCATGGAAGAAAACCGCAGTAAGCTGAATGTCACGTCAAGTGTGCATTAACCGGTTGTAGCTATATATGCTTGGGCCCCCTAAAAACGTGAGGGAGCAGAACTTAAATAATGCCATTGATTCAGCCTGTTATCCTACTCAAAGCCTATGTCCCAGCCACCATGAGATGGAAGGTACTTCCGCAGTCCCCTTAGAGGAAATCAGGTCCCATGCAGTTCCCAGAGTGGGAGCCCCTCTCTGAGTTGTGGTTCAAGGGCTTGAAGATCTCCACTTGGTTACACTGGGGTCTCTAACAGCAGGCCAGTCACCATGAGATGGAAGGTACTTCTGCAGTCCCCTTAGAGGGAATCAGGTCCCATGCAGTTCCCAGAGTGGGAGCCCCTCTCTGAGTTGTGGTTCAAGGGCTTGAAGATCTCTACTTGGTTACACTGGGATCTCTAACAGCAGGCCAGTCACCATGAGATGGAAGGTACTTCTGCAGTCCCCTTAGAGGGAATCAGGTCCCATGCAGTTCCCAGAGTGGGAGCCCCTCTCTGAGTTGTGGTTCAAGGGCTTGAAGATCTCTACTTGGTTACACTGGGGTCTCTAACAGCAGGCCAGCCACCATGAGATGGAAGGTACTTCTGCAGTCCCCTTAGAGGAAATCGGGTCTCATGCAGTTCCCAGAGGGGGAGCCCCTCTCTGCATTGTGGTTCAAGGACTTGAAGATCTCCACTTGGTTACACTGGGGTCCCTAACAGCAGGCCATTTACTTCATCTGATACTGAACCACAGAAACAGCTGCTTTTTTCAACATTTCAAACCAAAAGCCGAACTTGTCAATCTTATTGAAAGGCTTTATTGGCATTTAGTAGTTTGTCTTCTTAGGAATTCTCAAGAGTAACTTTGACTATAAATGCTTTTTATCTTGTCCGTGCCCTTTGGAATCAAATCTCTCATAAAATATAGCTCTGCAAAATTATTTACCTATAGTAGACCAGGAAAAAGTTTTAAAAACTTCATTGCCAAACTTGGGATATGAAGTTGGAGATGTACGGATATCCTAATAGAATCTGCTTTAATACAAATAATAAATATTCCTTTGCTTAATGTTGGTTTATCACTAGTGTAAACAAAAACAAGTTATTTCCTCAAATGAAATGGGGCAAGAACCAAAATCCAAAACACGAGATCATATAGCAACTGATTAAAAGCAACAGGAACCACAAACAAACAATTGTAGAATCAAGAAAACATGGAAACATAATTTGGACTTAAAAAATTGGGATCACAAGCCAGTATGTACTGTGTTGGAAATAGAAGCTCAGTGCTGCAAAGAAAAATTAGCACTGAGACAAAGGATCTTTCAGCAATGCAATGTTTAATTCCCTGACTGCGTACCCTCACTAGCCATCGAACCATGAGAGTACAATGAGCAAAGGAAAAACAGACAAATTTATCCCTTACACATTTGGGGTTGTCCTTATTGCTGTGTCTGATCTCCATTGGCTGGAGCCAGACCTCACAATCTAAACTAAAACCCGATTGGCTAACAACTTAAAACTCTTCTAAACAGGTAAAAACAATAGAGAGCTGGGACCTGCCTGTGAGCATGTCCAGCACAGATCTCATGGTTCAAGTACAAGGATACAGAACGCACTATGTGCCTGTAAGCATGGCATGTGTAACGGTTACATAGGATAAAGCTTAACAAAGTTATTAGCACACTTATTCTTTAATTCTCACATACTGGGAAGAAGACTAAAGATTGTATTCACGTAAGCACCAGTTACTTATATTGATTAACTCAGGTGACAAAATGTTTGGATGGTTTTTATTGTATTATTTAAACTTTTGTTTTAGTTTTTTAAAAGAGAAACATGTATTATTTGGGTGTATGTCATTAGACCCAACAATGGTCATTTCAGTTAGTCCCGTACATCTTCTACCACGAATATCTAGTCTTGTACAACGACTCCTGAGGGTAAGAGTGAGAAACCGATGGATCCACCCAAACTTCAGTGTTTGGAGAAATGTTTGATGATGTCCAGAATCTACACTATTTTTGTTAACATGGAAAGCACACCAATGACTACATGCAAAAACAATTTATATCAATAAAGTGTTGTTGTTGTTGTTGTTTGTTTCTGAGATGGCATTTTACTCTGTCACCCAGGCTGGACAGCATCTCAGCTCACTGCAACCTCCATCCACCTCCTGGGTTGAAGTGATTCTACTGTCACAACCTCCCAAGTAGCTGGGATTATAGGAATGCACCACCACGTCTGGCTAAATTTTATTTTTTGGAGAGACAGAGCTTCACCATGATGGCCTGGAACTCCTGGGCTCAAGTCATCCACCTGCCTCAGCCTTGAGAAGTGCTGGGATTACAGGTGTGAGCCACCTCACCCAGACTACATCAGTAAAGTTCTGATTTATTTTCTGATAATGCAGAACATTAAATTAATCAGTATCCCACTCTTAACATATTCCAATTCATTGATCCACTGAAATTTCAAGGCTCTTCTTGGATTCATAAATTCAACTTTAACAGGAAAATGTCTCCCTTCTCTTTTCCCTTCCCACTCCTCACTTTTCTCCGTTACGCAAACTTGGATCTCTGTAAAGGTTTAATAAATCTTGTGGGTTTTTTGTAGATGAAAATCTTGCTGTCTTACAAAGTTATGGAAAGAATGCAATTGTCAGTGTATCATTTTGAACATACTTTCTATTTTCTCTTATACCATAAGCTGTTGATTCTGGTTTTGCTTAGGCCCAAATTATACAGATTTTTTTTAACACCTCAACAAGTAAAAGGTGGTATAATTAATGGCTCTTCTCCAGGAACAGAGCAAAGAAATTATATCAACTGGCCTGGAATAAATACAAAATAGAGAATAACTCTGGTTACCTTTGTTAGCGGAGAGCATTCAGTGGGTATCTGTCTTATCAAGTCTCTGACTGTACTGATGGTTCCTTTCCTTTTATTCCATACTGATGGTTCCTTTCATTTCAAAAGAGAAGGCACTTTGGATTTAAGAACTCATAGGTACCAGAATTTGTCTCACTAATTTTATGTTTTATGCTAAAACTCATGTTCTATAAATCAATCAAAGCTTTATGTCTACTTTAAATTAGAATTTACTATTTGGCATTTAAAGGATTCCAAAGAAATATTTCTGTGAAATTAGACTGGATATTAGTAATTATCTTGTCAAAAGTCAAAAGTCAAGATAGTTGCCTGCATATTTTAATATTAAGTACTAATTTTGGTGATATAATATGCATATTTTATTAATGCAGATTTGTTGGATTCAATCAGGGTCATATATGCAGCATTGGCGGACAGAAATGAGTTGAGTGAATATTTAAGACCTACATCAGTTCCAGCTCCTAGCCCTGTTGTTTTTATTTATTTATTTGAGATGGAGTTTCACTCTTGTGACCCAGGCTGGAGTGCAATGGCGCGATCTCGGCTCACCGCAACCTCCGCCTCCTGGGTTCAGGCAATTCTCCTGCCTCAGCCTCCTGCGTAGCTGAGATTACAGGCACGCACCACCATGCCCAGCTAATTTTTTGTATTTTGGGGTTTTACAACGTTGACCAGGATGGTCTTGATCTCTTGACCTCTTGATCCACCCACTTCGGCCTCCCAAAGTGCTGGGATTACAGGCGTGAGCCACTGCACCCGGCCCGCCCTGTTGTTTTAAGGTATGAATGAAGACAAACTACCTACTATTATGAATGACCCTTAATGATACGCTGACAACAGAAAAATGAAGATAATAAATATTAATCCACTTTGTCGGCCTCTCTCTTTTTCGTTCCTGACATTCCAGCTTGATGCTGTCTTACGTGTAAATAACTGAAGCTCGGCTACAGAGTCATTTGTTTTGGGAAAAAGATGGAAATTAATAAAAAAGGGTATGAAGCTGGGATCCTCAGGAGCCGCTCTAGCCAGAAAAGAACAGACATGGGGCTTCCCCTTTCCTGATGAGGGCTAAGAAGCAGTCGTGAGATGGGAATGTCCAGGAGGCAGCCAGGTTCCCATGAGGCTGTCCCTTGGCTGAGCCCACTGGCCACCAGCACTCGGGAGCATTGGGAGCCTCTCTCGCTGCCCCATCCGAGACCAGCAGCTGCTCTGGGTGAGCAGTAATGTGTTGGCCCCAATGTGATTGAGATTGAGACTGTCCCTTTCACACTGTGATGACAGCTTGCCAAACCTCAGTGAGAGAAATCCCAGCCCCTTCCTCGTCAAATCCCCTCGTCTTGCTCCCCTTTTCAAGAATGGTAAGTCAAAGCCTGTCTTCATTAATGCACAACATTAAAACAACAACAGTAGCAAAAATCATAGTTTATTTTCAGTGCAAACAATCCCACTACCTTTAAAGGAAAACAAAATAGACATCTGGATGGCATGATCTACGCGGACATCATCAAATGTTGGATGCATCAACCTGAAACAGCAAGGACAGCAGAAACAGGGAAGCAGATTAAACTACCGTAAAAAACCACCACAGAAATGTTCTGCTAAGGGGGATTGTGATACAATAATCTTTAGAAGTTATTCTAAGACTTCCAGAAGCCAAAGTGTTCCTATCTTCACTATTCTTTCTTTCAGAAATACAGTAAGCCAAATATAAACATGGCTAGATCACTGCAAAAGTCCAGATTTTACGATTTGGGCTCAAGCAAACATGAGAAAATAATTAAAGAGATGGCTTTGAAAACTCCGCGGACTTTTAACATAAAGAATGTTCCGGAATGGTTAATGACCTGTAATACATCATATTCATAAAAGCTGCCTTTGCAACACATAAAGCTTCTTCCATTTGGAAGCATGAGTCACAGCTACTCTCAGGTCGGCCCCTCTTTATTACTCCTGAGTGTCAGGAGTCCTCTGGGGGGCCCTGCCGGTGTGCTGGAAGCAATCACGGAGCAGGCTTGATTTCAAGACTGTTCACTATTTGACTTCTCCTCAGAGACTGCCAGAAATAGTAGCAAGGAGAGCTTAAAATGATGGCAGTGTGAAGGGACTGGTACGCTCACGGGTTAGGCCCTGGATGGAGATGATGAATGCTTAGCACACAAACCACTGGAAGGCAGCAGTGAGCAAAGCAAGGAACCTTCCTTGCTTCATGGAGCTGAGCTTCCTGTGGGGAAGGAAGAAATGAGCAGTCAGGCTGCGGGGTGGCAGGCAAGGAGAGAACCACAAATAAACACAGGGCAAGAGACTGAGGGAGGACAGAGGGCAGGAGCTGCTCTGTGTGTCACCATACACGAACCATGGAGCAAGTGCGTGAAGGAAGAGATGCAGCCAGTGATGCAGGTATCTGGGGATTGGGGGTAAATCTGCCAATGCAGGAAGCTGGAGAAAGAGGGGACTAGGCAAAGGAAAGAGCAAAATGTCCTGAAGGGCAAGTGCTGGATTAGAAATAAGTGTATGGATTTAGAAATAAGAACTATTTCTCAATATTGGAGAACCCTAAAGCTTGATCCTCAGATCTCTTCCCTTTTCTATAATTAACCCATTTATAGTTAATACTCCCAGACCATGACTTTAAACACAAATTGAACAGCTGAACGCACGTCTTTAGTTAGACCTCTCCTTTGAACTTCACTACCTACCTGACGTTTCCACCTGGAACTCAAGCAGGCTTATGCCCAAACCTGCTTCTCCAGCATTTTTCTCAGGTCTATAAATGGTGTTCTGAGTTGAATTATGTGCTCTCCAAACACTCATACATGAAAGTGCTCATCTCTAGTCCCTCAGAGAGTGGCTTGCGGAGTCTGGATATAGAATTGTTGCAGACATACTTAGTTAAGTCAAAATAAGGTCATACAGAGATAGGATGGGTCCTAATCCAACATGGCCTTATTAAAAGGGGGAACTTGGATGCAGAGGCATGCACAAAGGAACATGCCATGCAAAGGTGAAAGTAGAGATCCAGGGGAAACTTCTGTAAGGCAGGGAATGCCAGAGATTGCCAGAAAACAACCAGGAACTAGCGAAGGCTGGAACAGAGTCCCACTTATGTTTCAGAAATAGACAACATTGCGGACACCTTGGTCTCGAACTTTCTACCTACGGGAATGTAAGGCAATAAATTTCTGTCATTTAAGCTGCCCAGGAGGCAGGACCTTGTCATGGCAGCCCTAGCAAACAAACACAAGTGATAATAATGCCGTTCTTCCATTTGCTCTAGCCCTAAACCTGCACTCTTCCATTCCTGCACCTCCAATCAATCTGTCTGCAAAACTCGATCACATCTCACCACCTCCCAGCTCCGACCTGGACTCCCACACCACAGCTCCTGCAATGATGAAGTCACCTCTTAGCCAGGCTACCTGCTCTTTCTCTTGCTCCTCTGCAGCGTATTCCCTAACGACACCTTTTGCAATGTAATAGATCACAGCACTACTCTTCTCGAAACTCTCGAATGATTCACAAATGTGGATTCATGTCTATGATGACCTTTTCAATGCATATTTTTACTATCATCTCGATCTTTCTATGGCAATTGTTCTGTTCGAAATGTCTGTTTCTTAATCCAGTTTTTGTTAGTTTATGTTTTCCTAGAAATGTACACCTTTTCTCCAGGGTTACATATTTATTGCCACAGGGTTGCGTGCTGTGTTTGCTTACAATTCCATTCATCTGCACTAGGACTTGCATGTGCTTCCTTTGCTGTCCCTAATCTCTCTCCCCTTTTGCTCTTTTTCTCCTAGTCAACCTAAAGGCATTTATCTGTTTTATTATTCTTTACAAGGAATAAATAATTTATAAACATTTAAATTTACTTTTTCTATTTTTGTTTTATTTTTTGATAATATTAACCTTGATTTTAATTATCATTTTTCCTCCTGTCTTTTTGTTTTTTGAGATGTAGTTTCACTCTTGTTGCCCAGGCTGGAGTGCAATGGTGTGATCTTGGCTCACTGCAACCTTTGCCTCCTGGGTTCAAGCATTTCTTCTGCCTCAGCCTCCCAAGTAGCTGCTAATACAGGTGCATGCCACCATGCCCAGCTAATCTTTTGTATTTTTAGTAGAAATGAAGTTTCACCATATTAGTCAGGCTGGTCTTGAACTCCTGACCTCAGGTGATCCAGCCACTTTGGCCTCCCAAAGTTCTGGGATTACAGGAATGAGCCACCAAGCCTGGCCAATTCTTTAAATTTTCTACAGATCTACAATGGCAGAGATGTTTAGTGCTCACCTCCATCTTGTTCTTATCTCATGGGTGATGTACTATCTATTATTATTATTATTATTATTATTATTGCTTATTTTTAAATATCTTTTTCTTTTCATCTTTGGGTGGGGGATACTTACTCTTTTAGCTGAATAGCATTCATTTTGATTTTAATTTTTTTTATTCTCAGCAATCAATGGCTATTTTTTCCTTTCCACATTCTCTGGTAACTCTGTGATTTAGAGTTTCCATTTTCAAGAGAGAGTAGTGGGCCCTAGAGATTGGTCTGTTTCAGGTAACACTGCCTTCCTCTCTACTTCCACCTCACCAGAGCAGGAAAGACTGCAAGCCTTAGGCACCATCAGGACCAATCCCATTGTAGTTACCTCCAAAGGTAAAAAAATGAACACAAGGCCAAGATACATGGGCTGTTCAGCTCTGTGCATCTTTAAAATGACTTCCTGTTCATTGCAGCCCTGTTTACAATAGCAAAGACCTGGAACCAACCCAAATGCCCATCAATGATAGACTGGACAGGGAAAATGTGGCACATATACACCATGGAATATTATGCAGCCATCAAAAATGATGAGTTTGTGTCCTTTGTAGGGACATGGATGAACCTGGAAACCATCATTCTCAGCAAACTGACACAAGAACAGAAAATCAAACACTGTATGTTCTCACTCATAGGCGGGTGTTGAACAATGAGAACACATGGACACAAGGAGGGAAGCATCACACACTGGGGTCTATGGGGGGAAATAGGGGAGGGACAGTGGGGGCTGGGGAGTTGGGGAGGGATAGCATGGGGAGAAATGCCAAATATAGGTGAAGGGGAGGAAGGCAGCAAATCACACTGCCACATGTGTACCTATGCAACTATCTTGCATGTCTTTTGTATGTACCCCAAAACCTAAAATGCAATTTTAAAAAAAGAAAAATAAATAAAATGACTTCCTCCCCACACTACCTCAGCTATGGAACCCTTCCCTTATCCCTCCTGCAACTCCTGAGACTAAAGTCTGTCATGAGCAGAATACCCCCTCTTCAAACTCTCCTGTGACTGTTGCCTTCACCTCTCGCTTTGGCTAAAATGACCTGCCCCCCTGCCCCACAGTCATCTCAAGGTGGTTGTTTTCTCTACAACATCTTTGCGCAACTGGACCTCGGGGTGAGATAAATGTGCACACTGCATTTTATTGCCTTTTCCGGAGTATTCTGCTCTCCACTCTAACCTCTCCCACCTCTGATGCTTATGCAGTCAGATTACACTCACCACCAGGACCTCTGCTTTTTTGCAGTATCCGCCAATACTCAAAGATTCTCGTTTCCTAGTTGTGGCTCCTGGCTCCCTGCTCCTCCCTCCCGGACTACTCCTGTGGTAGTTCTTGGAAATTGCACTGACTACAGAAATGGCCTTTTCAACACCCTGTCTAAGTCCTTTGGTCTTCTTTGCTCCAATTACCTTGCCCTCCCTCCCACTTCAGACTTCCACTCTCCAGGTCACATTTTTGATCTTGTCATTACCGTTGATTATGTCCTTCCATAATCACAGTTTCAAGCATTCTACTCTATGCCCATAATTTCCTGTATCTTCTTTGCACTCACTCAAGTGCCTGCAATCCAACCAGTGTTTAACATGAACATGATAGACCAGCAACTCTTCCTACTATATTTTATCTGTCCCTCACGTTCCCACTTTCTCTCGATTCCATACCAGGGTCTATAGTCAACATAAGCCCTCTCTTGCTTCTCTCTTGCCATCTGACTTGCTCATGAAAACTCTGGTGAAGTCAAACTTTCTACCTGTTCTTTTTTTATATCCAGGAAGCTGAATATGGATGTAGAGAAATTCATAAGCATACGGACTGATGTTTCTAAATTTATGGGCTGGGCATGGTGGCTTGCACCTGTGGTCCCAGCATTTTGGGAAATTGAGGTGGACAGATTGCTTGATCTCAGGAGTTTGAGGCCAGCCTGGGTAACATAGTAAAACCCTGTGTCTACAAAAAAAAAAAAGAAAGAAAAAGGAAAAAATCTAGGCATGGTAGCACACACCTGCAGTCCCAACTATTCGGCAGGTTAAGGTGGGAGAATTGCTTGAATACAGGAGGTGGAAGCTGCAGGGAGCCATGATGGAGCCACTGCACACCAACCTGGTTGACAGGAGACCCTGTCTTAAAAATTAAAAATAATTATGACCATCAGGTTTAGGCTGTCAGTGCTGTCTAGCAAGTTTGCATATTTCTGATTCCTCAACGTTTGCTTTTCCTGGATAAGTAGCTTATTTCTCTTTCACATAAAACCATTAGTACCACCTCCTTTATCCTCAATCTCAGCTAATGGCCTTGCCATCTACAGCCTTGAGAAAAATAGAAGCAATCAGAGGAGAATTTCCTATCTGTATAATACAATCAATGGAACTGTGTAATTGCCTCAGCTTCTACGTATTACTGACCTCCCCATGTTCCCAGCGAGGGCAATTTTCTTCAGAATTAGATCCCGTCTCTTTTGCTCTAATCATGGGCATCACTATATTTCTACAAAATCATCCATTTTGCTCTCTCTTGTTATCAGCCCATCCAAGTGAAAATATACTGTAACTTCTCTCAACTAAAAAAAAAAAAAAAAAGATACATCTCTAAGTACCTGGACACCACATCCCTTCCAGCTGCCACTGCATTTCTTTCTTCACTTAACACCAAAACGCTCACATAAGCTTTTGTCTGTGTGTGCACCGCCTCTCACGCATTCCACCTTGCATCACTGAAATCAGGCTCCTGTTCTTCCCTCTCTATGGAAGTAGCTTTTCTTGACGTCACCAGCGTCCTCCTTATTGCTAACCCTGCTGGCCACGTTCCCGCCTTTATCCTGCTTGCTCGACAGCGGCATTTAGCACAGGCTGCTGCTTCCTCGTGTCCGAGCCACTTTCTTCCCCGACTTCGCTCCTGGTTTTCCTTGTGGTCACCAGCCATCTCTCCCCAGTCCGCTGTGACTCCTAAGGATCTTCCTCTACATTTCACTGTCTAAAAAGGGTGTGCGCCTTAGAGTTTTCTCTTGCTTCTCTCTGTATTTATCTCTAGGAAATCCCACTGAGCCTTAAGGATTTAAATGTCTTCCATGTTGTTCTGACTCACACGCTCATGTCTAGGTCAGACTTCCTTCCCGACCTCAGGGCTTGTATATACCATTTCTACCGTTCTTTCCGTGTGGGCTCTGATGGGAATCTTAAAGATGACACATCCACAACTCCTTTTTTTTAATTTTTACTATTGTCCATTCTCAGTAAACGATAACAACATCTCTGCAGTTATTCGGGACGAAAACCTCGGGGTTACCCTTCGCTGTCTTTTGCTTTTTCTCTCACCACATATCCAATCATAGAAAATTCCACTGGTTCTACCTTCAAATATACCTGGAAAAGTTCCTCTGCTACCTCTGTTGTCCAAGGCCGTATCATTTCTCCTCGATTATTTTGTTTGCCTCTGAACAGTTCTCCCTCTCACACCCTTGGCCTGCTGCAGGCTCCTCTCACGACAGCAGCCACAGATAAAGGCAATGTCACTACAAGGCCTGCAAGGTCTGACTGCCGCTGCTTTTCTGGATTTACTTTCTGGTAGAGATAGGACCTAAAATGCCATCTGAAAGCCACACACCCCCAGCCACTTCATGTACCTGGTCTAGCGACAGAATAGGAAAACATACACTTATTGCAAGAACATCTGAGTTTCAATGCTCACTCCATCACAAGGCTTTTGTCTTTGTCTTGGTCACTTTGTTGACGATCTCCAGGCCTCAGATTATACTTCATACTGTGTAATGGTAAGATTCCTGACTAACTGCATGTCATCATGTCTAAAATGGTAAGAACAATTTAAAATTTTGTCCCCTCCACTCTTAACCCCTGTTGTGTGTGTCTGTGTTCTTCTGGATATCACAAGAGGAGACTTATTCAGTATTAATTCCTAGTCTGAAAATAGAGGGACTGCTTCCAAATTCTTAATGTGTCCAGAGGTTTTGAAATAAGATGATGAAATATGAGATAGTACTTGGGATCACAGTACTGCCGTTTGGAAACTATCTTATTTTTATTACTTAGAACAAAGTAAGACCAATAGAGAAAAACCCAAGTAGTGAGGAACAGTGGCTGTGGATGGAAACGTATAGGAGAGAAATCCATGGATTAACCCAGGCACGGTGGCTCATGCCTGTAATTCCAGCACCTTGGGAGAGGGAGGTGGGCAGATCACATGAGACCAGGAGTTCGAGACCAGCCTGGCCAGATTGGCAAAATTCTGTCTGTACTAAAAATACAAAATTTAGCTAGGTGTGGTGCTGGGTGCCTGTAATCCCAGCTACTTGGGAGGCTAAGGCAGGAGAATGGCTTGAAGCTGGGAGGTGGATGTTACAGTGGGCTGAGATCACCCGATTGCTCTCCAGCCTGGGCAAAAGCAATGAAACTCTGCCTCAAAAAAAAAAAAAAAAAAAAAGAAATCCATGAATTGTTAAATTATACCCATTGTGGTGAGAGGTGTGGGAGAAGGCTTGGCATTGCCTGGGAAACGTGCATTCCCTCCTGGGGAGCAAAGGGGACTATGGGCTTTGTTACAAACAATATTGAGGGGGAAAATAGTGAAATTGAAGGAGCTCCTGAGGATTCCATTAAGGGTTTCTAGAAAGTTGAAGCTGAAGGCTCCTGTTCATGTTATAGAAAGAATGAGAGTCCAGGCTAGCGGCACATGGAAAAGGGTAGAAAGACAAGATGCAAAGCAGAAGAATTGCTTGAACCCAGGAGGCAGAGGTTGCGGTGAGCCGAGATCACACCACTGCACTTCAGCCTGGATGAGAGAGAAAGACTTCGCCTCAAAAAAAATGTTTAAATTCATAAGTCTTTATTGTTTTCATGTTCATTTTAAATGTATTGTTGTCATTTAATTCCTCTGATGACCTTGAAATGGTTGCATCAGGTGAAGCAAGTTCAGTTTTATAATTTTGCTTTACCTGGTAGAGCAATGAGGAGGGTTCCCGGCTGTCGGACTGCCGTCTCTCCATTTTCAAAGGCAAAGCAAATGCACTGCCTGCAGTTGGGAACGATCGGGCTAGTGCTTAGCTGGGAATCCCACCTCCCTGGTGTGTGGAGATCATTCCCCGTCAGATAACAGAGCTAGCTCATTAGCTCAGCTGCATTATAAACCACTCGAGTACAGCTGTCACACATTTCAGTCTTTTTGGAGGGACCCTCAGCCCCCAATGCAGATCTTTGCTCAGAAAAAAGAACATGGCCTTCAGCATAATAGTTTTGAATAAACGATTTAACATTTTTCAGATTCAGTTTTACCATTGAAATCTGGGCATCTTCATCTGGCTATTGAGGATATTGTGAGGATTACATAAGGTGGTTGGTTACAAGAGTAGACACTGAATAAGGACTGGACCAGAGGAAGCCAAAGCAAGGACATGTGTTGAGGTGGTGGCCGTGGAACTGAACATTAGCATGCATGGCCGATCCAGGCACGCGGAAGGTGCTGTGGACCAGATTCAAGAGCAGCCTGCGAACACCTGCCTGGATTTGGGTTGAAGAAGCGGGGCTGGAGGGGTGCTGGTGGCACAGGGTAGAGGTGAGCAATCGAGGGAATTAGAAGAGGAGGTGTTCTAAAGGGATTTCATTTCAGCCTGGCTGAGCTGCAGTAGACAAGACACTTGACACATGATTCATTTAGAACATTTTGAAAGGATTTAAGTGGCTGGCTGACAAGTTTAGACTTCATCCTGTGGAGAGCAGTTGACATGGATCTTTTCTAAGCTGGAGAGTGACCCATCAAGGCAGCTTCAAGTGGATGAGACTTTCAGAAGCACTGTCAGCCCGGCGCCTTCAGTGTGGTCAGGCTGGCGCAGATGGCATTAAAGTAGCATCCATGTGGCGTGATGACGGCAGCAACTGGAGACCTTCGTTTCTAAGCATCTGTGCTTCTGAGAGGGGCGTGGGCTTCGGAGTCAAACAATACCATCTGGGAATACTTTCGGTGTACATAAAGATGGGCATACGTAGTGTTTTATAAATTCAGCACTTCTTGGTGGACGGAGTAGGAACACTTTCTTCTGCAACAGAACATGTATTAATCCAGTATTAAGCCGCTGTGGTGTGGGTATCTCATGGTGTTGGAGGAAAGGCGCATCTCACAGTGCTGGAGGATAGGGATCCTCTGGGGTGTGAGACTGTGTAGGTGGAGAGAAATGTGCTGGCTGACATGTGAGTGAGGCTCCACCCTCAGAGAACCACTATGGCAGCATCTCGGAGGGTACCCTAGAATCTGAGTGCCTGTGACAGGGTCGATGTGTGGGATAGAGGCCGCTCTTCCTCTCCGGTCACAGACACTGCATCACACACACTATAATGCACACTACATCACAAACACTGTAACACACACTTTGCATCACACACACTATAAAACACACTCTGCATCACACACACTATAACACACACTCTGCATCACACACACTATAACACACACTCTGCATCACACACACTATAACACACACTATGCATCACACACTATAACACACACTCTGCATCACACACACTATAACACACACTCTGCATCACACACACTATAACACACTCTCTGCATCACACACACTATAACACACACTCTGCATCACACACACTATAACACAGTCTGCATCACACACACTATAACACACACTCTGCATCACACACACTATAACCCACACTCTGCATCACACACACTATGACACATACTGTTACATACACATTGTATCACACATAGTACTGTACTGACGCACTGCATTACAGACGACATCACACATACCACATCACACACTACAGCACACACTGCGTCACACATTCTATAGCACATACACACTGCATCATGTGGACATTAAAACACACACTTCATCATACATATGACACACAAACATTACATCACACACGCTGCATCACATACACGATACCACGCACACTGCTTCACACACATGTGACACTTACACACTGAATCGCACACATGGTAACACAGGCCACATCACATACCCATGACACAGCAGTCCCCAGTCTTCCAGGGACCAGTTTCGCGGGAGATACTGTTCCGTGGACAGGAAGTGAGGGGCATGGTTTTGGGATGGAACCGTCCCACCTCATATCATCAGGCATCAAATTCTCAAAAGGAGTGCGCAACCCAGATTTCCCCCACGCGCAGTTCACAACAAGGTTCGTGCTCCTGTGAAGATCTAAGCCTGCTGCGCAGATGACGGAGGCGGAGCTCAGGCGGTGATGCTCCCCTTAAACCCCCCATCACCTCCTGTGTGGTCCATTTCCTAATGGGCCACGGACCGGTACCGGTCTGTGGCTGGGGTGTTAGGGATCCCGCTGTGACCCACTCTGCATCACACATGCCTGTATATACATGTATTGACATTACCTATCATCTATGTATGTATGTGTCTTTCTATGCAGCCATCTGTCTGTCCACAGCTGTGTCACAGGCCTGAATACATGAACTCATGATAGAGTTTAAATAAAATGGTACCAGACGTAATTGCTTGTCTTGATTAGTTTGGTGTAGAGATTACATTTCCCTTTAAAATGGAAAGTCCTCTTTGGGAAATTTTAAAAAGTTAAATGTAAGATAGAATAAGAAAGGTGAGAATGTTGATTTCTTTAAATATTAACATTTAATAATTTTAAATGTTTATCCTAGATAAGTGAAATAATCATTAAATTAGCAAAATAATAGTAACATAGTTATTTTCAAGTGTCCTTTAAAACTGAATCTTTATTAAACTAAGTTGTAGCATTTTGGATATTACAATACTTTCTATGATGATTTGTGCACCAAAAAATTAGTATTACTAGGGTATTTTAAAAATATATCTATACAGTAATGCTGACATCATGTAAATTGGCTTCAAGCACCAAAAAACTGTGTGACAACACATGGACATATATCTGAATAGTGTAAAATTCTTTATTCTTTTTATTCTTTTACACAAAAGAGCTGGGTTGTTTGTTTCCTTTTGCTATTCTATAACTTGAATCCTAAGGACATTTTAATGAAGGTGATCCTACAGATCAGAAAAAAAACAAACCATGGACAACACGTGAGCTGTATTCTCTGTCCGCAGCACACGTAAGTGCACATTTGTGTCCAGAGAAAAGCAGGGCGGGGAGGCGGATGCTGTGTCCTGAAGCACATGCTGCTCTTCATGAAGTCTGGGAGATGAACATGGCTCCAGCAGCCGCGTCAGAACACAACCTCCGGAGCAGGGAAGGTGCAGCAGAGACAGAGGCCGGATTCCGGCCGGCTCCTCCACCTCCCCTGCAGACTCGCCAGGCTCTGCCACTGCACAGGGACCAGGGCTCCTTTCTGGGGACCCCTTGGAAGGCCCTCCTCCCTGGACACCCCTGGAAGACCCTCCTCCCGGGACACCCCCTGGAAGGCCCTATTCCTCGGCACCTCATGGAAGACCCTCCTCCCTGGGCACCCCTGGAAGACCCTCCTCCCCGGACACCTCCTGGAAGACCCTCCTCCCTGGACACCCCCTGGAAGGCCCTCCTCCCCGGCACCTCCTGGAAGGCCCTCCTCCCTGGACACCTCATGGAAGACCCTCCTCCCCGGCACCTCCTGGAAGACCCTCCTCCCTGGACACCCCCTGGAAGACCCTCCTCCCCGGCACCTCCTGGAAAACCCTCCTCCCTGGGCACCCCCTGGAAGACCCTCCTCCCCGGCACCTCCTGGAAGACCCTCCTCCCTGGGCACCCCGTGGAAGACCCTCCTCCCCGGACACCCCTGGAAGGCCCTCCTCCCCAGACACCTCCTGGAAGACCCTCCTCCCTGGACACCTCCTGGAAGACCCTCCTCCCCGGACACCTCCTGGAAGACCCTCCTCCCGGGACACCTCCTGGAAGACCCTCCTCCCCAGACACCTCCTGGAAGACCCTCCTCCCCGGACACCTCCTGGAAGGCCCTCCTCCCTGGGCACCCCTGGAAGACCCTCCTCCCTGGGCACCCCTGGAAGACCCTCCTCCCTGGGCACCCACTGGAAGACCCTCCTCCCTGGGCACCCCCTGGAAGACCCTCCTCCCTGGACACCTCCTGGAAGACCCTCCTCCCCGGCACCTCGTGGAAGACCCTCCTCCCCGGCACCTCGTGGAAGACCCTCCTCCCTGGCACCTCATGGAAGACCCTCCTCCCCGGCACCTCGTGGAAGACCCTCCTCCCCGGCACCTCGTGGAAGGCCCTCCTCCCTGGGCACCCCTGGAAGACCCTCCTCCCTGGACACCCACTGGAAGACCCTCCTCCCGGGACACCTCCTGGAAGACCCTCCTCCCCAGACACCTCCTGGAAGACCCTCCTCCCCGGACACCTCCTGGAAGACCCTCCTCCCGGGACACCCCCTGGAAGACCCTCCTCCCTGGGCACCCACTGGAAGGCCCTATTCCTCAGCACCTCCTGGAAGGCCCTCCTCCCTGGACACCCCCTGGAAGACCCTCCTCCCCGGCACCTCGTGGAAGGCCCTATTCCTCGGCACCTCATGGAAGGCCCTCCTCCCTGGACACCCCCTGGAAGACCCTCCTCCCCGGCACCTCGTGGAAGGCCCTATTCCTCGGCACCTCATGGAAGGCCCTCCTCCCTGGACACCTCCTGGAAGACCCTCCTCCCCGGCACCTCGTGGAAGGCCCTATTCCTCGGCACCTCATGGAAGGCCCTCCTCCCTGGACACCCCCTGGAAGACCCTCCTCCCCGGCACCTCGTGGAAGGCCCTATTCCTCGGCACCTCATGGAAGGCCCTCCTCCCTGGACACCCCCTGGAAGACCCTCCTCCCCGGGCACCTCCTGGAAGACCCTATTCCTCGGCACCTCCTGGAAGGCCCTCCTCCCTGGCACCTCATGGAAGGCCCTCCTTCCTGGGCACCCCCTGGAAGGCCCTATTCCTCGGCACCTCCTGGAAGGCCCTCCTCCCTGGCACCTCATGGAAGGCCCTCCTCCCTGGGCACCCCCTGGAAGACCCTCCTCCCTGGGCACCCCTGGAAGACCCTCCTCCCCGGACACCTCCTGGAAGACCCTCCTCCCCGGACACCTCCTGGAAGACCCTCCTCCCGGGACACCCCCTGGAAGACCCTCCTCCCTGGACACCTCCTGGAAGACCCTCCTCCCCGGCACCTCCTGGAAGACCCTCCTCCCCGGACACCTCCTGGAAGACCCTCCTCCCTGGACACCCCCTGGAAGACCCTCCTCCCTGGACACCTCCTGGAAGACCCTCCTCCCGGGCACCTCCTGGAAGACCCTCCTCCCTGGACACCCCCTGGAAGACCCTCCTCCCTGGACACCCCCTGGAAGACCCTCCTCCCTGGACACCCCCTGGAAGACCCTCCTCCCCGGGCACCTCCTGGAAGACCCTCCTCCCCGGGCACCTCCTGGAAGACCCTCCTCCCTGGACACCCCCTGGAAGACCCTCCTCCCTGGACACCCCCTGGAAGACCCTCCTCCCTGGGCACCCCCTGGAAGACCCTCCTCCCCGGGCACCCCCTGGAAGACCCTCCTCCCCGGGCACCTCCTGGAAGACCCTCCTCCCCGGGCACCTCCTGGAAGACCCTCCTCCCTGGACACCCCCTGGAAGACCCTCCTCCCTGGACACCCCCTGGAAGACCCTCCTCCCTGGGCACCCCCTGGAAGACCCTCCTCCCCGGACACCTCCTGGAAGACCCTCCTCCCTGGCACCTCCTGGAAGACCCTCCTCCCTGGCACCTCCTGGAAGACCCTCCTCCCTGGGCACCCCCTGGAAGACCCTCCTCCCCGGCACCTCCTGGAAGACCCTCCTCCCTGGCACCTCCTGGAAGACCCTCCTCCCTGGACACCCCCTGGAAGACCCTCCTCCCCGGCACCTCCTGGAAGACCCTCCTCCCTGGCACCTCCTGGAAGACCCTCCTCCCTGGCACCCCCTGGAAGACCCTCCTCCCTGTGCACCCCCTGGAAGACCCTCCTCCCTGGGCACCCCCTGGAAGACCCTCCTCCCCGGCACCTCCTGGAAGACCCTCCTCCCTGGCACCTCATGGAAGACCCTCCTCCCTGGACACCTCCTGGAAGACCCTCCTCCCTGGACACCTCCTGGAAGACCCTCCTCCCTGGACACCTCCTGGAAGACCCTCCTCCCTGGACACCTCCTGGAAGACCCTCCTCCCTGGCACCTCGTGGAAGGCCCTCCTCCTCGCTGGGTGCTCCTGCTCACTGTTGAAGGTGCTGCTCCCTCTGCCTCTGCCGTGGATGCCAGGCCTGAGAGAAGCCCGCCCAAATGTTGATCCCTATGAGCTGATGGGGCTGTGGCCTCTCAGGGTTCAGATTTCAGGCTTTCAGCACAAGCCTGGACAAGCAAAGAAACACCTGGGGTGTGTTTCAGTTGAGGGGAGAGGGGAGGCCCAGGGAGCATGCGCCTTCCTCCTGGCCTATGGAGCTGCTTTGGCCACCAAGCCTTCAGGAGAGAGCAAGGCCGGGCTCATGTGGCTCCCTCTTTCCCTCGCTCCTGCTCTTCTGCTCTCGGACTGTCTCCCTGTCCTCCTTCTGCTAGAATCTAAAAGTGCTCTCCCCCAGATGAAGTGGAGTTTTAGAGGCCGAGGAGGGGTGACAATGGTCTTATTTTCGGTCTAGGACGTCTGAAGTGCTGGCTTTCCACAGAAACTGTATGTGCACAGGACAGCTAGAGCTGCGTCTACGCTGCAGAAGCCCCATGGAAAGTTCCACTGTAGGGAGGAACGGGGACCCTAGACGGCCCTTTTCTCTGAACACCCCCTGGAAGGCCGTCCTCCCCGGGCATCTCATCGAAGGCCCTCCTCCCTGGGCACCCCCTGGAAGGCCCTCCTACCCGGGTACCCCCTGGAAGGCCCTCCTCTCCGGGCACCCCCTGAAAAGCCATTCTCCCCGGGCACCCCCTGGAAGGCCATTCTCCCCGGGCACCCCCTGAAAAGCCATCCTCCCCGGGCACCCCCTGGAAGGCCATCCTCCCCAGGCACCCCATGGAAGGCCATCCTCCCCAGGCACCCCATGGAAGGCCCTCCTCTCCGGGCACCCCCTGGAAGGCCATTCTCCCCGGGCACCCCCTGGAAGGCCATCCTCCCCAGGCACCCCCTGGAAGGCCCTCCTCTCCGGGCACCCCCTGGAAGGCCATTCTCCCCGCTGGGTGCTCCTTGTTTCTGGAAGCAAAGGTGGCAGAAAACAGCAGTCCCAGCCCTAAAGCGACTTCCTCCTCAGATTTCCAGTCCACTCGCTCTGCTCTTTCGAAGTGTCTTCCAGTGTTGAGTAAACAAAGTGGGGGACATCGTTGTCCCTGATCTTATTTATAAGTGCTTTGCAAGGTAAGTATGTACATGCGCATGTGTGGAGATGCTGCTCATGACACCTGTGGAGAAATCCCAGGAAGGAGGGCGGGGATATTAGCCAAGGGCTGGACGGGCCACCGAGGGAGTTTCAGTTCCACTCACGCCTTAGTCAAATAGTGGTTTTAAACCTTCTGCTTACATTGAAGTGTCTCGTTTTTGGTTTATTTCTCAATAAGTAGGATGTAAAATTGTATTTCTGGAAAGAAACGAAATAAAATGAATGACAATAGAGAAACACAGTAACATGTTAGCAGTCATTTTTCTGGGTGATTCGTAGTATGTACGTACATAATATATATACTTTCCCTGAGCTTTCAGTAATGTATATACATTACTTTTATGGAAAGGCATAATAAAATTTACTGATGTTAGGTTTTGTTCTGACACTCTTGGAAGGGAAAGGTGCAGAAATTGCTTCAATCCTTAAGTAGATGTGACTTACAGCTTAAAATACCATTCAGAATTAAGAATTAGGGTTGATAACATAAGGTTCCAGGTAAAGAAACCTGCGCTTTTGTTTCCAGGGACGCTTTTATCATTAGAATTACAATGAAGCCTTGCAGGGAAGGAGAGAAAAAGGGGATTTCTCAGATCCCTCACCTTAAATCAAATAACAAATGTGGAGCATATCTGCCCACCTCAGTGAAAAAAATAATCAAAAGAACAGTCTTTATACTGAATCTCAATTAACATCCATTGACTTTTACTGGACATTAAAATATAAACTTTTAAAATGAATTAACAATTTAGGGTGGAAGTGATGGAGCCATTTTCTATTCCTTTACTGCTGTCCTTTTCTTGTCTTCCTATTTACATCTGGAAAATCTCAGTGGAACCATAAAGAAACTGAAGGAAGGATTTACAATTGCAATTCAATGTATGTGAAAGTCCACAAGCCCCCGAATGCAAACTCAGCGATAAGATGCAGGAGTTCACCGTGTCAGTTCAAGCTGTCTGTTTCATTTGGAGTCGTCATAAGGCTCCATAAAGGAGGTTTTCTTTTAGGTGAAGTGGTTTTTCATTCCAGTGAGTCAAAGCGATCTGATAATATATATCGCAAAATTATTTAATCTTCATTACATATATAAATATGGATATAAACATTGATGTGTGTTTTTCTATATTAAGTATATCATCCTTAATAGGTAATACATAAAATATCTTATATTTAATATTTAAAGCTATATCATGCTTTAGTAGGCTTCCTTACCTACCTTCTTGGGGCTTTATTCAGTTATACCCCACACCCTAAAGAATGCATTGTCATCCAAAAAAAAAAAGGTTCTTAAAGACATTGGCAGTTGTGTCTTTATAAATTGAGAGCTCTGAAGGCAAACCGCAGTCATGATCCAGTTCTGAGCGGAAAACAACGGCTCAGTTGTAATGCTAGAAACTGTAGTGACCAATTTACTTAAGTTTACATTTGATGCCTTCCAAAAATCAGTCATAAAAAAATGCCTAAACTCCTTAGGTCTGGGTGAAGTTAGCTTGTGAAAACCCAGAGAAAACCAAATGGTTAAAAAATCTGTCTCCTATAAGTTTTGTTCACACTTTGGCTGAGATTACCTACAATTAAAGATTTCCTTAATTCTCTCCTCCTCTTCCTCCTTTTTCTCTGTCTCCTGACTTAGGGAAAACTTCATAAGTGATAAAAGCTGACTTTATGGTCAAAATAAAGTCAGAAAAAGAAAAAGTTCTGAATTAAAAGAAACATTTTAAATTTTGTATTTTTCATAAATCTAACTGGTAAAAGCTACTTTTCTTGCTTTCCTTATGTAACTATTGTGGGGAGGTTAGCAGGGACTTTTTACTGTTTCTTTTTGGTGTCTGTGTGTAGGGCAGGACACCTGCCACATGAGGGTCTTCAAGGAAGAAGGGAGCCAGGTCAGGGGGTGACTGTCCTCGGTCTTACGTCCTGCTATGTAAGAACGGGAAGGGGAGGGAAGAGTGGCCTTCCTGTTTTTGCTGTTTTCTCAAATGCCAAGGTGCCATATTTTGAGTAGTGTGCTCTAAACTCTGCCAATAATCCGTCTTGGCTAATGTAAATCAAATATTCTGAGGGTGGAGGAATAAAAAGGGGGTTGGTGTTAACGGATAAGAGTGAGTTTCTGGACTGTCCTGTAAGGGCACCTTCCTTTAGTTTGTGAACAGATATTTTCTTCAAGATGTTACCTTACAGGCAGGGTGAGAAGTTTGGGAGAGAAGTAGACAAAAATCCTAAGCAATCCTACATACTGTGGGTGGATAATGCAAACGGAGAAGCCTGGGGAGTGAGGACGAGGGAGGTACAGCTCCCAACTCACCTTCCTATCTGGAGGCAGAAGCTCAGAAAGCACCTGGAGCAGACAGATTAGCACTGGAGTCCTGTCTTCAGCAAGTCCCAGAAGGTTCCAATGAAGCAAAACCTGTAAATTATGGCCTGATATTTCCTTTAAATGCACAGCTCTTAGATTAGCGAAGAATATTTCATAAACCTTTCTCTCACTTATGCATGATATGCTTTTCAAGAAAATGCTGTAATTCCTAATATACACGTTATTGAAAAGGAGTCTCAATCCAGACCCCATGAGAGGGTTCTGGGACATCGCTCAAGAAAGAACTTGGCTAGCCAGTTTCCCCAACACCACTTATTAAACAGAGAATTATTTCCCTATTGCTTGTTTTTGTCAGGTTTGGCAAAGATCAGATGGTTGTAGATATGTTGTGTTGCCTCCGAGGCCTCTGGTCTGTTCCATTGGTCTATATCTCTGTTTTGGTACCAGTACCATGCTGTTTTGATTACTGTAGCCTTGTAGTATAGTTTGAAGTCTGGTAGTGTGATGCCTCCTGCTGTGTTCTTTTTGCTTAGAATTGTCTTGGCTATGTGGGCTCCCTTTTGGTTCCATATGAAGTTTAAGTTGTTTTTTTCCAGTTCTGTGAAGAAGGTCATTGGTAGCTTGATGGGGATAGCATTGAATCTGTAAATTACTTTGAGTAGTATGGCCATTTTCATGATATTGATTCTTCCTAATCATGAGCATGGAATGTTCCTCCATCTGTTTGTGTCCTCTCTTATTTCATTCATTGAGCAGTGGTTTGTAGTTTTCCTTGAAGAGGTTCTTTACATTCCTTGTGAGTTGTATTCCTAGGTATTTTATTCTCTTTGTAGCAATTGTGAATGGCAGTTCGTTCTTGATTTGGCTTTCTTTAAGTCTGTTATTGGTGTATAGGAATGCTTGTGATTTTTGCACATTGATTTTGTATCCTGAGACTTTGCTGACATTGCTTATCAGTTTCAGGAGATTTTGGGCTGAGATGATGGGGTCTTCTAGATATACAATCATGTCATGCAGAAAGCAGAAACTGGACCCCTTCCTGACACCTTACATTAAAATTAACTCCAAATGGATTAAAGACTTAAACATAAGACCTGGCACCATAAAAACCCTAGAAGAAAATCTAGGCAAAACCATTCAGGACATAGGAGTAGGCAAGGACTTCATGAACAAAACACCAAAAGCATTGGCAACAAAAGCCAAAATAGACAAATGGGACCTAATCAAACTCCACAGCTTCTGCATGGCAAAAGAAACAGTCATTAGAGTGAATTGGCAACCAACAGAATGGGAAAAATTTTTGCAGTTTACCCATCTGACAAAAGGCTGATATCCAGAATTTACAAAGAACTCAAACAGATTTACAGGAAAAAAACAAACAAGCCCATTCAAAAGTGGGCAAAGGATATGAACAGACACTTTACAAAAGAAGACGTACATGAGGCCAACAAACATATGAAAAAATGCTCATCATCACTGGTCATTAGAGAAATGAAAATCAAAACTACATTGAGATACCATCTCACGCCAGTTAGAATGGCGATCATTAAAAAATCCGGAGACAACAGATGCTGGAGAGGATGTGGAGAAAAAGGAACACTTTTACACTGTTGGTGGGAGTGTAAATTAGTTCAACCATTGTGGAAGACAGTGTGGCGATTCCTCAAGGCCTTAGAAATAGAAATTCCATTTGACCTAGCGATCCCATTACTGGGTATATATCCACAGGACTATAAATAGTTCTACTATAGGGACACATGTACACGAATGTTCATTGCAGCACTGTTTACAATAGCAAAGACCTGGAACCAACCCAAATGCCCATCGATGATAGACTGGACAGGGAAAATGTGGCACATATACACCATGGAATATTATGCAGCCATCAAAAACGATGAGTTCGTGTCCTTTGTAGGGACATGGATGAACCTGGAGAACATCATTCTCAGCAAACTGACCCAAGAACAGAAAATGAAATACCACATGTTCTCACTCATAGGTGGGTGTTGAGCAGTGAGAACACGTGGACACAGGGAGGGGAGTACTACACACTGGTGTCTGCTGAGGGGAATAGGGGAGGGACAGCGAGGGGGTGGGGAGTTGGGGAGAGATAGCATGGGGTGAAATGCCAGATATAGGTGAAGGGGAGGAAGGCAGCAAATTACACTGCCACTTGTGAACCTATGCAACAATCTTGCATGTTCTCCACATGTACCCCAAAACCTAAAATGCAATAAAAAATTTAAAAAAAACCCACAACAACAAAAAGAAAGAATTTGGGGTGAGTCTGCAAAGTAAAGCAAAAGTAAGTTTATTAAGAAAGTAAAGGAATACAAGAAAGGCTACTCCATGGGCAGAGTAGCCCCAAGGGCTGCTGGTTGGACATTTTTATGGTTATTACTTGACTATATGCCAAATAAAGGGTGGATTATTTATGAGTTTTGCAGGAGAGGGTTGGGCAATTCCTGAAACTGAGGGTTGCTCCTCCTTCTTTTTAGACCATATAGGATAACTTCCTGATGTTGCCATGGCATTTGTAAACTTTCATGGCACTGGTGAGAGTGTCTCTTAGCATGCTAATGCATTATAATTAGCATATAATCAGTGGTAGAAGACCAGAGGTCACTTTAATTGCCATCTTGGTTTTGGTGGGTTTCTTTACTGCAACTTGTTTATCAGCAAGATCTTTGTGATCTGTATCTTGTGACAGCCTATCTCACCTTGTGATAACCTATCTCATCTTGTGACATAGAATGCCCAACCTGCTGGGAATGCAGCCCACTAAGTCTCAGCCTCATTTTATTCAGTCCCTATTCATGATGGAGTTGCTCTGGTTCAAACGCCTCTGACATATATACCTAATTTATTTGAAGGTATGTCCTGTAATGGTATGCTCTACAAAGGTAGGGTATATGTCATTCATTCTAAGGCATATGCTGCTGGTGCTTCATTCATTTTCAGGTATACCCTGCAAAGATACACAAACACAGTATTCGGCTCTATGTTCTTCATTGACCATTCAAGTGCCCTCAATGTATATGACCATGTGTATCATGTTCTTACCTTTTCAAGACATGAGCTCTTACAGTAAACCTCTGTATTAGTCCACTTTCACACTGCTAGTAAAGACATAACCCAAGACTGGGAAATTTATAAAGTAAAGAGGTTTAATTGACTCCTAGTTCCACATGGCTGGGGGGCCTCACAGTCATGAAGGAGAGTGAAGGAGGAGCAAAGTCACATCTTACATGGTAGCAGGCAAAGAGAGTGTGTGCTGAAGAGCTCCCTTTTATAAAAACCACCATATTTCGTGAGACTGATGCACTATCACAAGAATAGCACGGGAAAAGCCTGTCCCTATGATTCAGTTACCTTCCACTGGGTTCCTCTCAGACATGTGGGAATTATGGGAGCTGCAATTCAAGATGAGATTTGGTTGAGAACACAGAGAAACCATACCAGCCTCCAGTGTCCCAAACATTCAGTGTTCCTTACCTAGGAGCAGCCCTCCCAGCTGTAATGTGAGGATTTCGTTTGTGGTATCAGAGTGTGGATCATGTTCAACACAATCCATAAGCAGGATGATGCTCAGGTACCAAGTGTAGACCATGCTGAGCTGTACCTCTGGGTACCCTGAAGCCCTGACCATTACTGGAAGGTTCTTTACGTTTTCCTGGCAACTGCCCCATGTTTATCGCAAGCTATTTCCCAGTGAACCTCAATAACTAGGCTCTGGCATCTGCAGCAAGCCTCTTAGGTCAGAAATGAATCTGCAGCCTGCTTATTGCTTCCTCTCTGATCACTTTGGACAGCTGAGGATTCGCAGGGACAGGAAGTAGAGGTTACAGGTTGGGACTATGGGGCCATGAAGAAGTCTAAGACTGAGTAGTGGGAGACAGAACCAGGTTGACACATAGTCCTTGATCTCAGGATGCTACTAGATTACAGGACAGACAAAACCGTGGTGTGCACAATTAAATAGCAACAAATGACCATGTATATTATCAGGTTGTAACTGGGGGTCGAAGAACAGCAGTGCTCAGTTAAAGACTGGTGGTGGGGCCGGGCGCGGTGGCTCAAGCCTGTAATCCCAGCACTTTGGGAGGCCGAGGCGGGTGGATCACGAGGTCAAGAGATCGGGACCATCCTGGTCAACATGGTGAAACCCCATCTCTACTAAAAATACAAAAAATTGGCTGGGCATGGTGGTGTGTGCCTGTGATCCCAGCTACTCAGGAGGCTGAGGCAGGAGAATTGCCTGAACCCAGGAGGCGGAGGTTGTGGTGAGCCGAGATTGCACCATTGCACTCCACCCTGGGTAACAAGAGCGAAAACTCCGTCTCAAAAAAAAAAAAAAAAAAGTGGTGTTCTGGGGTCAGAGGGTCACAGGAAAGCACTGGCACCTAGTGGGGGCACTGAAGGCTTTATACATGTCATTTAAACCTCGTAATACACCTTTGAGGTCTGAGCTACTACCTTTAGTTTACAGAGGGATGGAGGCTGAGAGTGCTTGCTTCCTTTTCTCTCTTCTTTCCATGGTTTCTTCCTCCTCTCCCTCCTCTCTCTGCCCTTTTTGACTTTCTTACTGCACAGAGAAGTAATGACAGAAGGAGAGGTGAACCTACACTAGCCTGACTACAGAGCTAGTGGTCTTCTCTTCACTGTGTTAGGTTTCCGTGCAGCACCATCCTGAGGTTAGGAGATCAGGACCCACGTCTGGTAGGAGCTTGAGGACACAAGGAGGAATGTTTATACCACCAAGGAAGCTTAAGAAGCCCTGTCCACACCTGACACTCCCAACCCCATGGGCTCCCAGAGAGCAGAAACTCTGTGCTTTGGTTAACAGCATTTACCTAGTGAGTAACCAGGAGGTGGAAATGAAGATGATGTCTGCCTCAAATTTTCAAAGTCGGCTTGAAAGTGATATGACTGGTCTGTGTTTCTCAGTGCTCAGACTGCAGGATCTCTGGCAGAATCATGTGGGTACCTGCTGCACATCCATGTTCCAGAAAAGTGGGCTCACCCTGGGGAGGACCAGGGCGCTGCATGTTCAGTAAGCTTCCCAGGTGATTTTCATGCATTCTGCATTGGAGAACAGCTGAATGGGGAGAGTGCTGGTGTAACGGCTACTGGTCTCAACCGGACTAAGGTTTCTGAGCACTCAGTGTGTGTACAACAGCGTGGTGTTTGAAGCATATTTTAACCCGATCTTTACAGATGAGCATGAGGCACAACCAGGCTAAGCAGCAGTAAAAAATGAAGTTATAATTCAAAAGAAGCGGTCTGGCTTGTAATCACTGTTCTATACTCCCTCCTGGGTGACGGTTAAACAGAAAAGAATATCGGGAGCATCATGAATTAGTAAGTCCTTGATTTATATTAAAATAAAACAAAAACTCCCTCATGTACTTTTCTTTGTGTTTGCCCCGGCCCTGGTTAAAAAATACTGCAGATTGATCACTTTGTTTCATCAACATGGGAATCCCATATGGAAACATTTGTGGAATTCTGGGTCATCAGCAATGCACGGACTGAATCACGTTCCTCTCTAGTCAAGACTTAACCATTTAACTTAGACGAGGACGAAGAAAATGAAGCAAAACTTGACTTTTGAAAACATTTGGTTTGAAATGAAAATGAACTATTAAAAAAAATCAGGATTCAGAAATCTATTTCTCCCTAGGGAGAGAAAAGAAAGTACACTTTTGCATTTGCATTTGCTCCTAGGATAAAAAGTATAATATCAGATAGATTTAGAAATAAGTACATCATTTAAAAATGTTGTATTGTTGCCTGTGAGTCTATAACAGTCTGTACTAGTGAAATATAAAAAAACTCATAGTCTCATTTATTCGCTGAGTGACTTTCGAAGTCCTCCTACATGCTGGAGGCCTCTCTCTGAGGACTTTCATCTCTATGAATCCACATTTCTAAACACTTCAGAAGTTAAAGAAGTGCATATATCAGCTTCATAAACAAAACTTGCAAGATACTAAGATATGTTCTGTTATTTTATGGTCAGACCAGGACCAACTTAACTAATGACATAAAACCAAAACACTGTCTGAGTGGGGTGGCTCACACCTGTAATCCCTGCATTTTGGGACTCCAGGGCAGGTGGATGACCTGAGGTCGGGAGTTTGAGACCAGCCTATAAATGTGGAGAAAACTTGTCTCTACTATAAATAAAAAATTTTTTAAAAATTTGCCCAGCATGATGGCGCATGCCTGTAATCCCAGCTACCTGGGGGGCTGAGGCAGGAGAATTGCTTGAATCAAGGAGGCAGAGGTTGTGGCAAGCTGAGATCTCACCGTTGCCCTCCAGCCTGGGCAACGAGGGGGAAATTCTGTCTCAAAAACAAAAAAACAAACATACAACAACAACAACAAAACCAACTGTTTTGATGCTGAGTACAGGAGTAAATCAGGGTGACAGCCCTCGTGTTAGTCAGAGTTCTCCAGGAAAAGCAGGACAAGTAGAATAGAAATAGATCTCAACAGAGGATTCACTATGGGAATAGATTCATGGGAAGATGAAAGCACGAAGTCTTACAATATGCTGTCGGCAAGATGGAGAGTCAGGAATCCTGGTATTGTGATTCAGTCCAAGACCAAAGGCCTGAGAATACCTGCTGTTTCCTTCTTTACTCAGGCTCCAGAGTCAAGTGCTCATCTCTTCTGGAAACACTCACAGACACAACCAGAAACCATGTTTTACCTGCAGCCCCTAGCCCAGTCAAGTTGACACATAAAATTAATCACCACAGTCCTGTATTCAAGTTAGGGCAATACCTAGTCTATCAGCTGGGGACCTTGTGGGGAGGCCCGTTGGCACAGCCTTGGAAGGGGATTTGTGTCATTCTGGGCATACCAGGAAGGATAGGAAAGGTGTCCTCCAGCAGCGGACGCTAGAGCTGATGCTTAGAAAGACAAGCAGGTGACCGAGACGGGGTAGGATGAGAGCCACGTCATGGAGGCAGGAGACCCATGACAGTAAGATGCATGGAGACAATGGCCCAGGAATTTGTTTTTACCAGAGCACAGGGTGCAGTGTGGAAAAGGAGACCTCTGTTGTAGAATAGCAGTGGCCCAGTTAGAGTCACAGCAAGAGAAGGCAGACGAGAAATCCTGGAGGGCTGCCTATCTCCGGCCAAAGGATCTGAGCCTTATCTTGCCGGCAGGTGGGAAGCATTGCAGCATAGAGACCTACAGGTGTTGGTCCAGCCCTGCTTTATCAAGGATTCATGCTGTGACTCATGCAGCAGCTAGACTCCAGGGATCAGCTCCAGACAATCACCCAATCAGTCAAGCAAACAAAGGCGGGGCAGCGCTAGGTGGTAATGATCAGTGAAGGATGCCTACAGACAGGAGTGGGTCTTTATTGCAGGAGGTGAGTCCATCACTCCATTATGAAACTGACCACATCTACCTTGTTTGAATTCCGTCCCTTGAGCACTGACTGGGTTTTTAGGCTACTGTAGTGTATTTCAAACTTAAGTACTTAGAAACTTTCTCCTTGGCGAGAGAAATTCTCATGAAGCCTCTTGCTAAAGTAAATACATTTTCTTAGAATGGGTTTATGAAGTACCAGATGTAAGATCATCTATATGCCCTTTACGATTATGACACTTACCTAACTATAAAACTTTTAGATATTAAATACAATAAAGTTACAAACCAATGTTCAAATGAAGAGACTTAATGAAAGTGATGTTTTTCTGAAATAATAGTGCCAAAGTGGGGTTTAGAAGAAATAACATGTTTTGATGGTTCGCTTGTTGCTCAATTTGTTTTTTTGATTTTTGCTGTGACAGGCTTCACTGTCAAATTGTAAGTTTGTCGTGAAGCATAGAAATCAGGGTGGATCCAGCTTTTGCAAGACCTGAAGTGATTTTAATTTTGGACGCCTTATTTAAGGAAATGGAGAAAACAGTTTGGATAGAAAATTGCTAGTGCCCCTCCAGGGTCCTGGGGGAAGCCCCCGAAACTTAGGGTGTTACCTTTGCTGTAAATCCATCTTTGTGAAGAGTCCCTAGCATTATGCCCAGCACCTTCCAAGTATCCAATAAATATTACTTTCTGTTTACTTGCCTTTGAAACCAACCAAAATCTTTGCTACGGTGACATCCAAGGGAACACAGTTTGTCCAATGACCTCTTCTGCTAAGAAATCCCCTACTGAATAGGCAGTGAGTCAGCCAGAGTTCCTGAGATCTGCTGAAACAGATGTCTAACCATTTACAGTGAAATGACCTAATGAGATATTTGCTTTATATAATAAAAATATGAATATAATTATATTTCCATAGAAGTCAAAGTGGTCAGTGTGACCTGAGAATCCACCAATGTTCCCCAGAAATAGAGTCCATCTAGTCCCAAAGATTGAGCTCGTTTTGCATGTAGACAACATCTGTCTTAGAAAATGCATCGTGGACTGGGCATGGTGGCCCACACCTGTAATCCCAGCATTTTGGGAGGCCGAGGTGGGCAAATCACTAGGTCTGAAGTTTGAGACCGGCCTGGCTAATATGGTGAAACCCCATCTCTACTAAAAACACAAAAACACCGTAGCTGGGCATGGTGGGAGGGACCTGTAACCCCAGCTACTCAGGAGGCTTAGGCAGGAGAATCGCTTGAATCCAGAAGCCAGAGGTTGCAGTGAGCTGAGATTACGCCACTGCACCGCAGCCCAGGTGGGAGTGTGAGACTCCATCTCAAAAAAAAAAAAGAAAAAAGAAAAGAAAAGAAAATGAATCCTGATGTCTACATTTGTTTTCTCCTGCTGGCTGCGACCTTGATTCCCATCAGATATCTGCAGAGATATTTGTTTCAAGAGTGGTAAGCAAGGTGTCAGGACTCGGTGTCTGCTGAGACATCCATTCATGACAGGTGTGTGTCTGAGACATGGGATCCTGGAATCTTGTTTAATTTTAGTGTGACTACTTTGGTGATAAATAAAATATGGATGTGTACATTTTCTGGAAATACTTAATGCCATCAGGAAGCAGTCGACAGAAGCTGATCCATAATGCCTCTCTTGCATCAGTCCTGATTAAAAATAGAATTAGATATTAAATAAAAAACAAATTGACATACCTCTTAAGCAGCATCTGAAAGACCCACAGAACTCCTCAGTAATAAGTTACGCAAATACTTATTAGTATTTGCAGTCAATATTCTAGAGACATAAATCAACTCTTATCTCCTTCTGCCCAGCCCTTGTCTTCAACAAACAAGGCAGTGAGCTGCTGCTGGGGGCGGTCATTAGGAGCATAGGAGAAAAAGATGATTTTGTTTGGATTTTACCTAAAGAAATGTCCTTTGGTAACAACCTTACAAATCCATGTAGCTGGTACATTATTTTCCCCAAGAGATTTGCTTTAATTATTATATTTCCATAGAAGAGTATATAACAGAAGAAAGCTCTGAGCTGAAGTTTCAGCACTGAGTTAAGGAATGCTGGAGACCCAGGTAGCGCGGGGAAGAGCTCTGGGAACACAGAAGCGTAATAAACAGAGAAAGAGACACCACATGTCTCTGTACTGGGAAAGGAAAACTCCGGGGCCCAGGAGAGTCATTGGTGCAGAAGGACGCCGCCGACGGAGGTGGGGTGTGCGTTGATCAAATGGAGCCACACAGAAACGAGAAGCCAGTGGAGAGAAAGCAGAGCAAAGAGGTTCTCAAGAAGCGAAGCCTGAACAAGTCGTGAGCAGATAAAATGGGAGAGAAATCAATGATCAAACTGCCTCTTCCCAAAGGTTTTATCCTGGAATCATGGCAAAATGACAGAATTAATTAATAATTGCTTTAGCTACAAACCGTGTGCTCTGGCAACGGGAACAGGAATGTCTGTCCCCTCAAATGAAGTCTTCCAGCGCCAGAGCCTGGCACACCCTTTTCTTCCGAGATAATATTGGTATTTGGGGGTGTAATTGTTTGCTTGCTTATTTGTTTATTTGTTTTTGGAAAGACATTAGAGAAGAAAGAGGAATGTTGATAGGATTTAATTTAATCAACCTGGGCAGATTATCGCATTTTGATTTTTTTCTTTGCAATTATTTATGGGAAAAAAATCAAAGAGATTCCACATTCCTTTCCACTGCCACTCCAAAAGATTAAATCAAGTTTCTCAGAGACGAATACATTCAATTTCACCCTGGAACGAGAAGAAATTCTGCTTTTTGCCTGAACAAGCAAAACACTTGTATAAAGTCTTGAGGTGTTTAATATTGAATAAATATTTTAAACAATCCTTTTTCTATATTGCATCTGTAAGCACATAAACCTGGATCTGTTTATGTCCAACATAATTTGTCCCGTACATGTGATTGGGGGTGGGGAGGTGGGGGCAGGGAGCTACCTACCTGTGAGTGACCTCCATTATGTTTGAAAAGGTGGCTGGCTCTTTGGCAGCCTTCTGATGATGAACGGCATAAAACGAGGATTAACTCATTGTTCACTGCTTTATCTCAAACTAAACAGACCGCAGAAGCATTTACATTTCAAAACAGGGATTTACTCAAAATATTCAGATAAGCTTGAGAACACCTGCTTTTTTAGCCTTTGCAAATAATATCTGTGCGTTTTTCCTAGAAGACAGTCTCAACCTGTCTTATCACTAAGTAAATAATGTGTGTATCTGAGGAGGTGTAAGAGTGAAATTGTGGAAGGGATATGGATGTTGGGGGCAGGAAGAAAGAAAGGACGTGGCCGAGAATTAAAAGGGTCATGGTGCGCTTACTCACCAATGCATTTGAATTTCAGTTTCCTTTAGGCCACAGTTGTATTAGCTGATTTAATTCCTTTCACATTCACAGAGAGGCAGATTTCTTGAGTCCCTGACATCCCAGGTAGGACTGGTGTCCTTCTACGAAGACAGCCATGCGAACTCAGAGATGCAGGGAGAACACCAGTCTTAGGTGAGGTGGGTGCTGCTGCGCTGGGATGCTCTCAGCTAACCAAGTCCTTGGGAAGGCCTGTCTGGCCCCAACCTGATTCTTCTTTCTCTCTGCCTTCTCTTCCCACCCATCATCATGCTGCTGTTCTGAATGGGCTTCAGGTAGAATCTCAGCTTGACATTGTCTCTCTGCACAGCCTAACTGGTCCAGGTCTCAGTGTTCTCATCTGTAAAATTGGACTGTGGGTGGAGTGAAGATAAATCGAGCAGACACAGTGCGCAGGAGGGGTCCCCTCTTGCCCAAGGCAGATATCTGGGGGCTTGTCTGTGGTCCTGTCACAGGCCGATGGACTAAAACCTCAATCATGGCCACACCTCAGGATAGGCAGTGGTCAAGGCCAGGCTCAGACTGCACAGTGGCGCAGCCAGGAGCAGAACAGCTCCTGGGCAGAATCCAGGGCAGACCAGAAACCCTAGTGGTCCAGGCCAGGCAGGAGGGAGGGACAACCAGCAAAGTGGCTGCAGACCTCACAGGGCTTCTCAGCAAAACGCCCTCAAGCTCACGCTGTCGTGAGCTCCAGGGAAGTCCACCACTGTGAGCCTGAGAAGAGCTCCGTCAGTGAACGGCTGGGACCCAGCATCAGGGCAGGTGGCCTTGGTCTGCTTTACTGAACAGCTACTTGGGGTGGGTTTTCAGAGACCACCCACTCAGAACTGCTTGGGTGAGTATTGGGGTGCACGAGGTGACAGGCTCTCTAGGCCTCCCTCGGGGTTCTCTTTTGCTCTCCCATTTCTGTCTGCACCCTGCACACCACCCGCTGGAGACCCACTTCTCAAGTGTAAATACTGGTAGCATCTGATCAAAACCAGCACCCAGGAGAACCTCCAGGGCCCTGGAGAGGAAATGTCATTTTAAAGGGAGGACAGAGGCCAAGGCAAGTGAGGGAAAGGGTGGCCAGGCACAGTCGAGCCTGCATCCGCAGGTACTGTCTCTCAGGGACCCTCTGCCTCCACCCAGGCTGACAAGGCACATGACCAGCACCTGGCCTTGGGCCTCCTGCATCCAGTTTAGCTACCTCCTTTGAGAGTTAAAAGGACTCTTGGACTGAGGCCTGAAGGAAACATTGGAGGTGGGAGAGAGCTCCCCTGGGATGGGTGGTCTCTGGCTGTACCAGTCCGTGCTCCCTGTCCGCTTCTATGGTCTTTGGGTGTCTCTCACTCACCTGGGCCCTAGCATATGATGCCACCAAAGACCCCCAACATGAGTCCCTGGGGACTTAGGTGGCGACAGGTCATGGAGTATACACAGCTCATGGTGCGTTCTCAGCACCACAACTGACAGCAGCACGGGAGGACGCACAGAGAAGCCATGACTGGTGAGGCAGAGGTCTGTTCTCGAAGCAGCTCCCCGGGTCCAGGAAGCCGCAAGGCAAACTCAGAAATTACTACATTTTAAACATGTGTCTGAAACAGTAAACCTTGCCCAACCTGTTCTTCAACAAAGCTGAAAACCTATGGTATGGGAAGAATGTGCTCAGTGCCACAGGAGCCTGTGATGGGGTCCACAGCAGAAATGGCCCACCTGGGGCGGGGCGTCATAGATCCAGGAGCAACCACAGCCAGGAGGAGGCTGTGAAGTGTTCTGATGGCTTCCTGTGACTTTTGACAAGCAAACGTGAACAGTAAAAGAATTTTCCAAGGAAGCAAAAACATGAACAAGTAAAAAGCAGCAGAAAATGTTGGGAGAACAGTGGCTCTTGAAAGCCTGATGCATCATTACAGATTCTTTATTATATTCATTCTTGGCACTGAAAAATAAAAAAAGTTTTAAAATAATATTTGCAATTTTTTTGAATTAAAATTGTCATCCTTATTGGATTATGGAGTTTGGATTTGCAAAGGTTTGCCCTAATACAAGACAGCCCCAGTGACTGTAATTAACAATCAATACCATCCCTGCCATCTGAAATCACACATGAAGTAAATCATCGTCCCAGAGGGCAACTCATTTTGAAGATGGACAGCTTGTTTTCTATCATTCTGTGCAGCTGTCCGGCGATTTCATTTGGTTTGCTGAACCATCTGAAAAGAAAAAAGGACGACAGACAGGAAACGTTTCCACAAGAAAAGACGGATGCGACAATACTAGCATTGAACTTGGCCTCTGAAGACTGAAGTTTGTCTTGTGACTCCAACACTTACGACTGTGGGAATCTGGTCCTGTCCCTCTTTGGAAACCTCTCTTTTCTCTTCTGTCAGTTGGGGATATATTGTTTGCCCTGCTGTCCTCATATGAGTGAATGGGATGATGTGAAATCACTTAGTAAATTTTAAAATGCTAGAAAGATGAAGAGTAAGAATCCTCATTCACTGTATTAAAAAATCAAACAAACCAAATGTCTGGTAGGAATGCCTCTACAGGCTGGACCCAGCGTTCAACACCTCCTGTGTCCTTACGTCACTTATTTCTTGCTGTAAATTCGCAAAACAATGGAAACTCCATCTTCACAAGGAGAAGCATCATCCAAATGTGCAGAGCATGTGACAATTCTGGGTGAAGACAAGGTCTCAGCTCTGCCTTACTCCAGAGGCCAAGATTTATGACATGAATGGCTTATCAAACAGCAAAGGTCCTGAGTGGCAGAACTTAGCTTTCCCAGTGATAAGAGGCAAAAAAGCTGCATGACCTTGTGCATCAAAGGAGAAAGGAAAATGTGATTCTACTCTTGCATAAACCTTGGAGTGTTCTTACACAGAGAATGCAGGACTGTGTTCTGCTTGCCACTCCCAACACTGTTTATAGGGTAGTAGAGAAGAATCCAGGGGAGGCAATCAAAGTGCTGATGGGCAGAGAAAACAGATTACTACTACTACTGGCCGGCTGTGTGCCTGGCCCTGTGTAAGAGCTCATCACACAAAACGCTTTCTTCTTCCAAAGACAGCCGGAGGCTAACTACTGTCCTTACCCCAACGCCTGCTACAGATCGGGGGACGGAAGTACAAGAGGTTGAGCAACTTGCTCACTGTGAGAGAACTAACACCAAGGAGGTCCAGAGATCCCTGGACCCGGGCATTCTGATTCCAGAAACTGTTCACTTCACCACTGCATTGTGTCCCTTTGTGTGTGAGCGTTAATGTCCTCTCGAAGTACAGCCATCCCAAAGGACCACACACTGGGTGACTTCGAACAACAGAAATGTGTTCTATCACCGTTCTGGAGGTCAGAAGTCTGACATGAGGGTGCCGCAGGGTCCTGCTCCCTTTGCAGCCTGTCAGGGAGTCCTTTCCTTTCCTACCTCTTCCTGGCTCTGGGTGTTACTGGCGACACTTGGCGTTCCTTGGCTTTCAGCTGCATCGTCCAGTCTCTGCCTTCATCTTCACATGCCTCTTCTGAGTTCACACGGCTGTCTTCTTAGAAGGACACTGGTCTTACAGAATTAGGGGCCCACGCTACTACAGTGTGACATGCTCTTTGTTTACAAAAAGAAAATTGTGGGTACATAGTAGATGTATATATTTACCAGCTACATGAGATATTTTGATACAGGCATGCAATGCATAATAATCACATCAGGGTAAACTGGGTATCCACCCCTCAAGCGTTTATCCTTTCTCTATGTCACTAACAATTGGAAAATGTATAATAAGTTATTGTTGACTGTGGTCACCCTGCTGTGCTATTACATAACAGATCTTATACTTTTTATCTAACTATATTTTTGTACCCACTTACCATCCTCTCTTCCCCCTCACACCCCACTGCCTTTCTCAGCTTCTGGTAACCATCATTGTACTCTGTATCTCTATGAGTTAAATTGTTTTAATTTGTTTAGCTCCCACAAAAGAAGTAAGAACATCTGAAATTTGTCTTTCTGTGACTGGCTTATTTCGCTTAACATAATGGCCCTCCATTTTTGGGGGCTGAATAGTACTCCCTTGTGTACACATAACACAATCTCTATTTATTCATCTGTTGATGGACACGAGGTTGCTCCCAAATACTGGCTGTGCAATAAGCATAGGAGTGCAGACATCTCTCTGACATCTGATTTCTTTGCTTTTGAGTATATACCTAGCAGGGTATTGGTGGGTCATATGGTAGATCTATGTTGAGTTTTTTGAGGAACCTCCAAACTCTTCTCCAAAGTGGTTATAATAATTTGCATTCCAACTAACAGTGTACCAAGGTTCCCTTTCTCTACACCTTGCCAGCACTTGTTGTTTTCTGTCTTTTGGCCTGTAATCCCAGCACTTTTGGAGGTTGAGGTAGGAGGATTTCTTGAGCTCAGGAGTTTGAGACCCGGTTGTGTGTCCGGCAACATACAGAGAGCCTGTCACTGCAAGGTAATAACAATAATAACAATCAGCTGATGGGTGGTGGTGCGCACTTGTAGTCCCAGCTACTCGGGAGGCTGGGGAGGAAGGATTGCTTGCACCCAAGGCTGAGGCTGCAGTGAGCTGTAACTGTGCCACTGCACTCCAGCCTGGATGTAAAAGTGAGACCCTGCCTCAAATAAATTAAAGCACTTTTCCTAGGCTAGGATGATGTCTCATTATAGTTTTGACTTGCATTTCTCTGATAATCAGTAATGGTGAGAACCTTTCTATATGCCTGTTTGCCTTTTGTATGTCTTCTTTTGAGAAATGTCTATTCCGATATTCGCCCTTTTAAAACCAGATTATTAGACTTTTTCCTGTTGAGTTATTTGAGCTCCTTATGTATTCTAGTTATTAATGTCTTGTCAGATGGACAGCTTGCAAAGATTGCCTCCCTTCTTGCTATTGTTACCTCACTCTGTGGCTTGTTTCCTTTGCCCTGCAGAAGCTTTTTAACTTGGTATGATCCCATCTGTCCATTTTTGCTTTGGTTGCCTGTGTATGTGGGGTATTTCTCAAGAAATCGTTGACCAATCCAACGTCCTAGAGAGATTTCCCAATGTTTTCTTTTAGTCATTTCATAATTTGAGGTCCTAGCTTTAAGGCTTTAATCCACTTTGATTTGACTTTTGTATATGGCGAGAGAGGGATGTTGTTTCACCCTTCTTCATCTAGATATTCCGTTTTCCCACCACCATTTATTGAAGAGACTATCCTTTCCCCCAATGGATGTTCTTGGCACTCTTGTCAAAAACGAGCACTCTGTAGATGTATGGCTTTATTTCTGGGTTCTCTATTCTGTTCTGTCAGTCTAGGGGTCTCTTTTCATTTTGGTACCATGCCATTTTGGTTACTATAGCTCTGTAGTATGATTTGGAGTCAGATAATGTGATTCCTTTAGTTTTATTCTTTTTGCTCAGGATAGCTTTGGCTATTCTGGTTTTTTTGTGGGTCCTTATAAATTTTAGAAATTTCTTTTCTATTTCTGTGAAGAATGTTACTGATATTTTTTATAGGGATTGCATTGAATCTGTAGATTGTCTTGGTTAATAAGGGCATTTTAACAATATTGATTTTTGTCATCCATGAACATGGAATATTTTTCATTTTTGTGTGTTTTTAATTTCTTGCATCAACGTTGTATAGTTTTTACTGTAGAGATCTTTCACTTCTTTGGTTAAGTTTATTCTTAAGTATTTTATTTTATTTGTAGCTATTAAAAATGGGATTACATTCTTGATTTTTTTTTCAGATTGTTCACTTTTGGAACATAGAATCGACACTAGTTTTTGTAGGTTGATTTTGCATTATGCAACTTTGCTGAATTTGCCTGTCAGTTCAACTGGCTTTTTGGGAGAGTCTTTAGTTTTTTCCAAATATAAAATTGTATCATTTGCAAACGAGGATAAATTGACTTCTTCCTTTCCATCTTGGAAGCCCCTTATTTATCTCTCTCATCTGATTGTTATAGCTAGGACTTTCAGTGCTATTTTAAATAACGGTGGTGAAAGTGGGCATCCTTGTCATATTCCAGAGCTTAGAGGAAAGGCTGTCTTTCCTTTTATGTATTCAGTACATACTGGCTGTGTGTCTGTCTTACATGGCTTTTATTATGTTGAAGTATGTACCTTCTACAGCCAGTTTCTTTGAAGTTTTTTACCATCAAGATATGTGGAATTTTATTAAATTTCAGCAGCATTTGCAATGATCACGTGGGTTTTATCATTTGTTCTGTTGATATGATGTACCATGTTGATTGATTTGCATATGTTGAACTATTCTTGTGTCTGGGACAAATCTCAGTCATGATGAACAATCTTTTGAATGTTTTGTTGAATTTAGTTTGTTAGTATTTTGTTGAGGATTTTTGGATCAGTGTTCATCAAGTATATTGGCTGGTGGTTTTCTTTTTTTGATGTGTCTTTGTCTGGTTTTGTCTTTTTTTGATGTGTCTTTGTCAGGGTAATACTGGCCTCTGTATTCATCTGTTCTCACACTACTATAAAGGAATACCTAAGACTGAGTAATTTATAAAAGAAAGAGGTTTAATTGACTCACAGTTTTGCATGGCTGGGGAGGCCTCAGGAAACTCAGAATCATGGTGGAAGAGGAGGCAAGCATGTCTTACATGCAACAGGCAAGAAAGAGACATGTTTGTGAAGGAGGAACTGTCAGACACTTATAAAACTATCAGATCTCGTGAGAACTCACTCACTATCACAAAAGCAGCATGAGAGAAACTGCCCCCAGGATCCAACCACCTCCAACCAGGTCTCTCCCTTGGTAAGTGGGGATCATGGAAATTACAATTTGAGATGAGATTTAGGTGGGGACACAGAACCAAACCACATCAGTCTTCTAGAATGAGTCTGGAAGTGTTCCCTTTTCCTATATTTTTTGGAATAGTTAGAGTAGGATTGTTAAGAATTTGTATTGAAATGCTTTGTAAAATTGAGAAGTGAAGCTTTGGATCCTAGGCTGAAAAACTTTTTTTTTCTTTTTTCTTTTTCTATCTATCTATCTATCTATCTATCTATCTATCTATCTTTTTTAATCATGGCTTCAATTTCATTACTTGTCACTGATGTGTTCAGGGTTTGGATTTCTTCATTATCCAGTCTTGGTAGGTTGCATGTGTCTAGGAATTTACCAATTTCTTCAAGGTTTTTCCAATTTATTGGCATATAGTTGCTCATGGTAGCCTCTAACGATCCTTTAAATTTCTGTGCTATTGACTGTAATGTTTGGTTTAATTTCTTTTAATCTTTTCTTTCCTTAATTGCTAAAGGTTTGTCAATTTTGTTCATCTCTTTTTTTGTTTGTTTGTTTGTTTTTTGTTTTTTTGGATGGAGTTTCGCTGTTGTTACCCAGGCTGGAGTGCAATGGCGCGATCTCGGCTCACCACAACCTCCGCCTCCTGGGTTCAAGCAATTCTCCTGCCTCAGCCTCCCAAGTAGCTGGGATTATAGGCACGCGCCACCATGCCCAGCTAATTTTTGTATTTTTAGTAGAGACGGGGTTTCATCTTGTTGACCAGGATGGTCTCAATCTCTTGACCTCGTGATCCACCCGCCTTGGCCTCCCAAAGTTCTGGGATTATAGGCATGATCCACCGCGCCCGGCCCTGTTCATCTTTTAAAACAAAACAGCTTTTCTTTGTTGATCTTAAGCTTTTTCTTAGTTTCAACTTTATTTATTTCTTCTCTGATCTTTATTTATTTTTTTCTTCTACTAGTTTTGGGTTTGGTTTGCTCTTGCTTTTTTAATGCTTTAAGATGCATGGTTAGGTCATTTATTGAAAATTTTTCTACCTTTTTCATATAGGTGCTTATAACTATAAACTTACCTCTTATTGCTTTTACTATATCCCATAAATTTTTGGTTTGTTCTCTTTATATTTTTATTTGTTTCAAAAAGTCTTTAGATTTTTTTCTTAATTTCTATATATTTGTATAATTTCCAAAATTCCTCTTGTTATTGATTTCCAGTTTTATTTCATTGTGGTCAGAAAAGATACTTACATTATTTCAGTTTTTTGAATGTTTCAGGATTTGTTTGCACCCTAGCATATGGCTGAATACTTGAGAATAATCTGTACACTAAGCAGAAGAATCTGTATTCTGCAGCTGTTGGATGAATTGTTCTGTAAATATCTACCAGATCCATTTGGTCTATAGGGCAGATTCTCTGTCAGGGAGCTCTGTTCAATGCTGAATGTGTGCTATTGAAGTCTTCAGCGATTACTGTATTGGAGTCTATCTCTCTCTCTTACCTGTAATAATATGTACTTTATATATCCGGGTGTTCTAGTGTTGGGTGCATATATATTTACAGTTATTGTATCTTCTTGCTGAACTGATTCCTTTATCATTATGTAGTGACTCTCTTTGTCTCTTCTTACAGTTTTTGTCTTGAATCTATCTTGGCTGATATAAGTATAGCTACTCCTTCTTTTTTTCTTGGTTTCCATTGGCATGGAATGTCTTTTTCCCTTCCTTTATTTTTAGTCTGTGTGTTTCTTGTAGAAAACAGATTATTAGGTCTTGTTTTTTCATCATTTCAGCCACTCTATGTCTTTCAATCGGAGAGTTTAGTCCATTTGCATTAAATATTATTGATAAGTAAATACTTACTCCTACCGTTTTGTTATTTGCTTTCTGGTTGTTTTGTGGCCTTTTCTTCCTTCTTTTCTTTCTTTCTTTCTGTCTTTAGAGAAGGTGATTTTCTCTGGTCACTTGATTTAAGTTTTTGCTTTTTATTTTTGTGTATCTATTGCATAATTTTGGATTTGAGGTTACCGTGGAGCTTGCAGATACTGTTTTATAACCCATTAAACTGATTAATGTAAAAACTGATTGCATAAATTAACAAACAATCCTGCAGAAAGAAAAGTAATGAAAGCTCTCCGCTTCAGCTTCATCCCTGTGCTTTTTAACATTTTATTTGTTCTCTCTTTATCTTATTGTACTATGTCTTAAAAAGTTGTTGTAGTTATTATTTTTGATAGGTTCATTATAGTCTTTCTACTTAAGAGTAGTTTACAAATTACCACAATGACACTGCTGTGCTAGTCTGTGTTTTCCTGTGTGCATACTATTATGAATGAGTTCTGTACCTTCAGATGATTGCTTCCTGCTCATTAACATCCTCCTCTTTTAGAATAAAGAACTCCCTTTAGCATTTCTTGTGGGTGGGAGAGGCCTGGTGTGGATATAATCTCTCAGCATTGGTTTGGGTGGGAATGTCTTTATTTCTCTTCATGTTTGAAGGATGCTTTGGATGGGTACACTGTTCTAGGATAAAAGTTTTTCTTTGTTTTGTTTTCTCCTCCAGCACTCTAAACTGTGCCACGCAGGCCAGGTCTCTCCTGGGCTGTGAGGTTTCCACCGAGAAGCCTGCTGTTGCATGTACTGGAGCTCCTTTGTATGCTATTTGTTTCTTTTCTCTTGCTGCTTTTAGGGTCTTTTCTTTATTCTTGACCTTTGAGAGTTTGATAATAAAATATCTAAAGGTAGTCTTCTTTAGGTTAAATCCGCTTGGTGTTCATTCTATAACTTCTTGTACCTGAGTGTTGATATATTTCTCTAGATTACAGAAGTTCTCTGATATGGACCCTTTGAGTAAACGTTTACCCCAATCTGTCTCTCTACATTCTCTTTAAGGCAAATAACACTTTGATTTGCTTTTTTGAGACTGCTTTCTTGATCTTGTAGGCTTTTTAAATTCATTTTTATTCTTTTGCGTATCTCCTCTGACTGTTGTGTGTTTTCACATAGCTTGTCTTCAAGGTCATCAATTTTTTCTTCTTCATGATCAATTGTGCTTTTTACGAGACTTTGAAGCATCCTTCAGTATGTAAATTGCAGTTTTCAGCTCCAGAATTCCTGCTTGAATTTTAAAAAAATACTTCAATCTCTTTGTTAATCTAATATAAATCAGAATTTTTTCTCTGTGTTATTTTGGATTTCATTGAGCTGTCTTGAAATATCCATTTTGAATTCCCTGAAAGATGACACATTTCTGTTTCTCTGTGATTTAGTTTGTTTGGTGAGGTCATGTTTTACTGGATGATCCTGATGCTTGTGGATGTTTATCAATGTGTGATCATGAAAGACTTAGGCATTTACTGCAGTCTTGGCGGTCCGGACTTGTTTATGCCCATCCTATTTGGGGAGTCTCTCCCGTTACGTAAGGAGACTTAGGTATTGTGATCTAAGTCCCTGGACACTGCAACCATATCTGCTTTAGGAAGCACCCTAAGCCCAGTAGAGTTATGGCTCTTGCAGACTCACAGAGGTGCCACCTTTGTAATCTTGGGCCAATTCAGAAAGAATTTCCTAGATTACCAGACATAAACTCTTATTCTCTTTCTTTACTTTCTCCCAAACAAATGGAGACACTCTCTCTCTCTCTCTCTCTCTCTCTCTCAGTCTCTCTCTCTCCAGCCCCCCACCCCCTTTCTCTCTCTCTCTCTCTGGGCTAAGCTGCCTAGAACTGCAGAGGACTGACACAAACACCCCTGTGGCCACCACCACTGGGACTGAGCCAACATCATCACAGGGTTTCACCCAAGGCCTGCAGTGAGCAATGCGTGGCTACCATCTATGTTCACTGGAGGCACAAGGGCTGTACAATCCACACGTGGCTCATCCAGCCTGTGTTCTTCCCTTCAGGGCAGCAAGTTTCCTACAGCCTGGGACAGGTCCAGAAATGTCACCTGGGATCCAGGGCCTGGAGTGGAGAACCTTAGGAATGTACCTGGTGTCTAATCTACCGTGACTGAGCTGTTACTGAAGCCTCAGGAAAAAGTCTTTCCCACTCTTCCTTCCCTTTTCCTTAAAGAAGTTCCTCTCCATGGCCACCACCACTCTGGGACCATGGCATATACTTCCTGGCTACCACCAATGTTCACTCAAGGCCCAGGGGCTCTTCAGTAGCGTGTGGTGAAGGCTGCCAGTCCCAAGTCTCTCCCTCCAGGGCAGTGGGGATTTCTCTGGCCCAGGGAAGGCCCAGGAATTCCAACCAGAGGCTTAGTCTTAAATCTGGGGACTCCAGGAGCCCACTTGGTGCTGTAATACCACTGTGGCCAAGCTGATACTCAAGCTGCAAAACAAAGTCCCCTTTGTTTTTCCCTCTCTTGACCTCAAGCAGAAGGGATCTCTCTCCATAGCCACTACAGCTGGGGATGCCCTGGGTCACACCTGAACGGGACATAGCTTAGTATCATCCAAGGCCTGTGGGGGGTACTGCCTGGTCACCACTGCCGATTGTTCAGGGTTCAAGTGCCCTTCAGCCAGCAGGTGATGAATTCTTCCAGGACTAGTTTCTTCTCTTCAAGGTATCAGGTTCTCTTCTGGCCCAGGGTTTGTCTAGAAATATCATCCAGGATCTGGTGCCTGGAAGGGGCGGGGTGCCCTCAGGATTGCCCGGTGCCCTACTCTTCTACAGATGAGCTAGTATTTAAGTTATGAGACAATATCCTCTTTACTCTCACTTCTCTTCCTCCTCCTCTTCTTCTTCTTCTCCTTTCTTCTTCTCCTTCTCCTTCTCCTTCTTCTTCTTCTTCTTCTTCTTCTTTTTGAGATGGAGTCTCACTCTTTATTGCCCAGGCCGGAGTGCAATGGCACAATCTCAGCTCACCGCAATCTCCACCTCCCTGGTTCTAATGATTCTCTTGCCTCAGCCTCCCAAGTAGGTGGGATTACAGGCACATGCTACCATGCCCAGCTAATTTTTGTATTTTTTTAGAGATGGAGTTTCACCATGTTGGCTAGGCTGGTCTTGAACTCCTGACTTTGTGATCCGCCCACCTTGGCCTCCCGAAGTGCTGGGATTATAGGCATGAGCTACCGCACCCAGCCACTTCTTTTTAAGCAGAGAGGAAGAGGCTCTCCTGGAGGTGTTACCCTCACAGTCTGTGGTTGGGGCAGCAGTGACACAGCCCTTCTTTAGCCACCTCAGCTGGTATCTCCCAATGTCATGTACACTCTAAGTCTTCTGGCTCTTAGCCTAGCACAGTACCAGTACTTGTAGCCTAGACCACCTTTCACTTTAGCCCACAATGGCAAGCCTTGCCAAAGCTCAGATTCCGACCCACTGGGCAATTTGCCTTTGGCTGGGGATGCTCTCAATGCTTCCTCCTTGGGTACCAGCTGAGCTCTGCCCCAGGTTGCTTTCTGCTGTGACAGGGCAGCACTGCGTTCCAGTGTATGACCCACAGTCACTGCACTCTCTCTCCCCCAAGCATACAGATTCTCTCTCCACGCAATGTGGCTGCTGCCAGGAAATGGGCAAGGAGTGGTACAAACAACTCAAGACTTTCTTACCCTCTTCAGTGTCTCCTTAATACGATGTTCAAACCAGGTACTGTACTTGCTCACCATGTTTTGGTCCCGGTCAAGGTGCTATTCTAAGTGTATTTTGTGTGATTTTTGTTCAATTTCATGTTCCTGCAGGAAGAATGATTGCTGGAAGCTTCTGTTTGACCATCCTGCCCTGTCTCTTCTGGTGTGATACACTCCTAAGTAATGACATCTGCAACATTCTGAAGTCATGGAGTTTAGGACTTCAATATATCTTTTGGGAGTGAGGGGGCACAATTTGACCCATAACTACAAGTCATTTATTTCTTTATATATTTATTTTTTATACTTTAATTCTGGGGTACATGTGCAGAATGTGTAGGTTTGTTACATAGGTATACATGTGCCATGGTGGTTTGCTGCATCCATCGACCCGTCATCTACGTTAGGTGTTTTATTTAAAGATTACTTATGGTATGCAAACTCACAGAGCTGATACACATTAAGATCTATACATATATGTCTTTATTTCCCTAAACCTATATATATATATATGTTTATATGTATAATATATATTAGCATATATTCAATTTAGATTTTGGTGAATAATTTCAGGTATCTGGAATCTTCCTTTTATTCAGTACTATACTGAGCAGAAAATAACATGCAACACAAATTAGAATTGGCTTAAATACCTGAAGATGAGCATGGGTTCCCGGGGGTCTATGTTGTTTCTGCTTCCTAACTCTTTCCTGCCCTTGTTTATTACCTGCCTTTCTCTATTGGGCTGTAATACCCTTAAGGGGGAGAGCCAATGCTTTCTCGGTTTCATACGTCAACACCTGCCGCAGTGTTTGGTGCCTGCTAGAGACTCAAAGAGTATCAAATCCATCTTAGAGTTTGGAATTGACCAGTTTCACAAATCTAGGTACATGTATGGAGTCCAGTTCTGATGCTCTTAACAAGAAAATGTCTTTTGTACAACTGCATGACATTACCAACTTCCCATTAATAGTCCTACACCACATAGTGTGCTGATGTGGGAAATTTTTAGCAGATCCTCAGAGATTCCTAAATATTTTATCTTAACTTGGGGGTAAAGACTAGTTCACACCCATTTAAACTCCATTTCCTTGGGAGCCCTTGGGGTGTGAGTCACCTATGAGATCTGTCTTTGTCAGGCATCTATGACATATGAAGCTATCATTTGGGCAACAAAAACACTACTGACCACAGGATCTGGAGTGTATTTAACAACAGTTTTGTCAGGTTAGCAACCCTGGCCTTTGCTATCCTGGGCCCTTGGGGCAGAAATCCAAAAGAAAACTTCCATCAACCTCTTAGCTAGAACTCCTGGGCAGCACCTTTCACATTTCCTTTGCCTTTGGAGATGTTCTTGTTTCCCTTTCCACACAATTATGCATAAGAGAAACATTCATTTTAATATTGTTTAACAAATACTCATAAAGCACCTCCTATGTGCCAGGTGGGCACTATTTGAAGCACATTTGCTGGGAAAAAATATATTAATCAGTACATCTCATGCCTGAAATAAAGTACAGAGATCCAAACTGAATCTGTTGGCTTCAGTTTAACTTAGTTTTGACATAGTAGTTAAACATTTAAAGGTCTGGTTGTTTCATCACAAGAGATGAAACTTCTTTTTTTTCTAGGTTTGAAGCATTAACCCCTTGATCCAGTTATGGGTGCGTGACAAATCTCCTCAATAGTTCACAGCTTCTGGCATCTGTGCTGTGGGGAAGTGCTCTGCAAGGATGGCTCATTTCTGCTCTACTTGGTATCAAATGGGGAGGGTCAAAGGTCACAGTCACCTGCAGGCCACACACTCCCATGCCAGGGGTCCATGCTGGCTCTTGCTGACACCTTAACTGGGTTTAGACTGGAACAGTTTCATGCAGCCTCTTTGTGTGGCCTGAGCTCCCTACAACATGGTGGTCAGGGTCCCAGGGTGGGCAAGGAAAGAGAGATAAATAGAAGCTGGTTGCCTTCTATCACCTGGCCTCAGAAGTGAAAGGCGCATAGTTGCTGCCATGTTTCATCTGTTTAAGCCTCACAAAGGCCTGCCAATTTCAGTAGGTAGAAAAACAGACTCTCTCTTGATGGGGCATCACAAAGTTCTGGAAGAATATGTGGGCCTAGAAATGCCCCCATGGCCCTTCCAGAAAAATATTATCTATTCCTCCCGTGAAGTTCAACCCACTCTGCAACCAATGCTTCCAGCTCTATAAACAGTTAGACACAGTTACACATTGTTTTTCATGTCCAGGTGATTTCATTTTCATTTAAATCTATATTCAGAGTGGAGAGATTCTTCTGCTTCATATTTAATCAACCTTTGATGACCTATTGCAGCCTCCCATGTGATCTTCCTTTCCCAATCTAATGTGCACTGAAGAAACCTTTCGGACCTGTTTCTCTAAACCCGTGTTGGTTTCGTCAATATCTTTCTCAGTAATTCAAATAATTACCGTGGAATTTTAGGATGGGAAAGTCTAGTCATATGTAATCCACCATTGTTACTTATGGGTTGAAAACTGAGACCCCTAAAGAAGGGATACAGGTAGCTTGGGGGAAAGGGTCCAGTTAGAATTCACACAGCCTGATACATGGGTGCTTATTTGCTATGCCCCAACCTTTAACTTCTACATTGTGAAACAATGGTGACACTAGAATTTTGTAAACTCTTTACATCTACACTTATCTATCTCTGTCATTTATCTGTCTACTAATGATCTATCTCAATCGGGAGGTACATTTTAGTATTTTGAACATAGCATACATTGGGAAAAAATGTATTCCCTTGCACAGCCAGAAATATTTTTTAAATATCCTAAAAACCTACCAGTAGAATGGAATACACACACACACACACACACACACACACACACACACACACTTCTATATTGCCAAGAAAGAAGCAAGAATTGTTTCGAAAGTTATATTATTCTGTAACACTCTGAACACAATTGCATGTTATACTAAGCATTTTGATGTTATGATTTCATGTTGTGGTCATATTACTTCATTTCCGGCAGTGCCCTGGTCCCTCTGTACTGACCTATGCAGGGATTTTTCAGGGTAGGGCGAAGAATGAGGAGCACAGACCCAGAGATAAGTTTCCCGGGCAGCCACCTTTCATCTCTGAGGAAGCAGAAACAAATGGTCTCCTCATCTCCTTGCCCCTCCCTGGCTCTCGGCCTCACAGGAAATGCAGAGCTGAGTTTGAGTGCAAGTTGCAAGGTTTTTATTTCCCAAGAGTTATCACAGATGCTTGTCTGGCTGGTTGAATGGAGCCTGCCATGTGCTGAAATCAAGTGATTTAAAGATCTTTCTCTGCATGGAGCAAACGCGGCGGCCCAGCGTCCAAATGTAGCAACCCTGCACACCCTCACCCCGCCTCCCCTTCAGGGTCAGGTTTCACACTTGCAAATTAACATGTGGGTTTCAGAGTCTGTGCTGCTCGGCTGCAAAACTGCCTCCTTGTCCAGGCCAGTTAAATCTCAGCTTGAGGCTTATTGTCAGGCCCAGTTCTGAAGCAACCACACAATTGTTTCAGCACAGCTAGAATGGGCTTCCGACTTGGGCAAGGCTTTTGGGGTTAGTCCCACCGGTGCTTCCTGGTGTCTCAAGCCAGGTCCCATGGCTATTGTAGCCAGGAGGGGCCTGAGCTCTTTATAATCTTCCAGTGTTAGGAGGTGGATTCTGTCAATTTGCATTTTCTGGATGGTTAAAATTCATTTTCATTTTTAGGATATCTATATCTAATATTTATTTTCATCTATATAGATACGTCTCTCTCATCTCCCTGTTTATCTACGATCAGTCATCTGCCTACCTACCTACTACCCATGCATTAGCTAATGCATCTATCCAGCCATCTCTCTCTGTATGTGTCATTATCACTCACCAGGTTTTGGCCAACAGGGATGCTTTTGTAACCTGAGGGAGTAGAACAAGGGCCTGCCTTGCCCTTCCATTTCTCATGGGTACTGGATGCTAAGGGTCCAGTAGGACTTTGTGAGAACCTCATTCTCAAGGCACAGTTTCATGATATAGCCCCTAGGGCAGTGACCTGAGGATGCATCTTTATAGAACTTCCCTCGGATGTTGCCATCTTAAGCAAGGCACAGTTTGCTGGCTGTAGTGGCATGAGCCACAGCTGCAAGGCTGCAGAACCAGAAGCCAGGTGAGTCTCAAAGAGAATGAGGGTGAAGGAGACCACATAGTGACTGTGACATCCAAATCCTACTGAAACGTGCCTCGAGAGAGAGGACTGATCTTGCCATCCTCAAAGAACAAAACATGGTTTTCTTAATAAGAAAATGCTTTTTGAAATGTCTAGAAATGTTAATTCGGAATCTATATGGTTTTCCAACTGATGGAACCAGGTCTTTAGATGATCTAACTTGTGTTTTCCGGGGGCGGAGGCCTCTAGTGTGTGACCTTCAAGACCGTGTGCCGGCTCCCCTCTCCGAGGCCCGGCTGGGTACAGTGTCGCGCTCTGCAGCTCCACTGTGTTTTCACGCTCCTGTCTGTCGCCAAAATGTAATTTTAACCCCGCCCGTTGAGGTCTCGACTACTGCAAGGATTACATCATAGTGGAAAACTGGGTCCCTTTTGTTTTGCTTTTACTTCCACAGCTTCCCCCAGCTCTGTGTACTAAACACAGAGCATTTCACTTGCTTAGAAAAGTGGGATCCTCCACAGAGACGGCAATGGCAGGTCCTGGTTAGCTTTGCAGTGGAGATGGCAGAACGATGCCCTGAGGTCAGAGACCAAAGAAACCAGACCTGGCAGCCAGCAGAGAAGCAACCCTCGAAGAGATAGCTCATGCAACCCGTGAGCTTGTTGACCCTCAAAGGCCAGTGCCTAGAGTACACTAGATGCGGCTCCAAAGCTGAGCCCCCACATCGAACCCACCCTTTCTCTTGCTGCACCTGAAGGCAGAGGCATCCTCGTAGTGACACCATCGGCCCCACACAAATGGAGACTATGAGCAAAAGTAAAGCTGGCAAATGTCCCACAGCCCACTTGTCCTGGGGTGTTGCCTGGGCTGTGTGAGAAATTGCAACCTCCTGGCTTTAGAAACCTCAGGAAATCCCCAAAGCCCTTTGTGACATGGGGACTGTGTGTGTCTTCCCCATGTTTGTTTTTCTTTTCACCAAAGAACACCCAAGCTAATTAAACCCCAATTAGGCCACAGTGAGGATCTAGATCTTGTTCATTCTTGATTCATGAACAAATTAACTGGGGCTGGTGGATCCTGATTTCAAGCTGTATGAAGGAAGAAAGCAGTTTCACGCGGCATCACAGTAGTACGCATGGGGGAAGTTAAATAGACGTTTTAAAATGACTTGGCGTCTGACGATCTAGCCTTTATTTTTTTTTCTGTGCCTAACAATTCTGTCTTGATTGAAATTGATAATTCTGCCTGCAAACAGTGGATCAAAGGTAGATGGAGGAGACCTTCAATTAGTGAAGTCTTAGCTTGGTGGGGGTAAAGATCTGCTAAAGGACTTAGCCCAGTCCATCTTTTTATACAGGAGGAACCAGATTTGTCCAATGTAATTCACGTACTTACAGCCCCAAGAGGACGAGACACACTAGGCTCTCTTCTTTTTCTGGGTTGTTACAGAAGGGGTTGTGTTGTTTTGTCATTTTCTACACAAAATGTCTTTGAATGAGTATTTAGAAACCTTTGCTCTGCCAAATATACATACATACATATGTAATTATATTTAAAATATGTATTTATTTAAATATATTGTATATAATATACATAATATATAAAATTGCACATAATATAAATTGTATATTTACATATATTGTATATAATATACATAATATATTAAATTGAATATAATTTAATTATATTTAATATATTAAATATAGAATATATTTAAATTATATTAAAGTACAATAAAATTAGAATTATTAGGCACAGAAAAAATAAATAGGTTGTTTTATGCTAAGATTTTTTGCTCTATCATATATATATATTTAAATATATATAATGTACATATATGCATACTTTTTGCATTTTATGACCACTTAATTTATCTTACTCTGAGGGGTTTTGATGCAGAGCTATTGGGAGAAAATGCATTACAGGCAGTGTATTTTGACAAACATTAAAAAAATAGTCTGTGCATTTTAGAATCCAATATATATTTTCATCAAGGGACTTTCTAACGTTAGTGTTTACATACACTTTAATTTACATGGAGTGTGGAAAACACAGTAGTTACAACAAGGAGTAGCTACCAGTGCTTCAGTTTTCACAGAGGAAATGATATTCTGAAAGCATAAAATTTACTGATTTTCTAAACCCTAATCCGTGATTAGATGGGAGCCTGTCTCCTAGGAAATATGCAAATGGAGGGGAAAGCAAAAAAAAAAGCATGCTGCAGAATCAGGCCTAAAAAATTCAGAAACCATCTAGTTTTACTTAAAAAAAAAAAAAATAGAGGGAATGCAACTCACTAATCAGCACGAGAGCATTTCCCCTATTTACTTGATTATTAGCCCGTTTTGGTGAGGAAAACTGTGCCCACTGTGCCCCAGGCTCACGTAATCTGGATTTGATCAGCATCTCCAGACAATTGTGGCTGCAATTTTACACCGCCCCCAGTGCCAGGATATAAAATTTGGCCCACCCCAACACCACACCGCTAATTAAGCCAAGCCTGGTGCCTGTGTCGAGAGAACAATGATGACAACCAGCCCACAGGGGAGGGAGTTTCAAATCACCATCAACAACAGCCCCAAACGCAGCCCTTAAAGGGAACGGAGCCCACAGCTTCTCCAATGGCACCCGTAACAGGCAGGTCTCTGATTTATAATAACTGTACTTAGCTGGGTTTTCCCTTTTGGTGCCCCACTGCTAGATTCAACCACTCTAATTTGGGGGTGGTATCTCCCACAATATGCACAGGCAAAGGCCCCTCCATTTCCTCTCTGACTGAAGCGGAGGAGACCTCCTTCATTTCCTACCTAGAGGAACAACGGGTCTGGAGTGGCTGAAGGCACTGGGGTGAAAGCGGCTGCCTGGAGCCAAGCCCCTGGGATTTGTTTTTGGCTATCCCTGCCTGTGAGTTACTCCAGCAGGAAGCTGGCTTTATAGAGAAAACCCTGCCTAGTGGTGGCTCTTTCTGACTGCTTGTTCAAACATTATGAAGTAAAGCGTAACTCCAGGACTTAAGAGTGTGCTAAACAGTCCCAGGGAAAAGCATGGGCCAAGCAAGGAAGCATGCAGGGAGGAATGTGGTGAATTCTCAGAGGATGTGTAAGTGCTCAGTCCATGAAGTTGAACCTTTAATGCATATTTCTCACAAAGGACGGAGATCCATCCAGTTCCTCCTCCAGGACTCCTTCCAAGAGTGATCAAGACCACTCGCGCATTCCACCTGTGTATAAAAGAGTGTCTAGTCACTGGCTCTATGAAGAATCAAGCTTTGGGAAAACAAAACCTTCCATTTTCAGTAGAAGGATATCATGTATAATTTTGTCGATTTCTCAAAAATAACACAAAATAGAACAAGACACGGAGTGAATGCTGATTACTATCCCACTATTCTAGATCTTTGTAACTCCCATGGGGAGAGTTTCTTATGCAGATCGAGAGCAGCACATGGCTGCAAGATATTGAAAAACTAGATTAAACATCAACGTAAAATCATGCATAATAGTGTATGCATTGCAAGGGCCCATGTCTGTAAAATTCATGCTTTATTCACAAAAATGTTGATATGAGGACAGTATTCAAAACAAGCACCTTCAAGGGATGAACAAAGAACTTCGTTGGCAGGGTATAAGTATACATACATGATAAGCACATGTATGCATTCACATACATATGTGATGTTCAAATATATATATATAAATGCATGCACATTTTACTTAGCGAAGTACATAAGTTTGTAAAATAAATGGATTGTGCCAGCTAAATTACCACTCAATCCAATCTGATATAATATTGAAATGTATTTCTTCTATTTTTTCCTCCTTTTTAATATTTAGTTTTCTTCTCCTTCCCTTTCTTTCTTTTCCCACAAACACTAATTTTCTAATATAAGCTAGATATGGGTCCAGATATGTTAAGCGGCTTAAAAATGACTGTTCTGGAAGCCTACAGTATAAACGACTAACAATAGCAAAGAATAAGGCAGAACGTCTTGGGGAGACGCACACACATTTTTAGGTGACGGCAAGAAAAGAGTAATAGCATGTATAGGATTTGGAATCAGATGTTCTCTGTTCAAATCCTATCTCTGCTGTTAACTGCCTTATGATATTAGGGAATTGTATTTTTTTTCCATAAAATAAAAGTAAAGACATTTGTGCTATTCTTCACAGGAATACCATAAAAAAATCAAATGCTTAAAGCTGTCAAAACATTGGATAAAAAGATGCAACTTTAGGCAAGGTCCTTCCACACACATACATCTAGTTGAAACTTTTATGTGTGTTTCTCACAGAGGGCCAAGATCCATCCAGTTCTTCCTCCAAGATTCCTGCTGAGAGCAATGAAGAGCACTCTCCAGTTCTACCTCTAAAAGAGGGTCCAAGCACTGGCTCTATGAAGAAAGTGAGCTTCAGCCCAGCGCGACGGACAAGGAGAATTTTCAGGGGGAGTGTTTTGGGCTGAGTTTAGCTAAGAGCTTGTACTGTCCTGTGAAGCTCAATTGGAGACCCAGAGGCTTTGCAGGTGTGTCTTCCAATGGAGGATTGGAGATAAGGGCCCGCCCGCACACACACGGGCACACACACTCTAGTATAAAATGAAACAACATCACCGAGATCCTTCAGTGCCCTTGTTAAGGGGCTCAGATTATTTTTGATAAAAGAAATTATTATTGGTGGTGAATCCGTACGGGTCTGCAGCAACCTCAATTCTTGGCTCCTCCGAAGAAGGGATTTGACTAAGGGACATAAGGCAGAAGAAGAGACCAAAGCAGGTTTTACAGCAGGAGTGAAAGTTTATTAAAAAGCTTTAGGCCAGGTGTGGCGGCTCACGCTTGTAATCCCAGCAGTTTGGGAGGCCAAGGTGGGCAGATTACCTGAGGTCAGGTGTCTGAGACCAACCTGACCAACACGATGAAACGCCCTCTCTATTAAAAACACAAAAATTAAGCTGAGAATGGTGGCATGTGCCTGTAATTCCAGCTACTCAGGAGGCTGAGGCAGGAGAATTGCTTGAACCTGGGAAGCAGAGGTTGTAGTGAGCCAAGATCACGACACTGCACTCCAGCCTGGGCAACACAGTGAGACTCAAAAAAAAAAAAAAAAAAAGCTTCAGAGAAGGAATGAAAAGAAAATACACTTGGAAGAGGGCCAAGTGGACATCTGGAAGGTCAAGTACCACATTTGACCTTGGACTTAGGGTTCTATATGATGGCGTACCTTAAGTGTCTTGCCTCCCTTTTTCACTGGAATGCCCCGAAACTCATATACCAGTCAAACTTGGTTATTTTGCCCCTTAATGCACATGCCTGAGCCCACTCACCCAAGCCCTGAGATCTTATTTGGAAGCTGCCGAGCACCAGATACAGGTGTTTTTATCAACTGGAAAATTGCCTTTCCTGGTCACTGGTGACAAACAATTATTTTTTAGAGAAGCAATGTGACAACTGCCTGAACCATCACCTGATGGTCACCTGACATTCCTGGTGGCATTGGAGGAGCCCTCTTCTGCCCTGCTTATGCCCGGATAGCTACCTACTGTAATAACAAAATGGCATTATTGATCTGTATTTCAAACTGCTCATGCCAGCAGTAGCAGGGAGATCAGTTGGAAGGGCATGAGATGGGGCAAGAAGAGACCACTAGGGGATGTTCTGTAGCCTCCGTCAGTCAGTTTAAAAAGTGGGGCCACCAAATCATCATCATCAGCAGTTCTGGGGGCTGCCATAACAAAGTCCCACAAACTGAATGTCTTCAAACATCAGAAATCTTTTCTTTTACAGCTCTGGAGGCCAGAAGGCCAAAAGCAAGGTGTCAGCCTGGCTGGTTGCTCCTGAGGCTCTCTGGCTGCTGGCACTGGCCATCCTGGGCATTGCTTGGCTTCCAGATACAGTCCTCCAACCTCTGCCTCTGTCATCACTGGATGCCCCCCCAAGAGTCTGTGCCCAAAATCTCACCTTCTCATAAAGACGCTGGTCACTGAATGAATTGGAGCCCACTCTACTCTCGTATGAACTTGTCTTAATTGGATTGTATCTGCTGAGACCTGGTTTCCACATGAGGTCATGTTCACAGGTTCCAGGGTTTAGGACTTCGTTGTATCTTTTGACGGGACTCAATTCAGTACATAACACCTGGAATCTTGTTAAAAGGGCAAATTCTCCTGCTCTGCGCAGATCTATTGAATCAGAAGCGCCGAGAGTGGAGCCCGGCAGGGGATTCTGACACTCCTTCACCTTTGAGGGAATGTGGGGAGGGGATAGAAAGAGGGAGCTCAAACAGCTTCTTTGGAAGAAAGATGGTTGAGTGCCAGGTTAAATGAGGGAAGGAGGTCACAAGGAGAATGATAGATATCTTAATCAACATGATTTCCATTGGACTCAAACATGATTAAGCAACTAAAAAATAAAATTTAATTATCAAGTGTGTTGGGGAATCCCAGGGAATCAGGTGCAGGATGTGAGGCCCACAATGAATCAAGGAGTGACTGCCTCCCTATGTCTTCCTGTCTCTGTCTTCCCTTTTCCTCCCCCTCTCCCTCCTCCCTCCTTTCTCCCAACTTTTCCTCAACAAAGGCAGGGCCACCCCCACCTCCCACACCCACACCCTAAGTCCTAACAGGCACCAGTGGCCCTGGTGCTACTGTGTCCTATACACGTTCTCAGGAGAAAAGTTTTCCTTGGCCTAGGCCAGGGCCCAAGTCCCAGCTCCTCCCCCGTGGCTGAGGGATGGGATCATGAAGTGTGGGTGTGACTGCCAGGACCCACTGTGTAAGGAGGAGACCTTATTCTCAAAAAATGAGGTGCTGAAGCCCTGCCAGGCTCCAGATGTGGTGCGGACTCCTCTCTTGGCCCTCCAGTGGTCTCTCTGGAAATGAATTCCAGACCCTGGTGGTTTAGAAAGTGCAGGGAGAACATTTTAGGAATTAGATGACTAAGTAGGAATTGCAAATTAAACCTTGCATAAGCTAGAAGACTGCAGGTGGGAATGAGTGGGATTGGAGCCACCAGACATCACAGAAATCTGAGATGTGGGAAGGTCAAAATAAACTTTGAAATATAACAGGGCTCAGGGAAGTAGCCGGAACCCTACGTTGGGCAAGGTAGGTAGGTGTGGATGGGGCAGGTGAATGTGGGTGGGGCACATGAGTGTGCACACATGTAAAGAGGCAGGCAGCTGTGAGTAAGGCAGGTAGGTGGGGAGAGGCAGGCAGGTGGAGGTGGAGTATGTGGTATGGGTGAAGCAGGGGGATATGGGCGGGTGTGAACCTGGCAGGAAGGTGTGGGCAGATGTGAACCTGTCAGATAGGTGTGGATGGGACATGTAGATGTGGGTGGGTGTGAACCTGACAGGAAGGTGTGGGCAGATGTGAACCTGTCAGATAGGTGTGGATGGGACATGTAGATGTGGGTGGGTGTGAACCTGACAGGTAGGTGTGGATGAGTGCGAACCTGGCAGGTAGGTGTGGGTGGGGCATGTGGATGTGGGCAGCTGTGAACCCGGCAGGTAGGCATGGGTGGGACCTGGCAGGTAGGTGTGGGCAGAAGTGAACCTGGCAGGTAGGCGTGGGTGGGCTATGTAGATGTGGGCGGGTGTGAACCTGGCAGTAAGTGTGGGTAGGGTGCGAATTTGGAGCTCAGGCTGCAGGTTGAGTGGGAACCCATGCTGAAAGAGAAGGCCAAGCTGGGCTTGTGCTGGCAACTGATAGTGACTTTCTCATAAGACAAAACACAGGGGAAGAAATCCACGGGTACATCTGTCTATAAAGCCAGGACAACATCTTAACACCCAGAGAACATGGGGCTGAGTGGGTGTTGGGAGAACCAGCCACAGCACTGCCACCCGTGTGGGTTCAGCAGGACCTGGGCACCGCGGAGGTCTGACCACATAGCCTCCAGGGTCCCGTAGACTTCTTAGGTTCTGCTCTTTAGTAAGGGTTTATTAAAATGTTTAGCATTGCTTGGAACTATTCTGAAAAGGAAACTTTTAAATGAAAAAAAAGAAAGAAAGAAATTCAGTTAAACACAACGGGGAATGCTGCAGAAATAGTTAAATCTAATGTGGGGAAGCTCTGGTCCCGTCCTTTACATAGAAGCAGAGGAGACGAATTCTTTACTTTTTCACAAATCCAGATAATCCCTCTGTATCTGCAGTAAATTAGACACACGGTCCCACAGCCCTTGACACACCTTGTGAGGAAATTATTTGATTTATTTACTTGATATACTTAAAGCATTCCACTGGTCTGAGGGCGACTGGATGCGTGAAGGAAATACAGGTGTAACACAGAAACCAAATGCAGCGGTAAGAGCCTCCATGCAGAGGAAATACACTGACGGCGATTGGTCACTGAGACTGAGGAAACCGTTGATGTGAACCACATGGGGCTTTTTGGACGAATAAACCAAAAGCCAATTACGATCGACCATCCCCGACTGTAATTTCATTAATCCAAAAGCTGACAGTTCTCCCCGACAGAAAGTCCGATGCAACATCCTGCAGCCTTCTCTAAGAGCCAGGATGCCTCGCCAAGGGTGAATTCGGGGACGAGGCGGATGGCCGTGAGTTCTGCCTGTGCCCTGCACAGGACTGCACATTTTCAGCACGCAGGGCAGGTAGATGCGATGACCCCAGTTTCACATGAGGAGCCTGAGATAGAGAGGTCAAACATCACTCGCCCAAGATAAGAAAGCCCTTGAGGTGGCAAGCGTGGCATCAAAGGTCTGAGTTCCACACCAGAAACGCATTTAAATGATGGTGGGCAGGGATAAGGATGACATCTCCTTCCTCCTTATTTTTTTAAAAATTAGAGTAAGATTCACCTCACACACATACACTCACTCTTTCATGTGTACACGTCTTATATTTTATCTCATATAATTACAGTAACAACCTCTTCCGTAGGTGACGTTAGCATATTTTTCAGAGGCAGGCAGTGACTGAGAAAGGCTTGGCAACTTTCAAAGGACCAAACAGTTCATGGTTGGTCAGGAATCTGAATCACAGTCTCCTGACACCCAGTCTGGCGGCTTCAAGCACACACTGGGTCTCCTGACACCCAGTCTGGCGGCTTCAAGCACACACGCTTTCTAGCATATAATCACAGACCCAGGAGATGGGATTTCGACACAGCATAATCTCACTCATATCTGGTAAAATTTATATTTTCTGAAATGTAAATATATTTTCTTCTAGCTTTGTAGAGTTGAAGAACGACTGCCAGCATTAGCATTATGTAGATGCAGCATCATTCAGAATATACAAACACATATTTGTAAAGGTGCACATTTACGTGCATCATACTCGTCACCTTCCTGATAGGAATAATATTCTATGCGAGTTGACTTTTCTAGTGCTGCTTGGAGACACCACCGTACCCTGCAATACGCTTAGCTCCACGACTGACTGAGCGGGCCTGAGGTTCACCCAGATCCGCTCCGAGTGGAATCCATTCTCATGCGGTTTGATATCAACCAGGAGTTCAATACACTTTCACAGCTTGACCTTGGGCCGGCAGTGGGTCAGTTCCCTCCCTGGGCACTTCTGTACTCCTCGCAGCAACTTGTGCAATCCATGTTGTTAACTATGAACGAGGAAACTGAGTCTGGAGCTCCACGTGGTCTCAAAACCAGTATTTTCTCCCAATAAACGAGACTGGTTATTTTGGTGGATACAAGGAAAGTTTCTTTTTTTGAAACGGATTTTTCTTACTTTTCATAAAGATGTAATATATATTACTTTCTTCCTTCTTTTTCTTTATTTTTTATTCCCTACAGGGGTCCTTACGAGCCATTTTGTCATGGAAGAAACTGAATCCTGGGCTTTGGAACCCATCAACAGTCTCAATCTTTCACCTTTGTCCAAAGAAAGCACCCACTCCTATGCCACTCCTCCCTTAGGATCTGCACTTTGTGTTTTTATTATGCTCACACCTATACACACCCCACACACACATGCACATACATAAAAGGCGTGCAACACACACGTGCATCATATACATCCATAATATGCATGCAATACACATACACACACATCACACACATCATACACATGGACAATATGCACACACACACACACACTCCCATGCTACAGAGCAAATGGATCTATCTTAGAGGTTACTGCAGGAGAGTGCACCGCTCTAGTGGCATTGTGGCTCATTCGTGGACGTGTGCCCCTGTGCGTTAATCACAAGATTCTGCTCCTCAGACGCCCCCTCTCTCCAGAAGTTGGTCATCCTTCTTGAGATTCAGCACACTTCTGGAAAAAAAAATCCATTTTATCTCTTTTAAACAACATTATAAATGAGCACTTACTCATTCTGGCTCTCTAAAATAGTTCAAAAATATTTTTCAGAAGACAGTTATAACCTTTTTCAAAGGTGTGTGTGTGTGTGTGTGTGTGTGTGTGTGTGTGTGTGATGGAGCTTCACTCTGTCTCCCAGGTTGGAGTGCAGTGGTGTGATTGATCTCGGCTTACTGAAACCTCCGCCTCCCGGGTTCAAGCGATTCTCCTGGCTCAACCTCCCAAGTAGCTGGGACTACAGGTATGTGTCTCCACACCTAGCTATTTTTTTGTATTTTTAGTAGAAACAGAGTTTCACCAGGTTAGCCAGGCTGGTCTCAAACTCTGATCTCAGGTGATCGACCCGCCTGGGCCTCCACAAGTGCTGGGACTACAGGTGTGAGCCACTGCATCCAACCTCAAAGGCAGTTTTGTAAAGGTTGCAAGTTTCTTATCCGCCTTCTCTGAAAGTATTTTAAAACATGGTTAAATGCATTGTTTACCAATTAGATTTTCAACTAATTAATGACACATTCTCAAGATGCAAAGACGAACAAGGTGACTTCAAGAGATGCGGAAAGTAGTTCCTTAAATTGTTTTAAACTGATCTGAAATCTCTCTCTCTCTCTCTCTCTCTCTCTCTCTCTCTCTCTCTCTCTCTCTCTCTCTCTCTCTCCCCTTTCTCTCTCTCTCTCCTCTCTCTCTCTCTCCTCTCTCTCTCTCTCTCTCTCTCTCCCCTTTCTCTCTCTCTCTCCTCTCTCTCTCTCTCTCTCTCTCTCCCCTTTCTCTCTCTCTCTCTCTCTCCTCTCTCTCTCTCTCTCTCTCTCCCTTCTCTCTTCTCTCTCTCTCTCTCTCCCTTCTCTCTCTCTCTCTCCTCTCTCTCTCTCTCTCTCTCTCTCTCTCTCTCTCTCTCTCTCTCTTTCTTTCCCCCTTTCTCTCTCTGGTCCAGAAGTCTGAGGAGGTCAAAGTGGAGAGAAGGTAGGTACAGCTTCCCATTCAGTCATTCCGTGAGATCTCACGGGCTCCAAAGTCATCTACCAGCCACCCAGTGATTATCTGGTCTCACAGACTGGTGTTCTAGATTTAGCACCATTAAACAATTCTATTTAGCACCATTAACAGCTTCTATTTAGCAGCATTAAGAGCTCCTATTGGATATTGGGGCTGCTACCATGATGAGCCAACGGTGACAGGAAAGGTACACACACATCCACAAATGTGGCAGTGAGGGCGATGGTGAGAGGGGCTAGTTATATTTTTACCTTCCGGGAGCCATGTTCTGAATTCTAGCTACCGGGACCCATGACCTCTGCTTCATTCATTGATTCTTCACATGCACTGCATCCTGGGGCTGCGTCCTCAATATCACCTGGGTCCCAGCGCCAAATTGAGGCTTTGGTCAATGGCTGCACGGTTCTAGCAGACTGGAGCGGGTATGTCTTAATGTGTTCTGGCTGCCATAGCAAAATACCAATGACTTAGGAAGCTTAAACCACAGGCATGTATTTCTCACAGTTCTCGAGACTCGCAAGTCCAAGATGGAGGTGCCCCAGGACTTGGTGTCTGGTGAGGGCCTTTCTACTGGTTTGAGGTGGCTCCTTCTCACCAGGCCCTCAGACAATGGAAAGGACAGGAGAGCTCTGTATCTCTTCCTCTCTTGATAAGGGAGCTAATTCTAACATAAAGGCCCTATCCTATGTCCTTACCCAATAATAATTACCTGCCAAACACCCCGTTTCCAAATACTGTCCCATTTGGGGTCAGGGCTTCAACTTCGGGGGAACACCATTTGGTTGACAGCAGGACGCATGACCTGTGGTCCTCTCACTCATTTGCCAGTATAATGGCTCTCACAAGTCTGCCCAAAGTCATCTACCTGCCACCCAGTGGTTATCTGGTATCAGGGAGTGGTGTTCAGGATTTAGCACCATTTTCTGCTACTGGCCAGGTGGCCATTCAGCCATAGTGATCATGAGCTTAGCCTTGGTGAGAGGGAGTCTGTGGAAAGAAATTGGGTTTGTGACGACATTATTGGGCAACCAAGTCAACCATGGCCTGGACCCAACTTGTGGACAGAATTTTATGTGAATTAATACATTTCCTTATTTTTAGAGCCAGTTTCAATAAGGAATAGAGTTGGGGAAACAAAGGTCATTACCAGTGGCCACAATCTATCTAACTGACTAATCATATTACTATCATAAATGGCACCCTAAGTGTGCTGTCCCATGAAATCCAAGGTAAGGAAAAGGCTTCCAGATACGGTATATGGGTAGAAAATGGCCATTACATCTAACCGTATCATTTCTACTGTGCTGTGTTGTGAAGGCATCATAGCATTTCTTGTTGCTGATCATTAAAAAAGAAATTCTCTTGATATATTTTGAGCAGAAGAAGCTGAAATAAAAAAATTAAACCTTCCCTGCTGTTTCCAGGCAAACTTAGAGATGTGCCACAGTTTTAATGCACGGAAAGCAGTACCTGAAACAGTGATTCCAAAAACTTCACCCGGCTGCAGGTTACATCAGAATAACAAGAAATGCTTATGGAAAAGACAGATTTCTCCATGCTACTTCAGAGCAAATAATTATCTCTGGGAGTAAAGCCTAGGGATTTGTATTTTCAACAAGCCCTTGATAATTTTTATTCACTGCCAAGATCGAGAGCAAATGTCTGGAGAAAATTGGCTGAGATCAAAGCCAGGGCAAGAGCCCACCAATTTAGCTATTTGGGATGAAAAGCCCTTCTCCTTAATCCAGGCTCGACATTTCACATGTCTGTGTATATTCTAGGATTGAACTAGAAAGGGCAAAGTTTCATGGTGAGCAGAACAGGTTCCACTTTAGTCCGTCAGTCTTTAGCCTTCTCTAACCTCGGAGAAGGCGATTCTTTGGGGGCCTCAGTTTTCTCATCTGGCAAGTAAGAGGAAAAGGATTACATAAGATTATATACAAAGTACGTTCTTCATATAAAGCTCTCAAAAAACCTATGACATCAACATCGGGGAATGGTCATAAAACTTTTGTATCCATGGTAGGTTTTTTAAATTGTATTTTAATTTACTGATTTTTCACTTTTCTATTCTCACTTCGTTTTTATGGGTAGTCAGGAGGGCAATGGGAAGGATGTGTTTAGCAGTAAATGTTTCCCCAGAGATACTAATCAGTAGGAAACCTTCTATGAGTTAAGAGCTTTCCCTCTGAAATGCAAGTTTCACATCTTGAAAAGAAATTAACATGATTTTTACGGCATACAAGTTTGTGTCATGGTTGAAGCCTTGTTCACCAGGTGAACTTTTGTCTGAGTTATATTTTCCATTTTGGGAACTCGTGTAATTTAAAAGTAGATTATACAAAAATCTATTAGAAGGCACTTTTGTATACTCAAATTTTCATAGAAGAGGCTCAATGTTATTCTAGCTAATATAAAGTTATTACCATGTGGGCTATATTTCTCCCCTGCATGGTCCTACAGGAATCTCCCAGTCAGAGTACAATATGTGGTTTGGGAGGGTTCTGGTTCAGACCTTAAGCATTTGCTTCCAACCTTGTAAATCTGCCGTGACAATTCATCACGTTTGCCTGCTTCGGTGAAATCCCTGGTGTCAAAAACTCTGTAACCTTAGTGCCAATAAAAACAAGCCAACCAAAGCATTGGGATTGCTTTCCTCGAAGTCGTCATTCCCTTCCTCAGGCCCAGCAGTGAGTAATGAAGTCTTAAAAGTCCTCAAATGAAACACTCTGATGAGATCTATTCAGGCCTTTATGCAGAGATGCAGCTCTTCCTCTGCTGATGGGCCAGGTTTTACCGCCCACGGGGCCCAAGGCAGCCTTGGAACCCAAACCAACTCTGCATCCTCTGTCTGTCTTTTGTTCTTTTCCATTCTTCCTTTGGGCATCTCCATGAACAATTCAAGTTACAGAGTTGGTTTCCCTGCCACTCCAAGGGGCTTTCAAAGACTAACATTAAGTTTTAACATCAATCAACAACATTCACAAAAGTTGTGGGCCTTGTGCTTCTGTGTCTTTAGGATGGGGAGCTGCTTGGAGCAGAGTGGCTTCCAGGAGGGAATCTGGATGAGGGCAACCTGACTGCAGGTGGATGGCTGGGGGTGCAGTTGTGCATCACCTGCATTGGCAAGAGCTTTGATCTTACACCACATTATTCTCATCAACAGTTACTTTAGGAACTGCGTATCTAAAGAGTTCTTCTCTCCACAGAAACTAAGCTCCTTAACCTGCAGCACTAATAAATCCGCTGTATTCAACCACGGTTCCATCATCACACATTCTAAGGACTTTGAATGGCCTTCCGCATGCTGTCAGCCTAATGAAGTGTGCATAGGCGAGGACATCCACAAGCACCCTTTGCGGGCCAAGGTATGGGTTAATGTGAGGGCTTTCTGACCAGCCGAAGGTGTGAATTCGTAACAAGATCTGCTGTGTGCAGGCTTTAACGGCTTGTCAAATGTGTGAGTTGAAGATAATGAATTCAAGTCCAGTTGTGGGGTTTTTCTCTGGTTTGCAGGTTCATTTACAGGGATGACATGGAGAAAGGAGCCACCTGGAAAAACACAAGCAGGTTCGTGGGCTTGGATGGAATGGTCTTTTGTTAGCAGATTGACTGTTGAGAACAACCAGGTCTACGTAACATCCTCGGCTTTCCCACATGATTAAGCAGACCTCATTTTCACTGACTCCAACGTCAGCGAGGCATAACATTTTAACATACAGACGAGATTGAATCAAAAACCTTACCTGTGCCATTCATCAGGACAGACCCAAGCCACACAAAGCTACTGAGCCCTTGACATGCAGCTGGCCCAGACTGCAAGTCGTGCAAACATAAAGCACACACGGAGTTGTGTAGACTTACTACACATACCAAAAGGAAAACACTGCATTGGTATTTGTATGTTATTTATGCACAGAAAGAATAATACTTTTGATAAAGTGGATTACATAAAATATATTCTTAAACCAATTTTTACCTGTTTCTTTGGCTTTCTTTAGTGCTGTTACTAGAAAACTTCGTTCCATGAAAACTCATATCAAGTTTCTATTGGACAGTGCTGTCTTATGTCACTGAATGTAACCTAAATATTGAATAGGCATCCTTCCTTTAGGTGATCAAGCAATCACTAGATTTTTATGTATTACATTTTCTTAGAATTATATTTGCATGGGGATTTTTAGATGGTAGTTAATAAATTAAGTATTTTATAGGTATTTTAGATTTTATACTATAAAGTATTTTATAGTCTTACTATCTATATATCGGATTTTATATTTGAAAACACATTTAAACACATACTACTTTTAACAAATAGTCCTGAAGTGGAGTTAGACTGTATAAACTTGGAACAGCTGTTTTCTGATCTACTGCAAGTAGAATTCAACTTCCAGTTTCACTGTAACAATTGTCAAATGAAAAAAACATTACCCCTAATTCATTAATTATCTATTTATTGCACAGGTTATTTGAAAGACAAATGTTTCAGTACTCGCAACTGAATATCAACTGGAAAAATCCTGCTCATTCTCTCTGCTTCTTTTCCTTCCCTTTGCCTCGTCTCCAGCAAGTTTGGAGGGCCAGCGTTAGCCAGAAGGGAACACACAGAAAGTGCATTGATAGGAAAACACTTCACACTCCTCAAATTCCTGCTGTGGGAGAGTCAGGGAAGGAACGGGATGGAGAGAGAATGAGTAAGGGAACAGACAATCCCCCCACCCCTCTCTGGAAAGGACCCGAGTCAGAGAGAGGCTGGGCTGAGGTGGGGCTGGAGAACTGCCAGGGCAGGGGGTTTTGGAATTTGGCCTGAAGTGGATTTTTTGAAAATCTCAAGTAAGCCTTGTTTCCCAAAATGTGACTACACTTATAATTGAAAGTGACTGGGAAGCTGTAGAGTCTTTTTAGGTATTGTCAAGCATTGCGGAGAAAAGAGATGTTATGGGGAGAATTTGAAGGTAGGAGTTGAAGAAAAATAAAAGCAATTTTCTTCTTGTACCATTTGAAATCCAGACTGTAAATCACAGTGGTTGTACCAGGTAGCTGGAAGCTAAAAATACATCATCCATTCCCTGCCCCAGATGCTGTGGCTAGGCGGGAAGCGCCCTTGGAGCTGGACCCCTCTCTTTCCAGATCTTCCCCCTCAACTTTCCACACATTCATTTGCAACCCTCAATATTACCTCTTGAACTGGTCAGGTAGCTACAAAAACCCTATTATTTTCTTATGCAGAATGGTATCACACCTTGTCTTGGCTCACTGAAGTGTTTTCAAGAAAGTAAAAAAGTAATTCACTCGCTAGTAGGATGCCTCTGACCTTCCGGAGAGAGGGGTTAAACTGCAACCTTTTCTTAAAATAGCAATTCCTTTCTTTCTGATATAAAAGCATCACCCACAAGTCATTATCAAAAGAGGCAGTCAGCTCAGGAATTGCCTGGTACTGTGGATGCCAGGAAGCCCCTGCGGGAGGTAGGTTTTAGGGGAAATAAAGACACATAACTAAGGAAGGAGGTCTTTCTCAGCTTTGCAAAGACTTTCGAGGATGTGAAATCTGATCACATTAGTGTAGGAAGAACAGAGTGTATGTGGTTTTTTTTCATGATCCCAGGAGATAGGCAGAGAGGACACTGTTTTTAACTTTGAGCAGTTCTTCCACTGACGCTCCAACAGCCCCACAGAGGGAAGTGTGGAATAGTGATGGTCAAAACAGTATAGGACTCGCCCAGACAATTTTCTTCTACTGGACTTTTCTCAATTTCTAAAACGCAACTAATGGAGATTCCTGCTGAAGGATCCTCATGTTCAGCCTTTTGAAATGAAGAATGTGGCTTTCAGGGAGAAGGCCGTCGTATCAGTGAGATTGAGCACAACGCCCTTACTTTTGTTATTTGTGATCAAAGTGAGGCGGGTTTTCTCCTTCTTTCTGCATTTTTGTGCTTGGCGTAACTAAGGACATATTCCTTTGCGAATAATAAGGCTTGCAAATATAGAGATGCAGAAAATTTCACAATATTTTAAATCATAGTCTGCAAATATCCAAATAATGTAAACGATGCAAACGCCTTCCACGTACCAAATGTAATACAATGAGAAGATAAGAATGTGGTATCCTTAACGTCCTAGGTCACACCTGGAATGAGATTAGTAAATTGTTTTAGAATTGTTGTTGAGCTTCCTGGAGAAGGGTAGCTGAAATGCGCTCTTGTCTTAGCCCTGGCCGTAGTAACAAGCAGCCTGCTGATGGGGTGCGGAGGTGTGCTTTTTCGTTGTTCATAATATTCCTTTATTATTCTTTCAACCTTCATAGGATTGATAGTGGTAATCTTTTTTCCTTCCTGATATTGGTAACCTGTCTTTCCGTTTCCCCTAAGAAGTTTTGCCAGGTATTTATTTATTTATTATTATTATTTATTATTATGCTTTAAGTTCTGGGGTGCACGTGCCGGACTTGCAGGTTTGTTACCCAGGTATACACATGCCATGGCGGTTTGCTGCATCCATCACCCCATCATCTACATTAGGAGGTACGCTTTGTAAAAGCCTCGTCTGCTCGAGATCTCGCGCACTAAAAGGACACCGTGATGACTTATCATGAAGGACAAATTAAATAAAGATCCTTAGCTTTTAAATGTTATCTATAGATGATTGCAGACTCCCCTTGCCGAATGAAGATGAACTTTCTGATATGATCAGTGTGGCTGCAGATTCCCCTTTGTGGTTGCCTTTTCCACCCTGTTAAGGCCCTTCCTCATACCATCCTAAATGCTCTAGTGCCTACTAGGAGACCAGAGCCCCGAGTGCCAGGTTTAAAGGAACTGGGAAGAACTATATGGATATTTTCATTTTTAGGAGGTGGGGGTCTCACCTGTCACCCAGGCTGGATCCACCACAGCCTTGAACTCCCGGACTCAAAGCATCCTGCCATCTGAGCCGGGCAAGTAGCTGGGACTCCAGGCATGCACCACTGCAATCGGCTTATAAAAAGAATTGGAAAGATTTGACCACATACAGGATGGGAGTGAAAGCACAGGAATACTTGGTTTCTACTTTTCATAGTGCCTGGAAGTCCTGCTGGGTTTTTATTTTGCAGGGTGTGTGTGTGTGTGTGTGTGTGTGTGTGTGTTTCCTGTATGTGCCAGAAACTTCTTTTCCTTCTTACAGTCACATGTCTTCATTCTCTTATGTCAGGATTGCCATGTACATCCTGACTCTCTCTCTTCTTCGGGCTCATTTGCATCTGAAACATTTTACACACTGAAGTCAGAAGGAATGATCTGGACATAAAATAGTTTATTTCCATTCCTTAAACTCTTAAAGCTTAAATGAGTCTATATTGTCTAGAAGTTGAGGTCTTCAGTCATGCTAGTTTCTGACATTATTTGCAAGTATCGGCCATAAAAACACCCTCTGGATTGTATTCCCTGAATGTAGCTGGGACTTCTGTTCCCCACCCGAGCACCATATCACCTTGTCTGCCTGTTTCAAGCAGGATCAATGGGCACATTTTTACTGGCTGTCATTCTAAGGCTTCTCCAACCTTTAGTGGCTGTATCCCATGCCACCTGCTCTCTGGCCTTTTCCCACCCTGGGACCCTCACCTCCTCAAACCCAGGTTTCCACTGCTGACCTCACATGACTTTGGCCTATTACCTTGAGTGTTGATTGACTTTTCTCTCTTCCCAAGAAAATTATCATCTACTTAAGAGCAGGAACGCTGCATTTGTTCAAAAATACAAAAGCATTTACAGGGTGTCAGGTGTTCCGCTGGACTATTAAAAAAGTAAAGATCTGTAAATAGAAAAAAAGACTTACATCACCAACATCAAAACTACCCAGTGATAAAAAATATTTAAATGCTTTCTTAAAGGTCACATTAAAAAACGTTGCATGAACAAAGGATGTTCATGCTACAGTCACCTGGCCTGCAGGTTTGCCATGGCGTCTGAGACCTGGCTGTGAGGAGCTGATTGATGGATATCTCGGGAGTATCAACAGCTCGACTTGCTAAGACTATCTTCCATGATCTGTCTTCTTTAGTGAATTCTCACAGGCCTGAGATTCCTATCTTTGGAGGCTCTTCTTGTTACATTGCAGACATATTATAGGAAAAAATTGTCTCACCTATGCCACATTAGCAAGTTTTGTTTCTCAGACTGAATCTGGAAATGACAAGAGGAAGAGAAGTTAAAGGCTGATAAGATGGCACATTGGGGTTTCATAGGCCAGGAGGGGAGACTCAGGTAAAGCAGTAGAAAGAGCAGAGGACACTGTTTGGATTCAGGGAGCACTGAAGTGCCAGACACACCCAGCCCAGAGGAGATGTGGATGGTGTGTCACAGAAAGAGAAGTGATGAGTCCCCAGAGAACCCCAAATACTGACTTCTTCTACCACAGCCTTCAGCTGAGAATAGATTCCATTTTTTTTTTTTTTGAGATGGAATTTCGCTCTTGTTACCCAGGCTGGAGTGCAATGGTGCGATCTCAGCTCACCGCAACTTCTGCCTCCTGGGTTCAGGCAATTCTCCTGCCTCAGCCTCCTGAGTAGCTGGGATTACAGGCACACGCCACCATGCCCAGCTAATTTTTTATATTTTTAGTAGAGACGGGGTTTCACCAAGTTGACCAAGATGGTCTCGATCTCTTGACCTCATGATCCACCCGCTTCGGCCTCCCAAAGTCCTGGGAATAGATCCCATTTTATTACTACTTTCCTCGCATGTAGCAAAGAGCTTTTCCAAACTTATCTCTCAGTATTCATTGAATAAAGAGGTGACTGAGAGGATAAATAAACATGAGAGCCGTCTCCCCCACACCCCTTTATCAGTGCCCGACTCTTCCTGCTACTCACCCTGGTCCTCTGCTCATTGTTGGAGGATGATGTCTGCCATCTTCATCCTGTGCTGTCAGACACCATCTAAGACCCCTCCGTACACTTCCAGTCTTTCCCTTCACCGCTCCCTGCATCTCACATTGTTTCCAGCAATTCTGAAGGACTTACCACTCTGCAAGTAAACCATGCTGCCTCCCACCTCCTGGGTGTTCTCTTGCACCCTCTCAGTCCTGAGGAAATGCCTCCTTCTCGTCTAAGACAGATCTGAGGTATGAGCTCTTCCAGGAAACTTTCCCGACAGTCCCAGGTGCCAGAGAGTCCAGGCTACAGTTCCCTTCTCTATGTCCAAGTCCCCTCTTCAGAGCTCTATGGTTTTCTGACTGCGCTGCATCACAGTTATCGATTTCTGCTTCTTCCGTTGCCACTGAGAGATCAGCCTTGTCCGAGACTCAGAGAACACTTGGTGTCTCCCGGGACTGGGATGTGCCGCTCCCTCCCAAGCCTCCTTCCTGATGGCCTCCTTCCTTCATTCTCGTTGAATCCTCTGTCCACCTTCCTCTTCCATTGCATTTTTCTTGCCCAGTTGTCTTTGTACCTGGACTTAGCTTTGAAATGACTGCATGGCATTTGATGCCGTGGGTTAAATGAATTAATCCTAATCAAGAAAAACACCTGTGCAGGGCTTCTGTAGCATTTCAATATTTTACCCTCTAGGGAGACCTTCCAGAAAGGATCTTAGGACTTCGGAAGGACTGTGTTTAGTGATAAATGCCCATTATGAAAATTACATAACTTCTATTCTTATTTTGTAAAAATATCTAACTTTCTTAAAACACAAACCCATTAGCAAGGTTTTTAGATTTGTTTGTTTATTTTTAAAAAGAAAGCCCTTCTCCCTGCCCAGAGTCCAATGTTGGTAAATCCCCAGCGCTATGAGGGTGTGAATCATTCCACAGTTATCTGGTCTTCCAGACACCATGTGATATTCCCTCTCCCTGTTCTCTCTGCATCTGAGCTCTTGTTTCCCCACGGCTTTGCCCCTGCGGTTGGCCTCATTCCTCTTGGTTTTGGACTGGGACAGCTTTAAATTTCTCTGGGCTTTCTGCTGCAGCACTGGCAATGCCTACACCGACTGTCTCCCTCAGAGGATCTCTTACATGCCATGTATGTGGATCCTGTGTGCTCTGTTGCTTGACTTCCAAATGGAGCTCTCATGGACTTCAGTGGGAAATTCACCTGGGGACTCGGGTGATGATGAGGAACGAAAGGGAAGAAATTGACGCGTCCAGAAGGAACTGAAATTGAACACCTCGAGATGGACTCATTCTTTCGGAAGTCTAATTCTGCCCACTCTTAGGACTTCAACAACCTCCCCTCTGATGGAATGGACAGTGGGGCTGGAAGTGGAGCAGGGAACAGGAAGGTGAGTTGAGATCTGGGAAACAGTTAAGTGCAGTGGAAAGCTCTGGGAACTGGAGCCTGATGCCTGTGTTGAATGTTAGCTCTTTTGCTCACTGTCTTAAACATTTTGTGCTTCTGTGACAGAGTAAGACTGGGTAAATTATGAAGAAGTGTACTTTCTCAAAGCTCTGGAGAAGTCTAAGGTCAAGGTGTTGGCATCTGGGGAAAGCCATCCTGCTGCATCCTCACATGGCAGAAGAGAAGAGAGGGAAGTTATTCTGAAAAGCCCCCTACCCCCCTTTTATTTTTGAGACAGAGTCTTTGTCACTCAGGCTGGACTGCAGTGGCACGATATCAGCTCACTGCAACCTCCAACTCAATTAGCTCAAGCGATTCTCTGCCTCAGCTTCCAGAGTAGCTGGGATTTCAGATGCGCACCATCACGCCAAGCTAACTTTTGAATTTTTCTGAAGAGCAGAGTTTTGCCATGTTAGCCAGGTTGGTCTCAAACTCCCGGTCTCAAGTGATCTACCCGCCTCTGCCTCCCAAAGTGCTGGGATTAAAGGGGTGAGCCACTGTGTGCAGCCCACAAGCCCCTTTTATAGTAATATTAATTCTGTTCTGGCCTCATGAGGTAAACACCTCCCAAAAGCTGGGGATGAGGTTTCTTTTTTTTTTTTTTTAATTTTTTATTGGATTTTAGGTTTTGGGGTACATGAGCAGAGCATGTAAGACAGTTGCGTAGGAACACACATGGCAGTGTGCTTTTCTTTCCTTCTCCCCTTCACCCACATTTGGTATTTCTCCCCTGGCAATCCCTTCCCACCTCCCCCTCCCACTGGCCCTCCCCTTTTCCCCCCAATAGACCCCAGTGTTTAGTACTCCCCTCTCTGTGTCCATGTGTTCTCATTTTTCATCACCCGCCTATGAGTGAGAATATGCGGTGTTTCATTTTCTGTTCTTGTGTCAGTTTGCTGAGGATGATGTTCTCCAGATTCATCCATGTCCCTACAAACGACACAAACTCATCATTTCTGATTGCTGCATAATATTCCATGGTGTATATGTGCCACATTTTTCTAATCCAGTCTATTATCAATGGGCATTTGGGTTGATTCCAGGTCTTTGCTATTGTAAACAGTGCTGCAATGAACATTCGTGTGCATGTGTCCTTATAGTAGAATGATTTATAGTCTTTTGGATATATACCCAGTAATGGGATTGCTGGGTCAAATGGAATTTCTATTTCTAAGGCCTTGAGGAATCGTCACACTGTCTTCCACAATGGTTGAACTAATTTACACTCCCACCAACAGTGTAAAAGTGTTCCTTTTTCTCCACATCCTCTCCAGCATCTGTTGTCTCCAGATTTTTTAATGATCGCCATTCTAACTGGCGTGAGATGGTATCTCAATGTGGTTTTGATTTGCATCTCTCTGATGACCAGTGACGATGAGCATTTTTTCATATGATTGTTGGCCTCATATATGTCTTCTTTCGTAAAGTGTCTGTTTATATCCTTTGCCCACTTTTGAATGGGCTTGTTTGTTTTTTTCCTGTAAATCCGTTTGAGTTCTTTGTAAATTCTGGATATCAGCCCTTTGTCAGATGGGTAAACTGCAAAAATTTTTTCCCATTCTGTTGGTTGTCGATCCACTCTAGTGACTGTTTCTTTTGCCGTGCAGAAGCTGTGGAGTTTCATTAGGTCCCATTTGTCTATTTTGGCTTTTGTTACCAATGCTTTTGGTGTTTTGTTCATGAAGTCCCTACCTACTCCTATGTCCTGGATAGTTTTGCCTAGATTTCCTTCTAGGGTTTTTATGGTGCCAGGCCTTATGTTTAAGTCTTTAATCCATCTGGAGTTAATTTTAGTATAAGGTGTCAGGAAGGGGTCCATTTTCTGCTTTCTGCACATGGCTAGCCAGTTTTTCCAACACCATTTGTTAAACAGGGAATCCTTTCCCCCTTGCTTGTTTTTGTCAGGTTTATCAAAGATTGTATAGTTGTAGATATGTTGTGTTGCCTCCGGTGCCTCTGTTTTGTTCCATTGGTCTATATCTCTGTTTTGATACCAGTACCATGCTGTTTTGATTACTGTAGCCTTGTAGTATAGTTTGAAATCCAGTAGTGTGATGCCCCCCGCTGTGTTCTTTTTGCTTAGAATTGACTTGGCTATGCGGGCTCTCTTTTGGTTCCATATGAAGTTCATGGTGGTTTTTTCCAGTTCTGTGAAGAAAGTCAATGGTAGCTTGATGGGGATAGCATTGATTCTGTAAATTACTTTGGGCAGTATAGCCATTTTCATGATATTAATTCTTCCCAACCATGAACATGGAATGTTTCTCCATCTGTTTGTGTCCTCTCTGATTTCGTTGAGCAGTGGTTTGTAGTTCTCCTTGAAGAGGTCCCTTACGTTCCTTGTGAGTTGTATTCCAAGGTATTTTATTTTTTTTGTAGCAATTGTGAATGGCAGTTCATTCTTGATTTGGCTTTTTTTAAGTCTGTTATGGGTGTAGACGAATGCTTGTGATTTTTGCACATTGATTTTATATCCTGAGACTTTGCTGAAGTTGCTTATCAGTTTCAGGAGTTTTTGGGCTGAGGTGATGGGGTCTTCTAGGTATACTTGGTTTCTAACTCGTAAATTTGGTGACTGCAGAATTTTAAGACAATCTTTGTGGAAACTTCCTCCTGTGTCAAATGGTAAAATGGCACCTATAATGCTGAGTGTGTGCTGCTAGTGGGAGAGTTGACTAGAGTAAGCATGCAGCATGTCTGGGTAACATAAGGTCCTTCACACTTTGTTTCTCTTCCAGTTTTCAAAACCTCTGCAAACCCATGGGTCACTCACGTCCTCTAGAATTGATGCAGCAGGCGGCCTGACTGACCACCCTGCAGCGTTGGGTGTCCAGCCTGGAATGAGATTTTTTTTTAATATTCCCACTCCAGTTACTGTTTCTGTAGCTGCTTTTCATGGCTTTTGGCGCTTTACCTTAGAGCCTAAGCTACTGCCAGGATCAGCAGGGCCTTAGCGGTGTGCTCCTTGGTGGCACAATTAGTGGGACTCTTTTTTTTATCCTCCCGCCCCGCAGGGAATGTCTAGCCAGAGCCTGGGCCATGACGTAGATACATCCAGTGACTGTCAGCAATTTATAATCTGTAATCTCTTTCAATAGCCGGATCCTTTGTTTTGAATACTCTCCAGACTTTGAATAATGTTTATTAGTTTTTCCTAGCCCTATTGAAGTTTTATGAAATTGAGACAGGGAAAGAAAAACATAAAATTGCTCATAATCCCCTCACCCACAGATAACCAGGATTAATATTGGTGTGTATTATTTTCCAATCTTTTCCTCTGAATGTAGTTAACATCATGCTTTCTTGGCTCTAAAGATTTCATAGATTACAAGATGCATTATGATTATAGTAACACTTTTTTGGAAAAAAGGAAAGAAAAAGACGCAGGCACCACCTTATCTAATAGAAGATGCTTTGTAAGGTGTATCCCAATCTAAACATGGTAAGACATGCATATCAGGATCAAATGAATGTAAATTCAGATCCCATGTGTCCCAAATATATCCAATTTTAGGTTCTCCATTTATGTAAACACCTGCAGGACAATAAAGTGAGGTGCACCCTACATACATGACTGTGTGTGGTCTATCCGCTCCCATTGTCCAGGTGTCTCTGAACATCTCAACGTGGCATCTTCACGTTCTGTAATGCACATGGAGGGCCACCTCCTGCCTCTGCAGGTCTCTGGCTGTAGACTGCTGATCACTTCTGCTGAGTCTCATCTGCTGCTCTGTAAGTTGTATTGAAATAAACATTAAACACTATTTAATGTGTCCCCAGCATCTCCTGCCTTGCTCCGATGACTAGGAGGAAACAAAATCCCGAAATAAGAAAAGAAAGACCAGTAAACATTTCGCCACAGGTGATACGTTTTATTCAGGGGACTCTGGGGGATATTTTTATTTGCAGCATAGCACATACTGCGTTTTCAGGGGTGGATTTTGTCTCCATCTCCCCTCGCTCCTGTTTGGTTAGTCAGGCAGTGGAGCACCCACACGCTGGTTGCTGCCTGGCTTCCTTCTGGTGAATTCATTCATTTTTACCCCAAGCTGATCTGAGTGTAGGTCTCTGTTCCCTATAGCACTGTTAAACTCAGTGACGTCCTTCATAAAATTTCAGAAACAGAAGAGTTTCTTTATATTTAGAATTGTTTTTACATTTACTTTGATTTGTCTGCCACCCACTTGGTTTGCTTTAAAGTTAAGTCTCAGTTAGGGGTTTGACTACCTGCTCCCTCGGGCTCCTGTGAAAATCCTAGGCTTATGCAACCTAATACCTCTGCCAGTGTGTTTCCGGAAACCTTCTGAAACCCAAAGAAACTCTCCCTGGGGGCAAGGAAACCTGCAGGATGAAAGCAGGGTCATACTTACCAGAGACCGGAGGTGACCAATGCTCTGCTTTTCCTCCTCTTCTCACAGAGAACAGAGGATGGGGGAGCTTACGGCCTGTGCCAGTGACACGTCCCTGCCCATTAGACCTGGACATCCGAGACTCAGCATCCAGCCATCCTGGCTGGTGTTGGCCACCAGATGCCAGTGGAAGTGACAAGGGGCCTCCTGGCCCAGCGCAGTCAGCCTGGTGTGTGCCTTCATGTTTCTTCCCCTTCCACTGCTGGATGCAAAGGCTCTGCAATCCTCAAGGTTGAAGAACCTGCAAGACGGGAGGAGCCTTGGTCATCCTGAGCAAAGCCTTCTGCCCAGCACGACTGGACAACCTAGGGCAGTCATGGGAGAGAGACATGCATGTGTTGACTCTCTGCAGTGACAGGGTTTATTTGCCATGCAGCCAGCACTGGCGTAACAAATTCTTCTCTCAATTTCTGCGTAGTTAAGCTCTTCTGACATACAGCATCATTTATTTCACCTATTTGTTACTTTTAGGCCTTTTTGTTTATTGACATTGACTTACTAGAAATAACACCATAGGTCTTGGCACAGTGGCTCACACCTGCGATCCGGCACTTTGGGAGGTTGAGGTAGGAGGATCGCTTGAGGCCAGGAGTTCAAGACCAGCAAGACTCCTTCTCTACAAAAAAAAAAGTATTAAAAAATATTAGCCAGACATGGTGGTGTACACCTTTGTCCCGGTGCTCAGGAGGCTGAGGTGGGAGGAGTGCTTGAGCCCAGGAGTTTAAGGTTACAGTAAACTACGAACATATCACTGCACTCCAGCCTGGGTGACAGAGTAAAACCCTGTCTCCAAAAATAAATCAATAACGCTGTAACAAATATGCTTGAAAAAATATATTTTCATGCTTTCAGAAACTTTTAGGAATACATATTTTTACAAATGGAGATTTACAATCAAAGACTATTGAGGTTTTTACATTTCAGTTCAATTTAAAAGGAATTAATATAATATTTTTTAAAAATTGTGCCAGTTTAGACTTCCCCAAACTATCTAGGAAAATACCTCTTCTATACCTATAAATGTATGTCAGCAATCATTTTACTTTATACCATGTGACAGATAAAAAATCTGTAACTTAAAAAATTGACTATTTACTGAAAGTGTGGTTGAGTCCTCTTTTTTTCTTGTGTGTTTATAAGTCATCTCTATTTCTCATATGTATTACCTTTGTGTGTATTTCCTGCAGGTTTTTTATTGGACTGTTTATATATATCTTATTGATGTGTAGACACCGTTTTTTGTTACTTATATTGTTTTTGTTTTTTACGTATCTTGAAAATATTGTCTCTGTGTTAAAGTGTATTGTCTCCAGTGTGTTATATTTAACTTCATTAGTAATGTCTCTTGACATCCAAGAGACAATTCTCCACATGTATCTGTATGTATATATATGCTCTGCAGTTTTAGATTTTATGTACACAAATTATTGCTCTATTACTTTATAAAAGTTAGGTAATTCTGCTTGCTATAAAGGCCATCCTTACCACTCCCAATAAAGTATTAAATTTTCTTTTTTGAGATGCAATCTCACTCTGTCGCTAGGTTGGAGTGCAGTGGCACGATCTTGGCTCACTGCAACCTCTGACTCCCTGGTTCAAGTGATTCTCCTGCCTCAGCCTCCCGAGTAGCTGGGACTACAGGCATGCACCACCATGCCCAGCTAATTTTTGAATTTTTAGTAGAGTCAGGGTTTCACCATATTAGTCAAGATGGTCTCAATCTCCTAATCTTGTGATCCACCCACCTTGGCCTCTCAAAGATCTGGGATTACAGGCATGAGCCACCACACCCAGTCTATTAAATTATTTTTTTCTGATTAATGAGCAGATGTGTATGTGTGTGTGTGTGTCTGTGTACACACATTTAAAAGCATGTGTGTTTATAATCTGTCTGGGAAAACTATGATAATACTATGTTCATGTGTAGAGCAGATTCTAGCAATATACTTCATCTTTCTTTTCTGATGCAAAATGCTGCATTTAGCATGTTCTAAATTTCCATGTTTTCCTCAATTAGTCTCTAATATTTTCACTGATCATTTGTATATTGAGTGAACAATTTTGAATCCTCCTTTTAATGATTACATGCAATTTTGTCACGTGGATGCACGATAATACAGTTAGCCTATCTCCTGCTCTTAAAAAGCAAGTTTGACTTTCGTTCTTTGCCACATGAAAATCTTTGTGCATGAAACTATGAGCTGTCTCTTTTCATTACTTCTTCAAGATTGATTCTTGAATTAGCATGATATAGAAAATACTTTAGTCTCTTAAAACATATTTTCAGCATGATATCAGAAAGAATTTTGTGACAATTGACACTTCTACTAAGTGTCCCCGAGAGGACCTTTTCATCACATCATCACCAGCACTTAATACTCTTAGCAATGTTCATCAATGGGAGATGCTGTTATAAAAGTTAGTTTTAATTGCAAGTTTTGATTATGAACCGATCATCTTTAAAATAATATTATTAGTACTCAGTACCTTCATTAAAACTGAGCTCAACAGAAAGGGTGTGTGGTTAATCCCAAAGCCTGACATTGATATGTTCAAAACAATTGTTTTCATGGGCTTGGGAAAAATACAAACATGATTTTTTATGTTTTAAGCCTAATCATATTAAGGTCTTATTATCTTTCTGGTAGGAAACCTCAAATAACCCTACAGTTCCTCAGGTCGTGTAGTTTTGTGGTTTCTAGCATAGCTGGCCTCTGGGATTGATTCAAATAACCGAACTTTTCTTATGGAAAGGTGCCCCTTCTCTGCCATCAATTTGAGTACTAACTCCACTTCAAAATGGTGTACCCCACTTGTGCAAATGCCCATAGGAGAGGTGGTTTGGAACCACTGATGCCTGGTTAGGTTAAACCTATCCCTGCCTGAAACTGGATAGCATTGTGCTCAAAGCCTGCTTGGGCAGAAACTTCCTTACTTCCACAGGCGTTACAAACCAGCCTCACCTCTGCATCCCACGGGGAAAAAGCGCTTGTGGGCAGCCTGTGGCTTCCCTTTGAGTCAAGGCATTCCTGGTTCACACTGGCACCTTTGTTACAGCCAATGAACTTGGGAATTCTGAGATTTATAGCTGGGAAACTGCATTTCAGAAGCTGCTTCGGATTAATGCTCAATCATGTTTGCTGTTGTAAATGAGCTGTAGCCTGTACTTACTGCTGGCTGTGGTCTGACTAATGCCATGTAAGGGAAAAAAGTCGTAAGGGGTTGAGGGGCAGTCTCTATCGCTGATGTGTTGCCTCACAGGACTCTCTGTGAAGAGTGAGTGGTAGTTTTGCAAAATTGAGTGAGCCCTAGAGGCTGACGGATGCTTTTCTAATTTACTGCCAGCAGTCACAGGCCTGCTCCCTCAAGACAGGATGTAGCTAATAATTGCCAGGTCTAGGAAAGGCAGGAACAGAAAATTGCTGCGTGCGTGCGTTCGATGTGAATATGGATGGTAGAACTCCACGAAGAAGAGAGAAAACCAGATACCGAAAGAAACCTGAGTTAGTGCAGGAGCAGCTGAACATCTGTAGTGAGCAATAGGCCTCCTGCTTGTAGCTTTCTGCTCATGGGTGTGAGGTGTAAGGTGTGGGAGAGAGAGTTGGGTAGCACCGGGTAGCACTGTCGGAGCAGGCAAAGCAAAGGGCGCCTCTGTGATTGTGTCCACCTGGCCTTGGCAGCCACTTGAAAACATTGCCTCCTTGTCCTACTGACAGGCACAGGGGAAGCAGAAGGCAGGTCACTCCCACTCCAAACCCTGGACCCCCTCAAACAAAACCGAACCCTGCCTTCTGTGTGTTCTTCCTTTAAACAACATAATGCCCTGTTACAAATCAGCTAAAGAAGAGTGTATATTTAAGATATCAGCTTACCAAAGTGTCCTAGCTAATAAATCAATGACTAACGACTATCGTGGGTATGAAAAGGTGTATATAGATGTCTTAATTCCACTGCAGACAGGATGAGGAGTAAATATTTTAGAGATTAATATAAATATTTGCCTGATTCAAAAATATAAACATTTAAAAGCCAGTGGAAAGAAATGGTTGAAAAGCAAGTAACAAGATGCATGTTCTTCTAATGATAGTGCTCCGTGAAATACGCTTTAGAGTTTGAGAAGAAAGGTGAGGGCAGAGGTTATGAAGGAGAGCTGCTTCTGGTCTTAAATATTGCTTGGTAATCTTCTCTTGAGTTTTACAATTGCAGTTGTTTATAGTTGAAAGATTTATAATTTAAACACAACTGAAATACCTTACTCCAAATGAACACCTTTAATGCAAATGATTTTTTTTGAGATGGAGTCTTGCTCTGTCGCCATGCTGGAGTGCAGTGGCACAATCTCGGCTCATTGCAACCTCCGCCTCCTGGGTTCAAGTCATTCTTCTGCTTCAGCCTCCCGAGTTCAAGTCATTCTTCTGCCTCAGCCTCCCGAGTAGCTGGGACCACAGGTGCGTGCCAACACGCCCGGCTAATTTTTGTGTTTTTAGTAGTGACAGGGTTTCACCATGGCCAGCATGGTCTCGATCTCTTGACCTCGTGATCCACCCACATTGGCTTCCCAAAGTGCTGGGATTACAGGCGTGAGCCACCGTGCCTGGCCTAATGCAAATGATTTCAAATAGTAAGGGCTTTATCTTTCATTCTGGGATAGCAATAACATCAGAAACATGGAACCGAAGCAAAAAGTGACGTCTAATGGTGAGATCCTTTGAGTCCCAGATTTAAATTTCACAGAATTGTTCTAAAGAGCCCGAAGGCCAACTCTGGGCCACACGCTGCTCGCTAATGCTCTACACATTCCTATTTGTTATCTTGTTTTGTGTGTGAGAAAGAGAGATTGGGGAGGATGAAAAGTAGAAAAGGTGAAAAACTGAAAGTGCTTATTCAGAATTGGAACACAGAAAATGCATCACCAACAGAAGAAAGATCGTATCACTCGTTCTTACTCCAAAAACAAAACCACCACTTCAGTCCAAATAAATCACTCCCTGAATCACTCATGTTGGTTGGCTGTTCATTCACTCACACGCAGGAGGGTTTTCCAAAAAATGCATTGAGTGTGCATCACAGTTTGTAAAACTTTCCTGCTTATCGTATCATGTGACCCCCTTAACAACCGTATGCTGTGGGGAGATGCAATGATGATAGTTCCATTAAACACATTAGGAAATAGAACTATAAAGAGCTTATCTTGAAAATCCGGGTTTTTAAATTCTCGGTGCAGTGTTTGTGTGCTTGTGTGTGTTTGATTTTCAGTTTTGGTTTTGTCTTAATGTGCTTGTTTTACTCAAATAACTTCACTGAAGACGCAAAAAGACAGGCTGGGGGACCAACTTGTTTTAAGGACTGGGCTTACTTTTTTGTCTTCTGTTTACTCTTTTTTTTATTATTGTATTTGGGCTCTGGGGTACATGTGCACGTCCTGTGTCCTGCAGGATTGTTGCATAGGTACATACATGCCATGGTGGTTTGCTGTCTCCATCCCCACCCTGGCCATGGCCTGCATCAGGCATTTCTCCCGGTGTTATCCCTCCCCCACCTCCCCACCAATCCCTCCACTGTCGCTCCCTTCCAGCCCCCCACCTAGCCCTGTGAGTGTTGTTCTCTTCCTCGTGCCCAAGTGTTTTCATTGTTCATCACCCACCTATGAGTGAAAACATGCACTGTTTGGTTTTCTGTTTCTAGGTTTATTCATGTCTCTACAAAGGACATACACTCACTGTTTTTATGGCTGCATAGTATTCTATGGTGTATATGTGCCACATTTTCCCTGTCCAGTCTATCATCAACAGACATTTGGGTTGGTTCCAGGTCTTTGCTATTGTAAACAATGCCTCAGTGAACATACGTGTGCATGTGTCTTTATGACAGAACGATTTATAATCCTTTGGGTATATACCCAACAATGGGATTGCTGGGTCAAATGCAATTTTAAAACACTATTTTACACATGTACAACTTTTGCAGGCCTTCCTTTACTTTCTCTCATTTAATTGTGAAAACTCTGTGTCATAAAAAGTGGGCTGATATTACTTTCAATTTACAAAGAAGGAGAATAGGCCCCAAGAGGTTAAAGCTTTGCAATCATAGATACATCAAGTTCTCCTTGCTTCGATCCCAGGGATCTGTTTATTGTATGCCTCTAAATTTCTTAGAAAAGCTGTATTTTCTCACTCATGTCTTGTTAGGTCAGCCACACTTCCCTCATCTTGTAGCTGTCAATTGAATCATGTGAAATCCAAGGTCAGCACAGCAGAAGAAACGAAGCAGAAGGCCCAGAGAATGCTCCAAGCAGCCACTGCCGTCACTTTCCTGTGGGCCCCTCGGCCAGGGCCAAGCTTATATTATTTACAAGCCACCCAGTTTGTGGTATTTTGTTTTACCAGCCTGAAGGAAGACGAAGACACCCTTCTATTATAAACATCGGCTTAAATGTCTGTGTCCTCCTGTAGACTACATGATTTTTGAGAATGGCTCTTATGCTTGTGTCTCTTACTGACCCTGCCTGAGATGTCAAAGACCCAGCCAGTAGCTCCTTGGAGGAGAGGAGAAGCCGCGTTCAAAGCTGGGAAGTCAATAGCTAATCTCAATTTGAGTATTTTTTAAGGACTGTCCTACTTTTCCGAAAATGTTCTGTAGAGTGTATCTATTATCAGTATTAACCAAGTGTCAGCTTCTCCTGTTCCCTTTTCTCATTTCAGGGCCACATTTCTCTATTATATTTAGAGAAAATGAGATTAACGTTATGATTACATCCAAAGGAGCCCATTTTGAAACCCCTTCTCAAAGCTATCTGCTCAGGCATAATACTGATTATCACGCTGTCCTCATTGATTACATATCGATTGGAATAACATCAATACTGCCATTGCTACCAGGCCAGCAACAACAACTGAGCAATAGAAGAAAAAGATGTTGTACAAGTTAGGCTGGGCCAGCGGTGCTGCGGTGGCAAAATAAAAGTTTCTCACTCATGTCTTGTTAGGTCGGCCACACTCCCTTCATCTTGTAGCCGTCAATCGAATCCTGTGGAATCCAAGGTCAGCACAGCAGAGGAAATGAAGCTGAAGACTCAGAGAATGATCTAAGCAGCCACGGCTCTCACTTTCCTGTGTGTCCCTTGGCCAGAAGCCAGTCACATGGCCCAATGTGTTTTCAAAGAGGGTGGGACAACCTCCCTTAAAATCCTGCATTCTCAGAAAGCTGAAAATAAAGTGGACTTAAAGAAATCAGTGTTCCATGTAGATTCACTGAAGACCGGTGGGAAACTGACTTTTTGAAACAGTTCCTGATCGCTTTGGCTATACTCATCTTGAAACATTATAGATACTAAAATGTTCAATTATAGTTATTGATGTTTCAGCCTTATTACTCACTCAACTGTTCCCAGGTTCAATGTTGTTCGATTATAGAGTTTGACAAGGAACCTCACTGGGAACATCTGATTATTCTGTTATGTCACCTAATCAATCTCATCTCCAGATGATAAAAAGATGGAAAAAGGGCGGTCTTCTATTTCTGGGCTTCTGTTTTTGAGCCATTTGGTTCAGTATAACACTCTGACTTGTACGTAGAACTCTCTTGTGACGTCTTATAATTCCTGAATGACTCCAATAGATGGTGCCTTTCATTTCTGAGGCTCACCTGAACCCGAGTGAGGGATTCTCTAAGGGGATCTCCATCTGGAGACTGGCTCCCTCTGCTAGTGTTTGTAGCAGCTATTCTTGGATGCCTAGAAGCTGCCTAATACCCAGGGGAAGGGTTTGGGTCAATGGGAGTTGAACTGAGACTTTTTGCCTGCTCTTGCTGCAGTGTAAGTTGTGAACGCTACCCTGGGTGTCTCACATAGCAAGATTCACAACTGTGTTTACAGTGCTTAATGTACAATCGTCTCTTACATATTAGTTATTCAATATTCACACATTGTTAGCTCTCAGAAAGGATTTAAAATGCAAAGCTCATTTGAACGTTCAAGAATATTTTGATTGATTAATTGCTCTTCGAGCCTGCCTCTTCAGTATGCCTCATTACTCCTTCTGTAAATATGAGCTAATAAAATCTTTCCTTAACTCGTCAATCCACTTCACATTCTGTCTTGCCTTTCTTCCGTTTTGTGGATTTGTCTACACTTCCTGTTTTCACCTCCTATTTGATTTTCCTTGCAATGTTGCTTTTACTTCAACTACTCGCTCTATTGACCTGAAAGAATCCCTAATCCCAAACATAGTAATTCAACTGCCTTCAATGTCCTGGGTCAGATTTCCAGGTCACTTTCAATGTTGGAAAGTCAATAACGGGATCCACAAAGGAGACAGTGTTGAAGAGTGGGTTGATTTCAAATTGCAGAGATGCAATGAGGATACAAAAGGATACTGTTAGATGAAGCATTTGCATGAAGAAAATAGTTACTCGGCATCTACTATGTGCAAAATCCTGTACATATAGTGTGTAATGAAGACCAAATTATAAATATGAGGTTTTAATGAGTTTACAATCTATTGGTAAAGTCAGATACCTGTGTAAATAACTATTCTAAGTTCCAGCGATTAATGTCACAAGATACTTATAAATGGCATATGGCATACTTTTGGGACAGTATAAAGGACATGTGAAAATTTGATTGGAAATCAGTAATCAGAAGGGAAATGTATAAGCATGTCTCCACCTGTAGTTGTAGAGATCTATAGAGCTCAATCAGAAGACAATCTGAATGGAGTAGAGTCTGGCGTGAGATTTGGACGAATAATATAGGAAAGGTTGGTTAAAGATACCTTGGCATAGTGGTGCGTGCCTGTAGTCCCAGCTACTCAGGAGGCTGAGGCAGGAGAATTGCCTGAACCCAGGAGGCGGAGGTTGCGGTAAGCTGAGATCGCGCCATTGCACTCCAGCCTGGGTAACAAGAGTGAAACTCCATCTCAAAAAAAAAAAAGCTTCTGAAAGGATTAAACAGCAGGCTGAAAAATTTGAAATACATTCCACAAACAAGAATGTATCTTTGATGGTTTAGACCAAAAGTATTCTTTGTATTGAGACTATGATAATCCGACATGTCAAAGTCAGTCATGCTAGCTCATCAGCTGAGCAAACGTTTGGGGCCGTGTACTTTAAATGTTCCCGTTTGATGCAACTCATGACGTCACCTAGGTTTCCTGTGTCACTCCTGCTGAGAGGGCTGCCCTTGTCCTTCTAAGCTAATGTGGTTCCTCTCTTTCTAGGCATGCACCTCTAAACTGAAACGTATGAAATCTGCTCTTGTTTTGAGCAGTAACAATTGTAAAAGGAAAATTGATCCTTTCAATTTTTTTTGAAAAGGACATGTCTTTCTTAACTAGACCTTCAAAAGTCCTTCTATAGGCTCTGGAACTGGATATGAATATGTTATTTTTAACAAGTAGAAGAAAATTGATATTAATGGAGAGTCTTAAAAATTCAGAAACAATTCACCTTGGACAAAGCATTTTGTGAACAGTATATTTCTATTGGCCTAGAAACATTTAGGAAGATTCTGTAAATTAGTGTGTCTGCCTGAATAACTATATTTTAAAATGCCTCCCTTATATTAATGCCCTAATATGTTTTGACAAAGTTGTCACTACATGATTCCCATTTTACAAATGAGATAGCTTGACTAGCCTCCCATGTGGCTGGAAATACATGAGTTTGAAATCCAAGAACTTTTATCTGAAATAAAACTGGACGATTTGGTACATTGATATATGTATATATTTTTAATCATGAAATATGTAAAAACCACGTCTAAAAATAATGATTCATTTAAGCATTGAGTCCACAAAGCCTGCCGCTCTAGCACTGTTCCACGGCAGAGCAAAGTGTCTGATCTCTGGGAAGGCAAGCTACGATTTCAGTCATTTATATACATTTTAATAGACTTACAATTGGATTCAGAATTTCAGCTGGAAAGCAGGATGAGGAAGTTGGGAAGTCCCTGGTTATTTCCTTTATATGGATTATTGAGAAACAAGCCACATACTGAAATAGGAGAGAGGCGGGAATCCCTAAAACGAAGAATTTGAGCAAACCAAGATCTTTCAGAAGTTGTACTTAAAATGCCAAGCAACTGTGATGGAGCTGCAGAGGCTGACAGTTTTGACATTCAAAGTCTGATCATTAATACCATACTCATTCCAACCAGGGGATTCCAACCAATTCCCTGTTTGCATTAACTAATACATTATGAATGGGAGTCAAACTGGCCATGGCAATACGTGGAATATGGAGGTTCCATTTACTGCTCTGGCAGAAACCCAAAATCTTTTTTTTCTTCCTACATTTGTTAGTTTTAACATTCATAACTTTCGCTAATTACAAAGTGACTCCAGCATATTACTTCATATTGCCAAAACAAACCAGTAAAATGTATAGAAATGTAGTGTGTTTTCCTCCTCATTTCTTAAGAAATCTACCCTTATTTAGTCACCAGAGTTTGAAATATTAAAAGATATCATGGTTTGGTAAACTTTACCTAACCAGTAAACAAAAATTTAATGATGAAAACTGTTGTCTTTTTTGTTTTTTTTGGGACAGAGTGTTTCTCTGTCACCCAGGCTGGAGTGCAGTGGTGCAATCTCAGCTCACCGCAACTTCTGCCTCCCAGATTCAATCAATTCTCCTGCCTCACCCTCCCAAGTAGCTAGGATTACAAGTGTGCATCACTGTGCCTGGCTAATTTTTGTATTTTTCGTAGAGACAGTGCCTGACTGATGAAAACTCTTACTAAGCCAATGGCAATTAAGGAGTCCATTGTTAGCAGGTACAAGACGCTGTGCTCTTCAAGCACATTGCTTTTGCTTTGCAGGAAGTGATTTCAAAGGAGGCCTTTTCATTTCCTTGGATATTCCTTATAAAATCTAACCCAATTATACCATGCACTAGTATCAGTCATTGTAAATAAGCGATTTAATTCTTTTCTTAAAAATACCTTGATTTCTCACCATTTTCTTAGTAATTTTTTATAGCCACTGCCAGGCCCTCCTCTTTCACACTAGAACATCCCTTTGGAATAAAATTCCAGTTGCTGTCCCGAACTGCGTGGCTGCTGCCCACTCTGCTGTCCTGTGCTCATGGGCCTAAATATTGGTCCTCAAATGCACACACTCTCTGGAGCCCATCCAGATTCTCGTTCCCATCCTTCCTTCCTGCTGCCTCCTTCCATACACACAGACACACACACACACACACACACACCCCACAGACACACAGACTACACACAAAAACCACACACAGAGACTACACACACACACAAACACACACCATTACACTCACATGCTACACTCAAAAACCACACACACAGACTACACACACACATACACCATACACACACATGCTACACTCAAAAACCACACACATAGAGACTATACACACACATACCATAGACACGCAGACTACACACAAAAACCACACAGAGACTACACACATGCACACACACACACGCCATAGACACACAGACTGCACACAAAAGCCACACACACAGAGACTACATACACACACACACCCACACCATAGACACACATGGTACACTAAGAAAAAACACACACAGAGACTACATACACACGCACACCATAGACACACAGACTACACAGAAAAACCACATGCATTACATACACACACACAACACACACAGAGACTAAAGACACTAACACACAGATACTACACACAAAAAAACCACACACCCATTCAGTATGATATTGGCTGTGGGTTTGTCATAAATAGCTTTTATTATTTTGTGATATGTCCCATCGATACCTAGTTTATTGAGGGTTTTTAGCATAAAGAGCTGTTAAATTTTGTCGAAGGCCTTCTCTGCATCTATTAAGATAGTCATGTGGTTTTTGTCTTTGGTTCTGTTTATGTGATGGATTATGTTTATAGACTTGCATACATTGAACCAGCCTTGCATCCCTGGGGTGAAGCCTGCTTGATTATGATGATAAGCTTTTTGATTTGCTTTTGCATTCTGTTTGCAAGTATTTTATTGAAGATTTTTGCATCAATGTTCATCATGGATATTGGTCTAAGGTTTTCTTTTTCGGTTGTGTCTCTGCCCGGTTTTGGTATTAGTATGATGTTGGTCTCATAAAATGAGTTGGAGGGATTCCCCTTTTGTATTTTTTGGAATAGTTTCAGAAGGAATGGTACCAGCTCCTCTTTACATGTATGGTAGGATTCGGCTGTAGACCCGTCTGGACCTGGGCTTTTTTTGGTTGGTAGGCTATTAATTGCTGCCTCAACTTCAGCCCTTGTTATTGGTCTTTTCAGGGTTTCAACTTCCTGGTTTAGTCTTGGGAGGGTGCAAGTGTCAAGGAATTTATCCATTTCTTTCCGATTTACTGGTTTGTGTGCATAGAATTGTTTGTAGTAATCTCTGATGGTAGTTTGTATTTCTGTGGAATCGGTGGTGATGTGCCCTTTATCATTTTTTATTGCATCTATTTGATTCTTCTCTCTTTTCTTTTTTATTAATCTGGCTAGTGGCCTATTTATTTTGTTGATCTTTTCAAAAAAACAGCTCCTGGATTTGTTGATTTTTTAAGGGTTTTTTTGTGTCTCCATCTCCTACATTTCTGCTCTGATCTTAGTTATTTCTTGTCTTCTGCTAGGTTTTGAGTTTTTTTATCTTGATCCTCTAACTCTTTCAATTTTGATGATAGGGTGTCCATTTTAGACCTTTCCTTGCTCCTCATGTGGGCATTTATTGCTATGAATTTCCCTGTAGATACTGCTTTAAATGTGTCCCAGAGATTCTGGTATGTTGTGTCTTTGTTCTCGTTGGTTTTGAAGAACATCTTTATTTCCACCTTTATTTCATTGTTTATCTAGTCGACATTGGAAGTGTTCCCTTTGAAATCTGGCACAAGTCAAGGATGTTCTCTCTCACCACTCCTATTCAATATAGTATTGGAAGTTCTAGCCAGAGCAATCAAGCAAGAAAAAGAAATAAAGGGTATTCAATTAGGAAAGGAGGAAGTCAAATTGTCTCTATTTGCAGACGACATGATTGTATATTTACAAGACCCCATCATCTCAGCCCCAAATCTCCTGAAACTGATAAGCAAAGTTAGCAAAGTCTCAGGATACAAAATCAATGTGCAGAAATCACAAGCATTCCTATACACCAATAACAGACAAACAGAGAGCCAAATCAAAAGTGAAATTGAACTCTGACTCACAAGTGCTACAAAGAGAATAAAATACCTAGGAATACAACTAACAAAGGCTGTAAAGGACCTCTTCAAGGAGAACTACAAACCACTGCTCAAGGAAATAAGAGAGGACACAAACAGACGGAAAAATATTCCATGCTCATGGCTGGGAAGAATCAACATCATGAAAATGGCCATACTGCCCAAAGTAATTTCTAGATTCAATGCTATCCCCATCAAGCTTCCAATGACCTTCTTCACAGAACTGGAAAAAGCCACTTCAAACTTCATATGCAACCAAAAGACAGCCTACATAGCCAAAACAATCCTAAACAAAAAGAACAAAGCTGTAAGCATCATGCTGCCTGACTTCAAACTATACTGCAAGGCCACAGTAATCAAAACAGCATAGTACTGGTACCAAAACAGAGACATAGACCAATGGAACAGAACAGATGCCTCAGAAGCAACATCACACATCTACAATCATCTGATCTTTGACAAACCTGAGAAAAACAAGCAATGGGGAAAGGATTTCCTGTTTAATAAATGGGTTGGGAAAACTGGCTAGCCATGTGCAGAAAGCAGAAACTGGACCCCTTCCTGACACCTTACACTAAAATTAACTACAGATGGAGTAAAGATCTAAACATAAGACCTAACACCATAAAAACCCTAGAAGAAAACCTAGGCAAAACCATTCAGGACATACACATAGGCAAGGATTTCATGGCTGAAACACCAAAAGCAATAGCAACAAAAACCAAAGTAGATAAATTGGATGTAACTAAACTCCACAGCTTCTGTACAGCAAAGGAAACAATCATTAGATCAAACAGGCAACCAACAGAATGGGAAAAAAATTTTGCAATCTACCCATATGACAAAGGGCTAATATCCAGAATCTATAAAGAACTAAAACATATTTACAAGAAAAAAACAAACAATTGTATTCAAAAGTGGGCAAAGGATATGAATAGACACTTTCCAAAAGAAGACATCTATGAGGACAACAAACATGAAAAAATTCTCATCATCACTGGTCATTAGAGAAATGCAAATCAAAATGACATTGAGATACTATCTCACACCAGTTTATGGCAATCATTAAAAAATCTGGAGACAACAGATGCTGGAGAGGATGTGGAGAAATAGGAACACTTTTACACTGTTGGTGGAAATGCAAATTAGTGCAATCATTGTGGAAGACAGTGTGGTGCTTCCTCAAGGACCTAGAAATAGAAATTCCATTTGATCCAACAATCCCATTACGGGATATATAACCAAAGAATTATAAATTGTTCTATTATAAAGACGCATGCACACATATGTTCATTGTGGCACTGTTTACAATAGCAAAGACCTGGAGCCAACCCAAATGTCCATAAACAATAGACTGGATAAGGAAAATGTGGCACATATACACCATGGAATACTACACAGCCATAAAAATGATGAGTTCATGTCCTTCATAGGGACATGGATGAATCTGGAAACCATCATTCTCAGCAAACTGACGCAAGAACAGAAAATCAAACAGCACATGGTATCACTCATAGGTGGTCGTTGAACAATTAGAACATGTAGACACAGGGAGGAGAGCATCACACACTGCAGTCAGTTGGGGGAGGCTAGGGGAGGACATGAACAGATGGAAAAACATTCCATGCTCATGGTTGGGAAGTGGGGAGTGGGGAGGGTTGGGAGGAATAATGTGGGGAGAAACACCAGATATAGGTGATGGGGGGAGGAAAGCAGCAAACCACCTTGCCATGTATGTACCTATGCAACAATCCTGTGTGATCTGCACATGTACCCCAGAACATAAAGTACAATAAAAACAAACAAAAGAAACACACAACACACACCCACAGATACCACACACACAGAGACTACACACACACACCATACATATAGAGACTACACACACACACCGCACACTTACAGAGACTACATACGCCACACACAGAGACTAAACACACACACACAAAGACTACACACACACAACCCAGACAGAAACTACACATACACATATACACCCCACAGAAACTACATACACAAATACTACACACATACACACACATCCCACAATAGACTACACACACATGCATAGACTATACACATACCACACACACAAACCATACCTCCCAATGCAGACACACACACACACACACACACACACACACACAAAACACAGAGACAACAAACACTCACATTCACCACACACACAGAGACACATATATGCACACATACTACATAGGCCATACTCCACACAAACAGCCTACACATGTACACCACACACACACAGACTTCACACACCATACACACATCACACATACATAGATGTCACACATCACACACACAGACTAAACACACACACAGACTACACACACAAACACACCACACACACAAACTGTATCTCTCAATGCAGACTACATACACACACACCACACACACATAGACGTCACACATCACACACACAGACTACGCATACATACGTCCCACACACACTAAACATGACTAAGGCTCTTTTCCAACTTTTATGGACATCACCTCCTTACTTTTCTTTAGTTTTATCACCCAAGTGTGCTTCCCTATACACTAGAATATAGTTTTCCCATTTATTTTTATTGTCTTCTAATAATTTAAAAAGTTCAAGACTATTTTCTTTCTAGGTATTAATTTCATACAAAGGCTTCAGTGGGCTCTCTTCTGTGTTTCAGTCGACTTATGCACTGTCTCTATATCTCTATTGCATTATCCATCCCATCCGTATGTATACCCCCATACCCATCAATCTATCAGTCTACCTATTTAATTAGCCATCTCTCTAATCTCTCTGTCTCCCTACCTGTCTATATCATCCACAGGTAGATTTCATTGGACCTCTCTAGTTGTCTTGACTTCTGAGTCATTAGGCATAATAGATCTCTGTTATTTTCTGGTCTTTAAATTTTGATATAAGTTAACAATTATGACACTGAAGTTAGGGAGAAGCAACATAAACTGTACTTGGATTTTCTAATACTTGTGGATACTGATTTGATACAAGAAAAAAAAACTCTTCTATTAAAGGATTGTTGTCAAAATTCGTAAAGATTATGTTCAGAAAGATCACTTTTCATTCCAGGAAGTAGTCCTGAAAATAACATTAAGGACAATTCAGACAGTAATTTTCTTTACAGGTGTTCAGATGACTTGAAAACATTGTCTTCTTGTTCTTAATATAGAATTTAAGGGTACTGAATCATGAGTAAGTTATGAAAATCTTATTTTGAATCAAACAAAAAAGGGAAGAAAGAAAATAGTATAAAAATTAAGCAGAGTAAATAAGAATGTAAACTAACACAGACTCTAAGAATTCACTCTCTCTGACACAAGACACCTGATTTTCCAATGCTGAAGGTAAGCCTGAATAAGCCAGGGCAAAACGCTTGCAAGCTGAAAAAGCACCTCTCCTTAAGTTTTAAATCAAAATAAGACAGAAGACAACAAAACCAGCTAAGAAATTCTACCGTGGGTTTTTAATGTATAATTATGATTGGAACTATCTTCCTCCTGGCAGGACTAGCTGAGAGTTAAGGGACTTTCTTCCTTACCGAAACAAAATTATGTGACCGATGTCAGGGAACAGAGATGTTTCCAAACAGGATGGGTAGGTTTGCTTTGGTTGTACAGGCTACTGCCCAATGGTGATGTACGTCGTTTATATTCATTCAATTCTACATTCAAATGAAGTACTTGAATGCTACCATGTTTAAAATAAGGTATTTATGTTTTAGGTTAGAAGTGCATGGCAGTGTGAAGTGAGACTCTGAAGAGCAATCTCTGTGGCTAATGATAAGGATGGGCTGTTATGTATATAACATCCGTAAAAGATCAGTAATGCATTGTATCATTGAAGTACAGCAAATATAATATTGTGATTTATTTCAATAGTCACAGAATGTCATCCTACTCCTCAGAACTGTGAGTGTAATATAGGCTCCCTGCTTGTTTTGAATTAAAACAGGTGCTAAGGAATGATACTGGAGTGTCAGTACAATATCATTCACCATTAAGCTAGCTTTGGTACCATGTAAGTGGGCTTGGAGCACAAACAAGACTTACTTAGCTCGAAAGTACAATATAATAAAATGAGATGGGTAAAATCTGCAAATACACATCTACCCCAGTTCCTCATATTGGGGTTTATTAAGGAAAATGGTAGGTCTTGGTGAGTATGAATTTCATAATACAGAGTACATAAAAATTGCTAAAGTGGTCTCTACTCATAATAAGGGTTTTCTTTTCACTTAAAAATCTGACAGTTAAGTTTACTTGGCACTTACTTGATAATTTGTTTAGTTATTGGCTTGTCAATAGCGCCACTTGCATTTTAAGGGCTAGTTAATTCATTTAGGTCACTTAAAAGCAATGAAGAAGTAACTGCTTTAGGACTTGAACTCACAGAGATATCTACGTCGCAGTTTCTGGACATACACAGCATGATGGGTTATTTCTGAAAATGCAGAGATAAAAAGTTCATATGCATTTTGCACGTATGTTTGTGGATAAAAAGAACAGAGAAAATTGAGACTCTAGCTTTGTATTTTGAGGAATTTACTTAAATTTTCTTATTACTAACATGATTTCGCAACAGTTCTAGAAGCGTATTGTCACATGTAGATCTGAAATTGCTTTTACAAACAGTTGAAGGATGTTTTGAGAAACTGCTTATGGCTGCTCTAAGACATTAAGCTTCTGAAAGTCGCGAGTGTGATTTTTGTCTTTATCAGATCATTAACTCTATGAAAAATAAATGATGTCTCCTCATCTCAGTATTTCTCTCTGTTTTGCATTAATGTTGACATGAATTAAACTGAATGAAATTGAACCAGTATAAAGTATTCCTACACCGAGATTTATTTAAGCTGGATCCAAAGAATGACTCTTCTACACTTATTAGAATCCTAACCACCCACAAAAAATGGGGGTGATGCTGCCCACCTTGAAGAACTTTTGAAAGGATTCGGTAAATCAGTGCTGTCAGGATTCTTAGGCCTGGCAGAGACGTCCTCCCACCCCTCAACTCCCACACTGACATAACCACAGGCCCCGTTGATTCTGTTTGCAAAGGTTTTTCTAATCTGTCCAGTTTTCTCCTTCTCTACCGCACTTCTTTGATTCACCACCAAAGGTCATCTGGAATACAGAAACCAGCTCCTAACCAGCCCTCTGCTTCAGTCTTGCTCCATTCTAGTAGAGCCTCCTCTCTCCAACCGGGGGGCCCTCCCTCTGAAAACACAAAGATCACTAGATCACCCCTTATATAAAACCTTTCAGAGGCTTTCCCAGTCCTCAAGATAAAGTCAAATCCCTTCTTATAGCTTACAAAGTCATCTTTGATCTGAGGTTGTCTCGTTCTCCATTGCGGTCTCTGAGCTTTTTCTCTAGCACTCTAAGCTTAAAAAATAGTATTTATGGATGAATAGCTGCAGAAAATAGATTTCAGGAGTTTAATAAATCTGTAACTAACACTTTTATAACTTGCAGACTAAAATGTTCTGCAAGCCTGAGGCCAGAACAAACAGCGGAGGTCTTTAGATGAAATTAGACGACAGCCAAGCATCAGTTGGTAACAGCACCCTGGGAAATCACTTGCTTTTTCCACATTTTGGGTCCTTATGTGCAATAGGAGAGGCTCTTGGGCAAGGTGATTTACCAGGTCTTGAAAGACACCGAGCTGGTGTGCATGCACTGACTGTGGATGCGTACCGTGCACACACGTCATGTATGTGCATTTGGTATGTGCACTGTAAACAGATATTGTGTCCATGTGTGTATACTCACTTAGTATGTGCGTATCATGCAGTCATGTGCAATCAAGCTAAGCCATGTGTCACTAGAGGCCAAGTCTGCACTCACAGAGTAACTCCTTTCTGGGAGCTGCAATTTACATTTTGGTGCATATATTTGAATTGTTAAATAGAGTTACCCACTAAGATGTTAAAGAGCCTGATTTTAGTCATCATTTGTTGAGCTAACTCTACCACATCGCAAGCACCCTTCATGCACCTTCTCATTCAATTCTTATAGTAACCCCATGAGATGAGTGCCTTTTAGCCTGATGGTGCAGAAAAGAAAACGGAGGCTTGGGGATGCAAAATCTTGCCTCACCGACAGAAAATGAAACAAACAAAACGAGGTCTTTAAAGCCCAGGCTGTCAATGGCTTAAGGTTTTGCAATGTGGCATACTCTTCCTAAACTCCTGCCTTCCTGCACACCATGACAAACATTCTGCTCGGTTGGTTGGTCAATTCTCTTTCAAATTGTGCTTCTTCTCTGATCTCGGGGAAACGTTGTGACCTAGGACAGAAAGGATTTGAGAGCAAGAGGCTGCTGGCTACCCATGGGACCCCTGCCACTGGGGCAGACACCACGGTGGCTCTCCGCCCTGCCTTCATGTGGCAGTGTGAGAGGGATTCACCTTGCAGCCTGTCCACCGCCAAGGCAGACGGCATTTCCCGTGTGTACCAATCCCAGTAATGGCAAAGGCAGCGACCATATACCTGGCATTAGGGTCTGAGTTCTATGTATCACAAGCACCCATATTTATCAACTGTCAGTGCATCAGACATGGCTTTGGTAAGCTGTTTGCTTTATCTTCGTACCTCCCTTCTGTTGTGTGATATACTCACTTTTTTTTATTTAAATGAGCAAATTAAAAAGGAAATCTTATCACGCTAAAACAAAAAGGGGGAACCAGTACCACTTGTCATAAATGTGAGGTGAAGAAATCCATGCACAAGTAGCTACATGTGTACAATTGAGAAAGTCCATCTGTGTGCCACGTCAACTCATCAGCTCCGTTAATGCGGTATGTGCTACACGGCACCTTAGGAAACCTGGGTCCACCTTCTTATTTATCACTGATCTTCATGGTCTTGGGAGATCGAACATATTTTCTCCACTTTACAGATGCAGAGACTGGGAGAGTCGAAGCAAATTGCCAAAATCTGATGTTTTTTTCTCATTCCAAAGCACCTGATCTTTCTACTGTGAATCCAGATGTAGGTTAATCAGATTCATCTTAGACAATGCTTTTCCACGGTAGACACACATTGTTTGTGTCTATGCTGCTTATGCCCTCTATCTTAATAGCCATGGTAAGTAAATGTAAAAACCTTAAACATTTCTGTATTAGAATTTGGGTCATTATACACCTCAGAAAATTCTCCTTAAAAATGAGACTCCATTTTTTAATATTCTTAGCTTGCAAACAGCGACGTTCAAGGTTGTGTGTTGTCTTTCCTGCCGCTCTTGCAGACTCCAGAGTGCTGGCTTAGAAAACTCCCAAGGAAGGCACGAACCAACGTGTGTCTGCGGGTCTGTGGGAACGGCCGCGAAGCAAACCATTTTCAGCTAAAAGGATGAAACCTCCCGTTTGTTCTGGGAGCCCTTTCGGCCCATGCGCCTCACTCACAGGTCCCCTACATTCAGAGAGAGGGAACTACAGAAACAGCACGACCCATGAGGACACCACGTGTCACGCGGCGTGCTGGCTTTTATGCCACAGCACAACAACATGACACTTTGAGACATTTGAACGAGAATGTGTAAGACTGTACATCTGCTACCTTCAAGTCTCACTGGGAAAGAAAGAGGAAGTTACTGCAGACGGTGTTAAATAAGAGGAGAGTGAGAGAAAAGGAGAGAGAGAAAGAGAGAAAGAGCAATCTTATTACTCAAGTAATCTGTTCCTGAGCACACAGTGCCTTAATAACTATACTCAGGGAGACAGAACTGGGGTCACTTGTCTAAGAGTCTGCTTCTGCGTTTCCACCTCGCAGGAAGACCAGAAGCCCTCATGAGGGGCTTTCTGCCACAACACAATGCTTAGTGAGTCTTCCCATCACGTCATGTTTAAAAACATCTGTATTTTTAGTGATAATCTTAATTTATCTCGGAGGTTGCGGTGAGCTTTGATCGTGCCATTGCACTCTAGCCTGAATGACAAGAGCAAAACTCTGTTTCAAAAAAAAATGTGAATATATATATATATAGTTACGGCAAGGATAAAGACACCACATTGGAAGCATGGCAAATGGCAACACAGTGCCTATAGCAAACAGCCAGGGTCCTGGAAGCACTTCTGCCTCAGGAGATGCTGTGCAAGAGTGTGAAAGGTGCTTCTTAAAATCTGCCAGCATGCCAGGATTCACAACAGCTTTCTCAGTAGCAAATAAAATTAAGATATATATATACACACACACACACACATACATTTTGTATTTTTTTTTACAAACATCACACCTATTTAAAGAAAAGGGCCAGAGTGTGTTTCTTTAATCCACGTGACATCACGCTGTGCTGTGACAGGCTGGAATACCATCAGTAAATACATACACACAGGCTCTTATGGGGTGGCGATGTCATAAAGATATCTAAAAGGCAGGGAGGGCATCTGAGGATGTTGTCAGAGGGTGGGGAGAGCAAGATGGTGTCCTCTGGATGGAGGGAAGTAATATTAGATTTGTAATTTTCTGCATAGTGTTACGTTTTGCGTTTTCATTTGTATGGCTTCCAACTTCTTTATAAAACCAGGTCACTAATCTCTTGACATTTTCATGTGTGACTCGATACTATAAAGCAACATTCACAACTATTCTTTTTGCATTATGTACTATCGTTTACATGTTTTGAACTCCTCTATTTCTTCTCCTCTTCCAATAATGTTGAGCTTCGAATTGCATATGGATTATTTTTCATTCACAGTTTGCCTTCTGAGAAAGTTCTACACACACTTCTAATTCCTTAAATTTTCTGTTACTGCTACTGTGACTACTAGTAATACTGCCGCTACCACTAATACTGAGCAGCTGCTGTATGCCAGGCCGCACACTCAGAAATGTATATGCCTAATTCCTTATTCCTAAAAACCCCTGCGAGGTTGGCATCTAGCCAGCATTACTACATTGTAGTACAGATTTGGAAACTAAGTATAAGAGAGAATAAAGAACCCATCTAATGTCACACAGTTACTAAGTGTCAGACCTAGAATGCTCCAAGAAATCTTGTAAATGGAAGAGTAAAGTCTTCAAGGCAAGAGGATTCCTGGGCACTAGGAGATGCAAAGTCATGAGCGAGGCTCGAACCGGCCATAAGCACTGAGCAGCATTCTCAGAGTTGGCTTTCGGGGCAGTTCCTACCTCATGTGGCCTCATCCACACACTCCCTGTGTACACCAAATTCTGCAGGATTCTGCACTCCAAACTCTGCCGGCTGGCTCTGGACTGAGTGGACTGAGATGGTTCGATTCGCCATTGCACAGATTCATTCTTCAGGTCCTTTGCACTATAGGTTTAGCCATAGAACAAAGGAATTGAAAAAACAGTATTTTTTTTTTTTTGGTGCAATACATTTTAGCAAGTAGAAAAGAAAATGTTGCAAAGGAAGAGACCCTCCACTCTTAAAGGTTATAATTAAAACTTATCAACTTCTGCAGATTTTAGCCACCTACCTCCACCTGACAAAGGATTTTCAAACCTATATCACTCTAATCATTCCAGTAATCCAATAAGATGCATCCCAAGCTCAATCCATGCTCCCTACAGCCACCAGGAAAATGGAGCTAAAATTGAATCTTACCACATGTTTTTTCTTAAAGTTCTTTATGGCTCTCCTTTATTTATATTTGTATTGTCTTATAGGGTAACCACTAGCCAACTGTAGCTATTGAGAACTTGAAATGAGTTAGCCCAAATTGAGATATGCTGTAATTGAAAAATGCACACCAGGTTTCAAAGACTAAATATAAAAATAAGAATGTAGAAGAGCTCATTAGTAACTGTTATTTGTTTACATGATGAAATGATAAAATTTTGGATGTCTTGGGTAAAATTGAAAATGTTTGATAATTGACTCCACCTATTTCTTTTTACTTCTTTCAGAGTGGCTCCCAGAATGATCTCCCACATGGTCCTGAAGAACAACGGACAAAGGTGATTCTCCTAAGAATAAAACCGGGGCAGCCGGACTAACTGATTAAGAAACTTCACAGCTAGCTGGAGAACCCTCGCTGTCCTTTCAGCTATGGGACATTCACCAGGGAGAGTCTCCAAAGGGAAGTTGTTCCTGCTGCTCAAAAGCAAGTCTCATTCTCTCTGCTTTTGCATATGGGGCACATGGGAATGGTTTAACTTATCACTCGTCTGTAGACCACCCAACCACGAGGAGCTCGATCAGGCCTGGCTGAAAGAACTGCATGTGGCTGAGAGGTCCTTAGCCTGGACCTTGAGCCTAGTGGACTATTCTGATGAATTTAGGAAGTGGTATGTTTCAGGAGGGCACGCACATTTTTACAGGCATGTGGATGGGAAACAGTAGCTTCAAAAAAGAGGCAAGATGTAATCAGTGGTTGTTATTTTTGCCTTACAGCGTCAATCATCTTCCCATCAAACACCTACACCGCAGCGTCTTGGGGGAAGCTACCTCTTTCTTACATTCAATAAATATAAATATAAAGTTGCGAAGACAGGGCATTTGATCTACACTGGATAATTAGCCATTTTGGTCCTGCAATCAAGCATAAAGTTCAGACAGAAACACGAGACCCAGATCAAGTCCACCAGGGCCAAAGGCATTCAGTACCTAAATTTAATCTGTGCTCACTAACAAATGAGCTGTTGTCCCTCAGGTTCACCAGGAGGACCCAGCACGCTAGAACTGCTATAGCTGCCTTCCAAGCAAATGGTGCCTAGAATAAATCTGGCCCCGATGCAGCTGAGCTGAGAGCTGAGGGAAGTCCTTGTCCTGTTGACTCTGTTTGAGACATGGGTCAGGTTCTACCTCAGGAATTATTCATTTTTGTTTGTTTTTATTAAATGCATTTGAGTTAAATTTGCTAGTGATAGCATCATTAAACCTTTAGTCCAAATGATTGCAACACTCTCGCCAAAATGAGAGATATATGGTAATAATCAAAAGTCTGCAAAGCGCTTTGGTTTCTTTCATGATGCCTGCCTCACGGCATAGGTAACTGATTAGTGCTTCTAGAGAAAGAATTGGAAACTCTAGACCACATTATGTTACACAAGACTGAGAAGAGAGAGTGCTATTTTATTTTCAATATTTATGTGGCATAAAATTAAATAAATCTGGCTTGAATTCTTCTTGGAGCTTTTATTTATTATCTTTAAATTCAATGTATATTTTTAGATGTGAATCTGGCATTAGTATTATATTGTGAATGTTTCCAACTTCTTGGGGCAGGGAGTGAGATACATATATGAGTGTGCACATATGCAGGCTGACTCGTGTGGGCACGAGTGTGCGCACATACACATGGACACACACACACACACACACGCATGCATACACATGCACACATTTTCCAGTTAGTATAATTTTTAAATTTGAAAATGGCATCTCAAAAATTCTGAGTGAGAATATACCTTTAGAAGGTCTCTTCTTACAGATATTGGCCAAAATAAAAATGTACGTCGATAACACCAGCAAAAATTCTGCTGAAGGCAGCATAAAGTCCACCTAATCTTACCACAACCATCTGGTTACAAATATAAAGCTTTTGTAATAATATTATTTAAATTTATGTCATTGTAAAATTGTCTGCCTTTTTTTCACCCTAAAACATACACATGCTCTCTGAGACTTTAAAAGAGTGAGGCTGAATGTCGGCTGCTTGGACAAATGTGTTGTATTAATCTTGTGTAATATTTAGAAAATACAATGAAATAACTACATTTAGAATATGCTAAAATATTGAATGGAAAATTGACCGTTGAAAAGTTAAGCTTTGTTTATACTTTTTAGGGGATATATCTTGGGCTTTAAAAAAAAGAAACACTTGTGGTTTGGTTAAACTTCAGGCGGGAAGGAAGCATTGACATAGAGCCTGAAATACTGGTCTGCAGTATTTCATAAAAGAAAAAGGTCATAAAAGAACGTTGTGTATTAAGTTATCTGTAGCATTTATCAACTGGGGAGTATCCAATATCACATCCACATAGCTTCTCAGGTGGCATAATGAAGCTGTTTGTAAGACTCCCGAGGTGATGTCAGCACAGGAAGGTAACTAGGTGAATAGAGGTCGGCTGCCTCAGGAAGAGAAGAAATGTCGTAATCAGCATGAAACAAAATGAGAAGGAAACCTGGCATGCTCCTGTCTGCTGTTCATCTCAGATTATGCCAGATTCATTTTTATAAAAACCTGAACAAAGTCTATGAAAATTTTAGGGCATGCTACATACTCTACCTATGTCATTATTATTAACGGATCTTAATGTATTTTCAGTGTAAAAATAGATCATAAGAAGGGTGAAACTTCTTAGTCTCTACCAGCTTCTAGCACTTACTTTAGAAAACTTAAAATACTTTATTTTTATTTTATATTTTTTCAGCTGGAGTAGAAATTAATCTAAGCATAAATTCTAAATGCTGGGTCACTAACTACTTGAAAGTCTTTAGTAAAATTGGCAAATAGTCAATTGTGAGACCAGCACGGTGGCTCACACCTGTTATCCCAACACTTTGAGAGATTGCCTGAGCTCCGGAGTTTGAAACCAGCCTGAAAACACAGCAAAACCCTGTTTATACCAAAAATAAAAATAAAATAGATGGGTGTGGTAAGGTGTGCCTGTGGTCCCAGCTACTCAGGAGGCTGAGATGGGAGGATTGCTTGAGCCTGGGAGGTGGAGGTTGCAGTGAGCCAAGACTGTGCCACTGCACTCCAGCCTGAGTGACAGAGTCTCTCTCTCTCTCTCATATATATATATATATATATATATATATATATATATATATGTACACACACACCCCTACGTATATATGTACATACATATATATACTCATACATATATATACATATATATGTGTGTATATATGTACGTACAATGTGTATGTGTACATATATATATATAAAATCAATTGCATACCTGTGATCTTGTGGTGTTGCCATAAAGATATGGAGTCTGTGCTGAATTACTTCCCATTTCTCAGATCTTACTCAATTTATGCATTACTAGAAATAGCTATTCTTGCCTTGTTTATAATCATGCTATCTAGTTGATGATGTTTTGATGAAAATATTTACTGTTTCTAGGATAATTTAGTTTCCACATTCTAGGATATGTTGATTCAAGTTTATTTCTTTATTATATCATAAATATAAAAACCTGAGTAGTTTAAAACACTAATATTTTCAGTTCTGTGGAGGTGGTTCTCATAAGTGGATATACCCACCTAAATCAACTAATATTAACAGCAATTTCTCAGTGCAGATTTTATATTCTTCCATTTATCTCAATATGTTTTTGTAGACTAATCAAACAAAAACATCAATGGTGAATGGATATCGTGAAAATTCTACACAAAACTAATTTGCATTAATGCTCAATTCAGAATATCTTATTATTTTGGTCCTTTGATGATATAATCCATATCTAATATATATATGCATATATACATATATGTGTATATATACATATATATATATATATATATATATATATATATATAGAGAGAGAGAGAGAGAGAGAGAGAGAGAGAGAGAGACACTAATGAACACGATGTTTCAGTTAAAAGAACTAAGAACTAAAGGCTCCAGTCAAAAGCAAAAATTAACTGACAGAATTAAAAAATATCCAACTATATGTCAATTATGGGAAATGGATCTAAAGCATAAGGTTAAAAAAAAGGACAGAAAAGAAGATATATAAAGGAAATACCAACCAAACAGAATCTATGAAACTATGCTGTTACCAGACAAAGTTGATGTTAAGGCAAAGCATTACCAGAGATAAAGGGTAATGAGGAAAGGTTCAGATGACAAAAGATTCGATTTACTAGGAAGATGTAACAATTTATAGATTTCATGCAATTTTATGGCCTCAAATATGAAAAGATAAAATTTACACAATTATAAGAGACAATGGAATAACCCACAGTTATTGTGGAAATTTTTACAATACCACCCTCAATAATTAAAAGAGCCAGCAGATAAAAGCTTATTAAGGATAGAGAAATTTAAAGAAAGAGATTAGAAAAGCTCACCTAATGGAGAAAAAGAGAGAGGAAGTGAGAAGCAAAGAGAAAGAAAGAAAATAAAGAAAGAAAGAAGGAAGAGAAAGGAAGAAAAAAAGTAAGAGGATGAGAGGAAAGGAGCAATAAAGAAAGAAAATATTTGAACTCAATTGCAGAATATATACTTTTTGCAAGCATACTTGGAACACTTTTCTAAATTTGAACATACTCTTGTCCATCAAGCAACTCTCAACACATTCCAAAATGTTACAGTTACACAGAGTATGCTTTTCAACAACTATGCAGTTAAGGTAGAAATAAACAAAAAACAAACAAAGAAAACTACAGAATACACTCATGTTTGCAAATCGAGAAATATGTCTATGAATCCCATCAACCGAAGTAGAAATTAAGATAGAAATAAAATGTTTTGAAGTAAATCATAGTGAAAATACTGTATATCAGGATCCTTAGGGTATTAATAAAGCAGTACTTGAAGAAAAAAAAATTATATAATTGTATTCTGAAGCCTACAAATTAATAAACTGAGCACCCATCTCACAAAATAAAAAAAAAAAGATACTGACAAAATAAATTTAAAAATAAATTAAAAATCAAAGGAAAAAATTGATAAAAATCAGAATAAAGTTAATAAAATGAAAAACAGACAGAGAAGATCAACAAATCCAAATGTTGTTTTTTTCAAAATGAATAAATTGATAGACCTTGGTGAGACTTATCCAAGGAAGAAGGTGCAGATAATGAATTTCATGGATGAAATGGATCAGTCCTTCTATCAAACAGTTAATAAAGTAATATTATGAGCAACTTTAAGCCAATAGAATAGAAAATTTACTTGAAATGAACGAAATATTACAGAAAAATAAAATTCACCAAAATTGTCTTTTCCTATCATAGATAATGTGATTAACTTTTAGTATAAAGAATTAAATTTCTAAAACAAGCAAAAAAATGTATTCACTAAGAAAGTGTTAGATCCATATAATTTAACCCCCAAGATTTTTCCAAATATTTAACAGAATAAAATTAGAATCATACATATTTTTTTCTGACTTTATTAACTAATTAATCTTTTAAAGAAGTTAGACAAAATTATAAGCTCCTCTCTCAGAGATAAAACACCTGAAACAAAGTATTCTCCAGATTCAAATGATATAAATTATGATCTCATTGATTTTAAACCTGAATGCAAGAATGATTTCTCTTAAGAAAACCAGTGTATTTTAACTAAAAATGGTTATTAAGGGAGATTAATAATTCAATAAATGTAATATATACATATGTGAAAAAATTAGAAATACATTCATAATGAAAGCACTTAAGAATAGACAATAACTGTCTATGCTGATAAAAGATGTTCACAAAACAATAACAAACATCTTAATAGCGAAATGTTAGGAAGTTGCTCTTAGGTTCTGATTGAGGGAGAGGATGTCTCTATCATGTGTTTCTTTTCAGTATTGCGTGGAGTTCCTAAACAGGATATTAAAAATTAGAAGTTATATAGTGTATTAAGTTTAAAAAAGAACAGGTATAAGAATTGGAAAGGAAAAAATAAGTTAAAAAGAAGAAACAAAACTGTAATTATGTGTACATGCGCTGATGGAAAGTCTCCAAAATGATCTATATAAAAAAACTATAAGAATTAGTGAGAGTTTGCCAAAGTCGATGAAGATAAAATCAATCTAAATCAATTTTGAAAACTTTTTATTTCTCTATGCCAATAACAAATAAAACAGAAATTAAAAAATACTACTTGTAATAAAGGTGCAAAAATTCATGAGACTAGAGACAAATTTAACAAAATATGTAAGACAGCTGTGTAAAAATATCAACCTTTGTTACCAACATTGAAGACCACTCATGGAGGAATACACTATGTTGCTTTATTGGAAAGCAACAGTCTTCAATCCTTTCCACATTGAAAGGCATATATTCAGTGCAACAGCAAAAAAGAAACCCGAGGAGTTTTTTTTTTAATATTGATTCTAAAGCAATTATGAACATTAATATAACCAAAATAGTTTTCCTATTTTAAAAGAACAAGCTGAGAGGTTGTGATATATCACTGTCAAAGCTGCTTATGAAGGTATAGCAATAGATACAGTGTGTCAGCTGACCTGAAGATAGACAAATAGACAAATTGGCAATAATAGCTCAGAAATAGAGCTTCATCCCTGGCAGGATTTATGATGCTAACAGCTTTGAAAATCAATGGGAAATTACAGTTTTCAGTAAATGGAACCTAGTTGATAGGGGATCCATACAGCAACATAAACAAATTGGAATCTCTGTTTCATACACAAATTTACTACAGATATTGTTAACCTAAATATAGATGGTAAAATGAAATAAAATAAAATTTGAGTTATGAATATAGAAAAACTTTATTACCATTATTATTAGGATAGAGAAAGTCATTCGCAAAAAGGCACAATAAAGCACAAGGGTTAAAGGGAAAGTCTGAATGATTGGACTAAATTAATAGCAAATGATTTTATTTATTAGCGGGATTTAAAAGGAGTGGAGTAAGCCACAAATGGGAGATTACATTTGCATCTAATTTATCTGACAAAAAGTTTCGTATCTAATGAGATTTCCACAAGTCATTATTATTATTAAAAGACAAGGAATTCAAAAGAAATATAAGCAGAGACTTAACCAGTCACCTTTCAAAGGGGTAAACACATGTTCAAAAAATCTGTGGAAAAATGCTTTCTGATATTAGAAATTGAGAAAAGGCAAGTAAAAATCAGAAGGATATAGCACATATTCACTGAACTCACAAAAATTACAACAACTGACAAAACCAAGAATTGCTGAGCATGTAGAATGATGGTAACATCCCATGCTTTTGGAAAATCTTCTGGACCATATATTATTAATAGGCAACTCCATTTCTGATCATGGACAATTAAGCATATTTACAACCAGATAAATGTACAAGGATGATTCTTGCAGCCACGTCTATGAATAGCTAAGACTGGAGATAATCCAAATAACCATTATCAATCTAATGGGCAAATACCTTGCAAAATACTCAATGAAACATTATACAAAAGTGCAAGGACTACATCCTATGACACATGGGTAATTAAAAATATTGTTGAGTAAAAGAAGCAGGGAATGGAAAAATTCGTGTTGAACGCTTTCATTCAAATAAAGCTCAAAATTAAGCACAACTCAAATAGAATATTCGGTGACACAGACTTGAATGATAAGATCATGAGCAAAGAAAGGAAGTGACTGTCACTAAGTCAGGATAGTGGTTCTGGGAATGGACAGGTGACATCAAGATAGGATGCTGAGGGGCATCGGGGGTTTTGGCAGAGTTCTCGCTTTTGCTGTGGGTAATGTTGATGTGGGGGGTTACAATGATTTGTTAAACAATATATCTTGTTTTATTTACTTTCCTGGATGTGTAGCGCACAAAGAAATATTTAAAAACGCTATAATAATAATTTGTGAAAGAAAAATTATATGTTCTATATAGACATTCTTGCTGATTCTAGTACTTAATGAGAGGAACTGTGAAAACTTAGTTATATTTTATGATGCTTACAAATGCCGATTGTACTTGTCACTTACACACAGTGTGATATATTTCTATCTACATCTATAGATGTAGGTGTAAATATAGATTCGGAGGTAAGCATGGAGTGAGGAGATTAACATTGTGCTGCTACATTTATATTCTTTGTCAATCTGAAGTGATTCAATTTGAGTTTTTCTGACATCGGATATTAATAAACTTGAATTTTTACAGTGCCATACCTGAAACTGAGTTGTTATTGCATTTCTTAGGAAAGAAAACATTTTAAGATCCTTCTAATGTTTGAATAGTTGCTTATGAAAGCTCTGCAAAGGCTCTTTGAATGCCTTTGCACACTGATTTTCGAATGAGGCAGGTAGGAAGTTTATTGCTGTGGGATGCTCATATTTCTAGAAGCTTATTCATAAATAAACAGTTATTTGGCCGTGCTTTACCATTCACCAAGAGATATCTATGGGACACAATTTAAAATAACAGGACTATTTTCAACGGAATACGAAGATAGGTTCCACTAGACAATGTGTGTTTGAATCTGGGAACTGAGGGCATTTGGACTTTGCAACATCTTCAGTTTCCATGCCTATAAGCTTCAGGGTGAGATACTCTCCATGAACATACGAGAGCTGCCAATTTGCCTTGACATGGGATGACATGGCCGCTGGCAAGATGCAGTTAGATTGTTTGGCTTAGGTGTTTGCTATGGCAGAGAAGCAAATTGTGTTAAAATAATGGAATGAGAGTTTATAATTTTAATATAGTGATCATGAGACTTTATGGTTCCTTTTGAGATTATAAATTATTTTATCTGTGAGGAATCATTTTTAAAAATAGAAACAAAAGGTTGTCCTTTAATGTAAACTTACTGACTGACTGCTTTAAATTCTGTGAAAATAATACAGAAAACTGCAGAAGCTACATTTTTGCCATGAAGGAAGTTGTACTCCCAGTGCAAGTGGAAGTAATTGTAAGTTTCATCATTACAGGGGAGCTAGTCTGACTAAAGAGCTCTATATGTTGGTAGAAGCGTCTTAACTGGTCATGAAGGAATCTTTCTAAACATCTAGATGTGTATCTTGCAAATGCAGCCTATTTCACAAGGGAAAATATCAACAATGCTAGGATATACTTTTTTTTAATTTTGTCTGCATAGTAATTTTGTTAAAAACAGAAACGGTACATAAGCGACTCCCTCTTAACTTTACACAACGTTCTCCATTGATATGGTGTGTCCCAACCCAAATCCCATGTCGAATTGTAATCCCCACAGGTTAAGGGAGGGACCTAGTGGGAGGTGATTAGATCTTGGAGGCGGGTCCCCCCATGCTGTTCTCCTGAGAGTAACTTCTCATGAGGTCTGATGGTTTTATAAGTGGTGCTTTCCCCTGCTCTCTTCTCTCTCCTGCTGCCTTGTGAAGAAGGTGCCTGCTTCCCCTTCTGCCATGATTGTAAGTTTCCTGAAGCCTCTCCAGCCATGCAGAACTGTGAATCAGTTAAACCTCTTTCCATTATAAATTACTCAGTCTCCCTTATGTTTTTTTATAACAGTGTGAAAATGGATTAGTGTACCCATTAACCTGTACATTAAAAATCTACATTCTCAGCAAACTGACACAAGAACAGAAAATCAAACACCGCATGTTCTCGCTCATAGGTAGGTGTTGAACAATGAGAACACATGGAAACAGGGAAGGGAGCATCACACACTGGGGTCTGTTGGGGGGAACTAGGGGAGGGACAGTGGGGGGTGGGGAGTTTGGGAGGGATAACATGGGGAGAAATGCCAGATATAGGTGATGGGGAGGAAGGCGGCAAACCACATTGCCATGTATATACCCATGCAACAATCTTACATGTTCTTCACATGTACCCCCAAACTTAAAATGCAATAAAATATATATTTTTAGAAATCTACAAACTTTTAAGAATGTGGTGCAATGTCATTTTAAAAGATATTACAAGAATATTGACTCTGAAACCCTCTTGTATCTCAGACATGATACAAAGCCTTGTGGAATGTTGAGAAAGATGAAAGAAATGGCATCCTCCATTTTGCTGTTAGACCCTATTTGCTATGCTCTAGATTTGAGAAGCCAGAAAATCTGGTTTTGAGCCCCGACTATGTGATTTACTGGCTGTTTGGCTTTGAGGTCATCTTCTCTAAATTCAGTAGAGTAAGACAGGGTTATTGTGATGTGCTGGCAAGAAAATGTATCTGAATGTGTGAGAGAAGCCGGGGGTGCACACTTTAGTGGGTGGACACAGATTCTTCTCCAGCCACCCATTTCCCAGCTAAGGATCCAGGGCTGTGCCTCTCTGCATCCATCATCAAACTTTTAATGAAGTTGTTGCCTCTCAGTTTTTGGTTTGTTTTCTTCAAACAGCTTTTAGTTAGATTGTGCAGATAAGGATTGACTCAATCATGGAGATTTTATTTCAAGCTCCACAACTGCTTTCTTTGAGTGCTTTTACTGTATGATTCGTATCTTTTAAAAAATTTATTATTGTGGTGGTTGTATCTAATTTATAAAAATGCTATGGAGTGAACGTTTATGTCCCCCAAATTCGTATGTTGACAGCCTAATGTGATTGTGTTGGGAAGTAGGAACTTTAGGAGGCAGTTAGATCATAAGTGTGGAGACCCCATGATGGGATTAGGGTCCTTAGAAGAAGAGAGGTAGTTCTCCCTACAGCGTGAGAATATAGGGAATGGAGAGCTGTCTGCAAACCAGGGAGCAGGCCCTCTCCAGACACTGGGTTGGCTGGTGCCTTGATTTTTTTACTTCCAGCCTCCAGAGCTGTGAGAACTCACTGTCTTTTGTTTAAGCTGCCCAGTCTATGATATCTTGTCATTATAGCAGCCTGAAACTGACTAAAATGAAGAACATTGATGCTTACCTTTGAATCTCATAAAAACATTTCCCAGGACCAGCAACACAATTTGTGGGGTCCAGTACAAAATGAGATGTATAGACCTTTGTTCAAAAAGCAAAGAGAAGAGCTATTAAAGGTATTCCAATATAAAGCCTTTTTCTTTTAAAGTACATTATTACTTAAAAAATGTTACAGGGATAATAGGCATACCTGCATATCAAAACATGTAAGTTGCAGAAATTGATATTTTTGGTGTCCTAATTATAGGCGTTTAATACAGTAAATGATGCTCATTATCTGACAACTTGATTATACGATTTTTATGGCTCAGTTTCTTCCAAATTTCCAAACTTATTTTTTACAAAATCAAAATTTGTACTGTAACAACTTCATTTTCAACTGATGTAATCGAAAGTGAGGTCATTCAATTGCAAGATCTTAAACAATTTTCAATACTTTTTAATACTGAAAATGATATTTCTGAGAATGTTGCTGTTACTGGGGCTGTTAAAAGTATTTTATAGGATGTGAAAAGATTGTGGTAAAACTAGAATAAATATAAAAAATAAATTTTATAAAAAATTATAAAATTTATAAAAAATAAAATTTATATTATTTCAAAATGTAAATTTTAGTCCACATAGAACTGATTCTTGTGGAAAAAATTTCTAAAATGATTTAACTATTCATACAAACCAGCCTCATGTAAGTGTGACTTTAATACTAAATATAAATGTAGTTAGTATTAAACTATAACATTTTATTGTTTCTTCTGCACTCTTTTTTTAACTTGGTGAAGGTGTACTAAAAAAAGCTCCATGATTTGTGTGCAATTTAAAATGCCTATGTATTCTCTCATTGTATCTTTATTATGAAGGAAATAATTTTAAACTTGCCTTGCTTTTTAATAATTGGTTGATTCAAAGCTTCATGTAAAACTAATGTTCCTCTCTGACAAATGCAAAATATTTCAGTTAATTTCTCTTTCTAAGCTTTCCTTGAAATGCTGAAGCAATTTTCAGAACCGGAGATTATGAATGTCTCTTCTGATTGCTTTCCACGTGAATCCTGTGAACTTTTCCTGGTGTATTTTTTTGTTTTAGTGTAAACCTTTTGATGTGGTTTGGCTGTGTCTCCACCCGAATTTCGTCTTGAATAGTAGCTCCCATAATCCCCAGGTGTCATGGGAGGGACCCGGTAGGAGGTAAATGAATCATGGAGGGGCGTCTTTCCCATGCTGTTCTCCTGGTAGTGAAGAGCTGATGGTTTTGTAAAGGGGAGTTCCTCTACAGGAGCTCGCTTGCCTGCCACCGTGTGAGGTATGCTTTGCTTCGACCTTTGCCCTCCTCCAGGATTGTGAGGCCTCCCCAGCCATGCTGAACTGTGAGCCCATTAAACCTCTTTCCTTTATAAATTACCCAGTCTTGGGTATTTCTTCATTAAGAGCGTGAGAACAGGCGAACACACCTCCTTATCACACCCATTCTTCCTTCTTAACATTTTGTTGCCATTTAATTCTTAAGGCTTTCTGCTTCTGTTAAACATGTATCATTAACTTCTTGAACTCAACTAAGGAAGGCCAGATTTTAGAAAACTTTTATTATGTGCAATTCTTTTTTTTTTTTTTTTTTTTGAGACGGAGTTTCGCTCTTGTTAGCCAGGCTGGAGTGCAATGGCGCGATCTTGGCTCACCGCAATTTCCGCCTCCTGGGTTCAGGCAATTCTCCTGCCTCAGCCTCCTGAGTAGCTGGGATTACAGGCACGCGCCACCATGCCCAGCTAATTTTTTTATATCTGGCAGAGACAGGGTTTCACTATGTTGACCAGTATGGTCTCGATCTCTTGACCTCATGATCCACCTGCCTCGGCCTCCCAAAGTGCTGGGATTACAGGCTTGAGCCACCGCCCCCAGCCCTATGTTTAATTCTTTTTAAAAAATATTTTCCTGAGCTAGGTTTTTCTGAGGTTTGATTCTTTCTGTTGAGCTCTCTTGATATTCCTGTTCATTCAAAACTGATAACTTATTCTTCAACCAGGAAGATCTACTCAAGTGCCATGGTTCTTGTTGGATCATCTGCATACTTGGATTAAGCCTCTTCTCCATGTCCAGGGTGGTGTTTGATTCTTACAAAACACATATCAGACGATGGTACTGATCATCTCAGACACTCCGTTTCTGGAAGCTTGTTTCTGTGGGGCTGAGTCTTGCTACCCCTGATGGATCTTGTGAGTATTCTGAACCAGTAGGCTACAGAAAAAAAAGAACAAATTACATAACTACCAGCAGAGAATGCTACCATTGGTCTTATAGTTGTAAAATAATGCAGAAGTACATAAAATAAAAATGAAATTGTCGCTTCGGTTTCCTCACAGTCTTCCTGCCACTGTTCCTGCAACCCCTAGCCTACTTTCCTCCTCAAAGATTTTAGCTTTGAATGATTTTGTGTATCTTATTAGCAAATCCTTTTGCTTTTACATATACATATAGATTTATACTTCATTAGTTCCTTCTTTCTGTTGTATAAAACGTGAAGTTGGCGATATCCTATATAAGATTTTGCAATGTGTTTCTATTTGCAGAGATGCATAGCCTAGAGATTTTTTGTCAGTACATTTAAATCTAAATATTTTTGTTTAATGGTACTTCAAAGTAAATATTCTGTATTTTTGACACTCTTTCCAAAAATTTATTCACATATTTTTGCTTTTATAATAAATGTATTAGACATGCTTACAAATGTGCTTCTTTGAATATAACTACAAGTATTTCTGTTAGACAGGTGCTAAGAAGAGAATCTGGGTCAAAAATGATAGCTATTAATATTTTTAATCAATGAGCCCAAGCTACCCTCCAAGAAGGCTGCTCTAAATTAGCTTTCCCCAAAACACCTACTTCTCAAATGCTTTCCAGTACAGATTTTTCATGAAGATATTAAATTTTGGCAAGTCTGATGGGAAAATAAATTGTACCTTATTATTTTAAATTGCCATTCCTTGTATACTGATGAGATTGAGCATGCTTGTATACGTTCATATTTTTTGTTCAATAAATTTCCCATTTGTACTCTTTGCTCAACTTTTCTGGCTTTTATTTGTTTATATGTAGAACCTCTTTACATATGTCGTATATAAAGTGTCATCTGTTCTGTAAGTTGTAAATTATTATCTCCAAGCTTGTTATTATTTTTTAGCTTAGTAGTCAACGGAGTCAGCTTCTTTCTGTATGGGTCCTGAATTGTGTTTCTTGTTTAAGTTTCGCCATTTTGAAAATTTTAGCCTATTACTATATTATATTTTGCAGGATAATATGCAGCCCTTTAATTTGCTTCCTGGATTTTGAGTGAGACATCAACCCGACATTTGTTTTTCTATTTCCCCCAAACGGCACCCTACTAGTCCATTCTCACACGGCTATAAAGAACTACCTGAGACTGGGTAAGTTATAAAGAAAAGAGTTTAATTGACTCACAATTCCATATGGCTGGGGAGGCCTCAGGAAATATACAATCATTGCAGGAAGGTGAAGGGAAAGCAAGGCACGTCTTACAGCAGGAGAGAAAGAGCAAGGGGAAGCGCTACTTTAAAACCATCATGTCTCATGAGAACTCCCTCTCCATCATGAGAACAGCATGGGGGAAACTACCACTTCAATCACCTCCCACCAGGTCCCTCCTCCCCACAAGCTATAATTCGTGGGGATTATAGTTCCAGATGAGATTTGGGTGGAACACACAACCAAACCATATCAAGCATATAAAATGCATTCCCCTACTTTGGAAAAAGAAACTATATTATTTAGCCTATAATATAGTAATAGGCTAAAATTTTCAAAATGGTGAAACTTAAAATCTGGGATGTCGGTGGCATTTCTGATTAGGACATCTACTAAACTGGAGGAAAATCACAGCCGTCAATGCACTAGCCCGGCCTGCAAATCTAAAATGGCACACTGGGAAATTCATCAAAACAAAAGGCTCTGCACTTTGCCATCTATTCTTGTAACAGTTGCTGAGAAAGAAATTAAAAAGTATGTGCAATGGGTACTTGCCCTCACACAAGAGACTGCCAGCAAATAGAAACCAGGTTATTATATAGAAAATCACTAAACTACTCAGAATTGCTTAAGGGGAGAATAGAGAGCCCTAGCCCAAAGCAGGCTAGAAATATGAACCTCAGAACCTGTGCTTAGAAGTGACAACAACTCTTTGTTTATACCGATGCAAGAATCACACTCCACTTCAGTTGCTTATTTCTCATTACATTTATGCATTTATGCTTCGGTTATTTAGTCATGGTTAAGTATCATTTTCAACGAACCATTTTAATGCACATTATAAACCTAGTTAAGGGTAGCATCACCTCATGAATGGTTACAGAAAGGAACAAAAAATTACACACCATCGTGGTCAAGATTCAGAAGCCCAGAGTACACGGACTGGAAAAACACCAGTCTTTACACATCAGGGGCTGCAGGAAGCTTCCCATGTGTAGGCTTCGTGGGCACCCAGTGACTTCTGACTGAGTAATTGATATCTAATCACAACATTTAAACCTTGGGTATCCCATAGGAGATGATGGTATTTCTATAGGAAAAGACAGCAGGCACTCATTGGTTGACATAGACTTGGGGATGTCAATACTGTGATTTCTTCTGTACATGGTTCATATGGAGGGGGGAAGCCACCTTAGAACCGTCAACTCATACATGAAGGCCAAAATCTTTCCAGAAATGTCAACAGTGTAAATAAACTCATCTTTCCTGTATAGCATTGTCTTCAGGGAAGAGAACACATTGGCAGGGCTAGAATTTAAGGTCAGTCTCAGTTTTTTGTTTTTATTTTTAATGGAGTCTCACTCTGTCACCAGGCTGGAGTGCAGTGGCGTGATCTTGGCTCACCGCAACCTCCACCTCCTGGGTTCAAGTGATTCTCCTGACTCAGCCTCCTGAGTAGCTGGGGTTACAGGTGCATGCCACCACACCCAGATAATTTTTTTGTATTTTTAATAGAGTTGGGGTTTTACCATGTTGGCCATGATGGTCTTGATCTGTTGACCTCGTGATCCACCTGCCTAAGCCTCCTGAAGTGCTGGGATTACAGGCGTGAGCCACTGCGCCCGGCCCACCTCCGCTTTCAGGCTGACCAGTTTGGTAACCTGACTCTCTCTCTCTTTCTTCAATTTTCTAATCAGTAATATCCATTTCTCCTCATCTCACTGAGATGTGAGAATAAATGAGAAAATAAAACAGACGTAATATGCTTTGAAAGGTGCCATGTTAGTAGTACGAGGTATGGTTATTAATTTTGTAGGTATTACTAAGAACCAATAAAGAAAATCTGAATTTCACACTACACCAACTAACTGTACCTTGAACTGAGAACTAACAACTGGGTGTCAGAATACAGAGGGTATATATATTTTTCATAGTTCCTCCGTAGTAAAATTATTTGCAAGGCACCATATGCTTCGGGGCGTTTTATTCTTTAGGAGACTACTAACACAAGATATCTGGTAGCTCCAAATTCTTTCATTAACAGATAAACTAGAACAACCCAGATTGTAGGTTCTAGTAGTAAACATACGCTTTAGCACAAAAAGTTAGCGATACGTATTTCAGCAGCAAAACAAGAGGAGAACATTTTATTTAGATACATTTTCTTGATTGCAGTGAATAATGCCAACATTTGCAGTTGTGAGAATAATGTTCTTAGATTCAAATATGCAACATAATAAGACAAATGCATAGTAGAGAACCAGATAGGCAGGCAAAAGTGCTGTGAAGCATGTCAGGGAAATCATTACTATCTATTTATTGCCAGGCCACCAATACTTTGGAATTGTTGAAATTTGAAGCAAATTTAGAGGCTGTCTTAGTCAATATCATTTTTTTAAAACATTTCAGAATTTCCTTGGTAAAAAGTGTTTGCATAAGGGTTTTTGAAAAAATATAGCTTTCTCCTACATCTCTTGAGAGGACAGGTGATCCTGTGCATACAGGTTAATGCAGATATGTGATAATTGATCCATGCACGTGGCTCTGGAGCCCTGCTGGAAGCACGGTGGATGACTGTTTCGTCCTGCTGGAAATGGCCAGCACCCGCCACCCTCCTTCAGGACTCCCAGCTCCTTGCTGCGGAGCCTGCTATCCTGATAGCTCTCCCAGCCTGAGCTCTGACCTATCTTCTCCGGTCCAGCCACAGGCTCTCAACCACCCAGCCCACCATCCTGCCCACTGCCCTGCTTTCCAGTCATAATGATCTCGTTCCTAAGAACCCTGAGAACAAGGCAGCCTCTGCACTTCCATATTTTTGCGTTTGTTCTTGCACCCCTTCCCCCACCATGTGGTCCCCATCATTGCTAATGTGTCCTTCCTTCCCAGTCCAATTGCTTGGTTCTTCGATTCTTCCTCTCTGCTACTTCCAGGGTAGAATTTAGACACTTCGTTTTTTAATTACTGGTTTACACCATGGATTCCTAGAGTGCCAGAACTTCTGTATCCATCCATCATTTAGCACAGGATCTGAACTACAGTTGACAATGGGTGTGACCTGGTTCAGGGGAAGACTGGAAAGATATCCTTGATTTTCATTGCTTCATACTTTACATCTCTGCTACCAGAGAGAAAGGAGTGGTTTCAGGTAAAGCACCTGAGCACTGATGTATTAGACAATTCTTTTTGATCTCAAGAGGAATCGCTATTACTCACTGACTGACAGGAAACTTTTCAAGAACCCCAGAACGCCCTCGCAGGCAAGCCATCCTGCCTGGCTGTGACCCTGCTCTCCTGTTCTCTACCTGATTCCAGAAAAGGCTAAAGGTTTCATTGCTCCATTTCAGCCTTGGCAGGTTCTAGCTTCGTGTGGTATCAGAGTGCTGGTGGGAGGTAGAAAGCACCGCATAAAGTGGTAGTGTAGGAGTGCCCTGGGGTCAGCTTACCCACAGCAAGGCTGTGAGAACACCCTGCCAGGGAAAGAGAAGCATGCAGGGTAAAAGAGTAGAGACTTACATTGGAACATAAATTTGCAATACCATAAAAACTCATACATTTTTATCATTTCTCATTCATTCATTAATATTTACTGTATGCTGGTATATGTCAGGATCTGCAAGGGGTGTGAAGTAACTCATGGTAAAGCAGGCATCATCCCCATACTCAATGAGTGAGCAAAACAGCAAAATGGAACAGAATTTCAGTAGCATGTGAAACACCTTGACAGGAGGAGGAAGTGAATGATTTGGTGCCTAACGTGGTGCAAGGGGTTCAAGTGTCTGTAAATTTAAGTGTAGACCTTGGCTTGGCTTTTCAGGAAGTGCAGAAACTCTACTGGTAGATAGAAATTCGGTGCTGCTTGTTTTCATAGCATCTGTGGTATGATCTATATCATGTTTTAATCTGTGATAAAAGTGTTAAAGCTTTCTGGAAAATATCACATACCGAATAAAATATGTAACTTTTTTTCTGATTACAGAGATCACATTTTATTAATAGTCCGCACTATTACAAATATTGCTTGTAATCTTTGTTTCGATCATTGTTCGAACAAGCATAGCGGCTGTCAGGAAATTTTATAAAGGAGAGGTGATGGATAAACTCATGAAGAAACTTTCAGTGCAATCCATTTGTAGAAATTCCACTCCTTTCTTTCAAGAGACAGTGATCAGGAAGAGTGACCATAGTTACGTATAAGGTCATCGGAGATGCTGGAGAAGAGATGATGTGTCTAATTGATAGGTAACAGGCGGGTGAGCAGGGAAGACAAATGGATAAAAATACATTATGTGATACAGTTAATGTTACATTAATCAAAAGGCACGTTTGTTTAGTTGGTCTACAGCTTCTGTTTCTGTGTGACTAAAAAGTAAAACGGCTAGTATCTGTTCAGCTGTTACTTCGTGGAAGAACCAATTCTGGTGTGTGATAGGGTTAAAACAGATTCCATCTGACATTCTAAGCAACTACATAGGCAGTTCTGGACACAGATTGCTGTTTTGAATACAATGACCGCAAAAAGCAAATTGTTGTGAATACCAGGTCAGATGAAGAGTATCTGAAGGAGCTGAATTTTTGTTCCAAGAAGAGAAGACTGTATTTTCCTCAAGTACAAGAATGATGAATTTAAGTGTGAGGGAGATGAATTTTATCCTGCATGGTGACCAGAGATAGAGGTTGGGCCACTTAATGAAGGGTCCAGGGGACAGAGTCCAGCTCAGTATTGAGTCTTGTCTTCTCTTGGGAAATGGTGCTATGGTTTGAAGGTATCCTCCCAAAGCATGTGTTGGAAACCTAATCTCCAATGCAAGAATGTTGAGAGATGGGACCTTCGGGATGATTAGGCCAGGAGGGCTCTGCTCACTTGAGTGGATTAATGAGATTATCAAGGGAGCAGAGGAGTGAAAGTGAGAATGGGTTTCTAGTAAAAGGATAAGTCTGACCTCTCTCTCTCTCGTGTACACACACCATCTCTTGCCCTTTTGCCTTCCACCATGCGACGCAGTAGCACAAAAAACCCAACCAGACGTGGGTCCCTGGATTAGGGGCTTTCCGGCCTCCAGAGCTAGGACATAAATCTCAAGCTGGCTCAGGCCATCCTGGCACAACCCAGGCTGCTGCTTCAGAAGATGCAAGCACTAAGTGTTGATGTGTCCATATGGTGCCGAGATGCCCAGAGTGCAGAAGCTGTGAGGGCATGGCTTCCTCCACCTGAATTGAAAAGGATGCCTTAGACAGCCATAGTGCCCAGGAAGAGACTTTTGGTGGGGTGGAGCTGCTGCAGAGAATCCCTGTGAGGGCAATGCCCAGCAGAACTGGGATAAAGGCCACTGTAAAGACCCCAGAACTGTAGAGCCACCTGTGTGCGACTCTACCCCGGGAAAGCCATTGCATGGCTTCAGCCCAACAAAACCATGGGAAGTGGGGCCTATTCTGTAGGCTAAAGGCTCCCTGTTGGTCTTAGGGTTTACTTGAGAACTGTTCCTCCTTTCTTCTTTCCTGCTGTGCCCTTTTGGACTGGGAATGTCTGTCCTATGCCTGTTCCACTACTGTATTTTGAAAACAGATGAATTATTTCAGACTCACAACATGTCAAGATCCCATTTCTACAGAAAATTAAAAAAAAAGAAAGAAATGGTGGACATGGTGGCACATGCCTGCCCCAGTGTGTCCAGAAGGGGGATGATGGAGAAAATGATTATTCTGTAGGCTTCAGGTACCCTGTTGGTCTTGGGGTTTACCTGCTGACTGTTCCTCCTTTCTTCTTTCCTGCTGTGCCCTTTTAGAATGGGAATGTCTATCCTATGCCTGTTTCCCTATTGTATTTTGAAAACAGATAACTTGTTTAATTTCACAGACTCACAGTTGGAGGAAAATTTGCCTCAGGATGAATAGTGCCTTATTTCTCACCCATGTCTAATTTAGAAGAGACTCTGTATTTTTGTTTGAGCTGATGCATTGGGGAATACATTAAGCCATTGGGGTGTTATTGGGCATTCTATAACTACTCTCGTCGTAGTTTTGGCAGAACTGTTGCATGCAAAAAAGGCCAATCCATATGCAGATCAAATATCCATTCCAGGATGGACAAAATGTTGCCTCTTTCACGATGGATGTTGTCCAACATACTCAGCCTGCCATAACATAACTGGCTGATCACCCTGGGAGATGGTGCCACCTCAGGGGCCTCAGTTTTGGTATTTGCTACTGGCAGATTGGGCACTTAATGGTGGCTGTAGACAGGTTGGCCTTGATGAGTGGAGATCCTTATTGCTGAGCCCACGCATAACCTCCATCGCTGCCACTATGGACACTTTATTCATGAGCCTATTGGGTGATGACAGGCCAGGCTGGGGAAATAGGCCAATTGGCCACAGAATGGGACATCCTACTCACTGTTGTGGCATTCCATGGAGCATTTCTTCTGACCAAGGAACGAACTTCACAGGCAAAGAGGCGCGGCCATGGGTTCACGTTCATGGAATCCAATGGTCTTATCATGCTCTTCATCAATCTGGAACAACTTTCTTGGTAGAGTTGTGGGATGGCCTTTCGGAGACACAGTTGTAGTGCCAGCTAGGTAACAAGTCCCCAGGGTTCTCAGTCTTTTGTGGGGCTGAAGCTGTATAGCTTCTCTAGAACTGTGCATGTTCTGAATCAGCAGCCAATAAATCATATTTTTTTTCTTAGACAGCCAAGATTCATGAGCCCAGGTATCAAGGAGTGGAGATGGAATTGGCACCACCCATCACTACCCCTGGTGATCCATGGGGACAATTGACTTCCTGGTTCCATGACTTTTGCTCTGCTGTTCTAGAGGGAGACGTTTCTACAAGAACACATAACAACGAATTCACTGAAATTGAAATTAAGATCACCACTTTGTTTCTTTGGACGCCTCATGCCTCTGAGTCAAAAGAATAAGAAAGTAGTTATGGTATTGGCTGGAGTGATTAGCTCAGGTTACCAAGGGAAGATTCCACCATTTTATCACAGCTGTGACCCCAGGACCAGTTACAGAAACAAGGATGGAAATTGTCATGAGTATTCCTCCCTGCTCTGTTATGAATGCGTTTGTATGAATGCGTTTGTATGTATATATGTGTGTATCAAGCCAATGTCTTTTTTTATTCCCGTATTATATCTTTATCATATCATGTAAAAATTACTGCTGTACATTACTATTTAAGTACTGTTAATTTGACATCATAGTGTTCAGGTTACGGGATATCAGGAAAAGAGCGAACATCATCTAAACACTTTACTTCTTCTTCTGTGTAAAACTGTAGTTTCATTATGTTTGGCAGAAATTTTAGTTTGTTATTGTCATTATTTGGAGATTAAGTATGGCTTAAGGAGTAGTGTATGGGTGTCAAGTCGACAAAGAATGGCCTTTTTTTTTTTTTTTTTTTGAGCTGGGGTTATACTCTGTCACCCAAGCCGGAGTGCAGTGGGGTGATCACAGCTCACTACAATCTAGGCTTTCTGGACTCAAGTGATCCTCCCACCTCAGTCTCTACAGTAGCTGGGACTCTAGGCACATTCCACCATGCCCAGCTAATACTTTTGCATTGTAGTGACATGCTTTTGCCATTTTGCCCATGATTGATGATCAGACTGCCGGGATAAATAAATAAAGGAGGCTGGGCGTGGTGGCTCATGCCTATAATCCAGCACTTTGGGAAGCCAAGGCGGCAGGATTGCCTGAGCCCAGGAGTTCGAGGCCATCATGGGACAACATGCCAAGACCCCATTTCTACAAAAAAATACAAAAAAATTAGATGGGCATAGTGGCACACACCTGTGGTCTCAGCTACTCAGGAGGCTGAGGTGGGAGAATCACTTGAGCCCAGGCGGTCAAGGCTGCAGCTAGCTGTGATGGCAGCACTGCACTCCAACCTGGGTGAGGAGCAAAATCTTGTCTTAGTAACAACAATAGAAAAGCGTAACAAAGACGCAGGGAAAGTTAAATATTTAGTTTTAACGAAAATATTTTTAGTTAAAACTGTGCATATCTATGGACATTCATGCAGAGGTAAGATCTAGGACAATAAGGTATGATCCAGTGGTAGCCACCTGGAGGGAACCTGGCAAAGTCTGATTGTTCAGATTCTTCTTGGCCTCTCTGTGACAGTTTCTTTCCAGGTATAGATGGTTCAGGGCAGGCCACCTGTCACATGAATGTCTTCAGGGGAGGAGTGAGGGAGAAGGTCAGAGAGTGACCTTCCTGCTTGTGAGGTTTTCTCAGCGTCCTTCAGTTTAAAATACTCAAAATGAGGAAGTGCCATATTGGGGGGTATTTTGTTCTCATCCCCAGCACAACCAATGCAGAGAAAGGCATCAGAATGTGAAATGCTTCAGAAACTAAAATTATCATGCAGAGGGAAAATAATGAGGAAAATAAAGGCCCGACTCAAGTGTAAATAAAGCTGATTGCAGAAACAATAATTCCTTTGTTTACTCTTTTCAGCTGATATGTATCTTGTACATAACCAACGCGAGATAATTAGAACTTCTTCCTATTAGAATTCCTTCCTAATTTCAACATAAGTTCTATCTCACTGTTCCACAATTTATTTGGAGATATGATACATCATTTTTCATAGATATTTATCAGGTGCTTATTTCATGATTTTTTAGTCAAAATAATTGACTAATACCAAATCATAGCTTGTTAGAAATGAAAATTAACTACAGTATATTTTCAAATGGCAAATGTAGGTTTCATGTAAAAATTAATGAAATTTTTGAGGCACAGTGGACATAGGCTAAAATTTAAATATTACTCATTGCAATATATTCATTATTTTGGATTTGGTAAAGAGAAAATATTACATATTGTCCTTTTTTTTCAAGAATACTGGCAAACATTGCAATATTGGTTTTTATGAAACTCATGGTATTGACCCATATGCTTTTGGCTCAATTGCATTCTTTCTGGTTCTTAGGTGTGTGCATAGCATAAAGAATGATTAAAAATATCCAACTGTATGTTTTGAATTGGTACATAACAGTAGTAATCAATGCAAATACATATATTTAAATCAACTAAAGCCGAACTCCTCAAACAGCAAAATTTCAAATTACCTTTAAGGTTCCCCAAACAGAATCCTACTCATTCCCTAATCGGCATGCAGCAATTTCACTTTAGTGTAGGTACACCAGCTCAGAATTTGTGCCTGCTCAGGGCTACACTTCACTCAACTCAAATCAGAAATGTTGTTCTGTCTGGAGAGCCAGCGCATTTCCACAACAGGAGTTCATTTGACCACATGCTGGTGTTCGCCAGAAAGTCACTTGTATTTAAATCAGAGACACAAAGCCCTTTCTTTGGCTCCTCTGCCCCTCCCCCTCTGCCACCCGGGTATGTTTTCCTTAGCATGTGTAATGTTAATTGGAGTTTCATGTGTGCGCTTGGATCTGAATACACGCCCAGATGTGACTTTTGTAAGCAAGTTCTTTCACACTGAGCCCTTTCGTATTTCAAATAAAATTGTACCACACAAGATATCTTCAATTAAAAAAAAAAAAAATCTAAAGGACACCACCATCCGGATTTCTAAACACAACATTAAAAAAGTATTATATTACATCTATATTCTGAATTAGGTCATCTAATTTTGATTCTTGAATTTTTTCTTCCTTTCCACTTTAAAAACTGCACAGATCCTAGGGATGTGATCTTAGCTGAAAGACCAAATCTGTGTTATTCACTATAAGAAATCATCGAATCCTGTTTGGCTTTGTAGAAAACTGAGGACAATATTAGAAATCCTGTAAGGTAAACAGTGTATACACACTCATGTCAACTGCCTAAAATTCATTTCATTTGTACCTTTGCCTGTTGTTTTCGTTATTTTGTAAGGACAGTAGATAAGACAGAAGGCGAATACCTGCTTTTGTGTATATCCTGCTGGAGCTGGAGAGGAAAGCAGGGTGGAGACAAGATGAGAGGGCTAGGTGTGCGAAGAAGGAAGCAGCAATTAAGCCACACTTCCTGCACGGTCTGTGCAAACTCACAAAATCATCTCCAGGGTCATGTGGCCAAGTCTGCTTTTATTTAGCAGGAATTCTCTTATCTTTTAAGTCAATGAGTCTTGATTGTCTCCAACAGAATTAAATAAAAGCTGAATCTCAGTAACAAAGGCAGACTTGTCTCTTAAAAACACATGCACTCCTGTGTCCTACAGCTAAAGGCAATACAGCTAAATTTTGTCATGGTTGGGGGAAATTATAAAAGTAGTGTTCTAGAGCAAAGCATTTCATACTTAAAATCTAGAGAGGCATCAGTTTTACTCAGTCAAAGGAAATGGGGGAAAATCCACCGTGAGCCATGATGTGCCCGCCAATAACACTCCGAGCTGAACTCTCAGCCATTTTTGAAGAGCTCATTTATAACCCTTCTCCTTGTTCTACTTCTTTGGCAAAGGCAGACGCCAAAACAAATAATTACCATAATTATTTTGGTCCAAGATTACATCCTTTTAGAGGGTACACATTCGTTTTTGTATTGGATTTTATTAGTCACGTACATCTGAGTACAATTTTTATTACACCTATTTGTGAATACCAAAACATTTGTCCCACTCATAGTGGAATGGGCTGATAACGTAACATATTCTTACCTCCTTTAGACTCTTTCCTCCTGCATTTTTTCATCACCACCTTAGTTTTCCTCTCTCTACTTTGAGAGGTACAGCAAATAACATGCATAATTTAGTTTTGAGCTTTTAAAAGCAAAGAAGTAGACTTAGTTTTTCCTCAGAGCATTTTATTAAGGAAATATTCTTAAAGCTAAGAAAAATCCAATCGGAAATACAAAAATGAAACAAAAATGCACAAAGATATATTTTATTATACAGGGCTTGTTTTGATCAATCAATAAGACCAAAAAATTTTTAAGTCCATATTTCAGTGCAAATATCAATGGGGGAGGTTAAATTCAAGTCTCCAATGTTTAATGAGGAGTCTATTTCATTCTTATTAACTGAAATACTTTAAAAACCAAAGTGGTTAAACTTAATAATTTTATTAGACTGTAATAGTTATTTTATTAACATTTTTTCTCCAAGGATTTTTCTGTCTGATTATGAGTACTTTGCAATTTCAGACAGTATGATGGATGCTGCTTTTCTATGACAAGAATTTTAACAGCCTTCCTCAGCCCTCAATGCACACCCAATTATGCGTCTGAGCTAGTAACCTTGAATTTATGTTGCCATGGTGACAAACTGGTCATGCATTATGGATTATCATTGAAATTCTACACTCCTACCTAGCATAATGAGAGTTGGGGACTTAATCAAATCAGCCATTCTGTGTGACACAAAGTGAAGAACTAGCTCTTATTGTTCAGCGCCTAGAAAGGAAGCAGGCCTGCCGGGGAGGCAGCTGCGGCGCTCCAGCCTGATAGATGGCCCTTATATACATTTGTGAATGTATAGACAGATGGTGCTCAGTGCCTGGAATTTCCAGCTTAGGCAGCAGCTGTTCGGATAACCTCTGCCGTCTCACCTTGTTGTCATGGAACATTGAACAGAGACTGAGAATGTGTGTGGATACACTGACAATCTGACTGCATTTACACTCATGGCATCCTCTTTTATCTTAAGATGCTGGGCTAGAAGGAAGGCAGAGTGAGGGTAGAGGAGACGGGCGGGGGAGGGCGGCCAGGAGTGCAAACTTCGGAAAGCCCAGAGCCTGCTGTTGGAATATCTCCCATTGCCATTTTCTACGAAGAAAGACAGACAGTGTTAGGGTGGTCATCTTTGCCTTGGAGAAATCTAGTTTCCTGCATTCTCAAAGCCCAGAAATCATAGGCAGAGTCTATGCTTGGATATGGCTGAAGCTCCCTCTTTCCCTGTAGGTAATAGGTATCTTTGTTATCGCTTCGTCTGTTATAGACAAAATAGCAGCAACTGAAGGTCGAAAGGAGCAGATTGGATGTCAGGTCAGCATCTAAACAGAGACGAGAGCACTGACTTCATGTGGTGACTCTGAACGTGCTGAGGATAAACCAGTGGAGAAATAGCAATGAGTAATTCCTGATTTGAAGTAGTTTTCACACAAATAGACTTGTTAAATAATTTTTCTGTTCGTCCAAAATTATCGAATTAATGCAAAGCTTTAGAAAGGCAGCTGCTTGTGAACAGAACATCCAACTCCATGAGTCTCAGATTCCACGAACATGTTTCTCCACCAAGGAATGAACACATATAATTAAGCTTGCAGGCCACCTGCCCCCTTCCTCTCTCCCCGCGGCATCCCAGGGTCATCGATAAGGTTGTGGTCATTAATAACCCCATAAACCCCAAGCTTTACAGGACCTGTAAAACGCCACCGGTGGACAAGCATTCTACTTGCTGATTGCTTTCATAGGAAATTTTCTATTTGCTTAATTTTGTTATTTTGTAAATTATTTTTTTCGTTTCTTCCCAATGTCAAAATTTAAAACTGCCACGCCCATGTGATTTGGGAGGCTTATTTGTGTGTGCATGGAGGCAGGCCTTTCTTAGATGTTTATGAGGCCTCATGCTTCTGGCCCGATCTGCTGAACCTCTATGATTGCAGAATAAGGAAAAATGCATCAGTGGAACGTTCTTTGTCCCAATAGATTATAACTGCTCTGAAAAAGGCATCACACTCTCTTAGGTAAACGCCTAGCTGCCTATGAGGTATGTTGGCAAGGTCCAGGAAACACGACAAGCTCTGTGGCCCACGTTATCCATACCTGTGGCCAGTAAGAAGGTAGCTTTTTATATGTCTTGAAATCAGGTCAATATTACACATTTAAAAGCTTCTTGGGTCTATTCTTGACACCTAGGTAATTGTGCGCATTGGAAATTTTAAGAATTAATGGAAAAGTTTTTGTTATTTCTGAGTGCTGTTCTGGGCTATTTATCCATATATAGACATAAAGACTTACGTATATCTTACGCATGTAAAACTGTCATTAAAACAATGACATTATATTAAAAATAAACTATAAGATTTGCCATAAAATTAAATAACTAAATGAAAAACATAGGAACAAAATCTGTAACTACCTAAATATATTTGTAAGCATCTGTCTTATATGAGTTTGGGTAGAGGACGTAGTTTATGTTAAATATAAAAATACGACATTTATTTGAATTCTGCTCTTTGTGTCCATGCATGAGCAGCAGCTTAAATATAGAATCACCAAAAATATTTTACTCCACTTCTCATTTTTCCCGTGAAACAACACTTAATGGGTGGTTCTATTTTTCCTGTAAAAGTTTTACAAATGGCCATACTGAGAGCCTGCATCAAATGGTACTTTGAGCTCTAGTTATATATTTTAAATTTTTGACAGAAATCAAGTAAGAGATAATGCATTTTTCCATTCATTCTTGAAAATTACACATATATAAATATCCTCTAGACAGATATATTTAAAATAGTCACAATTAAAAGGCACTTTGTTTATTTTCTTTAAAAATAATTATATAGGTATTATCTCAGCCAATAGAAAATCTTTTTCTGAAACAAAAATCATTCACATTTTAAGAAAATTCTTATTTTTAAACTGTCTTTGAAAGTTTGCAAATTTTCAACGTATATTAAATACCTGTATATTAGTTAATTAAGCATGCAGTAAATATAGAAGCAGGTTCAAAGTCTGCATGTCTAAAGCCAACATTTATGGACTGGAACTTAAGTATGACGACAATGTTTAAAATCGAAAGCATATTGTCAATTGCAGAGGTTGAACCATGGAAATTAGGTCAGCCTTTAGGGCCAAAGGAGCCTCTTCATTGAACTCTTGCCTTATTTGCTTTTATCCTCAACCAATCCTCCAAGATAAGAATTATCTCACTGCATTCTTTTTATTTATTTATTTATTTATTTAGACAGAATCTTGCTTTGTTGCCAGGCTGGAGTGCAGTGGCACCAGCTTTGCTCACTGCAACCTCTGACTCCCTGGTTCAAGCAATTCTCCTGCCTCAGCCTCCCTAGTAGCTGGGATCACAGGCACACGCCACCAGGCCCGGCTAATTTTTGTATTTTTAGTAAAGACAGGGTTTCACTATGTTGGTCACGATGGTCTTGAACTCCTGACTTCATGATCCACCCGGCTCAGCCTCCCCAAGTGCTGAGATTACAGGCATGAGCCACCATGCCCGGACCTAACATACTTGGGTAATTTCTATTTTTTGTGTGATTTCAGTGTCTCTCACACATGGAACCATTTTTACCATCCCTCTTGTTAAATAGATTAATAGAACTCAACAATATGCAGTACAAAATTTGCATTTTGTGTATTTATACTTATTAAAGATGTGCTAAAATCGCATACAAGTTGGGAACGGCGTGGCGAGAAGACAAAGAATTCTTAAAGGAGAATGTATGAAAATGTGTTTTCCTGTCCTTAGGGGTCTTGGAATTTAGACTGGATATTGAAAGATTTAGAAACTGGCCTTCCCACTTTGAGCTCATATCTTGCTCTATGGTGGTGAAATGGAAATAGAGCTGCCAGCATCCATGCCTCACTCCCCAAGCTTCCACTCCAGAGAGATTTCCACCGGGAGAGGCACACAACAGCCAGTGATTTCCAGCTCGGCTTCACTGAACGTGCCCGTGTGTCTTGGATCTTACTGCATGGCTGTTGGCTGTGGAGGAAACATGAGGCTGCAGTCTCAGAGCTCCGGCTGTGCCAGCACCCATGCCATCACACCCAGCCCTCTGTGTGGCTCTCATTGTCCATTGGTGCCCATGCGCCAGGGTGGCTGGACCTGCTTTCTGTCATGAATGAAGCGGCATAGTTTCAGAAGCGTGTGTTTGAGGAGAGTTGTGTACTATTTTGTTGTGAAAAACCAGAGTGAGCATCTTTGACCTAGGTCTTTGCTGCCCATAGGCTGGTGAGGCTGTGGCTCCCCTCCCGAAAAGGAAGGTCAACCTAACCGTCCGAATTCAAACAGGCTTCTCCCTCCTTTAGACTACGTCACATAGGAGCATCAACTTGATGAATGAATGAACCTACACCTGAAGCAAAGTGGCCTCTTAGAGGAGAAGTCAACACACTCATCCAGATGCAGATTCCTACAGGTTAGGAAGCCAGGCGGGGACGCAGAGGGTCAGATTCAGGGCTGAGAGCTGAGATGGCCCACAGCTTCGCTTGGTCAAAGTCAGGTCAACTGGGCCTTCAAACATTTCCTTCTCTTTTCTTCTGCTTTACCACAGCCTGCTCTGACCCTTGGATCTCCCCTGACCAAATCTGCTCTCAAGCTGCTGCAGTTGCTAAGGGGAAATGTAAGATGTGTTCTAGAAACACCTCTACTCGGCTCACCTGAGAGCAAGGGCCTATACTTAGGCTGTGAGGTGTAAACTACAGCTGAGAAAATGGGAAACTTGCGTATTCCTCCTGCTTCCTTAGTCAGTGTGAATGTAGTCCTGCAGCCACAGTGTACAATTGTTCCTTGGAAGAGGCAGGTGGAGGCCAGAGAGGCAGCAGCATCAGGATGTGATGAGCAGGTAAGGTTCCCCAGGAAGATGCAAACCACGAGCAAAGATTGCTCCTGGGTTCCACCTGCCACCTCCACCCGCCCTTCTTTATGCACAGCCTGTGTGTCTGCACTGGCACCTATGTCTGTGTGTTTGTGCTTAGAATGTGGGAACAGCATGGTGTAAGGCACATGTTTTTGAATATCTTTTAAGCAGCAGAGCGTTGTTTCAAGTAAAATCCTAAGAAATGTGGTCTATCATACAGATTGAAGGAAATGTGGGAGGAAGTGGCATCGTGACCTGCTCCTCCACCAGGTCAGTCCTCACAGATTCCCCACAGTTCCCGGCAGAGTATGAAGAATCCCTTCTGTTCAGGAACAGAGTGGGAAAAACCACTGGTCCAGCAGAAAGCAGGAAAATGAGTGCAACACCAGCAAATTCTACAAAACCTTGAACAATCCTCTTAGCATTCTGTCACCTTATCTGTAACATGGGAAAATCACACCCCTCTGTGAAAGACTTCATGAGTTAAAGAAATTCAACACAGAATAACATGAATAGAGTGTAAGAAAATGGTGAAGTAGTCACATGATGTTGTCTGGATTTCCTGAAAATCTGCTTAGGAAAAAAGGGTGTGGAGTTATACTTTGAATAATCATATGCAATCTCTAGGAAATTTTAGAAACAAAATAAATTGTAACAGATATTTAGGAAATGCACCTATCTGTATGTTCATATACTCACCTCCTTCCCACACTCCAATTCAAATACATGCCCCAACAAAAATACATTGGAAAGAATCTCAAGTCACTATTTTGTGCCAAAGTGAGATTGAACCACAGATATATTTTCATTAATTTATTTATAAATTTTATTTAGTCAGTATCCATCAGCTTAATAAAAATTTTTCATCAAATAGACAAAATATAAACTATAGAGTAAGTTATAATAGGAAATTGATGTCTTTGGGTTTATTTCATTTCATGTACTCTAAAATTCTTTCTGGAGTTCTGACATCCTGAAAAAATTTGTAGCATCTCTGATTCTCAGATTTTAACTCTGAGTGCTTCATTTTTCAAACCTACTAAGATATGTTAATGCTTGGAATCATATACATGTATGTGTGTGTATATATATATATATATATATATATATATATATGAAGAAAAGTAGTTCATTCAGGTTCGAAACTAATTTATCATCAATTTGAGAGATTATTATTTAATTTTCATCTGTGATGTCAACTTTCTATTTGCTTGGTAGAACTGGACTTGCTCAGAACACTGTCCAGCACCTCAGAGGAGACCCAGCTAATGCCAGGGCTTAGCTCAGACCTTGTGAGTCATATCTCCTCACTAGACTCTGATGGATGGAAGAGCCTGAGTCATCCTTAAAGTGACCTCCCACCCTCTAGGTCTGTGGCCTCATGGCTGCAGAGCAGTCCCTTGGCTCAGCATCTCCCTCACTCCATGACGCTGTAGCAGTGGAAGAAGGGATATTAGGTATGAAGTAAGTGATCTAGTTTGGCTGTGTTCCCACCAAAATCTCATCTTGAATTTAGCTCCCAAATCTCCATGTGTCATGGGGAACACCCAGTGAGAGGTAATTGAATCATGGGGATGGGTGTTTTCTGTGCTGTTCTCATGATAGCACATAAGTCTCACAAGATCTGATGGTTTTATAAAGGGCCGTTTCCCTGCACACACTCTTGCCTGCCGCCTTGTAAGACCTGACTTTGCTCCCATGCTTTCCACCATGAGTGTGAGGCCTCTCCAGCCATGTGGAACTGTGAGCCCATTAAACCTCTCTCATTTTTTTTATAAATTACCCAGTCTCAGGTATTTCTTCATAGCAGTATGAAAATGGACTGATACACTAAGGGAAAGCTTCTGTGGTTTTTCTTAGCCATGACCAAGTCAGTCCTGGGGCATTTAGAACACAAGTCAGTCAATTGTCCTTGCTTTAGCAATATAATTCTCCACAAGAAAGGGTGGCCAGATGTTGCTGTTTTCCTGTGATGGTACTGGTTTCTTCCTATGGACCTCACTTAATTATTAGGTGCATTTTCATTCACTCCCAAAGGTGCAAATTTGAATAATCGACATTATGGTTAACCCATTCATTAACATTACTACATAGTGTAATTAAATTGTATTACTATTATAAGTCAAGATTCAAGATAAAGCAAAGTTTAAGTAACTATATCAATAAGTAGTATATAAGCGTTTCGTTATCTGAATTTAAATTATTATTTATCAGTGCCTAGATGATTTCTAACATTCTGTAACTGCAGTCACACAGAAACAGCCTCTGCCTTTCAACACTTCTTCAACGAAGTAGGAAGAGCCTTCAGTCTTTTAAGATTCCAGTGATGACCATACTGCTGGGCAGTTTGTGTCTTTAAGTCACGTTTCAGGGTTGACGTCTGAGCAGCAGTGACATAAAATTCTGATGTCACCATACTCAGCTGTTCTCCAACCCGCCCTGGCTCGCACTCCCTTTGGTATCTTCTGAAGTCATAGTACTGGGTGTGTTCGTTATTTTTGCTCTCATCTAAGACCCAGAACAGAAATGCTCTGTGCTGTGGTTCACAAGAAGAGAGAACAAAGAGGATGCCCCAGCTGTACGTTTTGAAGATAGCAGCATGTTTGTTGAGCAGAGTGCACACTGATTTCTTTACAGAACAATAGTAATTTTTCATCATAAAATAAAGCAATGCAGGTTATTATTAAGGAGGCACATCTTAATATGTGAAAAGCCCCATAATATACAGGTAGTTCACTGTAAAATGCCAGCTGGCATTTAATAAGAAAGACAATGGGAAAGAGGGAGAGAAAGGGAGAAAGAATGAAAGGAATTGTTTCCGCCAATACATGTCCACACCAAATGTTGATTTGGTGATGCTAAACAAATGCAATTTTAATCTTCTTATAAACTAATTAAACAAAATGTTTTAAATAAAAATAAACTATATTCTAAAATAACTATAAAATATGTAAGTACAATTTGCAATAAAAATACTTTACACCACAGTATATTTATTTACTTTTGATTTCCACCCATCCAAGTGTTGCCATAATGAATTCAACTTTGAAAAGAAGGCTAAGATCCTCTGACATTGCTATAGTGCACTTAGGGTAGAAAAACAAAAGGCACAACCAGCCATGGGCTGAATGATGAGTCGAATTGGTGCAGAAGGTCTAAAGGTCATAGTGAGTTAGAAGAGAAATACTAGCAATATAGCAGAGGAACAATATGTAAGAAGCAAAAAAATCACTGTACGTATTCAGGTGAGGTGAATAATCAGTAGCCAGTGTTGGTCAGATGAGTCCAAGAATCTTAGCATAGTAAAGACATTTTCAACTTCAATTGTGCTCCAGAGAACTTGGGGCATGATAAGAAAGAAAAAATGAGATGAAGCAAAACTGGAAAATTAGAACTAAGTGCTAAGGATTACATGCTTTTTCTTATCAGAGCAAAGATGTAGAGATCTTATAATAGGCTTTAACCAACAGGCAGTAAGAGAGGAAACCGGGCCCGCTGAGGAAGACAGGATGGGCAAAAGTAGCCTTGAGTTTATGCATGGATACTTTCAATTAAGCCGAGAGAGAAGGCTTTTCTCTCAACATAGGTATTACATTACTAGGTTATGACTGAGGGAAGCTGAAGTTTGCTTCCCAAGAGGATTTTGTGTTTGCTTTTCTTTTGTGGAGGGCTGGGGACAGCCTGAAGAGGGACTCACTTCTTCTCTGGTTCCTGTGAGTCTTTCCGTGGGATGCAGGCACCTGGCTGACAGGTGTGCCCTGACTTTCCCTGTGAGCTCACTGGCAGTGTTGGCCAATCCCTGTATGGAGCTGGATGGTTATCGACGGTGGGTTCGCTTTGTTGCCCATACTTCTTGAAGGTTACTTAGAACTTTGTAGTTTCTTTTCTTTTCTTTTTTAAATACATTCTCTTGCTGAGTTTCTCAGAGCAGCTGTGTTATATGGTATTTTATTGCACTTAAAGAAAATAGATGATCATTTTCTCCAGGTACAAGCGATGGCTAGAATGCATGCACCTCCTTTTGGCTCCTTCTTCAAGCCCCATGAACACTGCCTGGAAATAGACTTGTTAAGGTCACAGGCCTTTCAAGAGGCTGACACCAGGAGTGACACAATCAGTGACAGTGCTCAGTAGCTGCAAGGACACCAATGCAGGAAGGTGCCCCAGCCTGGAATGTGGAGTCCTGAGTCAGCAGTGAAGACCTGTGGGATCTCTGCAGCTCTGTGAGCTCAGCACCAGGAACTCTCGACTTGGAAGTGAATGTATTTATTTATTTCTGCAGAAATAAAGCAGACTGGGCAACAGTGTGTTTAGGACACAGCGAGATCTGCAGTTGTCCCCCGACTCTGGGCGTCTGGACAACTGATCATCTCCACAGGCAGGAGCCTGAGCTCCGCTCTTGGGTGGGCTCAACATGTCTCCCAGCCCAGCGCCCGTCCTGGGGGAAGGGGACCTTCCCTGGATGCCTGCGGCCCAGCCTCCCTGTCTCTCTGGCTCCTGGAAGGAGCAGGCAGAGTCTTGTGGAGCAGCTGACAAGGTCACAGTAAAGCAAGGAGGTTGCACAGATATTGGTACTGGAGCTTTGCCAGATCATCTGACCTCAAGATTAAAGAATTATTTCTAAGGCTTCTATGTTTCAGTTTCTTGTTTTTTAGCATTTCCCTCCTTAATTCATCTGGAATTTATTTAGCTATACAGACACATTTTTAAAGTGTTATCTTGCTATGGGGTAGCCCGTGAGAAACGCCATGGGGAAAGTGGAAGGTAGATGAATACACTGTTGGCAGAGGACAGTGGGTCTTGACATGAAGCAAGATCAAACTAATTCGAATTACTAGCTCCCAGGGGAGCACCAGAGGTTACCAAGAGAACAATCAGAAAGTGACCCAGGTTGAAAATAAACGTTTAATTTCAGAAAACGTCTTGCATCCAAAAATCCCATGATAAACAGATCCTAGAAACAAGGCCAGCAGCTTCAGCAGCAAGTTGCAAGGGAGGTCCTAAGACGGGGTCCCAAAGGAGCCCATGTCCCCGCCTCTCTAGATTCTGCAGAAACTCCTCCTATAAAAAGCATAAAGTGAATGATTTTCTCTCTACTAAAGGCTTTCTATATTAAATATGTTTGAAATCAGGCAAATATTTCAAGTCAGTGTCTTTCAAAAGGAGATCTCTGCAACAGAGGATTTAGTATTATTGTAAAAATACAGAGTCCTGGACCCACTAGATGTGGTCAATCAGAATCACACTGGGGACACTACTTCCTAGCTGATTATAATGCAGAGCGTGCTCTGCTATGGTTAAGTTTATGTATCAACTTGACTGAGCTAAGGGATGCCTAGAAAGTTGGTAAAAACATTGTTGTGAGGATATTTCTGGAAGAGATTAGTATTTAAACGAGTAGACCAGTGAAAGATATTCATATTCATATATAGATATGATATATATCTTCGTTTTGGTTTGGGTTTGTTTATCTGCAGAATACTGATATATACTCCTTCTTAAGGGGGAAATTAAAGAGTTTATGGCATATGCTCCAATGTATTAAACACCCTCTGAATGGAGTGTAACTATTTACTACATTGTGGAGGACGTTTCGTCTTTCTGATACCCAGGCCACACCCAAGACTAATGAGCTTACAACGTCTCAGGAGGTGAGACTTGGGCATTCATTCTTGGCGTGAAACTTCTTATATGATTGTAATGGACAGAAACATTTGAGAACCAGAGAGAAAAATGAATCAAAATTATATTAACATGTTAAACTGTTAGAATAGAGTAGCAATTCTCAAGCTCCATCCCTGATGGGGGCTGCTAACAGACAGACCCGACCGGGCCCCATCCCAGGGTTTCTGGTTCTGTAGCTCGGGGCAGTGCCTACACATTGCATTTCTAAAAAACTTCTGGTGACGCTGCTGGCCTGGAGACTATGTTTGGAGACCAACTAGATTAGACAACAGGACACTGAACAACATAGATTGCAAAAAATCTCTACAGCACTGCATACATGTGACAAGCTTGAAAGCCTTCACAGGTGGGATGAATTTAAATACTCATGCCCCACAGAAAAGCTGAATGTCCAGGCAAGAGCTTAGCAAATCTACTCAACGCTTTTCTTGGTCTCCTGTGCAAAGAGCCACATACAATGTGTTTCTTGAACTAGTCTCCTGTGCAAACAGCCTGTGCTTCTGAGGGAGATTTGCCTATCTAAGGGGCGTGCTGCCTTACTCTTACCTAAAAATTGCAGGGCTCAGGCGGAAGGTGGAAGGAAATCAACCTAATGGCATTTTTTAAAAAGACTTAGTGGGGCATCACTTGCAGGAAGGTGGAGTATTTCTCCTATTTCTCCAACCAAGGAAAAGGAAAACCCTAGACCCATACAGAAAGCAAACACACAGAGATTCTGCAAGGTGGGGAGAAGAAGGAAGCCCAGCTAGGATACAATACGATGGTGCCTTATCTGAGTTTTCTTTCTTTTTGCGAACGAGTCACTCTCACTATTGCCCGGGCTGGAGAGCAGGGGCCTAATCCTCACTCACTGCAGCCCCTCTCACCTGGGCTCCTGTGATGTCCCACCTCAGCCTGCTGAGCTGCCAGGACTATAGTTTCGCACCACCATACCTGGCTAATTGTTTTGATTTTTAGTAGACATGGAGTCCTACTATGTTGCTCAGGCTGGTCTTGAACCCCTAGCTTCCAGCAATCCTCCTGCCTCAGTCTCCCAAAGTTCTGGGATTAGAGGCATGAGCTGCTGTGGCCCGCACCTGGGTTTTCTTTGTGTCTCATATATCCCAGGCTTAGAGAGAAAAAAGCAACCTGGAAGTGCCAAATGGCAAAGATTTTTAAAAAGCTGCACCAGGAACCTGCAGGGCTCATCTTCTTACCCAGACACTGTGATTGAATTGTTGTGGGGCATGACCTGGAATCAAAATTCAAAAATCTTCCCCAGAGGTTCCAATGTGAAGCAAAGATTGAGAACCAGGGGCCTACAGCAGGTGTCAGAAAACTCTGGTTCCAGAATCAAATCTGCTCAGGGGTCTAGCTTGTAAGGAAATCATTACCGGGAGTTGGCCGTGCTCATTTCTTTGCATATTGTCCTGGCTTCTTTCCTCATAGAACTCAGAATTGAGTAGCTGCCTCAGAGACCATTTGGCCACAAAGCCTGACAGGATTGCTATCTGGAAATACAAAAATATTGCTGACCTCTGGCCTGGAGAATACAGTAGTTATGAAAGTCCACACGATCGACTCTGTGATATGATGACTTTAAAAACTCCAGGAGGTTTTCCCTTATTTAACTAAAACATAGTTGCAAAGGTTCTCTATGCGTAAACTAGGTGGGTCACGCTGGAGTTCTTTGTTTGGTTCCTGGCAGTTCGGCGGATGAGAGGCACCCTCCAGGCAGCGAGCATGCAGAAGAAGGTAAGCAAAATACTGAAAGGTTCAGAGACCATGGTGGACATGGCCTGAGGGGTCTGGAACTCTTACACAGAGAGAAGGAAAACAAGACTAGGCAGGAATATGGTAAGTGCTTTCAAGTATTTGCAGGACTCTAATGTGCCAGAGGGTTTAAATTTATTCTATGTAACCTCTCAGAGAAGATAGATGCCCAGTGGATGGAAGATGTAAGAAATTAGATTTGACACAGTATTAGATAGAATTTCTAACAATAAAAAATGTCCATGAGATGATTCACTTCCTCTCATTGAATATTCATATGTGCTGGGGACTTTCAGCATCCAGGATGTGCTATCTGGCTCCTCACCCCATTACTTAGGGACTGTATTAGTTAGGACAGATTAAACTGATACAACACAGAGATCCCAAAGTGTGCTGTGTTGGTCTAGTCCATTTCCCGGCTAGATCCCCTGTCCAGCTCTGTGCTTGGACCCAGGAGGCTGTCTGCATGGGTTCTCTCAGTCTCATGCCCTGTGGCTTCCCTTCGCTGCAACAGAAGCCCTGCAGGAAATCAGAGAGAAGAATGTGGACAAGGTGTGATTCCCTGACTTGTCCCTGTGAGGTCATCGTGGGCTGGCTGTGATGGTGACAGAGCATCCCTTCCCCTCTGGAGGAGCCTGCTGTGTGCAACTCTTTCTGGTTTCCAGTAGGCTCTCCTGCCCTCGCCCTTGGACCCTGCTCGGGCTATATTCCCACACGATATCTCCTGGGTCCCCTCCATCCTGCCCATAGCTGTGTAGTAAGTCCTTTTGCAAACAAATGCTCCTGAAAACAGCCTAATTTGAGTGTGCTCTGTGAATTCTGTTGGTTTGACAACTGGTAGGTGGTTGCTGACTAAACCACAATTGAAGTTTGTCACTCACAAAAGAGTTGAAGGTGGGTGCTCCTGCCTTCGTGTAATGCAGGGTGCTGCAGTCTTAGTCGGCTAGAAGGGGAAATAGAGCATGAAGCAAGCGTGCATGTGTCTTCTGTTACCTGGGCCTGGAAGGGCACACCGAGCACTCACATTCTGTGGTCTAGGACTCAGCCATCCAGCCTCACATGACTGAGAGAGGGGCTTAGAAATGGGACCTAGCTGTGTGCTCAGGAAGACGAGGAGGTAGGTTTTGGTGAACAGCTCCACTGGCACTGGTCATTAAATTGGAAGACATTGGCCACCCAGTCACTGCACCCAGTTCTCACCATGTAATTAACCACTTTGTGCAGAAACAGAAATGTTATTGGAAGTCAGGCCTTTCTACATCTGCAAGGAGGATGAAACAGCTAAACACTTTGGACTTCTCCTGGATTTTATGCTCTTCTCACACAAAGTCAGGAGAGCGCACACATCTCTTGATTTGTATGGAAGGACTGTGGCTCTTCCACAGGAAAGAGATTGAAACCAGTCTGAAAATGGCAGTTAATCAAAAGTGGGCATGTATAATAATACACTGGGGGAAGCATAAATACATTTATTGCACAAATATAAAATGAAGCTTCCAAGAAAAATCATTAATAAAAATGATTCCAATTTCATTGCCAAATGAAAGTAGAAATTAAATGTATTTATATATATATATATATATATATATATATATATATATATATATATATATTGGAGTGACAATTGCACATAAACTTACCCCCATCAAAACCTACAGAGATTCCAGGCAGCAGAAAGCAGGTATAATAGGAACTACTGGTCCAGATCTCTCTTCTACCAAACGTGACCATATCTCAGCAGGTGAGACTGCTGACAGCCTAGCCCACAGAGGCCTGGGAAGTTACAGAATGGCCGGTCCAGAGACAATCACTGATTGATACCTGAGTAAAAATCCAGGCTCTCTTGCCTAAAGATAGAAAAATCCTGGTTTCCCTCATGCTCTAGACCTCCCCGTGAAGTCAAAATGAGCCTACACTCATCAGAAACTACATCTTTGTTAGGCTCCTTTGCTGCTCCAGGAGGTTCAGAAATTCTATGTTCAGAAAGAAAATCATCTAAAAGTCCCATGAACAATTTTGCTTTGACTTTATCAAGATTGTGATAAATATAATTTGTTAATGTTGAAGTGAATTTTCAGAAATTTAAATGCCTTTTATAAACAGCCTCGCTTGCGGGCTATGTGCACAATACTGCTTTCTTCCCCTGGGGGCACTTGTTGAGTAAGTCGTTTATACAAGCATCTCTATCTCAGGCTCTGCAACCAGGAACCGATCTTAAGATGACTGCCTGGAGCCGGGCGCGGTGGCTCACGCCTGTAATCCCAGCACTTTGGGAGGCCGAGGCGGGTGGATCATGAGGTCAAGAGATCGAGACCATCCTGGTCAACATGGTGAGACCCCCGTCTCTACTAAAGATACAAAAAATTAGCTGGGCATGGTGGCACGTGCTTGTAATCCCAGCTACTCGGGAGGCTGAGGCAGGAGAATTGCCTGAACCCAGGAGGCGGAGGTTGAGGGGAGCCGAGATCGTGCCATTGCACTCCAGCCTGGGTAACAAGAGTGAAACTCCATCTCAAAAAAAAAAAAAAGATGACTGCCTGGAAAAACTGTTTCATGGGGTTGCAAACGACATGATGATGAGACTCCTTTCTCCACCTATACCTTTGACCCTAGCTCAGGTGCTTCTAGAGCAGGTGATTATGGAGCTCCTCGCCGACCAAAGCAACTTTAGCGACATCTTATACGTAATCCAAACGTAGGCTCTGCCATGCTGGTGATTCTAATCACAGTGAAAGAGAGTATCGGGAGGATGAATGCATTGGTGATTGGTGGCAAAGACTGAAGGTTGGGATGATGCTCTGGATGCTGTACAGAGGATATTAACTTACACAGCCTAAAGAGGGTGAAATGTGCGACCTGCTACTCAAAGGAAGACGGGTTAGTATCAACGACTGGAACTAGGGGATTGCAGAGAAGTTGGCATCAACTCAAACTGCATGTGAGACTCTGTGGCCATCTTCAGCTCTAGGGCCAGAAACTAGGAGCAGAAGGAGTAAGATCCCACCTTTGGGCAGGTGAACGTTCTCTTTTCAGCGATGTCAGGTGTAACAGGTAAGTTGTCATTATTCATGATCCGTAAACTCAGGAGTTTGGGCACAGCTGGGCTACCTTGTAAACAAGAGGCCAGCAACTAGAATAAAAATATATTTGCAAAAGACTCAAAAGGTGGAGTATTTTAAAAATAAAGCCAATGCTTTTGTGTAGGATCTTCTTCCTAAAGAGAGGGTGGACTTAGTGAGATACTCCCACACTGGAAGTCTTATTAACTCTGAAACTGGAGCTAAGGTCTTCACTCTTTCTTTTGCCAAGAATGTTGTTGTTGGCTTGGATTTTAAGTGAGTGGTTGACTTCATGTGATAGAACTGTGATTTCATTAGCTTGGGAGTCCAGTGAATTATTGGCTATTAGAACAGAGCATCAAGTTACATTTGCAATCTGAACTAACTATATGTCCTTCTCACATTTTACTTTACCACCTGTTACGATATGGAGTATTTTGGTTTCTTTACCTGATGGGAGTGGTAGGTCTTGGAAGGAACCAGCTTACAATTTGAAAGTGAGTCATGGGCTTGTTTGGAATGTAAGCGAATTGGTACTATTTTTCCTTTTGGCAGGAACAGCAGAAGGTTTAGAAATAATATTGAGAAGAGGTAAAGGTAGTAAATGTTTTATGATTAAGTGAAAAACACTGTTTCCACCTGTGTTGCTTATTTGTATTGTTAGCCAGGGTATGTTCAGCTTCAGGAGGTTCCATGTATAGAAAGAAATTCATCTCAAGGCCTCAGCAAACAATTTTGGCTGTATTTTGTTGAGACTATGATAGACACAATTTGGTAACTTTAAAGTCAATTTTCAGAAGTTCAAATGCATTCAATAAACAGCCTCGTTTGGGCTCTGCATAATTCATAACACACAATCCCTTCTCATCGTTACTTGGCCATTTGTGTTTTATCTGAGAAATGTCCTGACTACACCTGTTCAAACACATCGTATGCATTTCTCCACGTCTGGAAAAGTTTGCAATTTTCAGATGTATCCTTCACCCTCATTTGTCTGAAAACTCCTTGAGGGCACGGGATGAATCTATTCATCTTTGATCTTTTAAAATTAGCGTAGTGTCTGGGGCATAATCCATGCTAAATATGCATATTAAATAACTGAATGAATAAATAAAGAAAGACCCAGAATAAGTTGAGTGGCTTGGAGGAGGAAATGTATATAAGCACAAGAAATACCATTTTCAGACTGAGAGGATTTTTAACTGTTCTTTTGATATTAAAAAAGACCAATATTTAAGGCTAACTTCTCTACCTATATGTATACATTCCTACATAAAATTAGAATTTCTGTATATATATATATTTCACCTTCTAGAGGCAGTCTCACCTCTAGAAAGTAATGATATGCATATGTGGTCTGCCAAATATTGATAAATACAAGAAATAAATGGAGGCTGGTTTTGCAAGCAAATAAGCTATATAAATAACAGACTATCTAGAGAAGAAGTACAAGAGGAAAAGTTCTATCCTGGATCAAGACTGGTTAGGGTAACCAAAGGAATAGATGAATAGTGGTTATTAGAAAAAGAAAGGAGAGAAGGGCAAAAACTATGCAGGCCAAAACATAGGAAGCCACCAAAATCGTAGACAAGCTGTGAAAGAATGGAAATAGAATTAGAGCTCCACACCATCGCTTTTTCTCTTCCGGGTCATTGAAATAGCCTCCTAAATGCCTCCACACTTCTGTCCTCATCTGCCTATGTCAAGTCTCAATATGGAGGCTGGAGGGATCCTTTCAAAACCTGATTCAGATGACATCACTCCTGTCCTCCAGTGGCTTCTATCTGACTCATAGTCATGACAAAAGCTGTAAAATTCTGCATGATCTCACCACCTCCTAGCCTGGCTTTTTGACCTCATCTCCAGTAGGCTCTCCTGCCTTATTCCCTCCATTCCAACCTCACACCCTCCTCTCTGTTCCAGTTCAATGCACACATGCTAGAACATTGGATACTTTGCATGAGGACCGAGTTGGGTAAGAACTATTCTCACTGTCTGATTTTTACGGCAAACAGGTTGCTAAGATGGACAAGGGTCTTCTATGTCCGTGGCTTCCTTAGATCATGGTTGGAGATGCCGAAGTTCTCATGTGCAGCTCTAGCTCGGAGCCAAGCCCTGCCCTCCAGCACTGGGGAGGGGTATCATTTCTTATGCATCGCTCAGAGAGAACTGGTGAGGGCAGGGCTGGCTTCAGACACTCATGGCTCCTCGGCCCCGACACTCTCGCAATAGTACCCAGAGAGAACCTCACCCCAGCCTCTAACTGAAGGGAGTGAACTTTGCATTCTCTTTCACTACTGGCATCGTTTTTACAATTCTCACATTTCTCCTCCATTTAGCTCTTTAAACATTTCCTGTTTGTACAAAAAGATAAAACTGTACAAACAAACTGAAAGAAGGGAAGGTTGTGGTTAGGGTCCAGGTTAGAGCCTCAGGAGAACTTCCATGTGGTTCTGTTTTCAATGGATAGTGGGAAAAGAATGATGGGAGGATAAATCTTTCCAAGCAAAATTCAGGAGTCTGAATTCTTCCACCCCGGTGCAGTAATTAAGAGGAGAATCGGGGAGGGGTTTCCTTAAAATGTTCTTTTTTTCCTGTAATGAGCATTTGTGATTGAATTCATGGCATCTCTGCAACGGAGTTTAAGAAGAACATACATATTGAACTATCTGAAAATTACCGAGTACAGTATTTTCTTTTTTGTGGTGCTACAGTCATCTCTTTGGCTTCTTCTTCAAAAGTTTTATACCATGATTCTCTTTCTCTGCATCTAACTGGAGATGTGTTTCCTCACTCAGCCAGTGCTTTTCCTAAACCGCACTGCTGTATCAGCTCATTCATTCTTATTTTCTAGCAAGGTTAAGAAAGCATTAGTACTCACAGAAGACCCAGACATCACATCTCTGCAATGTCACAGAAAAGGTTGACCATTCTCCTGGGGGCTTCTTATCCACAGCAACTGTGCATTTGACGTGGAGGAGAAGCTTTGTGGTGTCTTCAGGTCCCCGGGTCACAGCAACACCCTCATAAATCAAGCAGGGCCCTTCCTTTGGTAAGCCCATGAGTATCGAGGCTGGCCAGCTGCCAGCAGCCCATGCTGCTCTCCTTGCCCTGATCCAGGGCCCTTGGCCACCATTCACTGCTCTTCTGACAGTTCGTTGGCACCAGGACAGCAACAGCAGAAGGCCAGCTGTTGGACACTGAGAGTTCTTGTGATAAAGGTACTATCGTATCTGATTTGTAGACTGCTTTAAAAAAAGCAACAGCTCGTCAGGAATTGCATTTTTGCTTAAATCTATGATTGAATCAGACATCTATGTTTATGTACCCCAACATCAAATGGTGATCATTTGGAATTCTCTTACAAAGATATTATATCCATATAGACAACACTACTCAGCCTAACATATATGTGCCCATCTGAGGAAATAGCTTCCAAATGGTTTCCTTGTAGAGCTGTGTGGGATTTTTATTTCTCACAATTCGGCTACTCCTTCAGGAACCTGTGTACACCTTGGTTCTTTTGCAAACACACACACACACACACACACACACACACACACACACACACAAATTGGAATATTTCACAAGAGAGAACAACGGTTAATTAATGTTGCCCCTGAATGATTATTTAAAGACCCAACCCAGCACCAGAAGCTGGAGAAGAGCGGGAAATACTCCATGAGATGTTATCAGCCATGGAGACTCTGTGAAGCACCTGCTGTGAGAAATCATCGCAATATGTCTTGATGTGGATTTGGCTTGGGGGAAAAGCAAACAGAATTTGGGTTGGGTTTGCCTTTATCATTTCGAAGAATGATTATGAAGATGTCAGAGATTCCTGGATCCCACTGTACCATTTCTGCTCTCAACATTACCGAGATTCCCAGCCACAACCTGGTGCAGAAGCCAAGATCTATTCTCATATGCCTCTGTTGCACCAGGCTCCTTCAATAATAGGAGAGGTCAGCCAAGCCTCTTTCACAAAGCTGATCAGTCTTCATGAGATATAGAATTCCACTGGTTGGATACTCCCAAAGCTGATGTTGAGTTTCAGCAGTAAATATTTATTGAGAATACATAACATGCTAGGTGTAGTCTAGGCACCCTGCTAACATGGCAATGCTGTGAAAATCCCTATCCTCCCGAAGTTTATATTCCAGTGAAGGGAGACAAACAGAACAACTATAGAAACAGGTAATGCATAACATGTCAAGTGTCTTCTTATTCTTATTATTGGCATTCCCTCAGGTTCTAACTTACAGCCTGACCTTGACTGCCCCCTTCTGTCTCGCTCCCATTTGAAGTTAATTGCTCTGTTCCCTGTTGTCCCCTGGCACTCTACTTACTGCACCAATTCCTTCTGTCTCTTGTATAATGGGTAGTTTACACACTTGTGTTTCATACTGTGATGAAACCTGTTTGAAGGCCAGAACTCTGCCATATTCATGCATCACCATAACCCTATCACTGATGGTGTCCCTACAATTAGTATACGTAGCTGCATGGAACAGATGAATGCACCTGCCCTTCATTTATCATATCTAGTTCAAAACCGTCTATGAAACAAGGATGCCAGAGAAGGTAACTTCTCAGGCATCTTCCAGCTATAATGTCTAATAGTTCATGATCTTGTTCATTCGCCTAGACATTCCCTTCTTTCCATTACAATCCATACTTATGAATGGCTATTGAAGAAGAACTTAAGAAAATGTAAGGTATAGGAGGGGCATTGTCATTTTTGACTAGGATGCCTTAGACGCTATAGAATAAATAAGAATTTTGTAAATATTTTTAAATGCTTAATTTTAATATATTTTAAAAGCTTTCAAATATAACCATGGAGGTTGTTTGTTTTTATAAGTTGTAGGGGAAAGTTTTTGTCGGTTCTTAAAAGCAATGTAATATTTCCATATTCATTCCTGATCGACACAGAAATTCACAGAGAAGTTATTTACACGGAAATTAGTAGGCACGGAATCAATGAACACATGAGTGAATGGATGAAATGAGTTAGCCAGGGAGATTTTTCACCCTAGGAGAGAGTCTTCTTTGAGGAAGGTCAAACTTACTGGAAGGCCCCCATCAGAAGTTGGTGTTACCTCCAAAAGCAACCACAGGGCATGGAGAGAAGTCAGAAGTAGAAACAGGAGCAGGGAACTCCTTGCCTTGTATGCCAGGAAGGGGAGCCAGCCTCAAGAAAGAGGAGATGGCCTTGGAAGCCAGGAAGGGGAGCCAGCCTCAAGAGAGAGAAAATGAGTGGTTCTTCTTCCCTTCAGAGACCAGAGGGGATGTGAACAGGGAAAAGGCCATCAAATCTGACCACTTAGAAAGACTTTAGCTGCTGAAAGAGCAATTTCAGCACAGGCTGAAAGCCAGGCTGCCAGGGTGCAGGGAGGGGAGGCAGTGGATGAGTCTGTTTATACAGGGAGGTAGGACCTTATCAGATCCCTGTTTTAGAGTTCCCAGAGTCTTCTGGGCTCTGAATACACAGTTTTATTTCCAACTTCAATGTAGTATTTTTAAAACATCTTTATGAAAACAAATAAAAATAAAAAGGAAGAAAAGATAAATTTTACGAAGCAGCATAAAATCACCAGACTTGCTCTAGAATATCTGGGCATTAGTCCCTGGGTCTTAGAAGACAAGGGCATTAATCCTTGACTATTAGAAAACCTGGGTGCAGGTCCCAGAGGTACCTAATGCACCAGAAAGGTCGTTGGGGCTGAATTTGTTCACCTGAAAAATTGAGATAAAAATACTTGTTCTACTCCCAGAAAAACTGTGAAAGGCAAATAAGATGGAAGGTATGAACCAGCTTTGCAAACTAGAGAGTGCTCTAAAATATCAAGTATCCTTATCAATTTGTTTCCCTTCATAAGGGTAGCGAGCTCCATGTATGTTGCTTTTTGTTTTTGTTTTACAGATAAAGCCATTTTATTAAGCAAAAATTCATTGAAAAGGAAAAAATGTATCCATAACATCTTCAATCTACCCTGGTTTATTTAGCATGATGGGTAAAGGAAAACTTTGCAGTGAGACTTCTGTTTTAATTATCACTTGACCATTAAGTAGCTTCCTCATCAAAGTCATTGGCAAGCGATTCATAATCCAGTGTGTCCTTGCCTATCATACCTGATCACTTTATCTATCTGTGTACAATAGCCCTTCCATCGAAACTATTGTATGTGCCAATTCCATCGCTTCTCTCTCTGTTTGCTAATGCTGTCACCTCTGTCTATACTTGTTTTCTTTCATACTTTCTTTTTATTTATTATGTATGTGAGATGAAGTCTCGCTCTGTAACCCAAGCTGGAGTACAGTGTCATGATCTTAGCGCACTGCAACCTTAGCCTCTAGGGCTCAAGTGATTCTCCTGCCTCAGCCTCCCAAGTAGCTGGGACTAGAGGTGTGTGCCACCACACCCGGTTAATTTTTTTGTATTTTTAGTAGAGACAGGATTTCATCATGTTGCCCTGGGTAATGTTGAACTCCCGAGCTCAGGTGATCCACTTGCCTTGGCCTCCCAAAGTGCTGGGATTACAGGCATGAGCTCCCAAGGCAAGCCCCTCCTCCTCCTCCTCTTCCTCCTCCCCCTCCTTCTTCTTCTTCCTCTTCTTCTTCTTCGACAGTCTCTCTCTGTCACCCAGGTTGGAGTGCAGTGGTACAATCTGAGCTCACTGCAACCTCCACCTCCTGGATTCAAGTGATTCTCCTGCCTCAACCTCCCGAGTAGTTGGGATTACAGGTGTGCACCATGATGTCCAGCTAATTTTTGCATTTTTAGTAGAGTTGGGGTTTCACCATGTTGGCCAAACTGGTCTTGAACTCCTGACGTCGTGATCCACCTGCTTCAGCCTCCCAAAGTGCTGGGATTATAAGAATGAGCCACATTTCCCGGCCCCTTCTTCTTTTATTGGCATTACACTCAGGTTCTAAGTCACAGCTGACCTTGACTGCCACCCTCCGTCTCTCTCCCATTTGAAGTTAATTGCTCTTTTCTGTGTTGTCCATGGCACTTTACTTACTGGACTAATTCCTTTTGTCTCTTGTATAATTTGTAGTTTACACACTTGTGTTTTATACTGTGAAGAAAGCTGTTTGAAGACAAGAACTCTGCCATATTCACACATCACCATAATCCTATCACTAATGGTGCCCTACAATTAGTATCTGTAGGTCCATGGAACAGATGAATGCACCTGCCCTTCATTTGTCATCTCTATGTTAAAATGTCATCACCCATGAAACAAGGATGCTGGAGAAGGCAACTTCTCAGGTACCTTCCAGCTCTAATCCCTGCAAGTTTATGATCTTGTCCATTTGCCTAGACTTTCTCTTCCTTCCATTAAAGTCAATATCTATTTTAAGAAAGCACAGTGAGTCTAATGGGTATATATATGTGTGTATACACACATGTAAATGCATATACACACATCTACACATGTATTTACACACGTGTATATATGTATATGCACATGTGTGCATGTACATACATATGTATGTGTACATAAAATTGTAGTGATGATAGAGATTTGCCGGGTGAACACGAATGTGAATATCCACAATGCAGTCTCAATGCCAGTGTAAAGACCACCTTTTGGCTGCTCTGAGTGTCTGGCTTCTGTTGCCAAGTTTAGTTTAACTCTTTACTCTTCAGTCACATGTTTCAAAATACTTCTAATATGCATTTATTCACAAACCCAAACTTTTTTTGCTTACCAGGCTGAACAACTACCAACAAAAGTTGTGTGGTCAGTGGCCTGGATCGTGCAGATTGACACATTGTTTTTCATATTTAAAAAAGTTTAAGTTACTACGTAAAAATGTGATTTTCCTTTCTTTCTTGAGGAGAAAGCCATAAAACTAGGTGACGTCCTGTAGTACAGAGAGGAAACGACATCATATATTTCTTCACGCTGCGCGCAATCTTATCAGTGTGGCACTCTGCCGGCGAGCACGCTGTAATATTAGTTTGCAGTTTCCTGTTACAGTGAAGGTAAATGCTGTCCTGAGGTCCTACTTAGTATTTACACTTGTGCGAGCCAGCACGATGCTGCATTATCTTAAGTGCATTACCTCATCCTGTCTATGAATCAGCATCATTAGATCAGGATGAGATCACTGCAAAGGAAGATTTAAAAGGAATAAGGGTTCTGGGAATGGATCGGGAAGAGGGAGAGACCCTGCTAATGACACTAAGCATTAATGCAAACCATTTGACACAGCCAGCTTTGTGTGGCGCCTGCTGGTGCTTTGTCCATTTCAGTTCATGGAATTTGCATGATAATTGATGCAAAGTCATTATCGGATCAAAACTTGGAACATACACCAGGATATACTAGGTAATGAAATGCCATATGAAGGAGGACTCTCGAGGAAGTAGCCCCCAGTTAGCAAGATGTTGTATACTTTTACCACAACAAACTTTCAAGCCCTTCAAAAAAAGACTCCGGGCATTACAGAATCCTCTAATAATTGTAATTTGTGTATTTGGTATCTAGCAGGTCCTGAAAAGATATCGCTTACCTTGGCTGTATTACAAATGTTCTCTAGGGAACCCTTGTTAGACAATTTCTCTGTGTTAACCAACATTAACCAGACTTTTGCAATCTGAAACATGCAGACTTGACTTCTTTTCTAAGCTTCCTTTTGTTACAAACTCACATTGCCAGAAAAGTCATCATTCTTGTTGTATAGTGTAGTCTTAACTTCTTGTTAAGAACTGTCAGTTTGAGGATGAAATGAAGATTTCTGTTTTGTGGGGAGGGTCAGAAAAGATGTATTTATTTCCAGCATTTATCAATTCGGGACTAAGATATTAATGCTGGTATTTAATAGTGTTTAATGGTTGCAGAGTGTCATTCTCTAACACCTTAGTTGTGTGAACCAGGCCGGTGTTCATAACCAATCATCCCTCTCCTTAACTTAGACCTGTAGAGATTTTAATAACACCTTTTTTTCCTGTTGCTCATCAACGTTTCTGAACTAATGTTTTACAATCAGAAGGAAACATAGACACAGCAGTCTTCAAGCATTATATACGGTAGCTGTTTAAAGGCAGGTTGATGTAATTTGCTCTAGTTTAATGCTCTCGACTCATCAAGATGTGATTTAACAGTAATTTCATACATTTCTAGACCTCAGAGCAGGAAGGAATGTTCAAGACCATTGAATTCGGATGTGATGGGCTGCTCTTGTCCAGATCATTCCTGGTAAGCAGCCGTGTGCGGCTCTACCTAAGCATCACCTTGTGCTATGGCCCATTCCATCTGGGGACATAATGTACTGTGAAAACTCTCTTTCTTTTTCCTTTTTTTTGTTTTTTGAAATGGAGTTTCACTCTTGTTGCCCACTCTGGAGTGTAGTGGTGCGATCTCAGTTCACTGCAACCTCCGCCTCCTAGATTCAAGTGATTCTTCTGCCTCAGCTTCCTGAGTAGCTGGGATTAGAGATGCACACCTTGACACTGGCTAATTTTTGAATTTTTAGTAAAGATGAGATTTCACCATGTTGGTCAGGCTGGTCTCGAACTCCTGATTTTAGATGATCCACACACCTAGGCCTCCCAAAGTGCTGGGATTACAGGTGTCAGCCACTGCGGCCCTGCCTGAAAACACTCTTTGTTTTAAATCTTGGTGTCTGTGAACTCACTCCTAAGAATTACTTGTGTGCCTCCATATTTCTCATAGATTTTTGTACACTTTGGGCTCTTTTGTTGGTAGATCTTGAAATACCTGGGTATGGCTCAAACTGATTGAAAAACCATATCTAAAGAGAGTTTATTCATGAGTGTTCTAAGCAGGATAAAGATGACATGATTTTAAGAAATACAGATGAATGTGTCATCTGGAGAGCCTAGGACTCCAGGAAAGAGTGCTCTTTGTCTTCAAATATTTCAAGCGCTGATGTATGATAGAGGAATTTGACTCATTCAATGTGACTCTCATTTAAGATCTGTGCTCAAATCATAGAAGGAAAAAAAATCATTGTCTTTTAAGGCTCTTTGTAGTGTAACATAGTGAGGAGGGATTCTATAACTTGTAAATATCAATGCAAAATCAAAATGGGGGTGACTTACTTAAAAACCAAGAAATAATTGCAAGTAGAAGTACTAATATATATTATATATATACATATTATATCCATTATATTTATAGTTATTACATACACATAAAATCTTTTTTTCTGTTATTTTTCTTGACCTGTCATGGAGTTTTTATTTGCTATTTAATGTTGTACTGCCTCAGAGAAAAAATCTTTCTGCATGTGCCGACTCTCAGAGGTCCTGAAGGCTCCACCTTGCCAGTTTGGTTCACATAGGGTAGCAGGTGGCCTGCAGGTTCCCCGCTGCAGTAATTCATGTTCTGCACCTCATCAAAATTGAAGAATTGAGCTAGGTATTTCCCTCCCCATGAGTCCACTGCCTCAACCACAGCAGATGAGGTATCTTCAAGATACTGCAGCCTCTGTGCTGGAATAGACTCAGTACCTGGAGTAGAGTGTTCCCACGTTTCCCTACCACGCTGCCTTACTGTGACTGCCAGCCCAGGGAAAGGAGGCCACCACGAGGCCAGGGCACAGGTCCCCGGCAGGGGCAGAGTGCAGCAGTGATAGCTGAGCAGATGCAGACAGGGGACTGGCAGGGTCCAGTGAGTCAGGGAGTTGGATCAGGATCAGGAGGCAAAGAACTCCTTCCAGAGAGGGGCCAGGAAGGTGGACACAGACAGGCTGAGGCCCCAAGTCCACAGCATAAGCTCTGCAGTCCCACCTGACTTCACCTACGAAACACAAATTCACAGACAAAATTAGCAACAATTAGAAGGCAGTAGCAGTGAGCATCAAAGCCCAAGCCCTGAGTCCATCTGCTCTCTGGGCCTCATGCAGGGTCGCACATCTCACGTAGTGAAGCTGGAGTGATGCTACTGGGTGTGAGTGCATCTTGTGGAGCCAGAATGCCGAGGAAAACTGCAGTGCCAGCCCCTCTGGGATGGGACAGACCAGGCAAACTAACCCCAGGGCTTCAGTCAAGTCCTCTGTGGAATGGGAGTAATAATAGCACCTGCCTCATAGAGATGTAGTTAGAACTGGGTGCCCAGATCAGTGTTAACTTCCATGTAATTGTCTGTCCTTAATGTTGGTCATGTCATTGTCCATGCTTTTATCGTTGTTTCAGATTAAATTGTCCTGTGGTCCAAGATCTTGGTGGCTGTGTATGATATGGATTTGAAATTCATAGGGAATTCCTAGCCTATAGTCAATTTTTAAAAATTTTATCACTACCAGATAGTAATTGATTAAAGGGAGACACAAAGAAACAAGGTTATCTAATATAAAATATTTGCAATGAGGAAAATATCTTTATACAAATTTACATGAAACAAAAGCTAAGAGTAAGTGGGAAAAACCTCAGTTTCTGGAAGCTGGGAAAATCCTCACTCCTTGTGACAGCTTTCCCTAAGATTGTAGCTCCTTCATTGTCTGTGAGAGACCTGGGACACTTTCTCTCTGTAAAGCAGAATATTTCAGCCAACTCTTATCTTTGTATTTCTAAATCACCCTTCCTTCCAGACTCTTTCCATCCATCTCTATGTATTTATGTTGGCATATTTATATTAAATAATCCACTGTCTCATGGTTTTGATCATGCAGTTCGGGGTCTATCAGAAAAGAATATGTGTGCTAAATTTGGGGACTGACAAATTTTTGTTGGCTGGCTTCTCTTCATTTTTAGGTAGAGATGTATTAAAGTTCTTTTCTGTAATTATAATTTACCTTTAATTTTGTCTTTTTTTTCCTTTATATATGTAACATTATATGATTAGGGACACAAATATTGTGATATTACATATTCTTGGTGGTAGAATGTTTGTTATTATATAGTATTCATTTTATTTAAATTTTTCTGTCATTAATAGTTTTACACCAGTTTACGTTAGCCTAGTTATGAGACAAAATGTACCATTTAATTTTTTGTGTGTTTTAATTTTTCTAGCTTATAGCTGGGTATTTATAAATCCAGTCTGATAACCTGTCTTTCAATATTTTGAACAATTACATTTATTGTTACTATTGACTGATATATTTGGATTATTTCTACTGTCTTATTTTTTGTTTTCTATTTTTATTATTTTTTACCACCTTCTGCTGCATTGATGATTTCTATAGTACCTTCATCCTGCTTTACACAACACTTCCATTCTTTTAGACTAACCCTTAAATTACTACATCCATAATTCATTGTATTTTTTGCTTACAGTTAAAGTTAGTTCATATTTTTACCTTCCTCATGACCTTACCTTAAATACTCATTGAAAAGCTCTTTCCACTACATCATTACAAAAGGCTGAAAATAAAACTACACAATAATGTAGTGGAAAGAGCTTTTCAATGAGTATTTTCAAAGGAAACGAACACATGCATATTTAATTTATGTGCCCACTATTGTTCTTTACTGCCATGTTTCTGTACTGATTTACTTTTGTATATGAACATGTAAATATGTTCTTTGTCAGTTCCTTTGGTGAGGGTGTGAGTGTGGGCAGGAGAGAAAGCAGTTGGTAAATGCCATAGCTGGTACGTGTTGAAAAATATCTTTATTTTGTACTTACACTTTCAAACTTCGTGTTAGAATTTTAGAGCTGATGGGAATGTGAAAGCATTAATGATCTTATTAGTAATTCCAAACTCCCTTCCTCGTCTTTTATGTTAGTTACATTACTTTTACATTTTCAAAGTTTATAATATCAAAGGATCTTCTCTAGTGCCAATATAAATAGTTTGAGCTTTGTGTTTAAATTGTTTCTAGACTCTTCACCGGGAGTTATGTGATCACAGTTTCTCCTTTCCTGTGATACGTTTATTCCTTTGTTGGTTGTTTGGCTTTCACTTTAATTAGACATTTTTAAATGACACTATTATTGTGTGATAGTTTAATTGCACTCACAATTCTAGGCCAGCAGGTCTTTCAGCTCAATGACCATGGTTCTCCATTTTGTACTAGGATCTCTTATTCCTAATGGAATGTCTGCTATCTGTCTAATTGCAGTTTTTGGAGGTAATTTATTTTTATTTATCATACTTGTGTGCACCTAAACATACCTTTCTTGAATTCTTTAAAACATGCATATTTATTTCTTTATCTCCCTCTGATATTTCTTTCACTCTTTTCTGGTATTTCTAGTTTATGAATGTTGAAGACCTTTTTCAATTGTTGGAGGAATAAGTCGAAGACTTACTCTTCAGTGTCTTTCGAAAGCACTTATTTAAACAATAAACTCTTAGTCTCTCTGTGCTACTTTCGCAGGTGACATGATAGACCCATATTCTATTTTGAGAATTCTCTAACTCTCTCAGGGCTTCTATGTGGCTCCTGTGGAGTGCCCCACGCTGACCCCTGGCCCTTATAAAATCCTCTCTCCCAGGCATGTGAGTGAGGACTGTCTACAAGGAGATGTAATGGTTATGGGATACTTTATATGGCTGAAGACAGAGTATCTGAGGGGGCCTCATCTAATCACAGAAACACTTTAAAGATAGTTATGCTGGTTTTTAGTAAAAAAGAGTTCAGAGGGAGTTGAAGGATATACCAGTCCATTCTCACATTGCTATTAAAAACCATCAGAGCTGGAAAATACTCTTCAGGATATTTTTCAGTAAAACTTTCTGAATCTAGCAAAGCAGCACAATATTCAACCCCGGGTAATACAGAGAACACCACAAAGATATTCCTCAAGAAGAGCAACTCCAAGGCACATAATCGTTAGATTCACCAGGGTTGAAACAAAGGAGAAAATACTAAGGGCAGCCAGAGAGAAAGGTTGGGTTACCCACAAAGGGAAGCCTATCAGACTCACAGCAGATCTCTCAGCAGAAACCCTACAAGCCAGAAGAGAGTGGGGGCCAATATTCAACATCCTTAAAGAACAGAACTTTCAGCCCAGAGTTTCATATTCAGCCAAACTAAGCTTCATAACTGAAGGAAAAATAAAATCTTTTATGAACAAGCAAATACTCAGAGATTTTATTACCACCAGGCCTGCTTTACAAGAGCTTCTGAAAGAAGCATTATACATAGAAAGGAACAACCAGTATTAGCCTTTCTAAAAATATACCAAAAAGTAAAGAGCAACAACATAAAGAAGAATTTACATCAATGAATGGATAAAACAGCCAGTTAACATCAAATGGCAGTAACCCTAAATTTAAGTTGACTAAATTCCCCAATCAAAAGATACAGCCAAAACCCAATGGTATGCTACATCCAGACCCATTTCACATGCAAGGATACAGAAAGACTCAAAACAAAGGGATGGAGAAAGACCTACCAACCAAATGGAGAGCAAAAATAAATAAATAAAAAGCAGGAGTTGCAATTCTCATATCTGATAAAATAGACTTCAAGGCAACAAAGATATAGTGGTAAAAGGATCAATGCAACAGTAAGAGCTAACGATCCTAAGACCCAGATACATAAGACCCATAAAGAGATTTAGACTCAACGAGACAGAAAATTAATAAGGACATCCAGGACTTGAACTCAGATCCGGAACAAGTAAAGTCAATAAATATTTATAGAGCTCTCCACTTTAAATACACAAAATATACATTCTCCACTTTAAAAACATGAAATATTGATTGGCCATTATTAATAGCCATTTTTAGAATAAAGCAATATTCCCATCCTCTCTCCCTCTTTTTCTTCCTCTTTCTTCCTCTCCTTCACTCCTCTTTTTTCTTTCTTTCCTTCTCTCCTTTCAAAAAAAAGAAAAAATTCCCATACTCAAGCGATCCTCCCCCCTCAGCCTCCCAAAATGCTAGGACTGCAGATGTGAATCACTGCACCTGGCCTGAGGTATCATTTTCTAAGCCCCAACAGTACAAGAGTTAGGTTGGCATGTGCAAGCAATGGGAAGAAAAAATGCAAATCCATCCATGGGAATGTCATAAAAGATGGGGAGTGAAGAGAAGGCAGGAGCTGATTTTCCATGGGTTCAGTATTTATTCTAGTAGCAATGGGGAGTTCTTTGAGGATTTTAAGCAGGGGAGTAGCAAGGATTAAAAAAAAAAATACCAAAAAGTAAAAGCATCAACATAAAGAAGAATTTATATAAACAAATGAATAAAATAGCCAGTTAACATCAAATGGCAGTAATCCTAAATTTAAGTTGACTAAATCCCCCAATCAAAAGATACAGCCAAAACCTAACGATATGCTACATCCAGACCCATTTCACATCCAAAGATACACAAAGACTCAAAACAAAGGGATGGAGAAAGACCTACCAACCAAATGGAGAGCAAAAATAAATAAATAAATAAAAAGCAGGAGTTGCAATTCTCGCATCTGATAAAATAGATTTCAAAGCAACAAAGATACAGTGGTAAAAGGATCAATGCAACAATAAGAGCTAACGATCCTAACAACCAGATACATAAGACCCATAAAGGGATTTAGACTCAACGAGACAGAAAATTGATGAGGACAACCAGGACTTGAACTCAGATCTGGAACAAGTGAACTTAATACATAGACATAGAGCTCTCCATTTTAAATACACAAAATATGCATTCTCCACTTTAAATACATGAAATCTTGATCGGCCATTATTAATACCCATTTTTAGAATAAAGCAATATTCCCGTTCTCTCACCCTCTTTTTCTTCCTCTTTCTTCCTCTCCTTCACTCCTTTTTTCTCTTTCCTTTCCAAAAAAAAAAAGAAAGAAATGCAAATTCTGATCATCTACATAGACAGTATCAATTTTACTTCTCAACTTCAGCTATTGTTCTGAATTTGTGTAAGGAAACCCCATTTAAGCTTCGGAACTCTTTTTTTTTTTTTTTTTTTTTTTTTTTTTGAGACGGAGTTTTGCTCTTGTTACCCAGGCTGGAGTGCAATGGCACGATCTCGGCTCACCGCAACCTCCGCCTCCTGGGTTCAGGCAATTCTCCTGCCTCAGCCTCCTTAAACTTCATAACTCTTTAAACATTCCCACAGCTCCCAACAGCTACTGTGATCTCCAGTTTTAAATTCCAGAGATCAGAGATTAGATAAGGCCTCTATATAGTGGTTAATGAGTGTTATGAAAAAAACATCGGAGACTGGGTCGTTTATAACGGACAGATGTTTAATTGGCTCACGGTTGTGCAGGCTCTACAGGAAGCATGGTGGCTACTGCTTCTGGGGAGGCCTCAGGAAACTTACAACCATAGGGGAAGGCAGAAGGAAAGTAGTCACACCTCACATGGCAGGAACAGGAGCCAGAGAGAGAGAGAGGGAAGGTGCCGCACACTTCTAAACAACCAGACCTCATGCTCACACCACCACCGAAGGAATGGTGCTAAACCATGAGAAACCGCCCCCAGGATTCAATTCCCCGCCACTAGGCCCCACCTCCAACACTGGGGATTACATTTTGACATGAAATTTGTTCAGGGACACAGATTCCAACCATATCAAACTGTGAGGTGGATTTACCTGACCACTGTGGGCTTGGAAGGTGGACCAGGTCACATGGAGGGCATGGAGGGTGCAGCAGCCTCTGTGAGCAGAGAGGGCCCTGGTCAACAGTGTGGAAATAAGGACCTCAGACCACTGGCAACAAGAAACTGAATGCAACTAACAACCTGAGTATGCCAGGAAGTGGATTCTTCCCCAGAGCCTTCTTCTAGCATGGGGCCAGCACACATATCACCTCCCCTTTGTGTTAACTAAGCAGAGAATCTGAGGGCCTCCCAACTTTTGGCTGGACCTCAGCAGGCGACGTATGCAACATCTCTATTTCTGCTAACACATCACCTGATACTTTTTAGAAAACTTTTAATGTCTACACTTTTCTTTCCCAAACTGTAATTGGCTTTTTGACACAGTGACAGGTAATCTAGTAACTTAGGCCTGTTTGGTTTAACGATATCTTTATTTTTGAGACAAGAGTTGAGTATCTTTTTTTTCTGAAACACGGTCTTACTTTGTCATCCAGTCTGGAGTGCAGTGGCACGATCTTGGCTCCCCGCAGCCTCAAACTCCCAGGTTCGAGCGATCCTCCTGCCTCAGCCCCCCAGGTAGCTGGGACTGCAGGCATGTGCCACTATGCCTGGCTCATTTTTGTACTTTTCTAGGGAAGGGGTTTCGCCATGTTGCCCAGGCTAGTCTCAAAGCCTTGGGCTCAAGAGATCTGCCTGCCTCAGCCTCCCAAAGTGGTAGGATTTGTACCGGCAAGAGCCACCGCGCCCGGCCCATCGTCTCCATATTTATGTTGAGGTCATAGTCTTCTTATAACACGGACTCTGTGGAAAATAAAATTCTTATCTGTTAGTGCGCTTCATTTTTCTCTCCGTTAAATCATTTTTATTTTGTTTTGATAGTTTGGTCTGTAGGCTTACTTAGAGTAGATCTTACTTCTCTCTTTTTCCATCTCTTTGTGATTATTCTTTCCTGTCTACAGAGATTCCATTGCCTCCATCGGCCCTTTGTGTCTCCCAGTCCGGAACCACGTCTTACATTGTGTTTGGTGATGTGTTTCAGAGCACTGTTGGGACCTCACTGATCCATCACATTGAGCCAGTGGGAATCTCCTATGTCCTCCTTATGCCCAGACCATCTTTTTTTATCTTTGATTTTAAGTTCAGGAGTACAAGTGTAGGTTCGTTACACAGGCAAACATGTGTCATGGAGGTTTGTTGTATAGATTATTTCATCTCCCACGTATTAAGCATAGTGCCCATTAGTTATTTTTCTGATACTCTCCCTCCTCCCATCCTCCACCCTCCTAAAGTCTCCAGTGTGTGTTGTGCGCCCTTTATGTCCATGTGTTTTCATCAGTTAGCTCCCACTTATAAGCAAGAACGTGTTTTTCTGTTCCTATGTTAGTTTGTTAAGGGTCCCTCCACATCCCTGCAAAGGACACAATCGTGGGGTTTTTTTGAATGGCTGCATAGTATTCTGTGGTGTATTTGTACCCCCTTTTCTTTATCCAGTCTATCATCAATGGGCATTTCTGTTGATTCCGTGTCTTTGCTATTGTGAATAGTGTTGCAATGAACATGTGCATGCATATATCTTTGTAATAGAATAGTTTCTGTTTCTTTGGGTATATACCCAGTAATGGGATTGGGGGATTGAATGTTATTAATATTTCTATCTTTAGGTTTTTGAGAAGTTGCCACACTGTCCTTCCCAATGGCTGAACTAATTTACACTCCCAGCAACACTGTAAACCGATTCCTTTTTCTCCACAATCTTGCCAGCGTCTTTTGATTTTTGACTTTTGAGTAATCGCCATTCTGTCTGGTATGAGATGGTATCTCATGGTGGTTTTGATTTGCATTTCTCGAGTGATCAGTGACGTTAAGCTTTTTTCATATGATTGTCGGCAACGTATATGTCTTCTTTTGGAGATTGTGTGTTCATATCCTTTCCCCAGTTTTTAATGGGGTTGTTTCTTTTTCTTGTAAATTTAAGTTTCTTATGGATGCTGGATATTAAGCCTGTGTGGGATACATAGTTTGAAAACATTTTCTCCCATTCTGTAGGTTGTCTGTTTACTCTGCTAGGCAGACGCTCTTTGGTTTAATCAGATCCTGTTTGTCAACTTTTGCTCCTGCTGCAGTTGCTTTTGCTGTCTTCATCATAAAATCTTTGCCTGACAGGTGTAGTGGCTCACGCCTGTAATCCTACCACTTTGGGAGGCTGAGGTGGGTGGATCCCCTGAGGTCAGGAGTTCAAAACCAGCCTGGCCATCATGTTGAAACCCCATCTTTAAAAAAAAAAAAAAAAAAATAGAAATTTTTGCCTGTGCCTATGTCCTGAATGGTACAGGTTGTCATTCAGGGTTTTAACAGTTTTGGGTTTTACATTTAGGTCTTTCATTTATCTTGAGTTGGTTTTTGTATATGGTATAAGGAAGGGTCCAGTTTCAGTCTTCTGCATATGGCCATTCAGTTATCCCAGCACCATTTATTGAATAGGAAATCCTTTCTCCATTGCTTCTTGCTGTCAGGTCTCTTGAAGATCAGATCATTGTAGGTATGCGGCCTTATTTCTGGGTTCCCTATGCTATTCCATTGGTATGTGCCCAGACACATTTTTAAAAGCCGTTGGGAAAGGTGCAGTTGCTAGTCATTTTGGTTTTCAGATTCCTTTTAAGATAAAGAAAAACTTCTCTCAGCATCTGACATGAAGGCGTGAGCACGAAAGGGAAAGCCCAGGGTTCCCTTCACATGCTGGGGGCTGACCTGCTTCCCTTCTCAGCTGGTAGCCAGTTCCAGCTCCAAGGGCCTTTTGTTGAATTTTCTATCTGGCTCATGAGAATGCAGGAGGCATGATTATAGAGTAAAGCTATGTCTTATTGGAATCTCTGCTAACACTTCACCTGATAATGCCGAGTGCTTCTCGTAGAGGTACTGGTCAAGAAGTGGACTTACGGTACCTTTTAAGCTAGAAGTCACTTTTGCACTTCAATTTTCTCTTCTCCAAAGCAGAGAGGATAATATCTTCCATTCTTATTTTAGAGCTTTATCAAGAGAGCAAAATGAGATAAAGTATCTGGACATGCTTTGAAAACTGTCATATTTAATAAAAATAATAAAATGTAGCATTGAAGTCCTAGGTGATAATTTGCATCTATCTCCAAACACTTAAAATGCTCTCAGGTGGAAGAAGGCTTAGAGCTCTCAGTGCCTCTTACCTGAGCATATTCAACTTGGAAACTGAGAAAACCAGGACGTAAACATAAGTTTAATGACAATTCAAGGTCACAGTCTATAGGAGTTATGATCTCTTTGACACTTGTCAAAAGGCAATATTTTGAGGGAAGTCTCATGTTTCATGGATTATAGGTTTTCGATACAAATCTGTGAGAAGTTCTTTGAACATTCTGAGTCTATTCAGAAAGTTGGGAAGTACTTTCAGATCCTTTTCAATGGAGAATAACATGAAAGAGCATGTTTACTTCTCATGTGGCTTTGCAGCTGGAGAGAGGGGAAAAAAAATAAAAGAGCGCTCAGGATATACGTTGGATACAAATAGACTTGTTTCCAGACAGCCAAGTGGTCGGATTTTATTAAAAGGGACCAGATGTTTCTAGGCAGTAGATGAATGTATTGGTTCATGTTTCATCCAAATCATGCAGAACCTTGAATATGCAATGTTACCAGATGGACCTGACCAGTATTCTTTATGCTAAAAACCCTTAACATGAGCTGAGGCCCATGTCTCAGAAAAGCACTTTGTGGAAAGGCAGATAAGCCCAACCAGGAGAGCCCAAGGAACTGATACTGGGCAGGAACCATTGGGAGGAACAGGTGATTCTTTTTGTAAATGGTCAGGGGAGGGAGAGGCATAGTCCTCCAGTCTGGGCACACAATGCAGAGAACGTGGTCATGTGTGGAAGACAGCAAGGACGGCAAGAAGGCTGGGAGATTCCGCAAAGTGGAAAGACAAAGTATGCAGTGAGGACAGAGAGGACATAAAGCAAGGATTCTGGGGATAAGTGACAGGCAGCCATACATGGTGTGTGCACAGGGGCACATGGTTCCAGTGAGGTCTGCCTAGAAGCAGAGGCACGGATTGTGCATGTGCATCGGATGTCAGGGACAGACATGTGCTAGAAGTGACAGGAGAAAGGCAGGGCCTGGGAAAGCAGAATATGGGGACAAATAAAAGTTACTTTTTGGGGTGGGGGGGATTCCACCTATTCCAAGGGCTGTACAGGATTCTTGACATTATTTAAATTTAACAATGATTTATACAATAAACATTATTATCTTTACTATCAGGGTGAAGAAAATGGAAGTAAAGATTAATTGCGAAAGTTAACCATGCATCCACCCGCCCTGGAAGAACACGTGAGACACAGTTGGTCTTGGGAAAATACCAATGTACTCATTTTATACCCTCTAGAAACCCACATTTCTGAACTCTCAATCCCCTTAGGCTGCTGGGCAGAAAAGTATCAATGAAGAGAGCTCTATTCATTTTATTAATCCCTGCTTGAAGATGACCTTGTTTTAACCTGTGCACGTATCTCTCTTTGACCCTTATTACTAAGAGAAGCAAGGAACAGTCAACCCATACCTATATTCTGAATTTCCACAATTCTTTCTTCGGGCTATATTTTCAGTATCTTGAGTTACTTTAGAAGCCAGTTTGGATTTTTTTTTGGTATTCTATTAATGTGGTAATATTTTGTCATATTTCAGCAGCACGGATTCACAGTAAGCATATCCATGGTTACACTGACCTCCATGTGACTAGTACACTGATGTCACTTATTTCAGTTTCCTAGCAGCACCTTCCACCCAGGAACCGATTTTTATGTAACTTAAGATACTGGCTGAGCTACTGTCACAAAGACATCCAAAAATACTGGGGCTTAAGTAAAACAGTTTATTCTCTGTGCATGAAAAGTTCACAGCTGAGTAAATGGTCAGGGATGTGGGTCAGTCGCCCTGAGATTTTGTGCATACAAGTTTTCTTCCAAAGTTACACAGATTACCTTAAGTAGGTTAGTTTCTTCTCTAGCGTTATTAATACATAGTTTTTCTTATATTTATTTATTTAGTTAGTTTTGAGACGGAGTCTCACCTGTCACCCAGGCTGGAGTGCGACGGCACCATCTCGGCTCACTGCAACCTCCACCTCCTGAGTTTCAGTGATTCTTCCACTCTAGCCTCCTGAGTAGCTGGGATTACAGGCACCTGCCATCAGGCTCAGCTAATTTTTACGTTTTTGTTGAGACAGGGTTTCACCATGTTGGCCAGTCTGATCTTGAACTCCTGACCTCAGATAATCCACCCTCCTCAGCCTCCCAAAGTGCTGGGATTATAGGCCTGAGCCACCATGCCCAGCCAATACATAGTTTTTTTTTGTTTGTTTGTTTTTAACAAGTCAATTATGTGTATTTCAAGGTTATTTTCAATTTACCTCACAGTAAACCACAAAGAACGACAAAGCCACATCCACTCACTGCCCTGTAAGCTGTGTACTATCAGAGGGGACTCTTGCCTGATGCAGTTGACACAGCTCACACTGATGTAGCATGTGATGGTATTTTGTGTGTGTATTATAAAATTACATATGAACCCATTACATATACACCCATGCATTTTATACACACACAGACACAGACACACAAAAACATACACACATCATCTGAAATGTTAGCTGATCTCGCATGTTAACTTGTTACCCTAATTCCATTGCCTATATTTTATGATTTTGCACAACCTTTATGGTGGGACATGAGGGATTCTATTTATTTTGAAATAGGCTTTGAAAGTTGAAATAGATCATAAGTTCTAACGGTATAAGAAAGTCGGGGTAAAAATAGAAAATGTCGCGGGCGGCCTGGTCTGGGTCAGTTTCCTGCTTGAATCAGAATTCAAAAAAGTCCTTCAATGAGGGGAAGGAAGGGCTTGGTATTTGGGATGTGGGAGGATACTAATGTATATGTACACACACACGTGCGCACATGCACAAGCATGTGGGGTGAACAATGAGGAGGAGAAATAGAATGAGACCCGAACAGGCTTTCAGTGAGCGGCTCAGTTGGAGAGGAAGCAGGGGGGAGGAGTAAGAACAAGGTTATTTTTTTTTCATGTTGGGTTGGAAACTGTTTCAAGGTTTGCTTTCTGCATTGGTGCTTTTATAGGAGAATTGGACTTTTGCACTGCTGTGAGAGCTCTGTAGCACCGTAGGAAAGAGAAGCGCCTACCTTCTCCAGAGGTGGGGACTGGAGAAGGACCACTTTGCAGAGGAAAGGGGTTAATTAATGGCTCAAGAAGTCAGGCAGTTTTCCCTCTTTTTTTTTTTTTAACCTCGAGGCAGCCCACTCTCTGTAAAGAACAGCAACTGGAGCCAATCTGGATTCCAAGCTCTGCACGACGCGTTCTGTGACCCCGAGGCATCTAATGGCGTTCCCTGAATTTCTTCATCTGTCAAGTGACCTTAAAAATATTTCCCAACCTGTTCTACAGGGCAACCTTGAGGAATGAAAGAGAAAATAGGTTTAAAAGTCTCTGGAAAGTTGTTAAAATAAACCTGTAAACTCTTATCTGCACGTGTTTCTCTGTATTGAACAGCCACTCATTTCATCTGTGTCTCTGTAGTAAGTATTAATAGAACACGGGCATGAACAGAGGAGGTGCTCAAGTCAATACTTCCTGAGAGAAAAACGAAAGGAACCATCAGAGAGTCTTTCAGGAGCTGCAGTGTTCATTTCCAGGGGCAAGGGTGAAAATACTTCCCTCAAACACAGGCCTACGAGAGAAAACAGGCGCAGGAGAAATGCTTTGGAAGTTCCGTCTTTTTCAGAAACAAGTTTCAGGAGGTAATGTCCCAATTCCAATTTCATTATACCCTGGAATTTGTGGTTTCTGACGACACCTACTCCAGGTTTTGATACCTACTTTAAAAGAGGCGGCTCTTGCATTTAATCACAGCAAACCTTAAGAAAAAATATATCGTATTATTTTAATAGGCAGACACACCTATGTTAAATGAGCAAATATCTGCAGGATGAATACCTGAAGAAAGAATATGGTCTTAAAAAGGTAGGAATCTTGTAAAGATACTAATGAAAACACGTTTAAAGAAGATGACCACAGGAGAAAGACTTCTGTGTTTCTTATTTCCCCTGAAAGTTGATAAACTGAATTGCAGCGATAGTTTTGAGGTCTTAATTCCATCCACATTTTCCCATATTTGGGAAGTAATATATGACGTAACTTATCTTCAAAACCTCATAGGTAGTTTCTATAAATCTACCTAAGCACTATCCTCTTCGTAAAAACACGTTGAAGGCAAAGGGAGCTCTGTGTATGCATGTATTCATTAACTGACGCTTTTCTTTTGGTTACAGGTAAAAGAAACACCTCATTATCCTCTCAAGTGCTCCTGTACAGTGAGCAGTGCCTCCCACAGTGTAGTCACAGAAGTTAGAAAAACTATGTTTCTCCCCTGGGATTGTTTCTGTAACTTCTGTAACTTGGGCTTCCCACAGAAGGGCAGGATGGCCTTTTGGGTTCCTGGCTGGAAATGTCAGATAAGGCTCCAAAAACCAATTTTCTGAATGAACTCCAATCCCATGGAGTCTAAATCCATGCCTCGATTTGGTGGCACCCCGGCCCCCTGGGAGAGAGGGGCCTTTGTCCCAAGGAAGACAAAGCCTGGTGCATTCTCCCAGGGATGGCTCAAGGCAGAGAGTTCACCAGCTCTTGTTGTTTCTCCTGAGTCTGGACAAGGGGCTTTCTGTACCTGTGGCTGACAGGCAGGAAAAGGGTCATCTTTCCAGCACAGTGCTGGGGCTGTGGGAGGATGTGTAAAGTGCACTTAAAAAAATAATCATTAGAGGCCTGTAGTAGGTGCCCCCTTTTGGAATGTTAATGCTGTGATGGCTGATTGAGGGGAGAGAAGTGTGGGGTTTCAGATCTTCTTCTCTGCTTCAAACACAGGCTCACTCACAACAGCTGGAAAGGGCTCTTTTGTAGACAGATGTTTGGCTTTTGTTGTTGGAGCTGATGTGTCTTTGCTTTGCGACATGAGCTCTTTCCTCACTCAGCTCCATGGCAGGAATGCCGAAGAGTCAGTGAGCGGGGTTTTCCTGTCTCTCTCTCTCTCTCTCTCTGCTTTGTTTCTGTATTTTAATTTTAACTTGACCTGAATAGTTATTCCACACAGTATGCAGTAAACATTGTTTGAAATTTTACTGACTACTACACACATGGTAATTCGTAAAACAGTCTCTTAGGCTTCTTAACCTTAAGTTACATCACTTGTTGTTCGGCGCATACGTGTTAATAAGGTGTAAGCTCTGGACTCCAGCCTGGATCCCTCTCCCTGAAGCTCTGCTTTCTCATGGAGTTTAGAAAATTATTTGCCGAGCCTTCAAAGGCATTCATAATGCTCACGATGGAAGATACTTACAGGTGTTGGGAATAGAATGACAGCGCTTGTAGAACCGGGAGAGTTCGTTCTTCACATCTTCTCTGTGTTAACGCTTTCATTTGTGATTGTTAAGATGTTCACAACTTTTAGTAAAAGAAGTATTGACACAATCTGTGTATCAGTGGAGTTTTCCTTAATATGAGCAACGGAGTTATTAAAATGCTCAGTTAAAATCCGTAATCTCCAGTTCCATTTTGCAGACACGTTTTTTCGCCTCTCCAGGGTGTGAGGTGATGCTCCAGGCTATCTGGGGGCTGCTGCTTCGGTAAGGGGTACACGCTAGTTTCAACTCTGCCCTCACTGCTCTAAACAACTTTAGAAATTCTGGTTCAGACTCAGTTAACAAGCGGGAGTCAAATAAGAAAAGAGTAACTTACATTCATGATCTCTCTTTGAATGGCTTTTCCTTAGCAGCACAGGCAAGTCCACGTGGGATGACGCTTTGCTGTCACAGAGGGCGTTTATAAAAATATGACCGAGACATAAAAGAAAATCTTAAAAGTGATTACACAACTGGCAATTAGTGCTCAAAGAATAGCATTTGAGGCATGCATACAATTTTTCACAGGAGGACTTGGATTACTTGGGTTGATAATTAAAGGAAGGTTCGTTTACAAAGAAAAACTTTGAAGCATATCATGTTCTTCTTTATTTACTTAGTCAGCATTTTCTAGGCACTCACATGAATTCAGGGCTACTTTTCATCTTTTGTGACTCCTTATCTCCCCCACTGAACTGCAGGCTTAATAACAACCCCCGAGCATTTAAGCACTGGAAGGGGGTGTCAAGTCCACCGGGTTCAATACTCTAATTTCATTCAGAGGAAACTGAGGCTCTGAAAAATAAGTGGCTTTTGAGGTTCAAGGTGGAAATTATTGGCAGAATCAGTGCTTTTTCCTTTATGTTTCTTTTCATTACTCACTAACTCGTCCTAACACTATTTCTTTCTTTTTTTTTTTTTTTTTGATCTTAAATTGATTTTACTGGGAATAAAATCACTCAGTACAGAAAAGTATAACAGAGGAAATAAAGATCATCACAATTTCTATTACCTGAAGATTATATGCTTAAGGTGTTTGGTATATTCTTCTGTAATTTTTATGCATACATGTTTTTTAAATAAAAATTAACCCTGCATATAAACCAAACAACATTATTTAGCTAACAAAAGAAGAATAAATATAAGTTTTTCCCTAGATCCTTAACACTATTTCTACTGTATACCTTTTCCTCTTGGGATTTTGCCCAACGGAAAGCTTTTGAGTTGACAAGTGGTTCCTCTAGATTCTAGAATTATAAACCAGTAAGAAGGCAGATGGTTAGATTTTAGAGAGGGGGGGGGTTTCTTTTGTTTTTTTGTTTTGTTTTGTTTTGAAGAGTCTCCTTGCCATTCTAATAACATGCACATTTTAACTAGTCTTCCTGAGACACCACTCTCTAATGTTGCATTCAGCCCTACGAAGTGGGAATGCTGAGATTTCTAACGTTGTGGTGATCGAAGCTCTGTGTACGTGTTTGTGTTGTGTGGTGTGTGTGTGCAGGTGTGTGGGCCTCTGTGTGGTATGTCTGTGTGTGTGCCTGCATGCAGGTGTGTGCACATGTGCATATGGCACTGTGGCTGCCCTTTCTAGAAGAAGACGGAGGCAACTACTTTCTCCCAGGGATCAGGAACTCCTGTGGGATGTGGCACAAAAAGCTCAGGTCCAGCAGGAGGCTGGGCAAGCCCTTCTACCTGGGCTGGGCTGGCTGAAGACATGGCCCTGTGTGTCTCAGTGATATGTATAAAACTTTGAGGGAGGTCTCATGCCCAGTGAATTAGATCTACATTGTTTTCAGACATTTTTCTTTCTTTTAAAACATTTTTTTAGGGCTGGGTGCGGTGGCTCAAGCCTGTAATCTCAGCACTTTGGGAGACTGAGGCAGGTGGATCAGGAGATCAAGAGATCGAGACCATCCTGGTCAACATGGTGAAACCCCGTCTCTACTAAAAATACAAAAAATTAACTGGGCACGGTGGTGCATGCCTATATCTCAGCTACTGAGGAGGCTGAGGCAGAATTGCCTGAACCCAAGAGGCGGAGCTTGCGGTGAGCCGAGATTGCACTCCAGCCTGGGTAACAAGAGCGAAACTCCATCTCAAAAAAAAAAAAAACAAAAAAACCACATTTTTTTAATTAAAAAAATTAGAGATGGGGTCTTGCTATGTTGACCAGACTGGTTTTGAACTCCTGGCCTCAAGTGACCCTCCTGCCTGGCCTTGCAAAGTGCTGGGATTACAGGCATGAGCCACCTTGCCCGCTGTGTCAAAATATTTGAAGTACTATAATTTAGAAAGCTAACCTTGTGGTGAGGCATAGTGGCTTACGCCTGTAATCCCAGCATTTTGGGAGGCTAACACAGGTGGATCATGAGGTCACGAGATCGAGACCAAGAGATGGGTGAAACTCCGTCTCTACTAAAAATACAAAAATTATCTGAGTGTGGTGGCATGTGCCTATAGTCCCAGTTACTTGGGAACCTGAGGCAGGAGAATCTCTTGAACCCAGGAGGCGGAGGTTGCAGTGAGCGGAGATCACGCCATTGCACTCTAGCCTGGGCAACAGAGCAAGAGTTCGTCTCAAAAAAAAAAAAAAGAAAGAAAGAAAGAAAGAAAGAAAGAAAGCTAACCTTAGATAGCCTACAGCTCGAGCACAGGGTGTAGACAGGCGGATTTTGTTGTAACATAAGGAAAAGTTTTCTAAACTCTAGAATTTTGTTTAAAAAAAATGAACTTCTTTGTGAATTTATTAATTGGTTATCGTTAAGGTTTTGAGAGGCAAAGATAAGGTTTGCCTTAGAGATGTTTTAGAATAGCGTTCTGCACTGGGTGGGGGCTCTGTCTGGTGATCTCACTACAGCCGCTTCCTGGGTCCCTGTCCTAACACAGCAAAGCAGGCCCCACGCCCAGCCCACAAAGCACGCACCTGCAGGGTCAAAGAGAAAGAGAAACCCCACTGCAGCCTGCCTGCCGTCAAAATCGGCCTCCAGCAAGCAGAGAGGTCTCGCTCAGCCACATTCCTGCCAGCTCCGGGGTGACAAGCTCGGTGGCGGTGGATCAAAAGGGTCCTGCCTGGCACATGCAGATGGTCTCCAGCACGGTCCCATGGACGGAATGAGAATTGGAAGGATTCCAAATATATGTTCTTCAGGCTACCATGTGAACCGACATTCGAATTCCCAGGCTCTTAACATTCTTCCTAGCTTGGCACTGTGTCACAGTGGTCATAACCCCCAGAGCGGTCATTCTGATGAACACCGTCAGCACCAAAGCCGTAACCGTGGCACCGTCTAGATCCCAGGTCTGAATCATCCCTGAGGCTGTAGGAGCAATGGGTACCCATTGCCCAGTGCTTCTTTGGTTAGTGATCGATAACATCAGCATGACCTAGGAGAGTCTTTGGCTCCTCTATTTTATTACTATATGTTACAATACATCGTGTATTATAGTATTTTTATATTATATGCTATGATGATATAGTATTCTACTTTTATTTATATTACTTGAGTTATTGTATTACACATGATCATGTCTTATTATACTATAATATCTATTATATTATCGTATTATTTTAACACCTGAAGAATGAGGATATGCTGTAAGGAAAAGCTATACAGTCGCTCTGTCGGAGCTCTGCAGGGTGAAATAATGGAAGGAAGGTAACCAGGTCCTTTCACCGGAGCATCTGCACACCCACACACTGGCCAGGAAGGACGAATGACCTGCATCACGCTGGCCTCATGATGGGCTGGAGACGGGTGGAGCCTCAGAGGAACTTTTTCTCTAAGGGTCCCCGTGCTGAGGTCTGCAGTGCTGCCTGGAGAGTACATTGCTGATCTGGGTCACATTTTCATCAGTGAAGGTGGCAGGTTCTGTGAGGGCCACTGGCCTCTATTAAATTGTCTGTTTCAGAACCAAGAGGCCTAAATCTTTATACATTCGATTCACCATCTCTTTACAGTTTCTTTCTGTGCCTCCTTGGCTTTCTCCTTCTTCCCCATATGTCTCCTTTCTCTTCTCACCTGCCCACTCCCACTGGTGGTCTTTCCTTCCCCTGCCCTCCTGATCCTCCCAGGGCATGCTGAGGACCCTACCTCAGTCACTGATGCCTCAGAATGCTGCTGTGTCCAGCTCTCCAGGGGCCCGAGGAAACCCACTTTGAGCAGAAACTTCATGTCTCATCCTGAAAAGGCAAATGCCTTCCAGCATGATTTATTTGATTCTCATGGCTCTCATTGTATAACGTTTTGTGACGCACAGTGTGTGTCTCCCTCATTAATGCAACCTGAGTGTCCACCAGCACTGGACTCTCATCAGACTGTCTCTGCCATGTCACATGTGCAAGCAGCCCGTGTTGACAGAGAAAGACTTGAATTCAACAGTCGTAGCTAGAATGTCCCTAGGCTTCTCACACAGAAAGAGAGAAAGAAAAAAGAGAAAAGGAAAAAAAGGAAGGAATGAAGGAAGGGAGGGAGGGAGGGAAAGGAAGGAAAGAAGAAAGGGAGCAAAGACAAAGAAAGAAAGGAGATAGAGATCTGAATTTCACAGCCTTAGCTTGTCCCTGTGCTTTTCACACAAGAAAGAATGAAAAAGACAGAGAAACAGAAAAGGTAGTGAAAGGAGAACTTTAGTAATAAATTTTTAGTTCAACATTAATCCAGTCTTTTGTGAAGAGTAAAAAGAAATGTATCTCTATACTCTGCCACTGTAGATCAGGCTTAGTAAGCAAAATGATCTCTTTAAAAACTCTTTGCTGTGCTGATAGGGAGGGCTGCATAGTTTCTTCTAAGACAATGCCAGACTCCATGTAGCCTGGGGTCCAGTGACTGTGATGTACTTTACCTTCACTTTGACGAAGACTTCAGTCCTTCTGGATGGAAAGTATGAGAGGACTTTCAAGCACTTCACAAATACTTCCTTCTGATGATGCCTTTCTATTCTGAAAGTATCAGAAAAAGCATCTTTTCCAAACAGTGTGCATGCAAGGTCAAGACAGGTGGAGCACGTGCAGCCCCAGAGGGCTTTGAGCCCAGCATGCCTTTAATATGGGCCTTTTTAGCAGAGGGGTTTGCAGATCACGTGGAGACACGGAAGCATCAGCACGGACCGGGCCCGTATCACAGCTTGCTCAGAAGTCTCCAGAAGGCCGGAGAGAGAAAAAGAAAAGTTAAATAGGGTGCCAATCATCAACCGAAGAAAGGCAGGTGCGCTTGATGTGTTACTGGGTGGTTCTGATTCCTGTCCCAGGACAGGTGCAGCGGATGCCCACAGACCCCTCTTCACACACCCCCCAGGGCTTCGAGGTTCTCCCGCATCCAGGGCCTGCTTTGAGCCCAGCATGCCTTTAATATGGGCCTCTTGGTTCTGCTCCTTTCCTTCCCACCTCACTCTATTCCTTCATGAAATGCTCCTAATGAATATTTTGAGATAATCCAGATATTTAGTTTCCTCATAAGTATATTTTAAGAATGCCTTCCATGACTTCTCTGAGCTCCTACTTAAAAAATGCTGCCAAACTCCTATTCCTTGAACACCACCACCTTCTCCTATGTTCGTATTAACAAAAAAGATACTTTTTTCAAGAATTATAATAACATTACAGATTTAAAGAAAATCTCCAGTGTCCTACTCAGTTCAATCCAGCTTGTTGTAGCCCACATCCATTTGTGTAAAGGAACAACACCATTGCGTTTCCAGATGCATAACTTTTCCGAGAATATGGAAAATAGACTCTAAGAGCAAAGCGCATGCTTTCCCTCAGCACAAACTTTTTCTCTTTACTTTTGTTGTACTCTTTACTTTTTCGCTTAGAGTAAGACAAAGCCTGTCCAAAGCTTAGCACAGTCAGAGAAAACTAACTTGGAAACACATTTCACAGTAAGTGGCAGAGGCGGCTCTTTCCCTCTCTCAAATCCTAGCCTCGGGGTTTCTTAGAATTAGGTTGACTGTGTCTTTGGGGAGGAGGAACCTTCCACATTCCTGCTGAAGCCTTTGGACCCTCCCTTTTAATCCTTTCTCAGGTGGCACAAGTCACAGAGACAAAGAGGGCCTCTGCCTAAGAGCACGCTCCCTCTTGCCCCAGCGAGATGCCTCCTGACAGTGTCTGATGGCTTCAGGTGCTGGGCTGAAGTGGCCTTCAGATTTCACAAGGTCCTTTGGGTTCCCGGTGCTCTGCTGGTGCCTTCTTTGCTCTCACCTTGTGTCTAGGAAAGGCCGTCTTTGTGAGAAAAAGACCCTATCATTTCAGTGAATTTCTTTAAATGGCCGTGTTTGAGCTGCTCTTCCCCAAGTGGTAAAGCCCAAGGCACACACTCTTCTCTGCCATGGGGGACGCGGATTCTGCAGCATCCTTCTCAGAGGTAAATGAAAAAATGTGGGTTGCAGATTCTTAAAGGAACTTCTGCGAATTTTTTAAAAAGAAAACAAAATCAGGGTAGATCAAGCAGGGACCACATGCGTTATGGTTTCAGGGGTGTAAACACTTGGTCCACACTCTAGCCTACTGTGTGATCTCAGGGAATGCTTTGTATCCTCTCTGGGCCTTGGTGTTTTCACCTATAGACTAGGCCAGGTAAAGGAGAAATTCCCACACCATTTTATAGTCCGCAAATGGTATTGGTCTGTAAAAATATCAAACCTCCTCCTTTCCTGGCAGATGATGATGACCTGAATTCTATCATGCCCTCATGGGAATATGATGAAGCGTCTCTGAACCAAAGAGCCGGTGCTGGGTGCCTCGGGGGTGGTTCTGTGTGACTGGAGGAACTTTAGGATGATCCCTCTTCCTCTTCCCTCGAACTCTATGTCAAAAAGCGCACAGAGTTTGCTGGTTTTTCCAGGCCGGTGAGCCAATACATTACATTGCATGGGATTTCAGTTAATAGTCTGTAGTTTTCATTTTGGAGACCAAACATTTCAGATTCCGGAGAATTCCTATCTGGCGCTGTAGGATAATTTGCATGTACAGAGGGAAGTATGACAGTGAGGCGAGTGACATGTGTCTATCAAGAGCAGGGTAGGAAATCCCTTCCTCCTTGGACTCACAGCGCTCCCGTCCTAACCTGCCCTCGTCAGTCCACCAGGGGGCGCTGCCTCACTGACAGGGGAGGGCGGTGCGGCGCCCATCACTTGACTGACGCCAGCCCAATGGCAGGTGTCGGCCCCAGGCCTCCAGGGCTGTCTCCAGGGCCTGGTGTTGGATCTATTAGGAGAAAACGTTTTTGAAAAGTGCAAATACAGCATTTTGATTGAAAAAGGGTTTTCACAGCTATAATAATAGCAAAGGACAGCATATCCATCATAACGGCATTCTGGTATATACAAGCTTCCTTAGGTTTACAAAGAGGTTTGGAAAATAGGGAACGCACTGCCTAAAATAACGTTGTCCACCTTGAAAATTTTCTGCCAGCTCTTTCCCCAGTCAAGTCCCTCACAAGTAACCCGGGTCGGTGGACAGTACACAGGAATCCTGGCTTTTTTTAATCTTAATGATGACATTTGGTCCTGTCTGAGAACAGTCAGATTTCATGTCATTCTCAAGCCTGCAGATTCTAAGTTTGAAATCATAAAAATACCACGATTTCCCATAATTTTAATGTACGATAAAATATTTACATGATACAAAGAAAAGCACGAATAATCTACACGGCTTGTGGGTCGGGAGAATCAGAACTGAAATGGCTGGAAGTTCTAGAAGGCCGTTTTCAAAAGCAAACGAACGAGCAATACGTTCCCTACTCCCTAACTTGTTCTGACCTTAGCAGTATCAAATGCACGGTTTCCCTTTTGGCAAATCTTGTAGACAGTGAAAATAAACATCTAAGTACTCTGTGGAAAAAAAGCGAATTTGTTTGTTACTTTGAAACGCACGTTTTTCAGGTGTACGCTTCACTTTTTTCCCACACTAAGTGATTTAAGCTGGGCCATGTCTGACTTAAAAGAATTTAACAGAAAATCCAAACCTTGGCTTATCAGGATACCACAGAGAACTTACTTCTGAAAGTTTGGACATGTGGAAATTCGTTTTTAATTTTAATGTCCAATTCATACCAATTGCATTGTTTTCGAAAGTAATAAAAATAAGCATCGTGAAAAATACAGGTTGTCTATCTTTCTTTTGTTCCCCAACTTCTGTGACCCAGCCATCTTACCTGATATACCTTTCTTCTTCTCTTTTCACACACCCTGGATACGTGTGTGTGTGTGTGTGTGTGTGTGAGAGAGAGAGAGAGAGAGAGAGAGGGGAGATGCCTAAGGAAAAGATCACATAGCAAAGACAAAGCATAGTTGGGTTTATTTCTGGCATTGGTTTAGAACCTGGATCTTTATTTTCCTAATGTAAAAGAATTAGACCCAGTAGTCTGCAATATTCCTTCCCAAACTCAATCTCACTGGATCTATGAAAATTAATGTTGTATAATTGCATGACCACTCTGCTGTGGTACCAGCAGCAGGCTAGCTCTGGAAGTCTGGTAAGTCTGTTGAATGAACCACCACTGCTGGGTCTATAAGCTCTAACGTTGTGATTGCCTGTGAGCAATCCTTCTCTCTCTCTCTCCTCTCTCTCTCTCTCTCTCTCTCTCTCTCTCTCTCTCTCTCTCTCTCTCTCTCCCCCCCTCTCTCCCTCTCTCCTGCCTATATTAAATCATGTTTCAAAATAACACTGCTCTTCCCTTGCTGCTTCTATTGCACAGGAGCTCTTAAACTTCAATAATTCTTGCTTTCCGCCACCATATTTTATTTTACAAATCTAATATATGTACACTAAATTCAAGACTTTGTTCTGATGGATCTTGAAAAGAAGGTAGCATGAGTTAGTGAATAGCCCGAGAGTCAAGAGAGGTGTCAGGAAAACACAAACGTGACTCACCGTGTGAACCTGTGTAAGTTTGGAGGCCTCCAATTTCCCAAATGTACATATCGACAGTGCTGACCCCTCCACAGCAATGCACGCCTAACAACAGAGAATCCATCTTTCAGCGGAGATTTGGGGCTGGAAAAAAAGACATGACTCTAGGTCATTTATTTCTTGCCATTTTCTGTATTTTCTTAAAAATGTATCTTTAAATACTAAAAAGATAAGGCAAATATGATTGTAGAGATGAGGAAATCCTGTGAAATTATTTCTGTGCCGAAAACACCTAGTGGTTAAGAAGCAGTATGAACATTGCATACTAAGTGGGTACTTGTTTGTCATTCCCTGTGACAGAATTTTAGGTAATTTGAAATAATACAGTGCATACCATACCTAAAGAGGGGTTCTAAGCCCATTTCGAACCATTCTTGCCATCCATTTAAGAAATAAACTTAATAATATTTGGCCATTTAAAAAAAATGCACAGGGGCCAGGGGTGGTACCTCATGTCTGTAATCCCAGCACTTTGGGCAGCCACAGGGGCAGATCACCTGAGGTCAGGGGTTCAACACCAGGATGGCCAACATGGTGAGGCCCTGTCTCTACTAAAAATACAAAAAAAAATTTAGCCAGGCATGGTGGTACATGCCTGTATTTTCAGATACTCACAAGGCTGAGGAGGAGAATCACTTGAACCCAGGAGGCAGAGGTTGCAGTGAGCTGAGAGCACACCAGCACACTCCAGCCTGGGCAACAGAGTGAGATTAATCTCAAAAAAAAAAAAAAAAATTGCACAGACCTGTCTTGCTATTTTTCCATATAGATTGAGAATAGAGCAGAATTTGGCCTCAGAATGCTTATTCTTGATCTCTCATACATTCTAATGGTTTATTAAGAAACAAACAAAGGAAACGAATTGTTCTATTCTTTTGGAACTTGGAAATTAAAGTAAACCAAATAACTATTCCAGGTGCATGAAACCCAAGTGCGAATGTCTGAGACCACAGTCAGAGGTTGGCTACCCTGCAGTGTGGCTATAAGAGCTGAATATATATTAAAAACTAATATAACCTAGGCTGTTAATTTCTTTTTGCATGTCACTGTTTATTTCATTCCTCCTGCCTTTCTCCCTTCCTCTTTTTCTTTTTTTCTTTGTTTAACCAAGAAGTTGGTTTTGGATTCTATTAATTCAGAGTAAATAGCAGAAAGAACTGTAAATCTTTTTGGCATGAATATTCTCAAAACCCCAAGACCTTACGGAAATTTAGAGGTTTTGGGGAAGAGGTGAAAATAACAGAGAAAAAGATTTGCAGGATATGAATATATATATATATATATATATGTGTGTGTGTGTATGTGTGTATATATGTGTGTGTGTATATATATATGTGTGTGTGTATATATATGTGTGTATATATGTGTGTGTGTATATATATGTGTGTGTATATATATGTGTGTATGTGTATATATATGTGTGTGTATATATATGTGTGTGTATATATGTGTGTGTGTATATATGTGTGTGTATGTGTATATATATGTGTGTGTGTATATATGTGTGTGTATATATGTGTGTGTGTATATGTGTGTGTATATATATGTGTGTGTGTATATATGTGTGTGTATGTATATATATATATGTGTGTGTATATATATATGTGTGTATATTCACACATATATATATATACACATATTCATATCCTGCAAATCTCCTCATATATATACATGGAGAGAGAGAGAGAGAGAGATGAGGTCTTGCTCTGTCACCAGGCTGGAGTACAGTGGCATAATCTTGGCTCACTGCAATCTTAACCTCCCGGGTTCAAGCAATTACCATGCCTCAGCCTCCCCAGTAGCTGGAACTACTCCTGAGTGGCTAGGCATGCACCACCATGCCTAGCTAATTTTTTGTATTTTAGTAGAGATGGAGCTCCACCATGTTGGCCACGTTGGCCAAGATGGTCTTGATCTCCTGACCCAGTGATCTGCCTGCCTAGGCCTCCCAAAGTGCTGGGATTACAGGTGTGCCCAGCGAGGATGTATTTTTTGATGTATAATCTGAATCCGTTTTCTATACTGGGGAGTTCTTACCAATGTATGTGATTCTAAGTAGGAGGCAGACAGCATTTCCTATTACAGAAGAAAAAAGAGAAGGCCCGTTTTTCTGTTGTCAAGGAAGTTTTGGCAAGGGCCCCAGGAGCAACAGCCTGAGGCAGTGGTGGGGGCTTGGTAGCCTCCCCTGTCCCTCCCAGGCCAGGGTCTCCTGCCTGTGCTCCTGAAAGCCTTGCCTCCCTTTGGTCCCTCCCATCGTGGCCTGCCTGGGTCTGCAGTTTTATGGGTCATTTAGCAACTTAACCAAGCAAATTTAAGAAAAAATAAAATCAGCTAATATTAACCTTGCGGCTGGTAAAGAAAGACAATGGGGTCTATTAGAGAAACAAGTTTGGCTTTTATATACGACCAACACTGCACACGTGGGTGTTTCTGGAGAACAGTATGCTAGCCCCTACCGAGCCCAGCCTGAATCCACAATCAGTACCTCCAATGGGTCCTCAGTACCCAGCAATTATGGCAGTTCCATGACCAAGAAATTCTCCACTATCAAGAACCTCTTTGTACCCTTGAGAGTTTTCATTTACATGGGTAATATCTATTGGAATTAACTGCATTAAGAATTAAAACTGAGACCTGTTGGAATATTTATTTATTATAAACCCATGACATATTAACACAACATGTTTTTATGAAAATTTAGTGAGAAGAACAGCATCTAGGTTTGGGAATCTCTTTCTCATCAGGCTGAATACAATGTAGCTGGGTCCTCAAATCTCCTCCATCGATTTGTTGCAACAAATAGTTAGGTTGAAGTAGATTCGGCAAGATGTGAGGAGTATTTTAACAGCGTTTAAAGATACCTGTGTATATTCTTCTCTGATATTACAAAGAAACCTGAAGAATATGAATTTCTGAAAAGGTTAGTTGCAGCGAAGAATCTGGAACCACATCAGTGAACCTGTTTTCCTTCAGTGCACTGGTCTACCACGGACTTTGAATGGATCTTCCACCTATGTGAGATTTCATAACATCATGCATTGGCCCCTTAGAAAATGTTGGTTCACTGAGTTATCCAGATTTTTCACATGACTGCATACTTCATTATCCAATGGCAAAAATATTCCACACTAGTAATTATCACTGCTCATCTCATCCATCTCATCAGGAACACCTTTAAGTGTGGAGACACTGTCAGGCTCAGATGAACAGATACAAGTTTTCCATGTTTCTGGATTTCACTTGAAAGTTGAAATATTATCACTGGCAATAAACACAGCCAGTTGCTTTTTCTTGAAATGACAGGCTCACCTCATTCATTTTCAAGAAAATATCTACCACATCCTCAGGTGGGAGTAGCCAGTTTGTCTGTAAGACTTCCCTTCAAACAAAAACATTGTCGCATGAAAGGAGCCGCTAATTCCACTGGAAGCTCAAACACTTGTCAGGATCCTTTCCCTGACATGAGCCTGATAACTGTCATGCTCTGGCATGCAGCAGAAGTGCTCAGTGCATACCTAACACATCGCACAGAGGAGCAAAAAGATATGTACATAAGGGTTGACATTTACTCGTATTGATAATATTTATAGCTTCATCCTGAGTATTAAGGGGAACTGGAATATATGTATGTGTGTCTATGTATTTACTTGTTTTTTAACTGAAAAGGTGAGGCAGGAAGAACATGATGGCTGTTAGCAGAATTCGGTTCCACTGCCTCAATTTGGCTTGAACCAGCCGTTTTACTCACCATTGTTTTTGTACTGTTAGTGCAAATAACAATTTTATTATAAAAGTAGTTTGGACCAGGCATGGTGGCTTATGTCTGTAATCCCAGCACTTTGGAAGCCTGAGGCAGGTAGATCACAAAGTCAGGAGATTGAGACCACCCTGGTTAATACATTGAATTATGTATTAAAAATACATAATTAAAAATACCATCTCAATTAAAAATACAAAAAATTAGCAAGGTGTGGTGGCATGCACCTGTGTTCCCAGCTACTCAGGAGGCTGAGACAGGAGAATCACTTGAATCTGGAAGGCAGAGGTTGCAGTGAGCCGAGATCATGCCACTGCATTCTAGCCTGGGCGATGGAGCGAGACTCCCTCTCAAATAAATATAAATAAATAAATAAATAAATAAATAAATAAATAAATAAATAAAGTTTTGAATTCACAGATGTCTTGTAGAAGCCTTGGGCAACCCAGGGACCCGCAGACCCAGAGCGGCAGACACCTCCTCCTTCTCACTCATTTCTGTCTGGTAATCTGATTCCATGGTATTTAGATGCAATCTGGAGAGAACTCCCATCTGCACTGTGAGCCCAGCACTCTGACTGCTTCTAGAGCTACGGTGAAGATTTATTTTGTGTTAATGCTTAACTTCTTCATTTAGACTACCATTGAGGTAGACTAATAATATTTGTAAGTAAAGATTGGATTTTAGTTTACAATAGGAAAACCTATATAATATGATATGTTTATACATTTAATAATTAGTTAAAAATATGTGTTATTAAACAAATTAACATGGTAGAGACCATGTTAGGCATGTCTGAGTTGAAGCTTTCAAGAAACAAAAATTTCTATTAAAAATTTTCAATAGACATAGACTATAAGGTAGAACATTGTTTGAAAGAGTCGTGCTTTAACAAAACTGTTTAAATTTTTTGGCATACACACTGATCATTTTAAATAGCTTTTCCAAATGGGGACTATTTGACATTGTTCATATATACCAGCACCGGGGGGCCAGCAAACAAAGCCCGTGACCCGCTCCCTGACCACAAGACCTGTGCAAGACGTTTTGACAAGCAAGGAGCGATCATAGAAACTTCAGCTAGGGTTGGCCAAGCAAACACACAGGGCAGCCACCTTGAGCTAACTCTGTCAGTACTGCTGGATGCCTTGGTGAACAGCAGGATAGAGTGGGTAGATTTGGTCAAGGATGAAATTGAATGCATTGGGAATCATAATTCCCCTGAGTTACTCATCCTACTTTTTAAGAGACTTAAGACCATCTGGGGCTGCTTGAGGGATGTGAGGGTGGAGTGGGGCTTTCTTGTCACTGTGGGGCTACTTTGCCCTTGGGAGAGGTTCGGGCGTCTGGTAAGACGCTGGCGTAGGACTCCACTTACAAGAGGATGTATTTTCCCCCGGGAGGATTCGCGCTTGCAGTCACCATTGAAAACAGCTCCCGAACAGCTCAGTGATGATCCCTTTGACCCACCCTTCACTTCCTCGTTTTTAATGATTTTTTTACTCCTTGTATCAGTGGCAACCGGCTCAACCATGTATCCTCCCACATGATCTCTTCAGTCATTTTACTCTCTTCTGAAGTCAGGCATTCGGTCCTCCAACAAATATTTGAGACATTGGAAAGCTGGTCTTCCAGTAAGTTCCAGAACCTGAGACTTTTGCTGGATCCGGTAACCTGCCTGGGAGAGGAGAAACAGACAGATAGCGGTAACCTGCCTGGGAGAGGAGAAACAGGCAGGTAGCGGTAACCTGCCTGGGAGAGGAGAAACAGGCAGGTAGCGGTAACCTGCCTGGGAGAGGAGAAACAGGCAGGTAGCGGTAACCTGCCTGGGAGAGGAGAAACAGGCAGGTAGCGGTAACCTGCCTGGGAGAGGAGAAACAGGCAGGTAGCGGTAACCTGCCTGGGAGAGGAGAAACAGGCAGGTAGCGGTAACCTGCCTGGGAGAGGAGAAACAGGCAGGTAGCGGTAACCTGCCTGGGAGAGGAGAAACAGGCAGGTAGCGGTAACCTGCCTGGGAGAGGAGAAACAGGCAGGTAGCGGTAACCTGCCTGGGAGAGGAGAAACAGGCAGGTAGCGGTAACCTGCCTGGGAGAGGAGAAACAGGCAGGTAGCGGTAACCTGCCTGGGAGAGGAGAAACAGGCAGGTAGCGGTAACCTGCCTGGGAGAGGAGAAACAGACAGGTAGCGGTAACCTGCCTGGGAGAGGAGAAACAGACAGATAGCGGTAACCTGCCTGGGAGAGGAGAAACAGACAGGTAGCGGTAACCTGCCTGGGAGAGGAGAAACAGACAGGTAGCGGTAACCTGCCTGGGAGAGGAGAAACAGACAGGTAGCGGTAACCTGCCTGGGAGAGGAGAAACAGACAGGTAGCGGTAACCTGCCTGGGAGAGGAGAAACAGGCAGATAGCGGTAACCTGCCTGGGAGAGGAGAAACAGATAGCGGTAACCTGCCTGGGAGAGGAGAAACAGATAGCGGTAACCTGCCTGGGAGAGGAGAAACAGACAGCGGTAACCTGCCTGGGAGAGGAGAAACAGACAGATAGCGGTAACCTGCCTGGGAGAGGAGAAACAGATAGCGGTAACCTGCCTGGGAGAGGAGAAGCAGGCAGATAGCGGTAACCTGCCTGGGAGAGGAGAAACAGATAGCGGTAACCTGCCTGGGAGAGGAGAAACAGACAGCGGTAACCTGCCTGGGAGAGGAGAAACAGATAGCGGTAACCTGCCTGGGAGAGGAGAAACAGACAGATAGCGGTAACCTGCCTGGGAGAGGAGAAACAAACAGATAGCGGTAACCTGCCTGGGAGAGGAGAAACAGACAGATAGCGGTAACCTGCCTGGGAGAGGAGAAACAGATAGCGGTAACCTGCCTGGGAGAGGAGAAACAGGCAGATAGCGGTAACCTGCCTGGGAGAGGAGAGAGAAACAGATAGCGGTAACCTGCCTGGGAGAGGAGAAACAGACAGATAGCGGTAACCTGCCTGGGAGAGGAGAAACAGACAGATAGCGGTAACCTGCCTGGGAGAGGAGAAACAGACAGATAGCGGTAACCTGCCTGGGAGAGGAGAAACAGACAGACAGCGGTAACCTGCCTGGGAGAGGAGAAACAGATAGCGGTAACCTGCCTGGCAGAGGAGAAACAGATAGCGGTAACCTGCCTGGGAGAGGAGAAACAGACAGCGGTAACCTGCCTGGGAGAGGAGAAACAGACAGACAGCGGTAACCTGCCTGGGAGAGGAGAAACAGATAGCGGTAACCTGCCTGGGAGAGGAGAAACAGATAGCGGTAACCTGCCTGGGAGAGGAGAAACAGATAGCGGTAACCTGCCTGGGAGAGGAGAAACAGACAGATAGCGGTAACCTGCCTGGGAGAGGAGAAACAGATAGCGGTAACCTGCCTGGGAGAGGAGAAACAGATAGCGGTAACCTGCCTGGGAGAGGAGAAACAGACAGATAGCGGTAACCTGCCTGGGAGAGGAGAAACAGATAGCGGTAACCTGCCTGGGAGAGGAGAAACAGAGAGCGGTAACCTGCCTGGCAGAGGAGAAACAGATAGCGGTAACCTGCCTGGGAGAGGAGAAACAGATAGCGGTAACCTGCCTGGGAGAGGAGAAACAGATAGCGGTAACCTGCCTGGGAGAGGAGAAACAGACAGCAGTAACCTGCCTGGGAGAGGAGAAACAGACAGATAGCGGTAACCTGCCTGGGAGAGGAGAAACAGACAGATAGCGGTAACCTGCCTGGGAGAGGAGAAACAAACAGATAGCGGTAACCTGCCTGGGAGAGGAGAAACAGACAGATAGCGGTAACCTGCCTGGGAGAGGAGAAACAGATAGCGGTAACCTGCCTGGGAGAGGAGAAACAGATAGCGGTAACCTGCCTGGCAGAGGAGAAACAGATAGCGGTAACCTGCCTGGGAGAGGAGAAACAGACAGCGGTAACCTGCCTGGGAGAGGAGAAACAAACAGATAGCGGTAACCTGCCTGGGAGAGGAGAAACAGACAGATAGCGGTAACCTGCCTGGGAGAGGAGAAACAAACAGAGAGCGGTAACCTGCCTGGCAGAGGAGAAACAGATAGCGGTAACCTGCCTGGGAGAGGAGAAACAGAGAGCGGTAACCTGCCTGGCAGAGGAGAAACAGATAGCGGTAACCTGCCTGGGAGAGGAGAAACAGATAGCGGTAACCTGCCTGGCAGAGGAGAAACAGATAGCGGTAACCTGCCTGGGAGAGGAGAAGCAGGCAGATAGCGGTAACCTGCCTGGGAGAGGAGAAACAGATAGCGGTAACCTGCCTGGGAGAGGAGAAACAGACAGCGGTAACCTGCCTGGGAGAGGAGAAACAGACAGATAGCGGTAACCTGCCTGGTAGAGGAGAAACAGACAGATAGCGGTAACCTGCCTGGGAGAGGAGAAACAAACAGATAGCGGTAACCTGCCTGGGAGAGGAGAAACAGACAGATAGCGGTAACCTGCCTGGGAGAGGAGAAACAGATAGCGGTAACCTGCCTGGGAGAGGAGAAACAGATAGCGGTAACCTGCCTGGCAGAGGAGAAACAGATAGCGGTAACCTGCCTGGGAGAGGAGAAACAGACAGCGGTAACCTGCCTGGGAGAGGAGAAACAGACAGATAGCGGTAACCTGCCTGGGAGAGGAGAAACAAACAGATAGCGGTAACCTGCCTGGGAGAGGAGAAACAGACAGATAGCGGTAACCTGCCTGGGAGAGGAGAAACAGATAGCGGTAACCTGCCTGGGAGAGGAGAAACAGATAGCGGTAACCTGCCTGGCAGAGGAGAAACAGATAGCGGTAACCTGCCTGGGAGAGGAGAAACAGATAGCGGTAACCTGCCTGGGAGAGGAGAAACAGATAGCGGTAACCTGCCTGGGAGAGGAGAAACAGATAGCGGTAACCTGCCTGGGAGAGGAGAAGCAGGCAGATAGCGGTAACCTGCCTGGGAGAGGAGAAACAGATAGCGGTAACCTGCCTGGGAGAGGAGAAACAGACAGATAGCGGTAACCTGCCTGGGAGAGGAGAAACAGATAGCGGTAACCTGCCTGGGAGAGGAGAAACAGGCAGATAGCGGTAACCTGCCTGGGAGAGGAGAGAGAAACAGATAGCGGTAACCTGCCTGGGAGAGGAGAAACAGATAGCGGTAACCTGCCTGGGAGAGGAGAAACAAACAGATAGCGGTAACCTGCCTGGGAGAGGAGAAACAGATAGCGGTAACCTGCCTGGGAGAGGAGAAACAGACAGATAGCGGTAACCTGCCTGGGAGAGGAGAAACAGATAGCGGTAACCTGCCTGGGAGAGGAGAAACAGATAGCGGTAACCTGCCTGGGAGAGGAGAAACAGACAGATAGCGGTAACCTGCCTGGGAGAGGAGAAACAGATAGCGGTAACCTGCCTGGGAGAGGAGAAACAGATAGCGGTAACCTGCCTGGGAGAGGAGAAACAGATAGCGGTAACCTGCCTGGGAGAGGAGAAACAGATAGCGGTAACCTGCCTGGGAGAGGAGAAACAGATAGCGGTAACCTGCCTGGGAGAGGAGAAACAGACAGCAGTAACCTGCCTGGGAGAGGAGAAACAGACAGATAGCGGTAACCTGCCTGGGAGAGGAGAAACAGACAGATAGCGGTAACCTGCCTGGGAGAGGAGAAACAAACAGATAGCGGTAACCTGCCTGGGAGAGGAGAAACAGACAGATAGCGGTAACCTGCCTGGGAGAGGAGAAACAGATAGCGGTAACCTGCCTGGGAGAGGAGAAACAGATAGCGGTAACCTGCCTGGCAGAGGAGAAACAGATAGCGGTAACCTGCCTGGGAGAGGAGAAACAGACAGCGGTAACCTGCCTGGGAGAGGAGAAACAAACAGATAGCGGTAACCTGCCTGGGAGAGGAGAAACAGACAGATAGCGGTAACCTGCCTGGGAGAGGAGAAACAAACAGATAGCGGTAACCTGCCTGGGAGAGGAGAAACAGACAGATAGCGGTAACCTGCCTGGGAGAGGAGAAACAGATAGCGGTAACCTGCCTGGGAGAGGAGAAACAGATAGCGGTAACCTGCCTGGCAGAGGAGAAACAGATAGCGGTAACCTGCCTGGGAGAGGAGAAACAGATAGCGGTAACCTGCCTGGGAGAGGAGAAACAGATAGCGGTAACCTGCCTGGGAGAGGAGAAACAGATAGCGGTAACCTGCCTGGGAGAGGAGAAACAAACAGATAGCGGTAACCTGCCTGGGAGAGGAGAAACAGACAGATAGCGGTAACCTGCCTGGGAGAGGAGAAACAGATAGCGGTAACCTGCCTGGGAGAGGAGAAACAGATAGCGGTAACCTGCCTGGGAGAGGAGAAACAGGCAGATAGCGGTAACCTGCCTGGGAGAGGAGAAACAGATAGCGGTAACCTGCCTGGGAGAGGAGAAACAGATAGCGGTAACCTGCCTGGGAGAGGAGAAACAGATAGCGGTAACCTGCCTGGGAGAGGAGAAACAGATAGCGGTAACCTGCCTGGGAGAGGAGAAACAGATAGCGGTAACCTGCCTGGGAGAGGAGAAACAGGCAGATAGCGGTAACCTGCCTGGCAGAGGAGAAACAGATAGCGGTAACCTGCCTGGGAGAGGAGAGACAGACAGATAGCGGTAACCTGCCTGGGAGAGGAGAAACAGATAGCGGTAACCTGCCTGGGAGAGGAGAAACAGACAGATAGCGGTAACCTGCCTGGGAGAGGAGAAACAGATAGCGGTAACCTGCCTGGGAGAGGAGAGACAGACAGATAGCGGTAACCTGCCTGGGAGAGGAGAAACAGATAGCGGTAACCTGCCTGGGAGAGGAGAAACAGACAGATAGCGGTAACCTGCCTGGGAGAGGAGAAACAGATAGCGGTAACCTGCCTGGGAGAGGAGAAACAGGCAGATAGCGGTAACCTGCCTGGGAGAGAGAAACAGATAGCGGTAACCTGCCTGGGAGAGGAGAGAGAAACAGATAGCGGTAAACTGCCTGGGAGAGGAGAAACAGATAGCGGTAACCTGCCTGGGAGAGGAGAAACAGGCAGATAGCGGTAACCTGCCTGGGAGAGAGAAACAGATAGCGGTAACCTGCCTGGGAGAGGAGAGAGAAACAGATAGCGGTAAACTGCCTGGGAGAGGAGAAACAAACAGATAGCGGTAACCTGCCTGGGAGAGAGAAACAGATAGCGGTAACCTGCCTGGGAGAGGAGAAACAAACAGATAGCGGTAACCTGCCTGGGAGAGAGAAACAGATAGCGGTAACCTGCCTGGGAGAGGAGAAACAAACAGATAGCGGTAACCTGCCTGGGAGAGAGAAACAGATAGCGGTAACCTGCCTGGGAGAGGAGAAACAGTTCGTCACTGCGTAGGAAATACCTGCCAGTGGATTACTGCATGATTGCGTTGGTCTACGCAATATATTTGGTTGTGAACATTTAAAAATAACAAGTGATATAGGTTTTATGTTAGAAAGCATAAGCGGTTTTCAAAATAAGGATGTGGCAGTAATATTGAGGCTGAGTTGCATTTAACGGGGCCAGATTCACACACACGGCTAGGAGAACAGCAAAGAAGTGAGGCACATAATTACGCTTGTCTCTTTAAAATTCCGTGGCTCCTAATAGCAGAATCATCTGCCCACGCCATCTGCCAGCTGTGAGGTGAGTGAGAATAGCACGTGCAGGTACCGTAATATACAATCTAATTAGTGTACTAAACTTTAATTTATTGGAGAAATTGTAAATATAAAAACAGTTATAATTTAACAAATTGCTGCTTTAATGAACACTCTGCATGTGCTGGGTTATTACCTATAGTTTCCTTTTTTTTGCGTTATACTGCAAGGTACCATCGTTAATATATCACAGGGACAATGAAATTGCACTGAACACTGGTCCACACATTTTCTCTGCATTTGCAATCATAATCGGAATGCGCTCGACAATGGAGCAGCTCCATTGCAAATAGAAGTAGAATTGAAAAGTTCTTTGCCAATTTGGCATTAATTCTGAGGACGGCTGGAGGGCTTACCAGAGATAAGACGTCTCTGATTGGCTTTTCAGCCTTTGAATAGAGCAATTTAAAATAAATGCTGTCCAGTGACTGCTTTCCCTGGATTTTTCCTCCTCTTCTGTCTTACTTCCCCATTTTCAAAATGTTTCGTCTTTTCCTTCTGTTTCTCTTCCACCTCCTTTTCCTCCCCACTTCCATCTTTCCTCTTCCTTCTCTCCCATTTACTTCCTTTTTTCTTCTTCCTCCTTCTTCTTTTCCTTCTCTTTCATAAAGCTGGGGACAGTGTCTGTCATTGTCCATTTGTAAAAGAGACATGTTAGTAAGTGTGGACTGTTGAATGAGTCATCAAATACTTTCGCACATTCATGTTAAAACAACCTTGTAGTAAATGGTGACACCTTGTAAATAAAGGGACTAGATGATTCCATATCAAATTTGATTATTTGGGCAACAGGAAGTTGGATTTTGCATTGCACATGCACCAAGCCTTTCATGTTTTAGATTCTAAATGTACTCTAAAAAGTGTTATTTGCTAGGCAAATAGACATTGCATAAAAAGAAAAAGCAATGTTTTGCAGAAGGACCTTTCTGTTATTTAAAGACCTACCATAGGTTTGTTCAGTCTTTATGGCTTCCTAGGTAGCCTTGCACATGGGCAGGACAGGTGTCCCTGCCATTTAGTCACTGTTTCAGGAGTACCCCGAAACCCAGGGCGTGCATGGACGTACCATGCTTTCATGCGGGTTGACCTAAGCTTGGACTTCTGCTAACACTCCATGTGATAGAGGGGGATAGTGTGTTTAGATGGACTAAGAACAGGTTTTTGTAGAGGGAAGGCAGGACATTACAGGGTACAGAGGTGGTGGAAAGATCCTTAGAGAAAAAATAGGAACTAAGGCTAGGGAACAGCAGTTTGAGTAAATTACACCCACCTCCCACCTTGTACCTAGGGTTGGTCCAATATTTTCTGTGGTCATAGAAGCAAGAACCAGGCAGTCGGGGTGCATGGCGGTTTAAACAAATGTCCCCCACTGTTTGCTACACCACCTTTCTTGAGCTAGAGACTAATTCCTCCCACCTTACCTGTGGCAGAAAGGTGAAGTGTGGGACATCTGAGACAATGCCAGAAAGCGACCTCTGCTTCCCCTTACTGGCTCTCAGATCATGTGCCCAGAGGGGGACAGCCGCCCTGCCTAAGGGCCTGCTTCTCCAGCCTGTGCTCACCATTGTGGAAGCACCTTCTCCAGCTCTCCAAGCCTCCAAACATCTATAGCTCTTTCCGACACTGTGTCTGCAGCTTCTTAAGAGACTCTAAGGCAGAACCGTGTGACCAAGCTTCTTCCGATATTGCTGACCCAAGAAACTGTCAGATAATATCTGTCATCACTAACAAGTAAGTTTTGAGGTAATGGTCGCAGTCATAGGTAGCATGGGCTAAACTCCCCTGGCTCTATATCCTGCTCTCCTTTGTGATAGGGACACATCAATCCCTTTGCCTCTGTTTTACTAGCTTCAAAACTGGGTTAAATTATTTAATCTGATAACCTCCCTTAAAAAAAAAAGTAAGGAAAAAAATCGAGTTATGTATACCTTGCGTTTCTTTCAATGTCATTGTGATGATTAGATAATTTGTATGAAAGACTTTGGTAGGAAGTTTTAAAAATATAAGCTCCCCTCCCTCTATTTTCTATCACCAAATGGATGTTAGGTGGGCATGGACTCACACCTGTAATCCCAGCACTTTGGGAGGCTGAGGCACAGGTTGGCTTGAGCTCAGGAGTTTGAGAACAGCCCGAGCAACATGGCAAGACCCCATCTCAAAAACAATAATAGTAAAATAAAATAATAAAAATTAAAAAATAACACGGATGTGCACGATGGCAGAGACAAATCTAGGTTCACATGACATCATGAGCACCTTACATGGTAGCTCCAAATCAGCTCCCGGGTCTGTAGCCCTTGGCATATTTTAGGGATATAAAATATGTTGAGTCAAGGATAATGACTCATTTCTTTCTTAGGGTTCTATAGTCTGACTGTTAGTGTCCCCCCAAATTCATGTGTTGAATCTTAATCCTAATGTGATAGTATGAAGAGGTAGGGTATTTGGGGACTTCGAGTCAAATGAGAGATTAGTGCTCTTACAAGAGAGACTGAAAGGACCATGTTTACTACACAGCAAGAAGGCGCCACCTTTGAAGCAGAAAGCAAACCCTCGCCAGGCAATGAATCAGCTGGCACCTTAAGCTTGGCCTCTATAGCCTCCAGTTGTGAGCAATCAATTTACATTTTTATAAGTTACCTGGTCTAAGGTATTTTGTTACAGCAACGAAAAAAGAACAAGTCAGGTTCCGACCCTGACATTTCCCATTAGGATTCCAAAGGCCTTTCTTAAAATGTCTCCTTGCTTCTTCCTCATTGTTAATAAATGTATTAATCTTATGATAGTTGTAGTAAGTCTTTCCAATAATTTTCCAATAATAGGAGAAACTTGAATTGCCTGCTGAAGTTAACTGGAAACAATCATGGGGTTTAGGAACAAGTGAAGTCCATGTTCTCTCTTCCGCGTTGTTTTTCTCATTCACTCCCTTTGGTTACAATCATGTCCTAAAGGAGCAAACTTCCTTTACTTTTCTTACCATCTGTTCACCAAAGACTCCACATTGAAGGGACCCTCTGGCATGTAGAGTGTTCAGGTCATGTTAGCCAATACAGTTGCAAAACATTTCGGCTACTTTGCCTGATGGACTTCCTCTCATCTGCACCATGTAAAGCCCTCGCGATGTACCCCATGGTACATCTGGCCTCACCACACCACTCCACTGACATTGTTTTCCCAAAGGCTAACTCTCACAGTTACGTGACTAAGTCCAAGGACGTCTTCTGTCCTTTTCTGTTTGAGCTCAGGCAGCACTGGGCCTTGTGGCCTGCCACCAAGTTCTTGACTCTCTTTCCTCCTTCCTGGGTTTATGTGAAGTTGCTTTTCTTTCCAGGTTCTCCTCCAACTCTTTAAGGTCCTCTTTTTCTTCGTTTTCTGCTCCTGCTTCTGCTTCTTTTTTATTGAGACGGCGTTTCACTCTGTCACCCAGGCTGGAGTGCAGTGGTGCGATCTCAGCTCACGGCAACCTCTGCACCCCCAACTCCGCCCTTGGATTCAAGTGATTCTCCCTGCTTCAGCCTCTTGAGTAGCTGAGATTACAGAAGCCCACCACCATGCCTGGCTAATTTTGTTTTTTTGTTTGTTTGTTTTGTTTTTGTTTTTGTTTTTTGAGACGGAGTTTCGCTCTTGTTACCTAGGCTGGAGTGCAATGGCGCGATCTCGGCTCACCGCAACCTCCGCCTTCTGGGTTCAGGCAATTCTCCTGCCTCAGCCTCCTGAGTAGCTGGGACTACAGGCACGTGCCACCATGCCCAGCTAATTTTTTGTATTTTTAGTAGAGACGGGGTTTCACCTTGTTGACCAGGATGGTCTCGATCTCTTGACCTCATGATCCACCCGCCTCAGCCTCCCAAAGCACTGGTATTACAAGTGTGAGCCACTGCCCGGCCCTTCTTCTTTGTATCTTTTGCAGGAACTTTATCTACTTCTAGTTTCTCAGATGTTTCTGTCTTTCACACGTTGGGGTCTCTATGATGAAGTCTAAACTTCTGAGCACCTCTCTTTTCCGGGTTAGCCTTCAGTTGGCATCTCTGTTCCCTGTTCAACAAAAACTTGCCACCAGTCCACAATTACATGGGAAAGGACAACCTTACCAGTGGAGAGTCTTCCGTCCTCCTCTGCAGTTTCCAGCACTGTGATGTGTGTAAGGCAGGAAGCCAGTGTCTCCCACTGAAGGGCACTCTTTGCTGCACCCCCAAGGAGCCACATGGCAGAAATTTCCTTCCAAACTTGGGGCTAGAAAAGGCCCTGCTTGTTCCAAGAAACAAACCTTTGTCTCAGTCTCTGACAAGTGTGAATTATAAATTAAAAGCTGTACTTGGCAGCAGGCAGGATTATCATTAAGCCTAAGTGCCGACTGTGGCAGCCCTCCCAGTCCTTGTTTCTGAGCATTTCTTTTTCTCCATCTCCCTTTCTATCCTTGTTTGCTCAAGTTGCATTGATTTACTAAATGTGCCTTTAAAAAAAAAAAAAAGGATGTTCTTTTTTTTTAAGAAAAAAGGATGTTAAAAAAAAAAAAAAGGATTCAGTTCTTCCCCACATATCTGAGTGCCTTTTCTTTATCAGGTACTGAGCCAGGTACCTACCCAGTCTGAAGGACATGTTTCTGACCTTCAAAGGGCTTCTTGAATGTTAGGAAACAGAAAAACAAACAAACAAACAAAAAAACAGATGATTATAATAGCTTAACATTTCATCTGGAATGAAGATTAGAAGGTAGAGTATAAAAAAGTGGGGAAACAGAAGCGTTAGCCAGGGCAGCAGGAAAGGGATAAAGGGAAGTTTGAACGAAATTGGAAGAACTGCAGGAGTTTTTCCAGGAGCCAAGCAGGTGGACAGTGTTTCAGGCAGTCAGTCGTAAAGGCGAAGGAGAGATTGCACAAGAGCTTGATAGATCAGAGGACTGGAGCTGAGTCCTTCTGTATCACAGAGTCACAGAATTAGTAAACACAGACTCCAGAGCTAGACCATGGATATTGCAGTATGATTTGCAAATTGCAGATTTCGTTATGAAGAATACCAGTAAAAAACTTTAGGCAATCGAGGTGAAAATTGCATTTTCACGTTTGCAGTGTGTGAAAATTAAATGAAGTCCGTAAATATCAGCTTCATTAAAGGAAGTTTTAAACTAACTGGAGTGAGGTCAATTGTGAAATCGGAGGGCATACCAGCATTTGCTGATAAAATAGGAAGCTGGGCACATGACTCAAAATGGCGTGATAACTTCATGACCTTCTGTAGAGTAAAACGTGTAAGCAGGATGCTCTATGCTCACCTTGTTTATACTTGGTTGACATACCATTTACTGATGTTAGATTCTGCTAATCTTGGCTAAGAAGTTCAGAGTACTTTAAAAGCTATCCTTGCTGTGTGCGGTGGCCAAGACATATTGAAAGACTGCTGCAGGGGGCTACCATTTGGGTCTGGGCAGATGATACTCTCACTGGAATTCAGTCTATTTTGATAGCACATGGAGATTGATTTGATAATCTACAAAAATGCACATGAATGTCCCATTCATTTTTCAAGGGGATGGTAACCTTTTGGCTCAAGTGCTATCCAGCTGCAAAGAGAAAGCAGCATCCATCAGAATGACATGTACTGCAGAGTAACATATTGCTTGGCACAGGAAGCACAAAGATGAGCTCTGTCCTGGCTACTGAGAGCACATCAAACATGCAAATAAATGCACCAAAGTAATGAATGTGGACCCTCGGCTTTGTTACTCCCGGACTGTGCACCCCTGTGCCTCAGGGAATGAGACATTGCGTTCTATTTTGGAAAAAGTTTCTGCTTCTCATCTCTAGCTTCTCCTTTCAGCTTCAGTGGATGTTGGCCTCATTATTTCATTGTGCTAAACTTGTTGCTTCAGGCTGAATTCTCTGTGCACTGGAGGTGATAATGCATCTTTGCCTTTAATGTGAATTCTCTCCTATTGGGTACAAAGTATATATATTCTTGTTTTCTTTTGTTCCATTTATTCATTATTTTAGTTAATCAACCAACAAATGTGTATTGAGAGAACAGGTTTTGCCAAGTACTTTGCTTGCGATTCAGGGTCTTGAATACAAATGAGGCACACTCCTGTTTTTGCAGACCCCACAGTCTAGTAGAGACAAACAGGTGAATGATCACAGTGCACTGGCTTCATGTAGTAATATAGTATTTGAGGTGAACAGTAAATAAATCAGTAAGTTCCAGGGTAAGTATGCTGCCTGGGTTTGGGTTTGAGGGGTTGCCTTCCCCAGTTTCCATAGTATTGAGAAGAGTGATTCTCTTGGAATGAGGAGAGTTAAACTGTGCTTGGAGCTTTTCGAAACTCCATGAGCTCTCTTGTAAACTCTCCTCCATAAAGACTGAATATCATTGTTGTAAAGCATCGCAGTGGTTTTCAACCGGGGCTGACCTGTACTTGTGATCAAAGACACATCAGAATGTCTGGAAATGTTGCATGTCATATTTGGACAGGGGTGGGATGCTACTGGCATTAGTGGGTAGAAGCCAGGGATGTTGTTGAATATCATACAATGCCCAGACCAGTCCTCCACAACTGAGGGTGCTCTGGCCTAGAATATCAGTAGTGCCAAGACTGAGAAGCCTTACTGTGAAGCAAAGTGTAAGGTGGAACCACAGCATGTTGCTCGATGACAGTGAAATGTGTTCTATAACATGACAAAGATCATTTAGATTTGTAGTTCTCTATGTTCAAATCAGTTCTTCTGTTCCAGATAAAAGGCCTTCTTAAATTTAACCAATTTTTGAATATAGAGAGATACCCTTTATTGCCTGAAGGGTCTTCCTACCCTGCTTGATGACAGACAAGGCCCTATATGCAATCAGCATGGGCTTCCTGAGCCCTGATCTGAGTTATTATTGGGTCTGGCCTCTCCCAGGGCCCTTTCTCCTTTGGGTTCCTTGTCACTCAGATGTCATCTTGCAGCTGCTGCCTGTCCACCCCTCGGCAGCTGCTTACGACTCACTGTGCCCAGTCTCTGTTCTCTCTTTGTCACCAAGTGATATCTAGTCATACAATAAATCAGGTTGTAAAATGTTAAATAAAAGCTTTGCAAGTGATGACCCCTGTAACCAAGTGGTCATAAGTCCTAAAGTCGAACTCAGGTAGGCTGGGTTTCAGTGATCTTAGCACTGGGAGACTCTCAAAAGACAAATTTTGCTTTAATAAAATTTTCTCCCTTTTGTTGAGACATCTGTACATCCCTCAAACCCCAGGGTCCGAGAATGTTTGAGAGATTTCAGCAACGCTGCAGAGAGTGCCTCCCTCACTACTGTGCGCACTGGTTTAGGAGGAGGCGGTGGAGAAATCCTGTGATTCTCCCTTTCTTAATGGCAATTCCTTGCTTTTCTGCAACATGCCCTATCAATGGCTTGGTGACTGCACAACTCTTTTCTTACTTAATGAGTATCCTGAAAGCTCAGGAGACAATTCCAAATGTATAATAATATAATTTAAAACAACATTAATAATAATTATTATTTACATAAATAATATGCTATTTCAGACCCTTATGAAAATGAGATCATCATAGTTTTTTCTGATATGTCAAATATTTGGAAGCTAGTATTTAGATTGATTTGACTTTCATTATTACCTTGTGTGTGTGTGTGTGTGTGTGTGTGTGTGTGTGTGTGTGTGTGTTTTGAGCTGCAGTCTTACTCTGTCTCCCAGGCAGGAGTGCAATGGCACAATCTCGGCTCACTGCAACCTCTGCCTACTGGGTTCGAGTGGTTCTCCTCCCTCAGCCTCCTGAGAAGCTGGGATTACGGGCGCCCTCTTTTTTTTTTTTTTTGTATTTTTAGTAGAGACGGGGTTTCACCATGTTGGTTAGGCTGGTCTTGAACTCTTGACCTCAGGTGATCTGCCTGCCTCAGTCTCCCAAAGTGCTAGGATTACAGGCATGAGCCACCATGCCCAGCCTAGTGTGTGTTTTTATACTTTATAATTATCTTAAACAGTATTATTTGATTGAACATAATAAGAGCCATGATGATAAGGATAAATGTTTATTAGCCTCTTACTATGCATCAGTCATATTGCTAAATGGTTACATGACATTGCTTTTTATTCCCACAAAATCCTATGTGGTTGGTGCTTTTATTATCTCCAACTGGCCTAGGACATTATTTCAGAAATGCATTACGGGTATCCCCAAGGCTCTAAAACAAGGGGAAGAGCTGGAATTTGAACCCAGGTCTGTCTGAAATCACTGCCACTCAGTGAAGGATTTGATATGAATGAATAACATCTTTCTTCTTGTGTAATCATATAATAAATAATATTACTAAATGTTAAGTAAAAACATTGCAAGTTACCATAATTATTATAGATCATAATGTGGGGGATGCTGACTCATGGGTGCTGTGCTCCTGGATGCCATAGCTAGCTAACACGCCATGAGTCTTTTTATTTTATTTTATTTTTTGAGACAGTGTTTCACTGTGTCACCCAAGTTGAAGAGTACAGTGTCACAACCATGGCTCATTGCAGCCTCAACCTCCCAGGCTCAGGTGATCCTCTCACCTCAGTCTCCTGAGTAGATGGGACTATAGGCTCACACCACCACACCTAGCTAATTCTTTTGTATTGTGGTGACAGGGCTTTGCCGTGTTGCCCAGGCTCGTCTTGAACTCCTGGGCTCAAGTGATCCTCCCACCTTGGCCTCCTGAAGTGCTGGGATTACAGGCCTGAGCCACTGTGCCCGGCCCTGTCATGCATCACTGTTGTTTTTTTCAGTAGAGGGAGGCTTGCTGATACATGCATGATTTCATGACCAACCCTTGCCCATTGACTGTTTATTTTGGTTATTTCCATAGAGCTATAGGATTGCTTTATTTTGTCTTCTTCCATAATATATATGCTTTGGTGTAAAATATTTATTGGGAAAATACATATCTCATTTAGATGAGCTATGTAGATTTGTTTTGCTGTTGTTTACATAAATATGGCACATAGATGTTTAAACATTTAATAATGTATTCGTATAAAAATAGGTTAACTATGATTAACTTCCAGCAGAAAGACACTAGGCTTACCTAGAATGTGCTCAGCATATGAATAAGAAATTCTTTCTTTGATTACGTAATTGCCCAGGGAATTCCGTAGGGACAAAGAAAGGCAGCTCTTCTTTGTGGGCCTGTTTTCCACCTGTGTTCGGACCTTAGAGAAGACTTGCAGGCAGGTCAGTGCCTTCTCTGACATTCATGTGGGGCCTCAGTATGCTGAGAATCTTCTTTTACTAAGCCAGAGTCCCTCCAGATACACCCAGACATCGCAGCCATCACTAGCCTGTGATCACAGAATAAGGTGACCTTGGTTTTAAGGGCCAAATTAGAATTTGAAACCACTGGTCTGGTCACTGGAAATTAAGCTTCCATACTTCTGGTCACTGCCTCCAGTTCCTTCCAGTTCTGCGGTCCCACAGGGAGCAGCCGCCGCACCACCTTCACCGAGTGCTTCTCTCCGCGCTCTGAATTTCACTCCAATTCTTCCCCACTAAGGGCTCTGCTGAAGTGTCTGCTTCATTAGGGAGCCCTGCTGTCCCGCCCTGGGGAGATTCACTCACAGCAAGGTCCCTGCTGCCCCCTCCATCTCTATGCCCTCTTCTCTAGCCCTCTCGGCTTCTTCCCATGTGGTGCCCTATTCATGTCTCTCAGCCCGGAGTCCTTATAGAGTGGGCTCTTCCTCAGCACACACCCTCCCCAGGCTCCAGAGGGAAGAGGATGGGGTTTTGTTCAGGCACCCATGCTCCTGGCGGTTACCTGTGAACTGTGACAATGTGGGAATTTTGAGGGGCAGCCTTCCAGCCTATGAGCAATCATGGAGACAGACCCTGCCATCCCAGTCGTTCTCTTTCCAACGTCAGGACATGCAAGAAGCAAGAATCCATTACCAAAGCAAGATCACTATTTTTCTAGAAACAATGAAGTGGAACCTCATATGGCCAGGGGGTGGGGGGGAGTTCCTTCCTCTCAGCTTGGTTTGTTTACATCTCTCCCCACTCACTCTCTGCATCATGTTCCCTGCTGCCCCACACTAGCTGAGCATGCTGTGCTTCAAACTCACCTGGAACAATGCCAGGTCTAATTGCATCCTTTTGGATTCCAAAACCTCAACTTGATGGAAAGATGAGGAAGACTCACACAGGCCCTCCTGTGCTTTGGTGTTTTCCCCTCTCTCATCTTCTCCTTCTGCGGGTGCCACATGGGGCATGCAGAAGTGAATGTGCCCTCTCTGCAGCAATGGGCTTCATCAAGCCCCATGTCCTCCTCTTTAGGCTCGCACTGGATTTTGTAAACTGCAGCTCATCATGCTTGGCCTCTGGACACTGGCATCTGCTCCTGGTCCCTGCATCCCAAGTGTCCAGGGCTGGTGCTGACTGAGCCCCTTCCCTGTGGGGCTCCCCTCCCTTCCACACCTGCTCATGCTCCTGGGCCTTGAGAAGCAGTGGCCAGCTCCATCTTGCTCCTGGCTGGGACCTCAGGAGTGTTCCCCCCACCGTCCCTCCCCTTTATAGGACTTTCAATCTCCTTTTGCTCTTCTGGTCCCTCACTGGGTGAGCAGGGAATTTCTCCCTTGCAGGCAGCAGCCGAGCTGGGAAACCCAGGACCCCTGCCTACCTGCTGTAAGAGAAATGGATGTGCCATCATCAAGAATAGGCCAAGGCAGACAGCCAGTCCAGCATGACTCAGCGAGTTTGGAGCACAGGCACACGACTCCCCTTTTATGTAACCAGGCCATATGAGGCACATTGGCTGGTCACCCATGTGAGCTTGTGCTTGGCTTGGAGGCACTATTTTCTATAAAACAATTACCATGCTGATGCTGTACATATGACTTATACCCAGGCTTGCTCATGTCAGGTTCACTCATGCTTAGAGGGAGAGTAAAGCCATGTTGAAACCGTGATTCCTTGAGTGTATTTCCAGACGCCTGCCATTCATTCACCAGCTCCCCACAGACCTCAGTTAGAACCTGACGCCTCTGCTGCCTCTCTATGTCTCTGTGCTCACCTCTGTTTATCCTAGATTGATTCTCCATGGCCTTGACAGGTACGTGGCCTTGGCCCCGGGCAGTGTGGAGTCAGTTCCCTTCCCTAGCTCTGGGATTCCCCCACTTTTCCTGTCACTTCCAATCCCTCCTTTTAGGTGCTGAGCAATGTAAAGAGGGGTGGATGGATGGCAGAACCCAGGCGCTGCTGACATACGATGCATTCTTCACTTCCTCCCCTCCTTCCCTGTCTTCTCCTCTTCCATGACTCAAGTCAGCTGACCTCAGAAATTTGGAAATTGAATGTAAATGGATATTGTGCTCAATATTTCTACAAGCATTAGAAATTTAGAAGAAACCAAGATGGTTTTGGTTTAGCAAGATTTGATTTTCAGGCCTATTCCCTCCTTACTTTTAGTAGATCAAACTTAATACACAAAGTTATATAATACATTTTTTTGCTCTAGAAGGTTTTTATCCTCTTCTAATGACACAGGTGTCCTGAGCCATGTGTCTGGGGAATTGTAGTGTAACATGATTAGGAAAAAATAGATTATATAACATTTAAATAGCAATATATTTTAATATATTATTCGTATAGTATATATATATTATATCTAAAACATATAAATATAAACATATATATAATATATATTTCTCTATTTCTGACTCAAAGTTTTAAACTCAATGTTATGATAGGAGAATATATACATTTATATAAGATATATCTTATACATATATATGTATTTATATATATATAATAATGTATCTTATATATTATATATAATTATATATTTCTCCTGTTATAATGTAACCACGGTACAGAAGTAGGTCTGTGGTGGCATTTCAAAGACACTCACTGTTGCTCGATTGGATGTGTTTTTTTCCAGGTCCTTGGGCTCTCATTCACCCAAAAATGGGGAAGAGACCCAGGTGGCATGCTAACATTGTTCAAGTCAATATTGGACCCAAAGAGCTTTGCAGAAAAGTGATTTATTAGTCACAGAGAGAGAGAGAGAGAGAGAGAGAGAGAGAGGGAGAGCTGGGGGGGAGAGAGAGAAGCTCCCACACTGCTGTGGGAGGGGAGCCCAGAGAGGGAAATCTCTATAGGTAAGGGCGTAGCGGGAATTTAACCCCAGAGTTACTCCCACCCCATTCAAGTTCTCATCCAGTAAGAGGAGCTTTTTCAGACTTCCTCTGGAGTGATTGATCTTCAACTCTGATTCTGGATTGGCTGCCTGGCTCTCAATACAGCCCCTCCTGTCAAGGCTTTTGGCGGGCTTTCTAAACAAAGGAAGTTCTCTGGGCAGTCTACCTAGCCCACATGTGTGAAAGTTAGACAAAGAAGTCTAGTCACCCTATGGAGACATGAATGAAGGCAGGTGGGGCATGTCCCTGGGAAATTCTTGCCTTTGAAACCACACCCCTTGTGGACTCAGGAAGAGAAGTTAACATAGTCCCTCAATAATATTGAGTTGAACACTTGGAGACAAACAAAGAGGGAATCCTGCCACAAGAGTCGTCTACCTTATATAAATATAAAATATTTATTTTTATGTTCAAATGACCCTGTTCCTATTCTTACATGATGTCACAAATAATAAATACCATTAACCTCAACATTTGAAATGTATTCAGCAATTCAATGATTTGTAAAGCCTGGCATAATCTACACATCCCTGATTCATCCCTTTAATTCAGGCTCCATAGTCAATGAACCAGTCTTGCCATCTTTCCATTTCTTCACATTTTCACCTTCATCCATAGCAGCTGCTTGCCAGCCATGACCACTCCCTGCTTCTTATAGGGTTATTCAGGGTTTTCATTGCAATTATAAGTTAAATGCCATCATCGCTAGGTCCCATGAGATGAAAAAAGGGAACTTCTGTCCCACGAAAGGCTATGAAGCATACAATTCCATAAATTCTTCAAGACCGTGACATATCATATATCTTATTATAACATGAACGTATAGATTTGCACTCATTTGCCAAAGTTCTGACATAGGGCAAAGAACGTTTCTTTGAGCACACGTGGGACAGCTGGAGTTATGCATCATTTTTCTTACAGAAAACCACAAACATAATGCCTTATATGTAATTTCCATATATTTCGCTTTAAAATGGAATGCAAAGCAACGTAACTGCAGAATCCTTCAAGTTTTGTGGAATGTTCTTCAGACTTTTACAGTGGTTTTGCTCATACTTAATGTGCATCTTTCTTCTTTTAAATGGTAATACTTTATTGGTTTCCTTAATATTTAATTACACAGAATAGTAAGAATGCCGGTCATAAGCAGGCTTGTGAACACAAGGAACTGTCTCAGCACTGCCACCTTATCTACTGCCTCTTTGTTAAGTCAATACCTGAACTGTGGGGAGAACGGTGAGCACCCTCAATCAGGCTGCTGGCGGAGGTCAGCATGCAACTTGCGTCAGGACCTCACGGGCACCAGAGATCCACAGGTAACCGGCTGATTGGGAGGATGCAGCTCAGGTGAAGGCTTTTACTGTACCTAAGGTTTGCAGGTTGTGCCATGCGATCATGCATCTTTATGTCTTCATGCATTGACTCTCTAATGTACTTTGCCTTGGCTTGTCAAAGACTCCTAACGCAGTAGTAGGTGACACCAACACAACCTAGAGAGCAACCACTTTCCCTGCATGGCCTTAACACCCTACTACCTGCTTAGCTCTTCTTTATTGTTATAGAGACCTAGGCACATCTGTAATTCAAGATTTACATTTTATTATGGCAAGAATTTTATTGTACTTGCTTTTCTTCCCCCACGAGACTTTAAACTTCTGAAGGCAGAGACTGTTTTTTTAATCTCCACATCCAAGTGCCTAACTCAGTAGCAGGCATGCCCGGTGAATCTTGCTTAGTTGAGTGAATGAACGGATAACCAGCTGAATGGAGTTATATTCTGTCTGTTAATGCTTTTGAAATCACTATCCTGTGCTGTCCAGTGTGGGCTCCACAGCCACATGTAGCTATTGAAATTCAAATTAATTGCATTGAAATAAAATTAATGTGGCCGGGCACGGTGGCTCAAGCCTGTAATCCCAGCACTTTGGGAGGCCGAGGCGGGTGGATCACGAGGTCAAAAGATCGAGATCATCCTGGTCAACATGGTGAAACCCCGTCTCTACTAAAAATACAAAAAAAAAAATACCTGGGCATGGTGGCACATGCCTGTAATCCCAGCTACTCAGGAGGCTGAGGCAGGAGAATTGCCTGAACCCAGGAGGCGGAGGTTGCAGTGAGCCGAGATCGCGCCATTGCACTCCAGCCTGGGTAACAAGAGCGAAACTCCATCTCAAAAAAAAGAAAAAGAAAAAAAAATGAAATAAAATTAATGTTATAACCAGTTCCTTGGTCACACCAGTCACATTCCAGAGGCTCAGTGGCCAAATGTGTCTGTGAGCTGCCGCACTGGAGGATAACGGACCCATCATTCAGCAACTTCCCACTGACAACACTGCCTGGTCCCTCCGACTGAGGTTGTTGAGCCATGTGGGAAACATCTTTGCTACCTCCCCTGAGGACTGCTAGTCCTTGACTTTGTTTTTTCCTACCTCAGCATAATGTAACACAATCGTTCCCTTCTTCAAGCAACTGGATTCTAAATTCCAGTTTAGGCCATAATAATACATTTTCCTCTTCCTGTTGCTTCGTGGCTCTGACCTTTTTTTGCTTAACACATTTTTATCGAAAGGAGCTCGCGGCTTTGGTGTTGACGGCTATTTGGGATAAAGGCTGTGGTTAGCTGGTTTCAACCCCATTCACACAATCGCAATCGAAAACGCCCTTCTCCAAGATCACGCGAACGTGACAGCTGATGTCTTCCAATATGGACGTTCTGTGAGGTGGCTCTGCCTCGTGACAGCTCTGAGAACTGTAACGGTTCATAAGGTTTCAGTAAGGACCTAGGATAACTGGTCAAGTGGCGTTGAGAAAAACATGCAACTTTTAAGAAATGCTGCATATACATTAGCTTCTGTCTCAGTTAGCAGCCCTGCTCCCGGCCTCATAGCTGCAGTGGCTGGTCTGAAGCGGGTAAAATAACAGTAATGGCTACTTCCCTTGTATTGTACTTTGCGGTGTAGAAAGTGTTTTCAAACAGGAGTCTCTCTTTTCTAAGAATGAGATGTGCTATTTGGCATTTCTAAGTAACTAAAAACGTGAGTCGTAGGTGGTATATCATTCTTCAAGCTGAAGTCACAGATACTCTTCACTCTGCTTCTGTTACTTCATACTCAGTGAGCCAAAGCGTATTGAATACTTCCTGCTACCCCAATAAACATTTACGTCCAGGCTGTAGGAGGCATGGCTCCTAATATTTTATTCTCTTTTAAAGTTTCTCCTACCATGATTCTTCCTCAGTTAAAAGCCTATGAGCCAATGTTTAAATGCTGTGGATAGACAAGATGTTAACAGCAATGATTTCTTAGGGATAAGTGTTCTTTTTAAGTTTTACTTATCTTTGCATTGGTTGGTGAGGTAAATTTGGATTCGGCACATGGTTTTGTGGAGTGTTAGAGCTAGAAGAGTTCGAGGGGGTGAATCGAGGTCAGCTGCTCCTTCTCCTCCTCCTCTCTAGCTGCTGCCACCCTGCCGACTGCGTTTGCATTTCGTGTGCACTCCCCTCTCCTCCTGATGCCTCCCTAGCCACTTGCTCCTTCTCTACTTCCTCATTCTCTCTGCTTTGGGTCAATATCTCCTTCCTCTGATTGTCCCCCACTCCCACTTCCAGTGACTCACAGGCTTTCATAAACAAACATCAAACACTCAGACAGAAATGCCCCTGACTTGTGAACGGAACTTCTGAGCTCCATGTTTACTTGCAGATATGGTGAAAGCAACCAGCATATCGTCAGATCTACTATGTGTTCTGGTTGCTGGGCTGACGAACTGCAAAAATAAAATAGACCTGGTTCCTAGCTCTTAGGATTATAGAGACTAACTGGGATAGGGTTCAAAGTTGTTACCACTATTGTCTCCACAGATGGGTACTTTGGCATAATCACAAAAAGAAGGAGTCTTTTCTCTTATGCTCAAACATCTCATTTCACCTGGTAACAGCCAGGGAAGCATCACAGAGGAATGGCCAGGTGGGTGGGAGTCAGGCCCTAGAGCTGAGCCCAGCTCTGCACTCAGGAGCCTGTGCTCTTGCTGATGGTTCTCAAATCAGGTGCGTAACGGCTCTCAGGTATCTCATTGAATCAGTCAGGATTCTCCAGAGGGACAGAACTAATAGGATAGATGTATATAAAAAGGGAGTTTATTAAGGAGTATTAACTCACACAATCACAGAGTCCCACGATAGGCCATCTGCGAGCTGAGGAGCAAGGAAGCCAGTCTGATTCCCAAAGCTGAAGAACATGGAGTTGGATGTGTGAGGGCAGGAAGCATCCAGCACAGGAGAAAGATGTAGGTTGGGAGGCTAAGTCAGTCTGATTGTGCCACGTTCTTCTGCCAACTTTCATTCTGGTCGTGCTGGCACCTGATTAGATTGTGCCCACCCAGATTGAGGGTGTGTCTGCCTTTCCCAGCCTACTGACTGAAGTGTAAATTACCTTTGGCAATACCCTCACAGACACACCCACGATCAATACTTTGCATCTTTCAATCCAATGAAGTTGACCCTCAGTATTAACCATCGCACTTACACAGGTGAACTCACAATAGATCAAGTTTAATGTAGAAGGTTATACAATAACTTCTTTGTTAGGATGTTTATATGCTTTTCCAATGACACTAATGCCCTTGATTTATTTGTTTGGGGAGATATAGGACAACATGATTCTGGAAAAATATATATTATATAGCACATTTTAATAACTATATTTAACTATTATTTGTATTTTTATATTATCGTTAATATATGTGTTTATGTATGTATCTATATATAAATACACACATGTATATAGATAATATATGTATATTATATATACACATGTATAAATATATAATATACACATGTATAAATAGATATAATATATCAATATATAGTTTGTTTTTAAAAGTAAAGCTCTAGGATTATAACTTACTGATGATATATATGTATGTATACACACATATACATGCATGTATATATGTTATATGTATATATGTATTTCTGTATATATGTATATATATAATATATACACACATGTATACATACATACATATATACATGTATCTAAATATATACATGTATATACATATATAAATACATACATATGTATACATATATGTATGTGTATGTATTTCTATATTATATACATATATAATATAGAAATGCACATATATACAAATATATGTGTGTATACATTATATATACATATATACGTACATATATACACATATATGTATATATACATTATATTATATGGTACATATATGTATATGTAATATGTACACACATACATATGTATATATATATATATATATATGTATGTGTGTATATGTATTTCCCAGACATAATATTGAGTTACAAACTTTAAGACAGAAATAGAGGGACTCCTGCCAAAAGGGTCTATCCCATATAAGATATTATGATGCTAATTAGGAGATTTAGTTTTCAGGGGGCCAGAATCTCACATGTCTCAGTGTGTACATAATTCTACATTGGAAGAAGTGATTGCCCTAAATGTCAATGGTCTTTGTCCTGAAAAATATTGGTATAGTATCTGGCAGTTTATTTTTAAACTTAAATTTCTACAATTATAAGTTACTAATTATTTCTAGAATAGTGAAAATGAGAAAGAATTGTGCCGAATATTTGTATTTTCTGAGTTTTACTTCTATTAAAATTGGTTTTCTTATGCTTTTATTAATAGGAAGGACATAAGTTAAAAATTGTCACTCTCATGTTAAAAATTAAGAATATTAAAAAAATAAGAGTTAAAGTATAACAAAGTCTACTAAAGAGGAGATGAGGCACTGAGACTGGCAACACAATTCGAGGACTGAGACAGACTCGAGTCAGTAAACAAATGTTAAATACGTGCAGCTCTGTGCGTAAGCATGACTTAATCCTCGTGTAATGTACACAGATGAGAAGATGCTCAGCGAATCTACGGAAAATCCAACATGGAGGACTTGGACTGAAGCACAGACAGCCCTTGCTAAGGTGTAGGGTGACTTGAAAGCAACGCAGCCAGAGGAAGGAGAGCAGAAACACAGGAAGTCAGGGACACTTGAAAGATAGGAACACAAAGAGAATTCCCTGTTGCCAGAGCTGGAGAGAGAGACGAAGAACGGAAAACGGTCCTGTCAGTGTCAGGAGTAAACTTTCTGCTGTGCTTTATCACACTTAATTCTCAGGGTGGCACTGGAATAGAAGGATCATCACCACCATATTACAGATACATACATTAGGATTTGATGAGATTCAGAAATTGGTTAAAAGTTACGCAAACAAACCAGCACATCCTAGAAGACTGAGCTTTGGGGAGGACTGAGCTTTGGGGAGGACTGAATTTTGGGGAGAACTCAGTTTTGAGGAGGACAGAGTGTTTTAGGCATTTGAATTGGCTCTTTATGTCAGTTTCTCTTCTTCCTGTAAGGATATTTGTCTGCTCTTCTTTTTCATGATCTTTTTCATTAGTCGTGAAACGCATATAAAATGTTCCATCCCAACAATATTTAAGCACGCAGTTCTTTGTTGTTAAGAACATTTACTCTGTTGTGCAGCCCTCGCCATCCCCAAACTTTCTCATCATCCCTAACTGAGAGTTTGTATATTTTTAACAATAATTCCCCATTTCTCTTCACACCCCCAACCCCCAGCAGCCATCATTCAATTCTCTGTCTCTATGAATTTGACTACTATAGGTATGTCATGTAAGTGGGCTTCCCAGTGTTTGTTCTTTTTGAATGAGCTTATGTCACTTAGCACAAAGTCTTCAAGGTGTATTCATGTTACAGGATGTGTCAGAATTCACTTCCTTCTTAAGGCTAAATAATACTCCATCGTATGTGCATACCACATTTTGCTCACCTGTTCATCTATCCATCCATTTATCCAGTTGGGTTGCTTCCAACATTTGGCTGCTATGAATAATGTTGCTAGGAACGTAAGTACAAAAATATCGGTTTGATTACTTGTTTTCAATTCCCCTGGGTATATACTCAGAAATGAAATTGCTGAATCATATGATAAATTTGTTTAATTTTTCCAGGAACCACCATACTGTAGGCCACAGTAGCTGTATCACTTTACATTCATACCAGTAATGCAAAAATTCTCAATGTTCTCCATATTCTTGCCAACACTTACTTTGTTTTATTTTTTGTTTTTAGTAATAGCCATCCTAATGAGTGTGAAGTGTATCTTATTATGGCCTTGACTTTCATGAATTTTAAAGGACTATCTGTATACTAAGGACAACAGCCCTTGGCTTGTTCTTCTCATTCATCTCTGCCTTGTATGTCTCTGGTCTCACTGGTTCATCAGTTCTCTCTGCTCAGCCCCTCCAGCTTAACCACTTTCTGGCTCATAGTCTCTCACCTTGATTTTCCAGAACCAGCTTGGTATAGTCCTATTCCCTTTGATGGGGACTATCTCTGGACCAGTCACAGTTATAAGAGCCATCACTTTAGCACATTGAATAAACCTCCTATGCAACTGCCAGCCCTGCTATCTAATCTGATCGCTAGATCAGAACTAAAAGTCCCCAACAGGACATATATGGAAATAACTTTGCTGTTTCAATCACTATGACTCCAATTACAACGTCAGACACAGAGCAGATTTTTCTACATACTCACTAAGGTTTCAGTACTTATTAAATAAATAAGTATTTCATTTGTAATACAGATAAAAATTAGGTCACATTTCAACCTGTTTTAGAGGTAAAACAAGAAAATCCTTTTTAATGGTCCACACAATGAGTTGCCGCTGGAAGAATTAGCCATCAATTTGCGTATTACACATAAAACAGCAATAAATATGATATTCATAATCCAAAATGAACCTCATCAACCATTTACAAAAACACCCGGTATATTTAATGGAGTTGTATTAATACATTGCTGTGAAGATAATGGCTCCAGACTGCTCATTTTAATGAGGGGATTGCCACTGGGTAGACATTTAGTCTTACTTTCATAAGCCCACTGAGAAGATGGAATATCTTAGCCTTTTTCTTCCTTGCATGGAATAAAAAATAGTCATCAACCTCCATGCCGAAAGGTGTTGGGTATGATTTATTTGGATAATCAAATTGTGCATAACTTCCCATGTTGATCTATGAAACACAGGTTGTTCTGCTCATTCTGACCTTCCATCTTTCCAGCAGATCTGGGACTGCAAATGAGAGGGTGATAGCGTGTAGGAAATCCTTTCCACTGAGAAACGTTCAATCTGAACAACTTTGAGCTTCTGATAAACTCTCCAGAGAGCCTGTTCCATAGGCCCATGGCATTTTTACAAAACCTCTGCTTACACACAATAAAAAGTATCAATTGCATAGCTCCCCAGAACATTCTGGAGTATACGTTAAGGATTCAAGTATCCTTTGGAATTGGGCTAATGACAAATGCTTGGCTCTTCTTTTCCAGAGGAATGAAACCTGGGGCTTGAAAGGCAAAAGACTGTGTGAGTATTTTGAAAAAACTTTCCATAGTCCGTAGTGAATATTTTCTCTGAGACACTGCTTTGTGTTGACCAAGTGTTTGCTCAGTCATTTTTCTGTGTTTGTCTGACTCCATGATCTTCCAAAAACATCATCACATAACCACACCAAACTTATTCTGGAGGGAAAACTAAAAATTACTCATTTTCAGGTGTCCATTTGTTTATGGAAAAACAGCATGAATAAATGGATACACATTTCCATTAGAGTTTCAGATGGTGGAAGTGATAGTGACATGTGAGTTTGATATGCTTTATTTCCATATTTTGGTGAAATAACTCTAAAGAAAGAACAGGGATTTGGAACAAAATTTACAAACATGCTAGTAAACAGAGAAATAGAAAGTCGAAAACAAGAAAAAAGTAAGGAATATATATATATATGCACACCAACACTAGCCTTGCTTATTAGGAACCGCATCAAACTTAGAAATTATTCTTTTTTCCTCCATTTCTTCAATATCTGTAGCCAAACCCTCCGCAGATGAGCTGTCTCTACCTCCAAGCGCCTGCTCCCTTTATGTGCTTCTCACCATCTTTCCTGCAATGTTTTAGTCCAAAGTGTCATTGTTTCTAGCCTAAATTACTGCAGTCACCTCCCAACCTGTCTTCCGGTTTCACATCTGCTGTCTTCAAATCAGAATAATGTTCTAAATATAGGATATAGTTTGGGTCTGTGTTTCCATGCAAATCGCATCTCAAGTTGTAATTCCAGTATGTCCGGGGAGGGGCCTGGTGGGAAGTAATTGCATCATGGGGGTTGATTTCCCCTTTGCCGTTCTTGTGATAATGGGTTCTCATGAGATCTAATTGTTTTAAAAGTGTGTGGCACTTCTCCCGTGGCTCTCTCTCTCCTGCCACCATATGATGATGGTCCTTGCTTCCCCTTCCACCACGATTGCAAGTTTCCTGAGGCTTCCCTGTCATGCCTCCTGTTAAACCTGTGAACTGTGAGCCCGTTAAACCTCCTTTCTTCATAAATTGCCTAGTCTCAGGGAGTTTTTCAGAGTAGTGCAAGAACAGACTAATAAAATATACTAACATAATCACATTATTTCCTGTGGGCTGCCTCTCTCTCCACCCTCCAGCAACTCCCCTCTGACTTTGGACAACACCCAGACCCCTTCCTAGAGCTTCAGGGACCTGCAGGAGCTTACCCCTTTCTACCTCTCCAGTTTCTTCTCTTCCCCTGACCACAACCCCTAGTTTAGCTTGTCTCCATCAATCCACAGGTCCAACTCAATGCACCTTTCCTTTCTTTTCAAAGGCTCAGCTGAAACTATCTTGTTTATTTCTTTTCTTATTATTTTGTATGTCTTCACATTAAAAATGGAACCTCCACATCAACTGTGCTGCTTTCAACTGGATTCCTAACATGCAGAGTAGTGCTTGATGTATCGTAGGTAATCAACAAACATTTGTTGAATGAATAAGTCAATGAATTCATGACTGGCTTAGGATTTAGAATGGTTCAGCTTGCAGAGACTCGGTGTCTAAAGAGGAATGAAGCAGGAAAATTACTTCAACATAATTGCCATTCATCCTTGGAAATAAATCGGCTAATACTTACACTTGCTTTCTTCCTTGATGTCGGAGTTCAATGTTTTACACATATTAGAGCAGGAGCATTGCTCTAGGTTCAGCTGCAGTTCATGCTCCAAGGCACAGCCTATATTTTTGGGATCACAGGAGATATTTCACCTGACTTTTTTCCCACACATTTTTCTGTGGAGTTGATTAGAGAAGACCATCGACCTGTCTTTGATGTTGTTGTATCCTCTACCCCTGAAAAGACCCCTTTCTAGGGACAGAGTGGCAGAGGGTGGAGAAGAAATAAGCCCTAAGGTTTACCTCTTATGCATTTTTCTCTTTCCTTCATGAAACAGACTTAAGATTTTTTTCCTTTTTTGACGTTTTCTCCCTAAAATGAGCATAGTTTCTGTGATCCAGTAGACACACATCCAGACACAAACAAAAGGATGGAAATAATTGAGTGGGTTGTTGAGCAAAAGACTCAAGAGTGATTTCTATAGCATTGACCATTGTATCAGTCTAGGGGGAATGCCATATATAGGGTGTTGTCATAGGTGGAGCTCTTATTTAATTTTATTTTCTGCTCCTGTGATTCTGATACCTATATATATTTTTTGCTGCTCTGTATCTTTTAATATGTTGCTGGCTGAAAAATCAGATCATCAAGTTTATTTGCTTACAAATATCCCTTTGTTGGCTACTATGTGCTATCGAGGATAAACGCATAGCACCATATATTAAAATAAATCTCTTGGCGGCACTTGTGTGGGCTAGTTACACTTGAGCATCAAGTGTGTGGAACTTGTCTTTGGAGACGGAGCAGACAAATCGTTCTATGGATAAGCTTAATGACCTTGAGTAATTTCGTAGCATTTATTTTTACTGCTGAGAGTTTTCGTTTGGTTTATTTCTTCATTCTCTTTTTTTATTCTAGTTGAAATGGTTGTCAAATTGCTGATCCCTAGATAATCGCAGGAATAGCCAGCATGTTAACAATAACAAACAAATTCTGAGCCATCAGCGGCTCAAGAGACCACAGCTTTATTTCTTGTTCTCATCACAGTCTGATGAAGGGTCGTGCTTGTTCTGTGGGCATTTTCTCAGCAGAAGAGTCCCAGAAAGCTTCCTTTGGCTGTCAGGCCATGGGGAACCAGCGTAGTGAAGAAGGCTGAACCTGAAAGTGGCTTTTGTCACTTTTGCTTCACACTGGCCTGACTCTGGTCTTAAGGGCCCAACCTGAAATGAGGGGTGCTGGTCAGCAAAAAGCCCGTGGTGATTTAGCGAGCAGTATCAGCAACCACCACAGTAGGTACTGCAAAATTCCGTTAAGAAGTTATTAAGCATGTGCATTGCAAACTGTAGCAGACCAGGAGAGACTGTAAAAGGAGCAAGGTGGAAAATTAAAAGGGGGAAGAAAGAACTTCTGTGTCAGCCTCTGACTGTAAGGAGTGGGCATGTCAGGCAGGTCATACAATGCCTCCAGATTCCAGTTTTCTCATCTGTAAAGGGAAGTTGCCAGACTGAATGAGCTGTAGGCTCCATTTTGGCTTCAAAATTCTTCTTCCTAGGAAATGGCAATTTAATTGGAAATATAAGATAAAACAAAGCAGTACTTTGTTAAAACGTTTAGAATTCCTGAATAAAGATACAACCAGAACAGAGCTGGTTTCAGCAGCTGGAGGGGCACCATTTATTTTAAACAAAGTGATCTCACGGCTCCCACAGCCAAATCACAATGAGGGTGTGTAAACACTAACAGCACTTCACACTCAAATGTTTCATGATGTGCGTTCCCAGAGCTTGAATTTCTTTCGCTCTTCCTCTCACATTTGATGATACTCATTTGGAATTCTTGAAGTTCCTTTTAAGTGAATTTAAGCTAGAGCAAGCAGAGCTCAGCAAAGTTTGTGTGCTTTTTTTTGTTTTGTTTTTTGAGGATACGATAGCATTGTAGTAAATATTTTACACTTTGCAGTACATATAACCTCTGCTGCAAATACTTACCTTCCACAGTTTTTGAGAAAAAGCATCCATGGAAAATATGAGAATAAATGGTCGTGGCTGTGTTTCAATGCAACTTTATTTATAAAAACAGTGTGATGGGCCGGATTTGGACCAAGGGCCATAATTTGCAGACCCTCTAATCTAGAGTCTAGGATCTTAGAGTAAACTTTCCAATACTTTTTTAGCATGTCCATTTTATTGAACACTTAAAGTCCTCTAATTTAGCTTTATATAGTTAGTTTATTTTTACTTGACAAATAATTGTGTATATCATGTACACCATGATGGTTTTTTTTCTTTCTTTCTTTATTATTATTATTTTGAGATGGAGTTTCACTCTGTTGCCCAGGCTGGAGTCCAGTGGTGCAAATCTCTGCCCACTGAAACCTCCATTTCCAGGGTTCAAGCGGTTCTCCTCCCACAGCCTCCCAGGTAGCTGGGATTATAGGCATGCGCCACCACGCCCAGCTAATGATGTTTTAAAACAGGTGTACATTGTGAAATGGCTAAATTGAACTAAATGATATCTGCATAACCTTGCGTACTTACGATTATTTTGCGGCAGGAACACAAAATCTATTCTTTTGGCTATTTTCAAGAATGCAATATATTATCACTAGCTACGCCACAGTGCTGTGGAGTCGAGCCCCTGAACCTATTCCTGCTATCCAGCTGAAGGCTTGACCAACACCTACCCCACCCAGCTCAGCCCCTGGGAACCACCCTTCTACTCTTGCTTCTGAGCCAACCTCTTCAACCTTCATTGCAGTGAGCTTTTTCTGTCCTCATTATGTGTATTGCTAATAAAATGTATTTTTCAGGATGACCTTCAAACAGTGTGTTTGGAAGTTCTTCAGAGTAATTTTTAGTGGCTAAGTTATCTATGGCAACTTAACAAATCAGTGGCTTGAAACAGCCTGCATTTATTATCTCACGATTTCTGTGGTCAGATAATGTGGCGCATCATGGCTGGGTGTCCTGGGCTGCAAGCCTCCTCAGGTCCACCTAGGGCCAGCTCGGCTTCTAAGCTCTCTCACTGGTTGTTGGCCAAATGCAGGTGTTCCTGGGCTGTTGGACTGAGGCCTTCACTCCCTGACACTTGGGTCTCTGCATAATTGCAGCTCACAACATGATAGCTGGCAGATGAGAGGACAAGCGAGGCACCAGTTCCACCTCAGAAGGGACTTTACAGCACTTTTGCTATATTCTAACCATCAGAAGGGAGTCACCAGGTCCAGCCTACCCTCAAAGGGGAGGGGATCCTACATAGTGCAGACTCTCTGGGGACATTTTTAGTAGTTGCCTACCACAGGATCCACCTGTTCTTAGAGCAGTTTAACATAAGGCCCTGTCCTGAGAATACTGATCTCTTGTGGTCCAGATTTATGAAATTCCTGAAGCTATGAGGAACTAAGGTACCACACCGTTCTCCAATCATTTGTATAACTGAATTTCTTTCTGTTTGCAAAGAATTTTCAGATAGCCAAATTAACATGACTTAGTATGCATCTGTAATAGAAATCACTTAGTTGAATGCTTCCCCAGAAAGGTACAAACACGCTTTCTTTCATAGAGTTGACTATTCTGATGGCCGTTTCCTGTGATCAGTTACCTGGAATACAGCTAACTAAAGCAGGAAAATAGTGCATTGTACCTTACAAACCCGAGGCAGCTACTCTTACCTGAGCTGATCGATTTCTCTGGCATGACGGATGAAACTTAGGACATGTGAAAAAATAGATTCAACGCTATCATTTTTATAATGAAAGGGTACAATGTTCTTATAGGACTAAATGCAAGTACATTATTTCAGAACATAAAGCCGAGGAGAGAAAAGCAAGCTGGCTATGAGAATCTTGCAGCCAGATTGTAAGATAAAGCTAACCCCACACCGTTTGCAAAACACTGGCATTTCATCATCTTTTATTTATGGAATTCATTAAAATGGGATGCTAATATATCATGCACTAAAAGGAATCCTATAAATGGTCCTCCTCAGGAACATCTGGGCCATGAACCCTGCAGTAATAGGTGATTTCACCACCGCAGCGCAAGCATTAACACTTTGAGTGCTAACTGGCTGCGTGGGATGGGTGACAGGGGGGAGGTTGTGCTTGTTCTTGTTTTGGTTTATTTTGATGATAATTTTTCATTCCTTTCCAGATTCTGCCAAGACGTATCCCTGATGCAGATGACACCAACCCAGTATGAATAGAAGTCCTTATTTCTATTATTGCATACCAGCATGAAAGCAATGCTTATTTTTATTAGGCCCCGAAGGAACACATTTCTTCAGACACTGCAGAGGCACCTGCTAAATCATTTAGCATCGGATAGGTTAAATATTCATATCTGGCTTGCGTTGGAATAACATGCCTCCTGGAGGCAGCATCTTTGGGCAGAAAAAGCTCCCATGCAGTGACTGATAGAGCTTTCAGAAATCCAGGTGTTATGCCCATGATGGCAACATTTCCTTGGGCCAAAGGTCTGCAGGCCGGACACAAAGGCTCTTTGCTGGTGGAGATGTCAGACCCAACCTGAGGCTCTCAGGTCACACATGGGGGTGCAGGTCCCATCAAGATCTGACGTTGGATGGTGCCTCCGTGTTCCTGGCATTCCACTTGAGTGAAATGGGCAGGTACGTCTGAGAGTAAGTGCCACAAAACCTAAAGGCCTTCACTGGCACCTCGTTCTCAAAAGATTAGGTCTAAGTTAGTGTGGCATGAACAGACTTTCCATGGTCTGGCCCTGTGTGTGTCACAGCAGTGACAACAGCTGCCCTTCTGCCTCATGATTAGGGTCTAGAAACACTGAGCTAGGGACTGTGTCATTCTTTTCTATATATACATAATTGCACTTTAGGTTCTGGGGTACATGTGCAGGTCATGCAGGGTTGTTGCATAGGTGCATACATGGCAATCTGGTTTGCTGCTTCCATTCCCCCATCACCTATATCTGGCATTTCTCCCATGTTATTTCTCCCCAACCTCCCTACCCCCTGCTGTCCTTCCCCTAGTCCCCCCAACAGACCCCAGTGAGTGATGCTCCCTTCCCTGTGTCCACGTGTTCTCATTGTTCAACACCCACCTGTGAGTGAGAACATGCGGTGTTTGATTTTCTGTTCTTGTGTCAGTTTGCTGAGAATGATGGTTTCCAGGTTCATCTATGTCCCTACAAAGGACATGAACTCATTGTTTTTTATGGCTGCATAGTATTTCATGGTGTATATGTGCCACATTTTGCTAGTCCAGTCTATCATCGATGGGTATTTGGGTTGGTTCCAGGTCTTTGCTATTGTAAACAGTGCTGCAATGAACATACATGTGCATGTGTCTTTATAATAGAACAATTTATAAATCCTTTGGATATATACACAGTAATGAGATCGCTGAGACACATTCTGCTGTTTCTCAGCTCTAATTCTCTGCTTCCTGGATGTTTTCCCATTTTCTTTTTAAAACAATCTACTTCTCTCTCTCTCTTTTTTTTTTTTTTTTGTATCTCACTCTGACCCTCAGACTGAAGTGCACTGGTACGATCTCAGCTCACTACAACCTTTGTCTCCCATGTTCAAGTGATTCTCATGCCTCGGCCTCCCAAGTAGCTGGGACCCCAGGTGCACCACCATGCCCAGCTAATTACAGGTGCACCACCATGCCCAGCTAATCTACTATTTTTTTGGTAGAGATAGGTTTTAACCATGTTGGCCAGGCTGGTCTTGACTCTTGGCCTCAAGTGGTCTGTCTGCCCTGGTCTCCCAAAGTGCTGGGATTACAGTCATAAGCCACCATACCTGGCCAACAACCCACTTCTAATAAGCTTTTAAAACTACATTCAGGCCAAGCACAGTGGTTCACGCCTGTAATCTCAGCACTCTGGGAGGCTGCAGCAGGAGGAACACTTGAGGTCAGGAGTTTGAGAACAGCATGGCCAACGTGGTGAGACCCCATCTTTACTAAAAATACAAAAATCAGCTGGGCATCATGGCACATGTCACTAGTTCCAGCTACTAGGGAGGCTGAGGCAGGAGGATCGCTTGAATCCGGGAAGCGGAGGTTGCAGTGAGCAGAGATTGTGCCACTGCACTCCAGCCTGGTTGACAGAGTGAGACTCTGTATCAATTAAACAAAACAAAACAGAAGACTAGATTCAGTTTTCACTTGTATGAAGTGTTTCCACACATGCCCTGCCTCCCCAGGAGTTGTAGAATACATACGTCCATCACTGTCCATCCATGTTATTTTACACTTATTTGGTTTATGTACCTATCTTGTCCAATAGGCTTCTAACGGCAGGGACTGTGTCCTATTAATGCCTGTGTACACCAGTCCTGGGACATAGTAAAAACTCCATAAATATTCATTGAGTAATTAATATAGCCAATGGAAATGCCACAAAAGATTTACGCACCACAATAATATTAATAGCAGTGGTGATAATGATAAGGAATAATGACGGTGAAGTAACTGGGTGGGAAACCCTGTGAGGAAGAGAGGATGCACACATCTGTGTTGTGACCTCGCTGCACAGAAAGATCCTGCCTCTGTGGCGGCTCATAAAGTTATTCATCAATGATCAGTGAGATTCACCATCACGTACTGGGCTTTGAGGAAGCTGAGAGGCGCATTCATGGTGAGATCTGCATCCTAGTGTAGGCTCCCTGCATATCAGGATTCTCCTCTGCCCCTCCTTGGTCTTAACCTTTTCGTATTTCCTCGCCGTTTCCTCTGATTTCCATGTCTTCGCATTGCCTTCATGTCGCGAAGTGAGTGTGTTGTGCGTCACAGCAGACGCCCGTGGGCAGTGGTGCAGTGGGTGTGCCTCATGAGCTCCTTGCACGTGAGAGGGCATGATCTTGGTCCTCCCGTGACTAGCAGGGCAAGGCAAGAAATAATACATCCTAAAAGGGAAGACTTGGGCAGAGCTCTCGACGTGCCTGCTTAACCGTTGTCCCTGATGACTTTCCGCATGCAGTGGCCAAGACTGGTCTGCGATGTGGGGGCAGCGCTGTCACGGCATCATGGAAAGCTAAGGGTTTCCGTGAGTAAACTGACCTAACACCCTCGGAACTGCCAAGGAGGCCATCTTCATAGCACTTCCTAAGTGTTGGCGATGGTCATTGTTTGCGCACAAAACTGTCCACATGGAGGACAACATGGACAGTGCAAGGAGGCCACGGTAGAGATGGTGGCTGTGTCTGGTCATCCATGGACTTGCAGAGAGATCATGTCCCCTCTGAGTCTGAGTGTTCTCTCATCTTAAAGAGCAATTGAGCTTAGAGCACCCCGGTGGTCCCTGGGCTGTAATGGGCAGTGAGTGATTCTGTGGCGCCCATGCCTCTACGTACTGTAGCAAGAACAGGAGTCATCTTGATGGCGCTTTAAAATAGGAAGGCCATATTTTCTAGAATTGCCATGGGCACTCACTCAGAAAATACAACTTTGTCCTACCCTGACTGAGGCCAACCCCATTCTTGCCAACTCAGAGGGTATCTGAGGGGATGGAGTGGAGAAACCTCTCCCACCCCGAGACGCTGCCCTGCTCCAATTGAGATGCTGTGTCTCCCCTTGAATTGGCCTCAATGCCTTTACTCTTGGTGCACTGTCCCTCGCTGCTTATGACTCAGAAAGAGGATGGTATAGCCCCTCCCTTGCATTAGCCCTGGAGCGAACTCAGGTCCTGGAAGATACAGAGTCTCCACAGTTTCAGTGGCAGCTGTTTGGGTGACAGCAGGGGCTGGGAGGGTCAGAGCACATCAGCAGGACCAAGGACCCTTCGAGGAGCTCGTCACTCCACTGAGCATCCATAACTAGATCAGTTACTTGGAAGCATTATGTAAAACACATTGGTCTATTTTTGGTGATCCATTTGCATAGAAATATATTATGTTGATATATTGGTTTACCTTAGAAGGATTCTCTTTGCTTTCAGTTTCTATTAGGTGTTCATTCTTGGTCTCTGAGAATACTGGAATCCATTCCAGATACAAAGAATGTACTTAAATATATTATTATTTGAGACAAATGTCACAACTCTCAAACCTGATCTAAAGATAACTGAAATAGCATATTTTTTCTATATCATAAAAAATAGATTCACCCTGAGACCCCCTCCTGGCAACACATCACATTATTGAGTCTAAAAATTTCATAGACAATATTCAGTCCAAAGAGCTGGGAATAGAAAATACATATTTAATACTTAAAGGAAAATATATTTTCTCTACAAGAAATAATTTTTACTTTGCCTTTTTGCAGCTGTCTGCTTTTATTAAGCTACTACTCCTGCCCTACACACACACACACACACACACACACACACACACACACACACCTGTCACAAAGGACTGTGCAGTTCTGGCTGCTTGAGAGGCATTTTTGACGGAAAACAACATGATTTTTGAAGTAGACACGGAAGGAGATTGTCTCTGGTCCATTTGCCTCTGACCATTCATTCCTAGTTGCCATCTCCATTCCTCTTCCTGACTGGGATCAATGGCCTGTGACAAAAATTAAATGCTGTCTTCAGCTTCCAGATTGAGTGATTTCAGGTCTTTTCCTCTGGGAAACACCCAGAGTGCTACCCTTGACCTTGGATTTCAGCCTCTTGTGCCAGTCGCTGGAGCAGCCGCAGGGAGAATGCTTCTCCCATCTCTGCTGTCCCCTGGCTTCTTTGTCCCCACTGCTCCTCCCAACCAGGGGGATACAAGAGGACAAGGAAGCATCGTGTCCTCCAGCCTCTGGCTCACCTTACCCTGTGATGTCACGTTCAGTCTGTGTTCTTAGATTCAGTTCCAGGACATAAGTAACTTCCCTGTCATATGAGGCGATTGTACCAAATTAATTAGGTCAGATTCGGGTTGAAGTCAATTCTAAGGAATAAAACATTTTTTGAATGTGGAAAAATCTCCAATACATGATGCAGTGAATACATCCATTAAAAATGATCAGTCCCAGGCTAGGAAAATGAATACATCCAACCTTCCAAGGATTAAAATATTTATTAAATAATTAATATTTTTAGGGCAAATAAATCATGAGACATGGAAAAGCACTTTCTGTAAATTGTTTCTTCTACATGGTAATAGAAACAGTGGACACTGCTCTGTACAGAGTAAGTTAACCACGAAATTTCTGGAATGTGAGTTTATTTCAATTTCTATCATTTGGTAACAGTCGAGGCTACCTAAGTTATACAAATGCTGCCTAGCTTTGATGTCAGTTTCAACCTTAAGGATATTTCAGACACAATATTAGTCTTGCCACCCACCTGCAGTTATTAATATATAGCCTGAAATCAAATTTACTCATTTAAATGAGCCGATTTTGACTAATTTTACCTAGTTACATATTACATATCTGGAACATTATTACATAGACACTTGAGAATTATCCCCAGTTCTACTATAGAAAAAGAGCCAATTTACTGTAAGTTCTCATATAAACAGGGCAGACTGTGGCCAAGAGTACCTTTTTTTCTATGGAGAAATCTTAGGACAGAAAAATCAGTGCTTCACATAAGTCTGGTCAAAAATCAGTAGACCAAGCAGAACCTTAATTTTATTTCTAGTGGGTTCTTTAATCGATGGCCTGGATTCAATTTTCAATCTACATTTTCAAAGACCTATTTTTACCTAAGGCTTGGTTCAAGTGCTCAATCAATAATCTTTTAAGCACGCTGCTAATCTCCACAAGATAGTGACCTAGCCCTGAGTCAGCATTTGGATGCTGGGAACAACTGATAGTTATAACAGGTTTGTAATTCACAAAATTAATTTTTACTGAAAATTTTTAATACCCAGAAGAATTAAGTGAATATTTTTTCAACAGAACTGAGGGACTTCTTAATATAAATTTCAGCTAGTTTAGGCATCCATTGCATAGACAAACTATTTTCCATAAATAGGACTTTCAGAAAATAGTAAGATACACTCTTGCTATTACATCATTTAGACAACGCCTCCCTGGAATTTCTTTTGCTCTGAGTAACACAGTTTGACTCACATTACAGCTAATGTGCATTTCAAATATTCTATGAGCGAAACTAGACCTGTGGATGGGGGAACAGGGAGCAAACTCAGAATGTGTCCACCTTCTAAACATTAATCTTTATAATTTCATATGGGCAGAATAAATAATTTTCCACTTGAATACTCCAAAATACCTGCAGAAATAAAGATTTATGAAAACAAATACTAAGAACATTTCCTGTTTAAGGAATTCTAGAAAGATGCACAGTGGCACTGGGGATAGTGCGTGTGGAAATGCCCGGTTGGTCTGATGTCAGGGTCCTCAGCTGAATTTCACTCTGCTCCTCAACAGCTCTGAGATGAACTGCTAGTTTAAATGCAAGAGGTCTACAATGTAGTTTGTTGTGTGTCACAGCAGTTCTAGATCCTGGAGCTGCAGTGATAAACAGAACAAGCTGAACTGTAGACTGACCTATCTAGTATGTATCTAGTATGCACTCAACAAATGCTGTATTGGTTGAAGTGATAAACAGTGTTCAAATCATTTAACCTCTCTGAATTTCTGTATTCTTATTCATGAAAAGTATTGAATCTAAGCAAAGGAAAATGCAACGATTTGAGAAACTACAGAAAACTTTTGTTGCAGCCATCGGAAACTCAGTTAAGTGGGAATCTGCAACTTCATTACCGACCCAAGTGTCCAGGCTTGTGAGATACCAAGCTGGGAAAGGATATATGTGGTCCTGGCCAGAAGACAAGGGGAAGCCTTGCTGTGACATCCTCTGTGTCGGTTTCAGAGTGACTGTTTCCCCCAGGTGTGTGTGTCTGGGTTTTCTGGGCTAAGTGACTGTTGTTATTTCTTTTTTTTTTTTTAAATTTTTTATTGGATTTTAGGTTTTGGGGTACATGAGCAGAGCATGCAAGACAGTTGCGTAGGTACACACATGGCAGTGTGCTTTGCTTTTCTTCTCCCCTTCACCCACATTTGGCATTTCTCCCCAGGCTATCCCTCCCCACCTCCCCCTCCCACTGGCCCTCCCCTTTTCCCCCCAATAGACCCCACTGTTTAGTACTCCCCTTTCTGTGTCCATGTGTTCTCATTTTTCATCAACCACCTATGAGTGAGAATATGCGGTGTTTCATTTTCTGTTCTTATGTCAGTTTGCTGAGGATGATGTTCTCCAGATTCATCCATGTCCCTACAAACGACACAAACTCATCATTTCTGATTGCTGCATAATATTCCATGGTGTATATGTGCCACATTTTTCCAATCCAGTCTATCATCAATGGGCATTTGGGTTGATTCCAGGTCTTTGCTATTGTAAACAGTGCTGCAATGAACATTCGTGTACATGTGTCCTTATAGTAGAACGATTTATAGTCTTTTGGATATATACCCAGTAATGGGATTGCTGGGTCAAATGGAATTTCTATTTCTAAGGCCTTGAGGAATCACCACACCGTCTTCCACAATGGTTGAACTAATTTACACTCCCACCAACAGTGTAAAAGTGTTCCTTTTTCTCCACATCCTCTCCAGCATCTGTTGTCTCCAGATTTTTTAATGATCGCCATTCTAACTGGCGTGAGATGGTATCTCAATGTGGTTTTGATTTGCATCTCTCTGATGATCAGTGACGATGAGCATTTTTTCATATGATTGTTGGCCTCATATATGTCTTCTTTCGTAAAGTATCTGTTCATATCCTTTGCCCACTTTTGAATGGGCTTGTTTATTTTTTTCCTGTAAATCTGTTTGAGTTCTTTGTAAATTCTGGATATCAGCCCTTTGTCAGATGGGTAAACTGCAAAAATTGTTTCCCATTCTGTTGGTTGCCGATCCACTCTAGTGACTGTTTCTTTTGCCATGCAGAAGCTGTGGAGTTTCATTAGGTCCCATTTGTCTATTTTGGCTTTTGTTGCCACTGCTTTGGGTGTTTTGTTCATGAAGTCCTTGCCTACTCCTATGTCCTGGATAGTTTTGCCTAGATTTTCTTCTAGGGTTTTTATGGTGCCAGGTCTTACGTTTAAGTCTTTAATCCATCTGGAGTTAATTTTAGTGTAAGGTGTCAGGAAGGGGTCCAGTTTCTGCTTTCTGCACATGGCTAGCCAGTTTTCCCAACACCATTTGTTAAACATGGAATCCTTTCCCCATTGCTTGTTTTTGTCAGGTTTATCAAAGATTGTATAGTTGTATGTATGTTGTGTTGCCTCCGGTGCCTCTGTTTTGTTCCATTGGTCTATTTCTCTGTTTTGGTACCAGTACCATGCTGTTTTGATTACTGTAGCCTTGTAGTATAGTTTGAAATCCAGTAGTGTGATGCCCCCTGCTGTGTTCTTTTTGCTTAGAATTGACTTCTGAAGCTCAGTTTGGCTGGATATGAAATTCTGGGTTGAAAGTTCTTTTCTTTAAGAATGTTGAATATTGGCCCCCACTCTCTTCTGGCTTGTAGTTTTTCTGCCGAGAGATCTGCTGTGAGTCTGATGGGCTTCCCTTTGTGGGTGACCCGACCTTTCTCTCTGGCTGCCCTTAGTATTCTCTCCTTTATTTCAACCCTGTTGAATCTGACGATTATGTGCCTTGGGGTTGCTCTTCTTGCGGAATATCTTTGTGGTGTTCTCTGAATTTCCTGCAATTGAGTGTTGGCCTGTCTTGCTAGGTGGGGGAAATTTTCCTGGATGATGTCCTGAAGAGTATTTTCCAGCTTGGATTCATTCTCTTCGTCCCCTTCTGGTACACCTATCAAACGTAGGTTAGGTCTTTTCACATAGTCCCACATTTCTTGGAGACTTTGTTCATTCCTTTTTGTGTTTTTTTCTCTAATCTTGGTTTCTCGTTTTATTTCATTGAGTTGGTCTTCGACTTCAGATATTCTTTCTTCTGCTTGGTCAATTCGGCTATTGAAACTTGTGCATGCTTCGCGAAGTTCTCGTATTGTGTTTTTCAGCTCCTTTAATTCATTCATATTCCTCTCTAAGTTATCCATTCTTGTTATCATTTCCTCAAATCTTTTTTCAAATCTTTTCTCAAGGTTCTTAGTTTCTTTGCATTGATTTAATACATGATCTTTTAGCTCACCAAAGTTTCTCATTATCCATCTTCTGAAGTCTAATTCCGTCATTTCATCGCAGTCATTCTCCGTCCAGCTTTGTTCCCTTGCTGGTGAGGAGTTTTGGTCCTTTCTAGGAGGCGAGGTGTTCTGGTTTCGGGTATTTTCCTCCTTTTTGCACTGGTTTCTTCCCATCTTTGTGGATTTGTCCGCTGGTCGTCTGCGTAGTTGCTGACTTTTCGATTGGGTCTCTGAGTGGACACCCTCTCCGCAGACACAATGAGAACTCCGATCCTGGGTTGTTCTCACAGCGCCATCTTCTACAGTTCAGCGTGACTGTTGTTATTTCATCTTCAGCTCCTTTGCCTTCTGCTGACATCAGCCGCTTTGCTTCTCTACCCTATTTTGACATAAATCTTTCTTAAAATGTGTGGACTTTTGCCATTCTATGACTAATTCATTCCTTTCCTCGAGCTCCCCTGTTCTAGACAGTTCCACCCTGAGCCACTGTTATCAAAAGCTTAGTCTGTCACCATAGCTATTATGGTTTTTAATATTAGGTGCCAACTTGATTGGATTGAAGGATGCCTAGATGAGTGTGTCTGAGAGGGTGTTGCCAGAGGAGACGGACATTGAGTGGGTGAACTGGGAAAGGAAGCCCCACACTCAGTGAGGGTGGGCACCATCTAGTCAGTTACCAGTGTGGCTGGAACAAAGCAGACAGAGGAAGGTGAGCTGAGCAGCTTGCTAAGCCTTCTGGCTTTCATCTTTCTCCCAGGCTGGATGCTTCTGTCTGATCCTCCTGACCCTGGACATCAGACTCCAGGTTCTTCAGCCTTTGGACTCTGAGACCTGCACCAATGGCTTGCTGGCCTCTTGGGCCTTTGGCCACAGAATGAAGGCTACACAGTTGGCTTCCCTGGTTTTGAGGCTTTCAGACTAAGACTGAGTCCCTATCGGCTTTTCTCTTGACCAGCTTGCAGAGGTCCTATTGTGGGACTTCACTGTGTAATCACGCGAGCCAGTTCTCCCTAATGAATTCCCTGTGGTCTATACATATATCCCACTGGAGAACCCTGACTAATGCAACTACTAAAAGAAAATCTGATTTGTGCGACTTATCTAACATTGTTTCTGTATGTAGTCCACATACTCGAAGACTGAATATATCCTGTAAATACTCCTATTTCTTTTTCTTTCCACATACATAACTTCACTCAACACTGGATTCTAACAGCACTCCAGGCCCTGACTGTTACGGGAGAGGGGCAGGGAAGTGCTGGGAGAAAACGTGGTTGGCCTGACTAGGGCTCCTCCCCAGGCCTGTGCCCACGGACTTAGGTGATGACAGGTATTTCTGTTTTCATGCCCAAATACTGCATTTTCCAAGACAACCTTGGCCCACCGCACCCCCATCCTGTGCCTATAGAAATCCTGAGACCCTAGTAGGCAGACATGCAAGTGCTGGACGTGGAGAGACGCAGACGGTTGGGAGAACTCACCTGCAGACACCAGCAGCTGCCAGCAGGCCATCTATGGAGGGACAATGGGGAGTCTGGCTAAGAGCAGTCAGCGGAGAGTCGGGATGCTCAGTGGGAGAGGTCTCCAGGGAAGACCACCTCTCTTCTGGTTCCCATTCATCTGCTGAGAGCTGCTTTCGCCGTTCAATAAAACCTGGCACTAGCACTTGTTCTCCAAGCCCACGTGTGATCTGATTTTTACAGTACACCCAGGTAAGAACCCCTGGATAAAGACATCTGTCCTTACAGTAAGGCAGAGGGTCCAATTGAGCTGATTAATACAAGCCACCTACAGACAGCAAAACTAAAAATGCACAGTGTAACCCACCTGCTGGGGCTTCAGGAGCTGGAAACATTCACCACTAGACGCTGCCGTGGGGTTGGAGCCTCTGCTCCCCAAGACCTGCCCGTCGGTCTGTTCCCCCTCGGAGCTGTGAGCAGTGAGGCTGTGAAGAAGTGAGCCACACCCCATCGCATGGCCTACGAGGGGAACATAGGAACTTTTCCTGTTTCATGAGCACGCAGTGGAATGTGTGACTTAGGGAGGCTACGGAGATTTCTTTCCCGGAGTTGGGTTGGAAAGGACATTCCTCAGAGCACTTTTCATGGAACCGCAGATCTGAAATATTCCTTTACTTAACCAATTGTGTGTACAAGCCACCTACAGACAGCAAAACGAAAAAAACATGAGTAAGAAAAACATTTGTCACTGACCTGAAGGCTAATTTACATTTTTTTAAAATGAAAGCTATTAAAATCTCTTAAACCTATTTTCTCTCAGGTGCTCTTGGTCCAAGCTTACTGTCCCCTCTTCATCACTGATTAGATTAGCCTAGCTGGAACCACAGCCACGCTGACATTACTTGCTAGACTGTTCTTAGTGAAGAGTTTATAAGCTATGCTTTTAATTTTATTTAGGGTTACTGTATATATTCTTTGAAAAATGGATGAAGCTTCCAGATAATCATATTTAAATGTACTTCTGCTTCCGATATTTCCTTTTAAGTCAGAAGGTAAACGTCATTTCTCAATAGCAAGGATGGTGCCATGGTAGATATAACATATTTTTAAATTAATTTAAATGTATTGTTATGTACATCGTTTAAAAAATATTTTAAATATTCTTCTCACATATGGCAAATAACATTATTGCCATGTTAAAACAACAACAATTATTTAGTAAGTGACTTATAATTACATTCCAGGAAAAGGGGGAGTTAGAAGATAATCTTCTTAATAACCAGCAATCTGATCTCTGTGCCTGGTACTAAGGGCTCACCTTTTCCTTCCCATCTGCATCTTTTCAAAGATCAAGTGATCCCGATGAGAAGCTTCCAGCGAAGCCTTCCTACTGCCTCCGCTGAGGTGAGCTGGGGTCCTCTCTCACTAATAACCTATGAATAACCGGAACTCAGACACTCTTCTGCCAGCAACAACGACTGTATTTCCCTAATGACTAGCCATTTCATTTCCAGAATTTTGTTTGAAAATTTTCATAAGACACGTTAGGAAATATTGATAGGTGACCTTAAGGAGAAACTACACTTGCATGATTTAAATTGAGCAGAGACAGCTCAGAGTGCTTCTAACCTGTTCTCATTGCTCAGAGCTCCACAATGACCACCACTCTAAATACATGTATGCTTCTATATTTTGCATGTTGCAATAGGAAAAAGGTAGGTATAGGAAGATATTGCATAAAATGTATTCTAAGAAACACTAACCTGGAGAGAGGCCCAGGGTTAAACATTTTCCCAATCCAGGTGAATCTGAGTGAGGCTGTGTACATTCTCCCTCTCATAGTGTTGTACAATAAACCTTAGTGGAAAGACAGAATTTCAGTGTAAAGAATCTTGTTTCAGTATCTTAACTCAGCGTTTCCCTCATAAATGCTTAAGACTAACAATTTTCAAGACAACAGTTATTCATAGAGTCTATTTCAGTAGTGCTTTTGTAGGTGAAAATGATGGGCAGTTTTCTGATTTTTAAAAATATATTACTGACATTACTTATTTGTCCTTTCCAAAAAAAATACAAAGCTAAAAAGGGATTTTGAAGTTACCTGCTAATGTGGGGACTGAGGTGCCAATCCACATCCATGTGCATTCACAACGGGCCAATTTCCCTTTATCACCATTGGCCAAAATTACAGGATTGGAGGACACACATTGCTGGCCCAGCCCATCCCCCCAGACCTCATTCATGCCTTCACTGGAGTCTTCTCAGAGCGATTTCCAGCTTGCTTTCTCTGCTCCGTGCCAAGGCAAATCCTGCCTGTTTTCAAGGCCCGTGATAAATCCCATTCACTTCAAAGCCTTTCCTGAAGATCTGCTTCCATTTGGCTTAGTTCAATAAACATTTATTAAATGATTAATTCATGTTTCACTCTGAACTGTGAGCCAGAGATATAAAATGGAGATGTGTCTCTCTCTTAAGAATATTAGAATCTGACAGGGAAGGCAGTCACAGCCACAGTAAAGCCAAAGCTTGCTCTGGGTAGCACTAGAGGCCTGTCACGGTGAGAAAGGGACACAGGAGGTGGCGTAAGCAGGGCTACTTATGGTCCAGGTCCTTGTAGCCTTGTGTGCCTTGGATTCACGAAGGCAACTGGGAAACTTAAGTTTCTTAGGCTAGACAAAAAGACACACACACACATACTCTTACATATGCATACATAAACACACACACATATGCACACAGACAAATACACACACATACATACATACACAGACACACATACACACACATGCACAGAGACACACATATATATATACATACATACACATATACACATACACACACACACACAATAGGATCTCTGAATAACCCAATTATATTAAAATACTAGTATCATAATGTTTTAAAAAGAAATTAATAACAAATAAACACCTGGGCTTTTAAGTAAAGAATTATCTAATTCATGACTGAAATTTAGTCGTTGCTTAAATAACCGCAAACACTTTGGAAATGGATTATTATTTCAGATACGGGTAACAGTTGTAACAGGGTCTGCACATACGTCTTATCCATACTGTGGACTGTCTCCAGAACCTGCACACTCATGGGTTCTGTTGGCTGTAGTCACCGCTGCATTTCAGTTTAAAGCTAGCGAACTTAAAAGAGTTTTATCTCCCATTCAAATTCATTGATCCCTGCTGAATTTATTCACGGGCTCCTTAACATTAAAATCCCTTCAAGCCTGTGCAACCCGAGGCCCTTGTGCCACATGTGGCCCAGGACAGCTTTGAATGTGGCCAAACACAAATTCGTACACTTGCTTAAAATGTCATGAGATGTATGCATGCACTTTTCCTTTTAGGTCACAGTTATTAGTGTTAGTATAGTTTGTTTGTTTGTTTGTTTGTTTGTTTTTATTTACTTACTTCTTAAGACAGAGTCTCACTCTGTAGCCCAGGTTGGAGTGCAGTGGTGCCATCTCAGCTCACTGCAACCTCCACCTCCTGAGTTCAAGCGATTCTCCTGCTTCAGCCTCCCGAGCCGCTGGCATTATAGGCACACATCACTATACCTGGCTAAATTTTTGTATTTTTAGTAGAGACAGGGTTTTGCCATGTTGGCCAGGCTGGTCTCAAACTCCTGACCTCAAGTGATCCACCTGCCTTGGCCTCCCAAAGTGCTGGGATTACAGGTATGAGCCACTACTCCTGGCTTTGTTAGTGTAGTTTATGTGTGACTTAAAACAATTCGTCTTCTACTGTGGCCAAGGGAATCTGTGTTGTCTGCTCTCATGCTACTAATATTTTACGTGTTTTTTTTTCTTTTAAAGATAGGGTTTCAGCATGATGGCCAGGCTGGTCTTGAATTCCTGACCTCAGATGATCCACCCACCTCGGCCTCTCAGAGTGCAAGGATAGTAGGCTCATGTTGCTAATAAAGACATACCAAAGACTGGGCACTTTATAAAGGAAAGAGGTTTAATAGACTCACAGTTCCACATGGCTGGGGAGGCCTCACGATCATCGTGGGAGATGGAGGAACAAGGGCACATTTTACATGACAGCAGGCAAGAGAGCATGTGCAGGGGAATTGCCCTTTACGAAACCATCAGCTCTTGTGAGACTTATTCACTATCAGGAGAACAGTATGGAAGAGACCCACCCCCATGATTTGATCTCACAGAATCCCTCCCACAACACATGGGAATTATGGGAGCTACAATTCAAGATGAGATTTGGCTGGGGACACAGCCACACCATATCAGAACCCAGAAGATTGCAAACTCCTGCCTTAAATTGAAGTTACTTGGTAAACAAAATCTTTACCCAGTATCAAGAGATAGCTTTAGGGAGATAAATATAGTTGTTCTGGTGAGCAAAGGAATTCAGAGCATTGAAGACAAATGAACGAATAACATTCGGTAAAATAAACACGTGATAGTGTACGTGGTTGTCATATGAATTACATAGGAGAGAGGTGCCTAGCCTTACGCAGAAGCAGATAAGAAACAGGTTCAGACTGCCTCTTCTGATATGGTGAGTTTTTTGGTTCACATTGATGTAGTTATTCTAACAAAAAAATGCATGTATCTATACACACAAATACACATATATGACATACATGAGGCAAATAATATATATGTGTGTACATGTATGTGTACATATGACATATATGGAAATGTATGTATTTCCCTAATTAGGTCATACATTCTTAAAGGCAAGCTCACATTCTGTGTATTGTTTGTTTCTCAACAGTATTTTGCAATTCACAGGTATCCAACAATGGCTTCTTATATTAAAATATTCCTCAATGGGCTTCCTGATGACTCATCTTGGGAAATCTGTATCGAAACACGAATTATTAAAGTTATTTTGTAAACAATTATTTAGATAAAAAGGCAAAAATGTATACACTAAAATGTTCAGTGCACCGGTGAGGCATTGAAAACAAACTGAATGGAATGAAGCACAATAAGGAGTTATTTAAATAAATGATAATGTAGGCACACGATAGAATATGGAATATTATATAATCATTAGTATTATATAATACTATATATTATATTAATAATATACATAATAATATAATTATATATAATCATTAGTATTATATAATACTGTATATTATATATAATAATATACATAATAATATAATTATATATAATACTATATATTATATATAATAATATACATAATAATATAATTATATATAATACCATATATTATATATAATAATATACATAATATAATTATATATAATACTATATATAATATATAATATATAATAATATACATAATATAATTATATATAATACTATATATTATATATAATAATATACATAATATAATTATATATAATACTATATATTATATATAATAATATACATAATATAATTATATAATCTATAATAATATACATAATAATATAATTATATATAATCTATAACTGATAATATATAATCATTAGTATTATATAATACTATATATTATATATAATCCATAATAATATACATAATAATATAATTATATATAATCTATAATAATATGCATAATAATATAATTATATATAATATATAACTATTAATATTATATAATCATTAGTATAAAGAATATTAAAAGCATGGGAACATATTCACAATATTTCTATCTTGTGAAAATACATAACAAGACAGCGGGTACAACCCTGAAGTCATATTTATACAGGCTGGCACACAATTTACAATGGTAAACAGATGTCAGCGGACACTGATTCTTGAGTGCCAGGGCACATTGCACCTGGGGCCGACAACCCTGCACTGGTGCTTGAGGCAGCGCCCTGGACATCACTGCATTTCAGAGACATCCGTTTCCAGTGCTGAGAAACGAAGGGGACTTGGATGTAGAAGAGGAGTTCGCAGATGAGTAAGTGTGGGAAAAGATAACTAAATTAAGCAAAAGCTTACAGCTGGCCCATACTTCATCCCAGAAGCACCCAAAATAGACCCCAGTGGATCCGTTTTCTCATGGTCAGCCTGAGGTGGGGTGATTCAGACTTTCACCTAGGTGACACCGTTTCTTGTTACTGGAGCTTGACACTGCTGCAAAAAGAAACAAGTCTGAGTTTGAATGTCTTCACTTTAAGGTGGAATGATGGCTGAAATTCTTAAACGTGTTACCTGAGAGATATGGACATGTGCATGAGGGCACCGGGAACAGGAAGCAGCATGAGACAATGCTCCAGCGGGAGCCTGCCCATGAAAAGGCAGTTAAGGGTCTTCACAAGTTTCTCCCACCGAAGCTGAGACACAGCCGGGTTATAAACACTGCGGGGGAATTGAGAGGCTGAAAAGAGGTCAGTTTCTCAGCTGGAGTACCAGTTCCACCCTTTAGAATCGGGTTATTATTCATTTTATAGATTAGAAGGCAAAGAAACAGGAAAGAACCATTAATTATACTTTTGATCTCAGGGTCTAAATATATTTTAAAAAATGTTTACTACGGCGATGCTTATCAGTTAAATAAGAATTCACATGCTTAATGAGGTCAAGAAAAACTTGGGAACCAGAAAGGACAATTGACTTGATTCATCTGGCCATCTTTCATTGATACCAGGAAGATTTGCAAGCCGTGAAAAAACACTAAGCATTGCATAGCCTCAGATGCCTTGTGTCCTTAAACAAGGAACCCTTTCCTTGCAGGGCCTCATTGTCTCTCCTGACCTGCCTTATCTTTCTTTTTATCATTCTCTCCTCTTTACATATGCAGGCTCATACACATCACTATTTGACTTCAACAGGGAACTCCTCTTTGACTCCTCAGGACTGTATTAGGTGTCTCTTTGGGGCTTTCTCTTATACTTTGTGTGTATATCTGTTGAAGAACCTAATATACTGTGTGTTTTGTCTCTGTTTCCTCCCTCAGTCTGCACTGTTTGCACTCAGGCTCATTTATCTGCGAGCTGTAGCCATTGGTCCCAGCTCTTGCTCAGACCAATGTCACACAAGCACAACTGGACAATGTCCCCTTCGTATGTGCATCGTGAAGCAAGAACACCACGAGGCAAACGTTTGACCAGTGAGAGACTGGAGCTGGTAGAAAAAATGTGTTTTGCTTTCATCCCCTGATAGACTGTCCAGAGAAAGAGTTATTTATATAAGCTCTGTTCAGGCGTTTCTGTTACATGAATAGATAAGAAATTTAAAAGTATGCATGCATACAAGTAAAAAGGTCAAGGGTCTAAGGAAAGCAGGCATCAGAGAGAGCAGAAGACAGAATAAAACTACACACAAATCAGTATTTAATTGTGTAGACTACACAAAGTTTAAGAGACAGAAAGCTTGGTTTATTTTTAGAGCACTGGATTGCTTTTGCCTTTCTGAAGATGTAGACAAATTGGAAAAGGTTCAGACCATGAGGTTAATGATTATGGAGATGGAAGGATTGGCTTAAAGAGGGAAAACACATGGTCAGGACCAAAGCAACTTTCAGCTTGGCTGCATCTGGCTGCAAGAGACGAGGGTACCCTGGAGTGAAAACTAAGCAGCGTGAAGTAAGGGGGTGCAACCTAAAAGAATAGTAACAAAGAGGAAATTATTCCAAAATGTTTGAAGATGGTGTTTCAGCTCCAAGATATTAGTAGGTAATTTATCAAGGCGTAGGAAACACAATTTTGAAGAGGAGTGTTCTAATGGAAAGAGGAGGTCATGGAGGTGGTCTCTCCATCCTAAATGCTGGAATTCAGCCTTGGAGGCCAGAGCTTGGCAACTGGATGTAGCACTGCAAAAGGTGAAGAGCATTCATTGGTGCAAAGACTGATGGTGAGTTTAATTTATACATTATTTGCAACTGGAGAAAAAAAATGAACAAACAGTAGAGCCAGCTTTGCTGGAAAGAGACATCCCTGACCAGGAGCCCTGGTTTCTGGCCGAGCTCAATTTGATGTTTGACCTTAAATGAATCCTGTCACTTTCCTGAATATTGATTACAAAGAACAAGCAAATCAATGAGAAATACAAAGTTTACCATGTAACCTTAAAGGGTTTTTCTAAGTCTAAAATTTTACTTCTCCTACTTATTACTTTTTAAAATAAAAATAGCCAAACTAAAACCTGGCCTTTAGTCAGAGGTGAGCTGTACTTTTCTTATGGTCCCATTAAGCTTGTCCTAATGTGACTAATCAGCTTCTATGACTGCTGTTTTCCATTTTCTGTTGGCTTTTTTTTAATATAAATTTTGAGGTCTTCAAAAAGGTTTCTTTGTAATAATATAGGAACTTGTTATATTGCCCCAGGTTGAATTCAGGAAAACGTCTAAATCTTTGTAGAGGTCTACAATGCGCCTTACAGAATCTACCCCTCGCTTCCTAAGAGCTGATATTCCATTTCTCATGTTAATCTATTCAGCTATAGGAACACTGTGTTTCTGAATCATTCTCTGCCCTCCAGGCTGGTTTCCACCTGGTCAATGGCTTAGACTAGAACACCACAGCATCCCTAACTTCACGTAGGTCGCATCTCACACCAGTGCTCATCTCCAATTCCCTTCCTCTGTCTAGAGCACGTGGGACCCTGCCCACTGGCTTCTCTGCTCTCCCGGGATCCCTTAGGCTTTCTCTTCTTTTGAACTTCTAACCTGGATGCCTTATAGCCCTGATTCCAAAACCTCCTCTGCAGGGCTTAGCTGCATGGGACGTACCCAGGGTGCTTGTGAAGAGCACAGTTTCCTTGTGCCTGCTCCCAGGGTCTCTGAATAGGTCCAGGTGAGGCTGACATTGTGCCTCCTACAGGCTTCCCAGGTATGTCATCGTGGGCACTACTGGAGAACCATGGCCCAAAACCCATGCTTGGTTTTTAGTTTCTTTGTTTTCGTACACTCATCTGGTGGAGCCTGTCAGCCTGACAGCTCTCGGAGACATCCTTCCCCTAAATTCTCTCTGCCGTGACACAAGTAGAAACCCCACAGCTCGAGATCTCTGTTAACAAATGTTTCAGGCACACAGAACAAAGCGTAGTCTGGAGGGGACATTATAGGCAATCGGATTTTGTTGGTCTTCGATTTTGTTTTTTCTTCCCAAGGAAGGCAGCTAGGATGAATGAAGGCATGGCTGAAGGCTCCCTCACCAGGATCCAGAAGCCACAGGCCAACTACAGCAGCCCTTAGGCCAGCAGGGATGCAGGCCATTGTCACAGAGGATGGGTGTCCTGGCAGGGACCTTCACACCATGTCACTCCTGTCTCACCAAGAAGCTTGGAAGGAAACGTCAGCAGGGACCATCATTGCTTAGCCCTAGGGTCGACCGTGCCACTTCCCAAGGAAACAGGACTCTTTTCAAGCTATAAAATCAATTGCAAAAGAAGCAGCTCCTGGAATGAAGCCCAGTGTGTGAGATTCAGGTTGTGTTCTGCAGTATTTGCTCACACTACAAGTCACCATGCAATTTCCGCTGATGAAATACACTGTAGCCCGCACCATCTTTCCCGACCCCATCCTTCTTTCCAGGGCAATCTCACATGTGCATGCTGTTCTTTGCTTTAAAGAAGCCAGATATTATAAAGAAAAAGAAAAAACATCCTAAGGTAAATTTAACAAAACACACTGGCCCAAACAAACAGCAACAACAACAACAAATAATCATGGAAATAAGTATTTTTTTAAGTATAACAAGCAGAATCAGGTGGTGCAAATCTCCCCAAAACAGCCTGGGCTGAATGACAGATGTCGCCAATGCCTGACGCTGGGATTAAAATCTTACAACACGTTGTAGGAGGTTTTCAGTTTCACTGTGGGTCTGCCCCAGCAAAGCCTCTCGAACAAGGCGAGCCCTTGGTCTGGGCAGAGCTCTGCAGGTTCCCAGAGAGCAGCATCCCAGGAGAGAAGCACCAGGCAGGCACAGATGGGGCTTGATGGATCCTAAAAGGAAGGCATTACCTGTCGAAGTCACTGAGAAGCCACAATTATTACAGGTCTTTGGGTTCATTGTCAATTAGAGTGGCAGTTGAAGCCAGCAGCAGCGGTGACAGATGGCTTATCTCCAGCTAGTTGTGCTAATGGGATCGGAGCCAACTCAAATCTTTTCTTCCCTCTGGAAGGGGGAAAAAAGAGATCCTTACAGTTGTCAACTAGTCAATGAAAAAGAGGAGAAGCATCATTTCTACAACAAAGGGGTCATTTATCTGTTTCCTTCTCATCCCTATTTCTAGTTTTTTGAAGTAGAGATTCTGTTTATTTATTATTTACTTCAAATATGTGTTAGTGGAATGTTCAACCTGAGGCCATTTTATACGGAATCTTTTTTTCCGTGTGAACTTACAGTTGGTTTTCTCATAATTGAACCATTTCAATCAAGTGGTAAGCATTTTAATTGGCCAACTTTTTTATTGTTGGCTGGAATTTGTGGGCCATTCTCTTATTTACACAGTACACAGGGCAAAACAAGCAAGGACTGCTTCTGCACACAGGGACTCATGTGAAATAAAATAACAGTCTGAAGAATCTGGCTCAGGGGCAGCAACAGAAATGGTCCCTACAAACAACCACATTTTCAGACCTAATGAGGGTGTGAGCCAGCACGGTGTAGGCGGGGGTGTCACATCCAACAAGCGGGCTGGACTGGATGGCAGGAACGTGGCCTCAGACAGTGGGAGGGACGGCCCGGTCCAACGGCTTCATGGGAATTGGCTGGCCAAGTGGCAAACACTAGTTCATTGAGCCAGTGACTGCTCTTCCCGCAGAAAAGGGACTTTTAGAGATACAGATAAGGATGCCGTTTGCTTTCTGTAGTGATCACGTGTTGATGCCCCTTGGCTCTGGCCCACTCACGGTGAGCCTGCCTCCCTGGGACTCCCTTTTCTTCTTCACCCAGGCTCTACTTATGCACACGGAAAAGGCTTTCAGGTAATGGTCACATTTCACATGCACTGATTGTGGTTCAGGGTAAGAGCTGGTTGGAAATAAAGACATCATAAGTGACTTAAAGACAAGAAATAAGAAATTCATGGACTCTAATTCTAAATAAGCCAATTTTGAGGCAAAACTATCTTTTTTTTTTTTCTGTTTAGGGGAGTTGTAGTTAACCTATGGACTTTGCGTGAAGAAATGGTAACATGTGAGTCTTATTCCACATGTCATTAACTTTTTTTTTCTACTGTTGAATTTATACCATTATGGAAAGTTTGGAGAATAAAGAAAACTTGAGAAAACTCACACAGTGTTACACACACACTGTAAGGAAACATTGAAGAAAACTACACACTCACACAGTGTTACACACACACTGTAAGAAAACGTTGTTAATTTAAAATAGAATATATAGCTCTTCCTCAGCTCCTCACCAGAAGAGCCTGCAGGGGTTCCTGGGAAGGCAGGCTGGAAAGGAGAGCCCCCACCCCGCTGTCCTTGCAGATTCCCGCTCTCCTGCAGGTGCCTCCACACTAGACTTCCAGAAACTCCTTGGGGCTGTTGCTGGGGTGTTCCTAGCAGGTCAAGTCACCAGTAGCTTCTGCGCCAGCTCTGAACATAGCCAGGCAGGGGTTCTGTGCCACGTGGCGCAAGATGTGAGGATGGGTCACTGCTTCCTGCTGTTCGGTCATTGACAAGGCCAGCTTCCAGCATGTGGACGGCTTCCACCAACTCATCCAAGGCGCTGAAGGCAGGAACTCATTCCTGACACGAGGTCAATTCGACTTGATTGGACACACTTGGGGAGAATAATCAAGGAACAAGCCAAAAAAAAAAAAAAAAGCCCCCAAACACAATATCCTGTACCCTGTACTTTAAAGCCAGTGCCAAGGCCCTGCCTCTCCATATCAGCAAAGCCTTCCATAACTTAATTAGAGTAATTAGACAGCAAATTTCTTCAGAAAAGAAGAAAGCCAAAGGAAAAATATCAAATGATGGAGACACCTTGCCATCCATTGCAATGACTGAGGTTGCACAGTCCTGAGGCCTTGCAGGCCTGCACTGATGCCATTTCTAACCAGGACCTTGGGCCCTAGGACTTAGCTAGGGAAGATGGAAAGAGCGTGGACAGGGCAAAGGGAGGGTCTGGGGTGCCCAAAAGGCATGGCCTTCCATTCTCTCACAAGAAACAAGAAATGAGCTGTCAGCAGCAGCAGCGTCTGGGAACCTCATGGGTTAATTCAACCGGATTCCCGTCCTGCTCCTAGTGGGTGTGTTGATTTTCCTAACTACTGCGTGTAGGCTTCATGTGAAAGTGTATGAGCAGGTACACAGTGCAGAAGGAACCCTGGAAAAGTGTCCCCCCCATGCCCCTCAGTGTCCAGACTCGGATATCTTTTGTAGATTTTTCAATTATTTTAGATTATTATTTTATTAAAGGGATCTGTGTCCAATGCATAGTGGAAAAATAATCAAGTGTATACATACATATATATATGTGAGTGTATGTATACATGTATATACTTTATTATACATGTGTGTATATGAGATTCTATGCACATACTCTATTCGTATTCACTTAATATATAATTAATTAATTAATTATTTTTTATTGCATTTTAGGTTTTGGGGTACATGTAAAGAACATGCAAAATAGTTGCATAGTACATACGTGGCAGTGTGATTTGCTGCCTTCCTCCCCTTCACCTCTATCTGGCATTTCTCCCCATGCTATCTCTCCCCAACTCCCCACTCCCTGCTGTCCCTCCCCTGTTTCCCCCCAACAGACCCCAGTGTGTGATGCTCCCCTCCCTGTGTCCATGTGATCTCATTGTTCAACACCCGCCTATGAGTGAGAACATGCGGTGTTTAATTTTCTGTTCTTGTGTCAGTTTGCTGAGAATGACGGTTTCCAGGTTCATCCACGTCCGTACAAAGCACATGAACTCATCCTTCTGATCTCGGAAGCTAAGCAGGGTTGGGCCTGGTTAGTACTTGGATGAGAGATCACTTAATATTATATAACAATTTTCCCACATTCGGAAGATTCTTTGTAGAGGCATATTTCATGGTGCCTAATATTCTAATGTCCCTTGCTTGTCACCCAGTCATAGGTTGCAGCTAGTTGTTTGCAAATATATGTGATTTCCTCAGATGTGTGTGTCTTCGTGTTTATGGGATTTGCTAGAGTCATAGCAAATTGATATTTTTGCAGAAGCATTCTGGAATCTTAATATCCTAACCCTGTCTATGAATAAGCCTAGCAGTTTGTCTCTGATTCGACGTCTCCATTATTGCCTCTAGGATCAGGGAGTGTCTCCCCCAGCAGAAGCCCTGGCCCCAACTCTGCCTATCTCCGCTTTAGTGTCTGCTGCTCAGCCTGTCCATGCTTGCATTGCTCCTGGGCAGGCAGCTTGGAACGCTGGCTCCCAGTGGGTTGTGCCGTCATTGGCTGGGGGCCGCTGCTGTGCTTCTCCGTCACCCCCTCAGCAGAGGGTCCCACTGCAGATTTTAGAGGCAGGGACACATCCTGCTGGTGAATTTTCTCCCTTTCACTCCATCACTGTCTTCTTTCCCTTCTCTGCATTCTCTGATCAGCTGCTTGCTGAATCTTTCTCTCTGGGGTCCTGCTACTGGCCCTTGACTGGGTTTAATGTCTGTGTGTCTCTCTGTGTGTGATGTACTAGAGATCTAACAGGTGGACATATTTGCAGAAGCACTCTGGAATCGTATTGTCCCGGTCCCATTGTTTTAATAAGCCTAGCAGACTTTCTTTGGCTCAGTGTCTTCACTGTCCCTCTAGGGGACTGGATCAGGGAGTCTCTCCCGTAGCAGGACCCCCGGCACCAGCTGCTCTCCAGAGTCCGTTACGTAAGTGTTCGCAAGACCGACCCACACCATGGCCAGCGGTCAAGTTATATTCCACAGGGGTCTTGGTTTCTCCCCCGGTCAAAGCCCCCAGCCCGGCATCCATTTCAGCCCGGCATCCATCTCAGTGTCTCTGATGAGAATGAAGCTCTGAGGACCTATGGCAGCTGTTTTGGGAGCTGCTCTGTGGGGGCCTGGAGACAACCCCTAAAGGAACCCCATCTGTGAGTCCTCGGGTGCAGAGCTGAAGGAGCAGGACTGAATTATACTCATCCTGATTGCAGATGGACTCAACATTACTCTCTAAATATTGTTTCACATGCCACTGCTGAAGCTGATAAATTAAAAGTGAAAAATAGAAACTCTGATTATAGGTGTCTCTGAGGCACGCACATTTTTAAACTCTAATATGAATGAAAAACACCTTGAAAGTTATTTCACACTGAGTGACAGAATATGCCATCTTCTCCAGGCATAGAAGTTTTCTACTGAACGGCTTTTCACCACGTCACCCTAACCCCCATACCCTGCCATTCCAGTACCAAAAGCAAAGTTTACTCAGTGTCATGACCCTTTTGGGGGATGACATGAATTTGGAACTGCTTTCTCTCAGCATCCTCCATCACCCTCTCTTCCTCCACTTCCCACTCTGAGGCCCTGCTCTGGCAGGCTTTGGTATCTGAGGCCATCACAGATGAAATGTACACCACATTGACAAATGCAGGGTGTTTCCTCACTGGCCATGCCCCACAGCCAGTCTTCTCTCTGGCCTTTCCTCCTCCACGTTGAGGTGCAGTCTGCTATTCCACTCACTGCCCAGGAGTCCTCACAACTGAGTCCAAACCTTAGGACACTCCTGCTGCCCTAATTATCCCCTGGCTATTCAAGGAAACTCTCCCTACTCTCCACAATTTACTTCGAAATAACCTTCTTGGTGGAACCTACATAAAGTCAGATAGGGACAGGCCTTGCTCTAGGGGCTGGTTGCATAGTAGACGAACAATGAATATTACCTCCTTCTTCCCTCCCAGGCCCAATTCTGAACTTCTGCTCTGCCTGCCTTATTGTTCTTGCAAATGTTGCACGGACAGCTGAAGTTTAAGGGACATTATGCTAAACACATCACATTCAGTATCTCACTTAACCTCACAACATCCTTGTTATTTTTTTCTATTTTTAGAGAAAATATAAATGACTATAAGAGACTGAGAATTTGAGAAGTGAAGAAAAGGGTTTTCAAACCCAATAAACATGGGAGATGAGGATCTTAACCACATGGCTTCAGAACTCCATCAGGACAGCTGTGATATTGTTGTACGTGTTGGCTTGTCCCCACTTATCTCTAATAATGGCATGTGGCCAGGAGAGAGAGCTCTTGACAATCATTTTTACCTATAAGTATAAACTGTAGTGGGCTTCTTTACTAATTTGTAAATCAGGCAACGTTTTCCAACACTGATTAATAATAAGAATGAATGAGAGGGCACACCATGGGACTTTATGATGTAATGCATTTTGATAAATAGTTGCTTTTTATTTACTTAGTGAGCCAGTCATTCAATCAGCCAACCATTTATTCTCTGAATAATTTTTTTTTATATGTCTGCATTCCTCTAGACAATGAGATACAAAACCAACCAAGTCATAGCCTCTGCCTTCGAGGACCTCACTTCATTTTATAGTCAAGAAATTTACTCAAGATCACACCTGGAAAATACTTTCCACCCTGGTAGATGGACACATTTAATAGCATAGATACGTAAAAAATTACAGCAAAAATCCTAAAATTTACTGGTACCCATCTTGGACATCAGATCTCTATGTCTGAAATTAAAATATTAGTAAAACTATAAGTCATTGACATTTTCTTCTAGGAATGTTTTAGTATAGAAATTTCATGGTTCTTTATAAGAAAGATTTTGTTAAGAGAAGTGGGAGCGTGGTTTAAAATGTGAGGTGTTCCATCAAGTGCAGCGCTCAACAAATACTCCTGGGAAACGTATGTAAAGGGTGGTCCAATGTGTTTCATGACATGGACTCCACCAAAAGACTCTTGACTTCATCATTTACCTCCCTTCTTGTGAATACAAAATCCACATCGTCTGATACCCCTTAATGTTACGACTTTGTGTAATAGGGAGAGACAACTGCCCAACTTACTGGATCCCATTTGTAACTCAGTGGGCAAGTTCACCAGGCTAAATCATTGGATTTAAAAATTAACACCTTTCCATCAAATTTTCCAGTGCTGAAGGCAGCTCCTTCCTGTACTCACAAATCTATAATCATATTCATATGAAACTGACCTTGGGTAAGCTAGCAAATAAATTCGCTTCTCACATATTAGTCTGACTTGATGGGTGGAGTTCTAAGATTTGCTAGAGTAAAAGAAGGTACAGGCATGATTTGCTTTAAGGAATGAACTTACTTAAGCATGAATGATTCCCTTGAGAATTACTCCTTCATCAATAGCTTAAATCCTTTGTCACTATAAAACTCACCCTTCACAAACATTCATGGTCCAGAAACCAGCTCTCTGTGAACTTGATTATCCCTGGAGCTAGTGAATGCCTATCAGTACTTTTAGAGATCAAGTACTCCACATTCGAGAGTACAAAACGCTCCAGATTTTCTTATTCCTGGCATTTCTGTATGAGACGCTAACAGAAAAAAGGAAGTGCACCAGTGCACACTTGGGAAAGTTGAGTTCATTTTTCCCATCATGCAACAAAGACATATATGGTCAAGATTGTGAGGAGAGGCACTGAGAACAAGAGATGCCATGAAGAAAGACTCACAGTCCCATCCGGAGAACACTCACCAGGCCATCAGACCACCCAGGAGAGCTGAGGTGGTGTATTAGTCCATTCTCACACTGCTAATAAAAACATACTGAGAGTGACTAATTTATAGCGGAAAGAGATTTAGCTGACTCACAGTTTAGGATGGCTGCAGAGGCCTCAGGAAACTTAGCGATCATGTTGGAAGGGGAAGCAAACATGTCCTCCACATGGTGGAAGGAAGGAGAAGTGCCAAGTGAGAGGGGGAAAAGCCCCTTAAAAAGCCAATCAGACTGCATGAGAACTGACTCGATATCATGAGAATACCATCAGAGTCAATGCCTCCATGGTTCAGTGACCTCCCACCAGATCCCTTGTGATTATGGGAACTACAATTCAAGTTGAAATTTGGGTGGGGACACAGCGAAACCGTATCAGGTGCTGTCTCTGCAGGAAACTTCCCCGTGCTAGTAGTAAGCATTTTCAGCTGCTCTGCAACACAAAATGTAGGATTTTTTTTTCTTTGTTGCCCTCACTTATTAAAATTATTTTCCTATGCATTGAAAGAAAATACCAATTTGGCCTACATAGGAAGCAGTAGATAAAATAGGCTTATATAATTAAATTTGGAAGGAGGTCTATGAAATGAAATAAGCCTCAATAAAAATGATGAGTGTGTTGTTTTTGATGCTTAACCCCAGATGTGCTTTTTCTTATGACAGTTTATGAGACAACCTTGAAATGACTGAAACTTGTTGAGAAAAGCAAGCATCCATGCCACTGTCTGAGTAGGAAACACGTTTATACTGTGCACGCCGTGTACATTGAAGCATCGGGGAGTGGTGTGCTCCCTGTGATCCAGAGTTTCTTCTTGTCTAGAACTGGAAGGCACCATTCTTCCTACTCTGTCTGACTAGGAGTCAGAATTAGATCCAGAGTCCAGATGCCGAGCAGAGTCATGAATGTGAACATGAGGACATGATTACCCACTACATCTTGTCTAATCTCTTATTCCATGTGAGGATCAGTGCTGGTGACCCAGACAGAGAGAAGAAAGGCACGGGTCCTGTCTCCCAGCTCTCACTAGGTGCCACAGATGGATGGACTTGAACGCAACAGAGTGATAACAAAAGCCATCAGCCGTGGAGGCAGGAACGGGGAAACAGGGTCAGACAACAAGGACTGTAGCCCCTGCTCCGCTGACATCACTTCAGAAAATTAATAGCATCTCCAAGAATAAGCTCTATCTTTTCTTAAATGAAGGTGGTTTCTACCTCAAAGTAGCCGTGAGATGGTAAACAACGTAATATATTCCCTGACACATAATGATGCTTTAAAAAAGGACAGATTGGCTGAAAGGAATAAATTACAAAACCATTTTAATATATCTGATGGAAAAATTTTGAAGACCTGAATTAAGACTCCAGAGTGGAGTAGGAATTACGGAGCCACCAAGACGTCTATATCTGACAATAGTGCGGAGGATGGTTCAGACGAATCTTCCTACAAGAGGATGAAATTGAAATAAAAACAATTATAACAATGTATCTAAGGGTTAATCAACTAGTAAGTATTTACACAGCAAAAAGTAGGAAAAGACCAAGAACCCAGAAATAAATGTTTGAAACTTAAATGTACTTTGGTCTTGAGGGCATTTAGAGAGCTGGAAAGAAAGAGCTGTGAAAGGGAGCTGCTTTTCTGTAAATGCAGAATAGCAAGCAGGTCGAGAGTCAAAATTATGGATCTCTCAATACCACTTCTCCCACAATCTCAATTCACTTTACAGGTGAGAGAAACCACGCTTGAATCAAATCATCAACCAGGCAGAGTTCAACGTCCATGGGAGTTTAAGTCTGAACTGAAATTAAGCTGGTTGCAGACCAGAAGTACACTCAGTTACCTGTGAGATGCAACTAGATATTCTCTCTGGAGAAAGGTGAAGTTATTCTAGCTCTCAAATTATGCCTGCATATAATTTTGAATATTCAATTGCAACGAAAATCAAAGTTAACATTTTGATTTTATTGCATGCAAGGAAGCAATATGCTACAACAAGGCATTAGAAAACAAAAGTCAGAAGAAGCATCCCATCAAGATTTGACACATTAGAATGATTAGCAGCGGGGTACAAAATAAGTTCATTCACTATGTTTAGGTAAATAAAAGACACACCTGAAAACATTCTCAGGCAATAAGAAATGTTTTTAAAGGTTAGGAAATGTTTCATCAAGAATTTAAAAATACACAGAATTATTAAAAAATATATAATTCACAAAGTTAAGGACTCAACAAACAATTCAACACCTGTTTAGACACAGTCAAATATGACGTCTGCAATGCAAGTAAGAGAAAGTTTTGAGAATAAATCACAGTCACACAAAAATAGCAAAAAATATAAGAAGAGAGGGTAAAGAATGCATAGGACAAGTGAGAAGGTCTGACGCAGATTTAACTGAAACCTCAAATGATAGTGTGGTAATTGAATTTTCAAAATTATGTGCAGGCATCATTTGAGAGCTAGAATTTCACTTTTCCCCAGAGAGACTATCTGGTTGCATCTAGCAGATAAACGAGTGGACCTCTGGGGAACCACCAAATGATAGTAGAGACTTCAAGTGACAGAGATAATATGGAAAGAAATATTGGCTAAAAATTGTTCAAAAAATAAGAGACTGAAAATTACTCATTAAATTAGACTCCCAAATCCCTACCAAAATGAGTTTTAAAACTCCACACTTAGAATTACCACAGCAAAATGGCAGGAAACCAAAGTTAACGAGAAACGTTTAAAAGTAATCAGAGGGAAAGGCAGATTTACCTTCAAGGAAGTTAGAGTTAGATTTAAAAAAAAAATTATTTTTTCTAAACAAATACAGTGAAAACCAGAAAATAGTCAAATAATATCTTCAGTAGGCTAAAATTTACTGCCAGCTGGTAATGTTACTCTGAGGCAAAAACAACCTTCATCAATGAAGGCCAAAAAAAAATTATTAGATAATACAGCAATCCTGCATGAGCTGCACATGTACCCCAGAAGCTCAAGTACAATGAAAAAAATAACATTAAAAAAATAATAAATAAATAAATAACAGAAAATCACTCAACTGAAAAAAATCTTACAAACCTGTCCTGGAAATTATACATATATAAGTACCTATATACATATATGTACACACACACCCATGCATATATATAATTGTATATACACACACATGTAGATTATATATATGTATAATTGTAACTATACACAATATTGCATATATAGTATATGTATATAATTGAAATGTAATCAATGCTTGTTGATTACATATATCATTTATTATATATTAGTATAATCAATGATTATATTTCATATATATGGAATATTTTATATATATGTATATATAATATATGTATATATGTATGTGTGTGTATATATATATATATACACACACACACAAATATATATATATATACACACAAACAAAACACAAGAAGAATATAAAAGCTGAAGAGAAGCAAACTGGCTAGAAAACTAGGGGCTCAAATTGACCATGGTGGTCAGTTCCCTGGGTTTTCTTTTTGCTTTATATATCTCAAGAATCTGAAGAAATCAGTAACTTGAAAACACCAACAGGGACAGAGAAAAACCACAAAAAGAGCTTTTGCCTAAAGAACTAGATACAAGGTAGCCTAGTAAGACAAAAATCAAACAGATATTAGAGTTATCTGACAAACACATTTTGAAGTAACATAAAAATATTTTAACAAGCAGTGGAGTATGGCATAACCTTGTTTTAACAAGCAATGAAAAACACACTTGAAATGTGAAAAAAATAAAAAGTGTCAAATAAGTAACAGAAGATATAAAGAAGGAGTAAATGGAAATTACAGACTCCAAAAAATACAATTATTGATACAAAAATGAAACAAAGCAAAGCAAAAGCATCTCAATGTATAGGCTCCAGAATGCAATGGACTGAAGACAGGAGCAAATCAATGAACTTTAAGGTAAATTAATTGAAATTACTGAATCTGAAAAGGGAGAAAGGAGCTTTAGAAAAAATTAAATGGAGCCTCAAAGATGTGTGGAACTATACAAAAATTTGAGCCTTCATTTGTCAGAGTCCCGAGAAAGAAGCAGAAAGATAGCAGGGCTGAAAACACACTTGGTAAAAATAACAGCTTCAAAATTCTCCAATTTGCCAAAGATATAGATCGATAGCAGATGAGAAAATTCCAAGCAGGGAAAACCAAATCAATACCCATCAAGACATCATAGTCAAACTTTTGAAATCTAAATTAAAATAAAAAACCAAAATCTTGAAAACATTGAGACAAAAACAGTGCTACCTATAAGAGGAAAAACAGTTAGAATGACAGTGAAATTCTACTCAAAAACCTTGAAGGCTAGAATAAAATGACAGAGCCTTATGAAAACACTAAAAGAAAATAATAGTCAACCCAGAGTCCTGTACACAATGGAAGTATCCTTCAGAAATAATTCATGTAAAGTGCATAACAAGGTGACTGGCTCATGTGAACAGGTGATGACCTTTATTGATCTCCACTTTTCCAAAATTTTCTTTGACATTTCTCCCCATACAAGTAAATGGCGTATCTTTCTCTCAATTATAGATTCAAGAAACCAGAGTCACACTTGCCTTTTATACCTCCCTCACTTTGATACTGAATAAATAATGAAGTACTTTTAATTCTACCTTTTAAGTCAACTTAATTCCTTGACTGCCTCCTGATTGCCATTTCAGCGTCAAAAATATAATCCTGTAATCCATCATACCTACAATTTAGCAAACACACTACCCGTGTCCTCTGCCCCACTTCTACCCATATTTTTGTGTTTATAACGTAAGCAAGTACTTTTGCATTTTGATATATAAATGTATTACTTTTGGCTTAAAATTTTATCTGGCTTTCCATTGGCCTTTGAGGAAAATCTAAATTTCCAACACAATTCTCCAGTAGTTCTCCAGATTATGGTCCTCACCTCTTCTTCGAAGCGATCCTGTGTCTGTCTCCTGGCAGTGTGTGCTTATTTTTAAAAATGTTTCATCTCCCTTGACTCTGGGCCTTTGCATATGCTCTTCCCTCTTCTTGGAAGGCTCTTTATCCTCTCAGAAATACCACTTTTGCCCACAGGTATTGCTGAAATTCCATTTCATATGAAAATAATATTTTCCTATGGTGCCCCAAAGGATTAAATACAGTTGCAGCTATATCTTTCCAGAGAACTTTTTAATTTCCATTTTGCAACCTTTATCCTCATTATAATACATTGGTTTGCATGCTTTTATTTATTTATTATATGTCAATAGAACTCATATTTTATCTCTAGAACTCATATCTATCATATTTATTTCTGTCTTCTTCACAAGACACAGCATCAAGTTGGCACATGGTTGATGTACAATAAGTTTTTATTAAATTGGTTTTGGGTGTGTCTTTTGTTAGCCTGGCCTTCCTGGTTCTGCACCACCATTCCCCAAGCTCTACACTTTTAGTCTGTTTCCCTTCCCCCTACATCAAATAAGAAGATACACACACACACTCTCACACACACACACTCACACACACACACTCTCTCACACACACTCTCACACACACACTCACACACACACTCTCTCACACACACACACTCACACACACTCACACACACACTCACACACTCTCTCACACACACTCTCACACACACACACTCTCTCTCTCTTACATATGTATTTTATGTTTAAGAAATAGTCGTGTTTTTGTTTTTGTTTTTGTTTTTGAGACAGAATTTTGCTCTGTTGCCCAGGCTGCCGAGCAATGGCGTGATATTGGCTCACTGCAACCTCCGCCTCCCATTTTCCTGTCTCAGCCTCCCAAGTAGCTGGGTTTACAGGCATGTGCCACCACCATCTCTGGCTAACTGTGTATTTTTGGTAGACACAGGGCTTCACCATGTGGCCAGGCTGTTCTTGAACTCCTGACCTCAAGTGATCCACCTGGCTTGGCCTCCCAAAGTGCTAGGATTATAAGCGTGAGCCACTGCACCTGGTCCAATAGATTTTTAAAATCTAATTTTGCACAGCTCTTCTACTTTATGATTCCACCTGCTAGTAGCCTTTTGGACTGGATCCACCTTTCAAAAACAAATGGTCCTTCCCACAGTCACGTATTGCTTCAGAAAATGTTTACTGACACTGATGTTAGAACAATGATAATTATTATTTATCTATTTCCAAACCACTTTATGGAGGTAAGATTGATATATAAAAGGTTACACATATTTAATTTATACAGCTCAATGAGGTTGAATATGAGTATATAATTGTGAAGCCATCACCACCATCGAAGCCATAAAAATATCCGTCACTTCCCAGTTTCCGCTCATGCCCACGGTTATGGTAGTTTCCCTTTATTCACAGGGAATTCATTTCCTGACCCTCAGTGGATGCCTGAAACTATGGATCGTACCAAGACTTACACATGCCCTTTTTTTTCCAGATACAAACATTCCTTTAATCAAGTTTAATTTATTGATTAAGCACAGTAAGATGTTAATAAAAATAGCTAAAAATAAAAATAAAATAGAACAATTCTGGCAATAAACTGATATTGAAGTTATGTGAATGGGATCTCTTTTTCTCTGTTTTTCAAAATATCTTGTACTGCACTTGCCCTTCTTGTGGTGATGTGAGGTGACAGAATGCCTACATGAGATGACAGGAAGTGAATGATGTAGGATTGTGGTGTAGCGTTAGACTATGGCTGACCTTCTGTCCATGTATCAGAAGGAGGATCATGTGCTTTGGGTGATCCTGTGTCACTGAGCCAGGACGATGCTGATAGCTGGATATCAGGAGCAGACAGTGCCAGTGACTAACGGTGGATAGCATTTGCAGCATGGGTACACTGGACAAAGGGAACACCCATGTCCCAGCTGGAACAGAGGGGGATGGAAAGAGATTTCATCACACTACTCAGAACGACATGTAATTTAAAATCTATGAATGGTTTAGTTTTGGAATTTTTCATTTAATATTTTCATATCACAGTTGGCCATGGGTAGCTGAACCTGCAGGAAGCAAAAATACAGATAAAGGAGGAGTACTATATTCTTCCCATTGTTATTATTACACTGGTAAGAACACGAAACATAAGATCTGCCCTCCTCTCAGAAATTTTAAGGAGAAAATACAGTATCCTCAGCTATAGCCTGATGCTGTCTAGTAGATCTCTAGAAACGATTGAGCCCCTTTCATATTCCAGCTTCTGTTCTAGGTATTTTATTTATATTTAATTTAAATGGTATAATGGTTCTTCAAGGAAGAATCTTAAAGAGTTCCTTATTCTTGCTTTTGCCACACAGTCCATGTGCTTCAGAGGAAGAGCACCCTACCCAAAGCTCATCTCATCAGGGATCCACTGTTTGGCAAATGATATGCCATTCCATGTTTGTGATAACTGGTTCAGAGAAGGACAAGTGATCAATTTCTGGACAAGGAGATATGTTGGTTGGTTGGTTGGTTAACACTTCCCGGGAAATATGTTTTCTTATTATTAAATGAAAGACACATGAAGAAATAGTCTTGTCCTAGTATGTATCTGTGAAGGATAGATGTGTCATAGAGAGTTCGTCATGACAAGGGAATCTAAACTGAGGGAAAACAGGCACACAGATGGTGGGGCAGGGATGGGGGTAGCCGAAATCGTTCTGTTACAGTATTATTTCCCTCATTGTGTAGAGATGGAAATACTCATAACGGAAGTAATTTGCACAAAATAAAAAAGTGAGAAAACTGAGATTGCAAAGTATTCTTTCAACTCCTAAACCCATGTTTCTTCCCGGGAATATTGATATAACTGTTATTTTTTAAAGCAATACACACTGGGAACAAATTTAGGAGAACATGTGAAGAATTCCACAGAGGTCCTATTAGCATTTCGTTATCTCAAATTCAGGGCAGTGTAACTGTATTGCAGTGCTGAACTCTGCAACACAAGCCTTCATGAAGGGCATAAACTTCATAGGAAGCATTTTTAGAAAAAGTGGTTGAGATCTTTTAGAGTCCCATTTCTGATAAGAAACAAAATTTAAGGCCAAAATTGTATAAGTGATGAATTTTTTTGGCTTTATCCCAGTAATTATCACTCACCACTTTCATACAGGAATAAATGAAATAATGCAAATTCTGAGAAACTGCCCAGAATCTATAGTCTTAATGGCCATTCATTTTCTTACTATTAAAATACATCTTTGTCTGGTAAATGTGAAAAATCTATCTTTTATAGTGATGTAGACCCATCTGTTGTCTCCCATACTTTCAAGTTTTTATTCATGGTATTCTGAAAAGTCAGACATTAGCACTATTACTCCTTAATGCTTATCCCATGTTTCAAATTATAATATACATTTAGAAAACATAGCTAACTGCTGCACCAGAGACCCTGGCTTCACCCTGAAAAAGAGAACAAATGATAAAATGCTACAATACTGTTTTTGTTACCAAAGCAAGTTAACAAAATATTCTAGCTTGAAGGGGGATACTATTTATACATTCCCTCCCACCTCACTTCACTTCACTTCACCCCAATTCAGAGGCAGTAATAATTTAAGAGAAAGACCGAGTCCATTACATGCTGGCACAGATTCCATCTCTGTCATATATAAATGGTGTGCATGAAAGTTACTTAACCTTTGATATTTCATCAAAAATTACCAGGCATGCAAAGGAGCCGAAAAGTATGACACATAATGAAGAAATAAATGAAGCAGGATCCAGCGCTGACACAGATGTTAAAACTAGGTGACAGAGACTCTAGAGTTATTACGATTGTATTTCGCACTTTTTAAAAGATAAGTACAGATAGTAGATATAAAAAGAACAAAATTGAACATCTAGAGAGAAAAACTACAATGTTTGAAACAAAAAATACATGAGCTGGGATTGCTGGGCTGGCAATTCAGACAAAAAAGCTAGAGGATGTGAAGACAGAGACAAAGACATTATCTAAAACGAAACAAAAGGAGCTTTTAAAACATGAGATTTGTTCCTGTGAGCCTTGGGCAAACTCCAGGTAGCCTCGCGGATACATGATGGGTGTCACTGAAGGAGAGGTAGGAAAAAAAAGTCAGAAAAATATATTTGAATAATTGGCAACAGAATATTTTTAAATTTATGACGGTTGCGTACCCACAGAGCTAAGAAAGTCAAGTTACCTCAGGATAAGACTTAGAAAGAAAACCTCACTGGGGCACAGTATCATCAAATTGCTCAAAATCGGTGAGAAAAGCGTTGTCTTAAAACATGAGAGGAACAAAGTTGCAGCAGATACTAAAAATAAAGCCAAGATGACAACAGACTTCTCGTTAGAACAATGTAAGAGGAAAAACAGTGGGGCAGCACCTGTAAAGTGGGGGAGGGAAAATCTTGTCAACCTACGGTTCTATGCAGAACAGCAACACACGTAATGAGATTCCCAGAGAGGACTGAAAACAAACCAAAACACAAAAGTATTTGAAGAAACACAGATATTTGATTGAATAAATATCCTCTGGTTTTTGGTAACTCTTTTGTTAAATTCCAGACATCTAAAAACGTTGATATTGACTCTTCCCCTATTTTTCTCATTGCTTTTATAGTGGAAAAGATTTTAAAATATCTTTGTACCACCACTGGAATTGAGCTATATTTTTACTATGTTGCCTGATTTTTAAAAAGCTACATAAAGTGTCTGATTGTTAAAAAGCTATTATAATGACTAAATGTGCGTTTGCAATAATAAGATATCTTTTAAAATAGATTGCTGAAGGAGAGAAAAAACATCTTTCTTAAGCTGTCATATGTGCTGTGAATAATGTACATATGCACAAAAGGGCAACTTGTGGTCTCCTTGGAGTTAAAAGAAAAATTACTGGAACGAAGCCTGGTTTGAAATGTAATTTTTGTTCTCATCATGAGTTAGATTTGTTTACTTTTAATACAGCAGTGTGTGTGTGTGTGTGTGTGTGTGTGTGCGCGTGTGAGTGTGTTTGTACATGTTCTCATGGCCTGATATCCAAATTTTCCATAACATTAGAGACTTATTTTTCTCTTCTGAAGTACTTAGAGTAGATTATTTTATAGAACTTCCAGAACTGTGCTTTCCTAGTGGTAGAATAAATTATTGGAAATATACAGCAATTTTATACATGAGATATAGAAATAGTGATTTTTTTTCAAGATCACATAAGGGATTAGCAGAGTGAGAACTAATATCTGATTTTTAATATCTAAATGTAGAACTTGATGAAGGTAATTTATCATTATCTTTATGCATGCAATATGGTTCTTATTATATAAAAATACTTGATCCAGCAGTAGTCGATTTTAGAATTTGAGAAAACATGATTATTTTGTAATAGTTCTGAATTTATAATTTCTTACTGTAGGTTTTAGTTTCTATTTCCAAAGAGCCACATCCTTTGGCAGTTCACAGTGTTTGAGCTAAAATAATGTCCTTGTTTTCTTTGTTGTCCCTTGCCCAGGTGAAATCTTATATGACTTTAGAAGTGCCCTTAAATCTCAGGACAGGTGGTACCTCTTTCCTCAGGAGATTCTGGAATCCAGACAGCTGCTTAGAGGTGAGAACACCAGGGCAGAGGTTTTGCACCTGCATTTGGGAACCTGTGGTAGATGCCCATCTTAAAACTCTATAGAGACTTATCCCCTTTCAAAGCTCTTGCCCTTGAACGGATTTCTGCTTCTCTGATGTTGTCAGCTTTCCCCAGGCGAATACTGACCAGTTTTGGATTTTGAGAAATTTTATTGTTTTTAATTAATGAAGGGCAAACATATCCTTGTTTTTACTTGTTTTTTTTTTTTTTTCAGAGATTCCAAAGGGTAGAAACTCATGATTAATGTAACTTATTGACTCTGTTCAATTAAAATCAAATAGCGGCAGAGGTAAAAAAGAAAGACATTGCCTCCCAGGAAGACAAAGAGTAATGCTTACTTATTATTAAACATAAGGAGAATTATCATGTTGTAGAAAGTCTGTCTAAGGTAATGGTTTTATCAGCACTCAAGCGATGCTAAGAAGCCTGGTTCTCGTTATCAGAAATTAAAGGATAATGAAACTGCTAACTGCTTGCTACTAGTTGGATACATGGAGTCTTCTACTGATCCTTTTGATACTCCTTCAGAGGAAGTTTCCGTCTTCGTATAGGTCTGGAGGATCATCATCTTTCTTCTTACATGGGAAAATATGCATGTCCTGATTCCATAGAGGTTCTAATTCCAGTAGTCTGAATTACAACAGGGCTGAGAGCTGCTGCAGTTGGTGATGACTGAAAGAGGCAGTCTGTAATAACAGCAGGATGAGTCAGGCAGATAAAAATTTAAATTGCGATGGGGAGGGGACTCAAGATGGCGCTGTGAGAACAACCCAGGATTGGAGCCCGCGTTGAATTCGCAAACGGTGAGTCAGTGCTGCATTTCCAGACTGATCTTTGTTGCCCACAGAACGGGGAAACTCCCAAGTATAAAAAGACACGGGACGCCAGGCAGTAGGTCTGCCTGGCGAAGCCGGCAGCCGGGGCGGCGGCGGCTGGCCCTACCCAGCAATCCCCACAGGGCGCGCTTGTCCGGGTGCCTTGTTGAACCGGCAACCTGAGACTTGAGAGGGCTGGACTTGAGACTGAACGAGACTTGCACAGTAGCCCAGCCCAGGGGATTGCAGGGACAGATCGCTTGGGATACCCAGTGGGACGAACAAAACCGCGATTTCAAACTATCCCGGGCAGACAGTCCGAGACGCTCTGTGGGGGAGGGGCGTCCACCACTACCGAGGCAACCCGCCCCAACTGAGATACACGCCCACTGCTGACGCAGCCTGCCGTTGCTGAGGCAACACGTCCCTACTGAGATACACGCCCACTGCTGACGCAGCCTGCCGTTGCTGAGGCAACACGCTACAACGAAGAGACTCCGCCGCAGGGCGTGGCGGAGACCACAGCAGAGCCGGCAGGAACAGCGCGAATCACACAACAGCAGGGCGGAGCCTCGGCAGCCAAACAGTGGCTAGTCTGCCTTTGAGCTGGGCAGGACACCTGATCGGACATCCAAAAATAAAGCCCAAACCCCTCAACACAGAGCATTTGAGAAAAAAAAAAGGGTTGTTTAATGAGCTGTGTTGCAGCAGAATCAAACATAGCAGCCTAACAGCCCTGAATGAACAACAGAGTGCACAGCTCAGCAATTAAACCCCTATAAAGTACAAACTGTCTCCTCAAGCAGCTCCCTGACCCCTCTATATCCAAAAGACTGTCATTAGGCAGGCATCATCCTGGGACAAAGAGAGCAGAAAAAGAAACTGGTAGCATCCCTCGCTGTGCCACGGATACTAGAGGTGCACCCCAGACAAGCAGGGTCTGGAGCGGACCTCAACAGTCGTACAGCGAAGGGGCTAGACTGGTAGAAGGAAAACCAAGCAACAGAAATACTTCATCAACAACATTCTGGGTGTCCACTCAGAGACCCAAACGAAAAGTCAGCAACTACGCAGACGACCAGCGGACAAATCCACAAAGATGGGAAGAAACCAGCGCAAAAAGGAGGAAAACACCCGAAACCAGAACACATCGCCTCCTAGAAAGGACCAAAACTCCTCACCAGCAAGGGAACAAAGCTGGACGGAGAATGACTGTGACGAAATGACGGAATTAGACTTCAGAAGATGGATAATCAGAAACTTTTGTGAGCTAAAAGATCATGTATTAAATCAATGCAAAGAAACTAAGAACCTTGAAAAAAGATTTGAAAAAAGATTCGAGGAAATGATAACAAGAATGGATACCTTAGAGAGGAATATGAATGAATTAAAGGAGCTGAAAAACACAATACGAGAACTTCGCGAAGCAAACGCAAGTTTCAATAGCCGAATTGACCAAGCAGAAGAAAGAATATCTGAAGTCGAAGACCAACTCAATGAAATAAAACGAGAAACCAAGATCAGAGAAAAAAGCGCAAAAAGGAATGAACAAAGTTTCCAAGAAATGTGGGACTATGTGAAAAGACCTAACCTACGTTTGATAGGTGTACCAGAAGGTGACGAAGAGAATGAATCCCAGCTGGAAAATACTCTTCAGGACATCATCCAGGAAAATTTCCCCCACCTAGCAAGACAAGCCAACACTCAATTGCAGGAAATACAGAGAACACCACAAAGATATTCCGCAAGAAGAGCAACCCCAAGGCACATAATCGTCAGATTCAACAGGGTTGAAATAAAGGAGAGAATACTAAGGGCAGCCAGAGAGAAAGGTCAGGTCACCCACAAAGGGAAGCCCATCAGATTCACAGAAGATCTCTCAGCAGAAACTCTACAAGCCAGAAGAGAGTGGGGGCCAATATTCAACATTCTTAAAGAAAAGAACTTTCAACCCAGAATTTCATATCCAGCCAAACTGAGCTTCAGAAGTGAAGGAAGAATAAAATCCTTTGCGAACAAGCAAGTACTCAGAGATTTTGTCACCACCAGGCCTGCTTTACAAGAGCTCCTAAAAGAGGCACTACACATAGAAAGGATCAATCAGTACCAGCCATTCCAAAATCACACTGAATGCTAAAGAGCTTCAACATAATGAAGAATCTACAACAACTAACAGGCAAAACAGCCACTTAGCATCAAAATGGCAGTATCAAATTCACACATAACAATATTAACCCTAAATGTAAATGGACTAAATGCACCAATCAAAAGACACGGACTGGCAAATTGGATAAAAATCCAAAACCCATCAGTGTGCTGTATCCAGGAAACCCATCTCACATGCAAGGATACACAAAGGCTCAAAATAAAGGGATGGAGGAAGATCTACCAAGCTAATGGAAAGCAAAAAAAAGCAGGAGTTGCAATTCTCATCTCTGATAAAATAGACTTTAAAGCAACAAAGATCAACAGAGACAAAGAAGGCCATTACATAATGGTAAAAGGATCGATACAACAAGAAGAGCTAACGATCCTAAACATATATGGACCCAACACAGGAGCACCCAGATACATAAGGCAAGTTCTTAATGACTTACAGAAGGACTTAGACTCCCACACAATAATAGTGGGAGACTTTAACACTCCACTGTCAATACTAGACAGATCAACCAGACAGAAAATCAACAAGGATACCCAGGGCTTGAACTCAGACCTGGAGCAAGCAAACCTGGTGGACATTTACAGAACTCTCCACCCCAAATCCACAGAATACACATTCTTCTCAGCACCACATCACACCTACTCTAAAATTGACCACATAATTGGAAGTAAAGCCCTGCTCAACAAATGCAAAACAACTGAAATCATAACAAACAGCCTCTCAGACCATAGTGCAATCAAGTTAGAACTCAGAATACAGAAACCGACCCAGAACCACACAGCTTCATGGAAACTGAACAACTGGCTCTTGAATGTTGACTGGGTAAACAACGAAATGAAGGCAGAAATAAAGAAGTTCTTCGAAACCAATGAGAATGAAGACACAACGTGCCAGAACCTCTGGGACACATTTAAAGCAGTCTCTAGAGGAAAGTATATAGCAATAAGTGCCCATATGAGGAGAATGGAGAGATCCAAAATTGACACCCTATCGTCAAAATTGAAAGAGCTAGAGGAGCAAGATCAAAAAAACTCAAAACCCAGCAGAAGACAAGAAATTACTAAGATCAGAGCTGAGCTGAAGGAGATTGAGACACGAAAAACCCTTCAAAAAATCAATAAATCCAAGAGCTGGTTTTTTGAAAAGATCAACAAAATAGACAGACCACTAGCCAGATTGATTAAAAATAAAAGAGAGAACAACCAAATAGATGCAATAAAAAATGATAAAGGGGAAATCACCACAGATTCCACAGAAATTCAAACCATCATCAGAGAATATTACAAACAACTCTATGCACATAAACTAGTAAACCTGGAAGAAATGGATAAATTCCTGGACTCCTGTGTCCTCCCAAGCCTAAACCAGGAGGAAGCTGAAACTATGAATAGACCAATAACAAGGTCTGAAGTTGAGGCAGCAATTAAGAGCCTACCTCACAAAAAAAGCCCAGGTCCAGATGGGTTCACAGCCGAATTCTACCAGACACACAAGGAGGAGCTGGTACCATTCCTTCTAAAACTATTTCAAACAATCCAAAAAGAGGGAATCCTTCCCAAATCATTTTACGAGACCAACATCATCCTGATACCAAAACCCGGCAGAGACCCAACGAGAAAAGAAAACTTCAGGCCAATATCCATGATGAACATAGATGCAAAAATCTTCAATAAAATATTGGCAAGCCGATTGCAACAGCAAATCAAAAAACTTATTCATCATGATCAAGTAGGATTCATCCCAGGGATGCAAGGCTGGTTCAACATACGCAAGTCTATCAACGTAATTCACCACATAAACAGAACCAAAAACAAAAACCACATGATTATCTCAATTGACGCAGAGAAGGCATTTGACAAAATTCAACAGCCCTTTATGCTAAAAACCCTCAATAAACTCGGTATCGATGGAACGTATCTCAAAGTAATAAAAGCTATTTATGACAAACCAACAGCCAATATCATACTGAATGGGCAAAAACTGGAAGCATTCCCTTTGAAATCTGGTACTAGACAAGGATGCCCTCTCTCACCACTCCTATTCAATATAGTACTGGAAGTTCTAGCCAGAGCAATCAGGCAAGAAAAAGAAATAAAGGGTATTCAAATAGGAAAGGTGGAAGCCAAATTGTCTCTATTTGCAGACGACATGATAGTATACCTAGAAGACCCCATCGCCTCAGCCCAAAAACTCCTGAAACTGATAAACAACTTCAGCAAAGTCTCAGGATATAAAATCAATGTGCAAAAATCACAAGCATTCGTCTACACCAATAACAGACTTAAAGAAAGCCAAATCAAGAGCGAACTGCCATTCGCAATTGCTACAAAAAGAATAAAATACCTTGGAATACAACTCACAAGGAACGTAAGGGACCTCTTCAAGGAGAACTACAAACCACTGCTCAACGAAATCAGAGAGGACACAAACAGATGGAGAAACATTCCATGTTCATGGTTAGGAAGAATTAATATCGTGAAAATGGCTATACTGCCCAAAGTAATTTACAGAATCAACGCTATCCCCATCAAGCTACCATTGACTTTCTTCACAGAACTGGAAAAAACCACCATGAACTTCATATGGAACCAAAAGAGAGCCTGCATAGCCAAGTCAATTCTAAGCAAAAAGAACACAGCGGGGGGCATCACACTACCGGATTTCAAACTATACTACAAGGCTACAGTAATCAAAACAGCATGGTACTGGTACCAAAACAGAGATATAGACCAATGGAACAAAACAGAGGCACCAGAGGCAACACAACATACATACAACTATACAATCTTTGATAAACCTGACAAAAACAAGCAATGGGGCAAGGATTCCATGTTTAACAAATGGTGTTGGGAAAACTGGCTAGCCATGTGCAGAAAGCAGAAACTGGACCCCTTCCTGACACCTTACACTAAAATTAACTCCAGATGGATTAAAGACTTAAACATAAGACCTGGCACCATAAAAACCCTAGAAGGAAATCTAGGCAAAACTATCCAGGACATAGGAGTAGGCAAGGACTTCATGAACAAAACACCAAGAGCATTGGCAACAAAAGCCAAAATAGACAAATGGGACCTAATGAAACTCCACAGCTTCTGCACGGCAAAAGAAACAGTCACTAGAGTGGATCGGCAACCAACAGAATGGGAAAAATTTTTTGCAGTCTACCCATCTGACAAAGGGCTGATATCCAGAATTTACAAAGAACTCAAACAGATTTACAGGAAAAAAAACAAACAAGCCCATTCAAAAGTGGGCAAAGGATATGAACAGATACTTTACGAAAGAAGACATATATGAGGCCAACAATCATATGAAAAAATGCTCATCGTCACTGGTCATCAGAGAGATGCAAATCAAAACCACATTGAGATACCATCTCACGCCAGTTAGAATGGCGATCATTAAAAAATCTGGAGACAACAGATGCTGGAGAGGATGTGGAGAAAAAGGAACACTTTTACACTGTTGGTGGGAGTGTAAATTAGTTCAACCATTGTGGAAGACAGTGTGGCGATTCCTCAAAGCCTTAGAAATAGAAATTCCATTTGACCCAGCAATCCCATTACTGGGTATATATCCAAAAGACTATAAATCGTTCTACTATAAGGACACATGTACTCGAATGTTCATTGCAGCACTGTTTACAATAGCAAAGACCTGGAACCAACCCAAATGCCCATTGATGATAGACTGGATTGGAAAAATGTGGCACATATACACCATGGAATATTATGCAGCAATCAGAAATGATGAGTTCGTGTCGTTTGTAGGGACATGGATGAATCTGGAAAACATCATCCTCAGCAAACTGACACAAGAACAGAAAATGAAACACCGCATATTCTCACTCAGAGGTGGGAGATGAAAAATGAGAACACATGGACACAGGGAGGGGAGTACTAAACACTGGGGTCTATTGGGGGGAAAAGGGGAGGGCCAGTGGGAGGGGGAGGTGGGGAGGGATAGCCTGGGGAGAAATGCCAAATGTGGGTGAAGGGGAGAAGAAAAGTAAAGCACACTGCCATGTGTGTACCTACGTAACTGTCTTGCAGGCTCTGCTCATGTACCCCAAAACCTATAATCCAATAAAAAATTTAAAAAAAAAAAAAAAATTTAAATTGCAGTTTATCAATTTCTTCTACAAATATGGAGCACTCAGTAGGTACCAGGCTAAATGCATGACCTATGATAGAATCTGTGAACAGGATAAACATTATCCCTAACAGTGGACTTTGGTTTTTACTGTCTTGGTGGAGTTGGGCAATGCCAAAGCTTCAGTTCAATTATGTACAGAGATGATGCTATTCATGGTAGAAGATTCTGTGGGGATTAAGCGTGTAGAATGCCTGGTGTAAAAAGGAACTCTATGAAACATAGCCCTCACTATTCCCGTACACACACGGGTGTAACGGCAGCTTTTCTTCAGCTTACATAGGCAACTATGCACATAGGTCTAATTAGAATTGGTATGCAAGAGAAGGTTTGATTTAACAGGTAGACAACCTGCTGATTAGGAGCCCGGTAAAGTGAGGAACATAGAGATTCATATTGTCATTCTACTTTGGGCATAATAATAATAATAATAAAAACATCTGTTTATTAAGTGTGAATGTTGTGAAAAGTGCTTTATATACGTTGCCTTAATCACCAAATCAGCCTGGCAAGTTAGATATGATGGCAATGATTGCTGTGATGAAACTGAATCTCAGAGACGGGTAACTCATGTCAGGGTGTGTGGGATATGTAGTCGGTGAAAGAGAGAGCTGGACTCACACACCAGGTCTCCAGGTCTCCAGATCTCCAGAGTCTGCGAGCGGAACAGCACCGTGGACGCACAGGCCGGGTCTCCGGGACTCCAGAGTCTGCACGAGCGGAACAGCACCGTGGACGCACAGGCCGGGTCTCCGGGACTCCAGAGTCTGCGCGAGCGGAACAGCACCGTGGACGCACAGGCCGGGTCTCCAGATCTCCAGAGTCTGCGCGAGCGGAACAGCACCGTGGACGCACAGGCCGGGTCTCCAGATCTCCAGAGTCTGCGCGAGCGGAACAGCACCGTGGACGCACAGGCCGGGTCTCCAGATCTCCAGAGTCTGCGCGAGCGGAACAGCACCGTGGACTCACAGGCCGGGTCTCCAGATCTCCAGAGTCTGCGCGAGCGGAACAGCACCGTGGACGCACAGGCCGGGTCTCCAGATCTCCAGAGTCTGCGCGAGCGGAACAGCACCGTGGACGCACAGGCCGGGTCTCCGGGACTCCAGAGTCCGTGCGAGCGGAACAGCACCGTGGACGCACAGGCCGGGTCTCCAGATCTCCAGAGTCTGCGCGAGCGGAACAGCACCGTGGACGCACAGGCCCGGTCTCCGGGACTCCAGAGTCCGTGCGAGCGGAACAGCACCGTGGACGCACAGGCCGGGTCTCCAGATCTCCAGAGTCTGCGCGAGCGGAACAGCACCGTGGACGCACAGGCCGGGTCTCCGGGACTCCAGAGTCCGTGCGAGCGGAACAGCACCGTGGACGCACAGGCCGGGTCTCCAGATCTCCAGAGTCTGCGCGAGCGGAACAGCACCGTGGACGCACAGGCCCGGTCTCCGGGACTCCAGAGTCCGTGCGAGCGGAACAGCACCGTGGACGCACAGGCCGGGTCTCCAGATCTCCAGAGTCTGCGCGAGCGGAACAGCACCGTGGACGCACAGGCCGGGTCTCCGGGACTCCAGAGTCCGTGCGAGCGGAACAGCACCGTGGACGCACAGGCCGGGTCTCCAGATCTCCAGAGTCTGCGCGAGCGGAACAGCACCGTGGACGCACAGGCCCGGTCTCCGGGACTCCAGAGTCCGTGCGAGCGGAACAGCACCGTGGACGCACAGGCCGGGTCTCCAGATCTCCAGAGTCTGCGCGAGCGGAACAGCACCGTGGACGCACAGGCCGGGTCTCCGGGACTCCAGAGTCCGTGCGAGCGGAACAGCACCGTGGACGCACAGGCCGGGTCTCCAGATCTCCAGAGTCTGCGCGAGCGGAACAGCACCGTGGACGCACAGGCCCGGTCTCCGGGACTCCAGAGTCCGTGCGAGCGGAACAGCACCGTGGACGCACAGGCCGGGTCTCCAGATCTCCAGAGTCTGCGCGAGCGGAACAGCACCGTGGACGCACAGGCCGGGTCTCCGGGACTCCAGAGTCCGTGCGAGCGGAACAGCACCGTGGACGCACAGGCCGGGTCTCCGGGACTCCAGAGTCCGTGCGAGCGGAACAGCACCGTGGACGCACAGGCCGGGTCTCCAGATCTCCAGAGTCTGCGCGAGCGGAACAGCACCGTGGACGCACAGGCCGGGTCTCCAGATCTCCAGAGTCTGCGCGAGCGGAACAGCACCGTGGACGCACAGGCCCGGTCTCCGGGACTCCAGAGTCCGTGCGAGCGGAACAGCACCGTGGACGCACAGGCCGGGTCTCCAGATCTCCAGAGTCTGCGCGAGCGGAACAGCACCGTGGACGCACAGGCCGGGTCTCCAGATCTCCAGAGTCTGCGCGAGCGGAACAGCACCGTGGACGCACAGGCCGGGTCTCCGGGACTCCAGAGTCCGTGCGAGCGGAACAGCACCGTGGACGCACAGGCCGGGTCTCCGGGACTCCAGAGTCTGCCCGAGCGGAACAGCACCGTGGACGCACAGGCCGGGTCTCCAGATCTCCAGAGTCTGCGCGAGCGGAACAGCACCGTGGACGCACAGGCCGGGTCTCCGGGACTCCAGAGTCCGTGCGAGCGGAACAGCACCGTGGACGCACAGGCCGGGTCTCCGGGACTCCAGAGTCTGCCCGAGCGGAACAGCACCGTGGACGCACAGGCCGGGTCTCCAGATCTCCAGAGTCTGCGCGAGCGGAACAGCACCGTGGACGCACAGGCCGGGTCTCCGGGACTCCAGAGTCTGTGCGAGCGGAACAGCACCGTGTTGCCTCCGAGTTGTAAAGTGTCGAGCTAGCGATTCCTCCTCTGTGTCTTGGAATGCCAGCTGCCAAATCAGAAAATAATATCTGCCCAGCATTATCTATTTAATATATGGAGAGCCCAATGTAACACATTACCTAAAAGTTGTAATGTGCTCTAGAAATTCAGGTTTTTCTATAGCCTTCCTATTTTTTTTTTTAATTTTTAAAACTTCTTTTGAGATAAGATCTCACTCTGACACCCAGGGTGGATCTGCTGGGCTCAAGTGGTCTCTCACCTCAGCCTCATGAGTAACTGGGACTACAGGTATATGTCAGCACACCTGGCTCGTTTTTAAATATTTCATAGAGATAGGGTTTCTCTGTGTTGTCCAGGCTGGTCTTGAACTCTTGTACTCAAGCAGTTTTGCTGCCTCAGCCTCCCCAAGTGCTGGGATTGCAAGCATGAGCCACTGCACTCAGGTTGCTTTGCAATTTTTCTTTTTCTATTAGGCTGTGATCTCCCAACCACAGTTGAATCCATAATTTGATTAATTTAACCACAGACAATTCCCCCAAAGTAACCTGTATGTTGGTGAGAGACAATTTTTTGGGGTCAGTGTTAACATTTAGACAAAACAGCATTCTGGATTTTAGTTTTTCTCCTTCTGAGGAAGAGAAATCCATTTGCGGAAATGGATTCCTTTCCACTTTGAAGATGACATTTCTCATTAAGGTAGATTTATCTACAGAGAATCGTGGCTAACAGCACTTTGCCAGAACATGGCATTGAGGAGCTCGCCATGGGAATCACCCCAACTCAGAGGCAGGGTCTAGTGCAGCTCCAATTCCTGTGGCTCTGAAGCTACTCTCGGGGGACTGCAGCCTGCTGCCCCTACCCTGGACCAGGCAGAGTTGGGAAGAGTTTCCCACCATGCTGCAGGCAGCAGGGCCCTTCATTCTGTACTTTATTTTCAGCAAGGGGACTAGAGCTTGATACCTTATCTACTTCGTGTCTTTCTCCTTTCCTTTTTAAAAGGCAATACATTTCTCATTGCTTCACATCATTTTTTTGGGGACGGGGGGGAATTAGGTAGCATAGAAAGAATAAGGCTACTTTATTTGTTAAATGTCATTCATTCATTCATTCAAATTTTATTGAGGTCTTTTGTCTGTGATGCTATATGAGGTCTGAAATGCTTTGGTCTTGTAAGACAGAAATTCTCAGTGATATATTTACCTAAATTGTTAAGCTGCCCTGGATGAAAAGTTTAACCTTATACAGGGTGGTAATTGGCTTTCCACACTATGGTGTTGTTGATTTCTCAGGAAACAGTAAATAGAGGCAAAGAAAGCCCTTCTGCTTGTAAAGCTCTGTGCTTCTGTCTAGTAAACTCTGATTACCCGCAAGCATCCACAGGATCATGAATCTCACATCAAATGGAGAAACTAACTCCAGGAAAAGCAAGCTGAACCCCACCCCCCCAAAACCCTCAAAACCCCAAACGTTAAAATGAGCACTGAATATTCAATATTGTATGATGAAATCACAGGAAATTAAAGCAGCCTGAACTCATGAATCAGAGGAGGCCAAACATGAACGCGTCTGTTTGGTGGGATGGCTGGGTGCCGGCCTGTACGCCTGCTCCTGGGGCTGAAGTTAGAGCAGTAGCTGGAATGAAATCTGCCAGGAGGCCTAGGTGAGTGGCATCGAATTGGGGTAATTCCATTACTGTTTTGACCACAACAGTCTTCAGAAGGCTGATGAAAAAGAAGGAAGTATTATTAAAGCAATCTCCCTTGAATCCTTAATATTTCCAGGGCTGTGCATGACACGCTTTCAGACAATGTGCCAAACTCCATACTAAATGCCAGAATTGCTGAATATATTTTCTTACGGTGAACATTTTCTTCTTCACTCTTTCTGGTTACCTTTAAGAACACTGGGAATGCGTGATTCCTGGTCTGAAAAGCAAACGGAATATGATGCCTGCTGGTGCGTCGTTCCAGACAGGGCTGTGGACTGGGAGCCAGCACACCCAGGTTATGGTCCCACTGACTGCATCCTGGAGTCTGTAGCTTGGGAGGCTTATTTGTCTTCTTTGAGTTTCATATTCCTTATCGAATGAATCAGATTAGACCCGATCTGTCCCCAGCCTTGCAATCTAAGGGATTGCAGGTGAAACAAAGTTCATTCTCATGCTCTTTTCAGTATTTCAAGAGGCCTGAGAAATAGCTGAAGTTGACTAAGATTGCAAAAAAAAAGTAAACACGTTATCTTTGCTTTTGCCTAGAATTTTTGCAGCGCGGCAAGAGAAAGACTGTGTCTGGTGGTTCTCTACTATCTATTAAACACTTTTTACATAAATGAATAGGAATCTCATGAAAGTCACCATTTTACAAATAGGGAGCTTGAGGCCAAGAGAGGTGAAGAGACCCACTGAAGATTGCTGCCCAGCAAGGCTCCTGCCTGGACCGTGTGGACAGGGTGTGACTGGGGAGGCCACAGGGCCATCCGGAGAGGGAGCAGGAGCGGAGCTCTCCTGGATCTGGTCCCTGGACTGAGTCTCCCAGGCTGGTCACCACATAGACAAGAGGCTCAGAAAGAGCTCAAGTTGGCAGCTAGCTCCTTTTAAAAAAGAATTTTAAAGCCAAATTATCACTTAATAAGTTCTGTTTGCTTCATAAGTAAACATTGTCATGCCATGAGGGTTCCTGAGCAGGAGAGGATAACACGTTCCTGGGCTGATAAGATCACATCATCTAAATGAATGATTTCTAAGATTCGGCCTGGCTCTGAGATTCCAAAATGCCATGACCTGGTCAAAGTCAGTTGAGAATGAATTTGTTCCCTAATTTCCAATACATTCTGATTTCCTTTGCTGTCTTTTCCTCTGGGATTCTACTTAGAGGCTGTGATGTTTTGGAAGTTGCTAATTTAAATGACTAATGATAGCATAACCTTGGAATACATATTTGAATATATGAAGTACTCTACTTCCCAGCAAAGTAAATTTTGTCTCTAATCAAGTGGTATTTTTCTTCAAGAGAAGAAACAAGTCATTGATGCCACTGAAGCTGACGACAGCCAGGCTGAACCAGAGTTTAATGTAGACTTACCAGCATCTTGAATTTACCAACTCAGAGATGCATCGAGTTACACTAAAGTTAAATTCATCTGGCCTTCCTTCGACGTGCCTTTAATTTCAGTAGCAGTGTGGATTGATACTGAGGTTCAGAGAACCCACACTTTCTGTTCAGACTTCCTTGAGAAGATGACACTTCAAAAACTGGATTAAAATATATAAAACTTGATAATTCTTATTACTAAGGGTGGGGGGTGCAAAAGGATAAGGATTTTCTTGTATTCAGTGAATCAACTTGAATTTGTAAGCTCTGTTTTCCAAGGCTTGAAACTTGAATACCATCTTGATGTTGGAGACCATCCCATGCAGGGTACAGAACATGCTGGAACAGGCTGAGCACCAACCAGCACGAATGTGGCAGCCAGACACGACCCTGGGGTGCTCATCTAGAGTAGAAATTGTTCAAGTGTCAAGGATGAAGTGTCATTAACTTTTGTGTTGATCTTAGGAGTCTACAACTAGAGAATCTCCAAAACACAGAAATGAATTTGTGTTCTAAGTGTTAATATTCTCTTCCTGAACCCCAAATAACACTTTCCCAGATTCTATATTAAAGATTGTATTAATCTGTTCTCATGCTACTGAGAAAGACTTACCTTATACAGGGCAATTAGCAAAAGAAAGAAATTTAATGCACTCACATTTTCATATAGCTAGGGATGCCACACAATCATGGCAGAAGATAAAGAACACCTCTCACTTGGCAGCATACGAGAGAAGAGGGCTTGTGCAAGGATATTCTCATTTTTAAAACCATCAGACTTATTCACTATCACAAGAAGAACACAGGAAAGGCCCGCCCCATGATTTAATTATGTCTCACCAGGTCTCTCCTGCAACAGGTGGGAATTCCAGATGAGATGTGGAGGGGACACAGCCAAACCGTATCAAAGATTTTGAAATCTGAACCCTTACTGCATGGAAACATGCATGTAGCTTAAACACAGTGATTTAAAGTGTAACTGAAGAAAAGCTGAATTATCACTGTGAAAGCTCAGGAGTCCTCTGGGCCTGAAGGTGAAACTAGAACAAAAAGACAGAACTTCGGGTCAAGGTAATAAGCACCAAGGACTTACCAGAGACTTCCTGGGGAGAAGTAGTGACATTTCTTTTCAATGAAACTTGAGAATTGTTGAAAGTTAAGCAGCAGAATCATTGGCATTTCTATACAAGAGGACATTTGCAGGTCCTGTCCTTAGTGAAGTAACTCAGAATAGAAAAGCAAACATCGTATGTTCTCACTCGTAAGTGAGAGCTGAGCCACAAATTTCTCATTTTCTAATGTCACTGATCATCTTTCGAGTATTCCTTACCAGTTCTGTTTTCACTGTGATGAAACGTGAATTCCTCCAGTAGGAAGCAGACAGAATCTTTTTCTTGCCTGAGACACTTTACCTTCCCTCTTACCTGTGAGATCAGAATGGGAAGTTGATTGGAGGGAAAGTGGGAGGAATCAGCCAGTGGGGAGAGAACCTCCCCCCAGGAAGCTGTCCAAACAAGGCAAGGTAGGCAGACTGTAGGGGTTGAACACATGAGGGTTACAGCCTGGAGAACAGATCGATTTGAGACCCTCCACTAATTTGCTCTCTCATAGGGTGCATTGCCTGGAACAGATGAGCCTCAGTCTGTGTCAGCTGCAAGATAAAGACCTGAAGTAGGCACCATGGCGCAGTCCATAGTTCAATGAGACATAATGGGCAAAGGGGATTTTCCTGGGTATCGGCAGGGCTGCCTTGGTCTGGCACCTGTTATTCAGCAGTAGCTTTCTCACGGATGCAATCATGTGAGTTTGGGCAGTTGTAGTGAAAAAGATAAGGACAGACAATTATCATTTCTCCTATATCAAGAAACCTTTAAGGGCTTCTGAAACCCAGGTACTTCAGTTATTTTTTCAGAAGCTATATGGACGATACACAAATGCGAACTCCCTAAAGTTCATAATTTGATGTGTCTCTATACGTGGGTGTAGAAGGAGAGATTAAGTTACAGCCAAAGTATTGACTTTTCTGTCCTGAGGGACAGCCAGCTCCCTCTGCTGACCTGGTCCTCAATAAAAACACTGTAATTAGGAAATGTTGTCTTTCATGAGCAGCAAGGTCAGGCACTGAGAGATCCTGGCCACTGATGAGTATGCAGCTTATGTTGATGGGACTGAGAAAGCTAACATTCCTGGCACTTGCCAAGGCTGAATAGATTTGTGTCTTCAGGACTCAAGCCTCGCATCAGAGACAGAACACTAGAATCCATCCGTCAGGCAGAAAATGAACTCCTTCTCCATGTTTTGCTGACAATATGTTACTTTCTCTCTGCCATTCTAGAGGCTTATGTTCCTCTTTGAGCTAACTTCTCTGCAGGTTTTCTTTCTTGCATGTAATGTTAGCAAATTTGAATACACTTTCATCAAAGAGTCTCATTCACAGGGTAGATCAATGTATGCAAGGTTTATCTCCTGAAATGGATCAGTGTGAATTAGATGTGGGTGGGAGAAGCTGATAAGAAAATGCTCTCAGCTGGGGTAAACGTAGCAGTTAGGCAGCTTCCAAACCGATTTAGTCCAGTCCCCCAAGCTCTTGCCAGCACTACAGCTGGGACCAACAACTCTGATTTCAGAAAAAGACATGCATTTTCAGAAACACAGCAGCATATAGGATGTGATCTATACCTAAAATTCATGCTGGAAGTGAATAGTTAGATCTAGATACTGAGGACATTGATGAAGACTGCAAATGCATCTTCTAAGTACAGAGAAATCGATGAGAAGCTGGTTTCGGCTTTTAATCTGCACCTCACACTGAGATGTATTGTGCAGTCACTCTTGAAGCTGACAAGAATTAGAGCAGTTCTATAAATTCCTAATAACTAACCATGTTCATAGTGGGGGTGACTTGGAATATAACTTGTCCCTCTTACTGAGAAATGTTATAAGTATTCTGGATAAAGACATCTATTCCACGAAATAGAAAAGATGTTTTAATTAATTTTCATATATACACTATTTGATTCTAAAATTCTTGCTAAAGTATGGGGAAAATTTTAATTAAAGCTGGCATATTGCATATATATATACATCCTTTTAAAGCATTTTAAAACTACTTGATATAAAAACATGGCATTATTCTGTTTCTGTTAGAAGCAATAATAAAAATTATTTAAATTATTTAAATTTGCCACTCAGAAAGCTTTATACGATACCAAGATATGATATCTATTTCCAGTTATAGAAATTTAGGACTGAGGCATAATGTGAATTGCCCAAATTAAACAAAACGGTGTTAAGAGGGGTCTGTATTAGTCAGAGCTCACCAGAGAAAGCAAACCAACAGGGTCTACAAATACATAGAGATAGAGAGAAAGAGACTTACTGTAAGGGATGGACTTGTGCACTTACAGAGGCTGAAAAGTCCTGAGATCTGCCATCTGCAAACTGGAGGCCCAAGAAAGCCAATGGTAGAGTTTTTGTCTAAACCCAGAGTTCTGAGAATCAGGAACACTGAAGCCCAAGGGCAGGAAAAGATGGATGCCCCCGCTCAGGGAGAGAATTCACTCTTCTACACCTTGTTGTTGTTGTTTTTCTTCCTCTTCCTCTTCTTCTTCTTCTTCTTTCTTCTTCTTCTTCCTCTTTCTTCTTCTTCCTCTTCTTCTTCTTTTTTTATGGAGTCTTGCTCTGTTGCCAACTGGAGTTTTGTGGCACTATCTCAGCTCGCTGCAACCTCTGCCACCCGGGTTCAAGCAAATTCCCCTGCCTCAGCGTACAGAGTAGCTAGAACTACAGGCACGCACCACCATGCCAGGCTTATTTTTTCTATTTTAGTAGAGACGGGATTTCATCATGTTGGCCAGGATGATCTCGATCTCCTGACCTCGTGATCTGCTGGCTTTGGCCTCCCAAGTGATGAGATTACAGGCTTGGGCCACCGTGCCCTGACCATCTTTTTATTCTCTTTCAGCCCTTGATGGACTTCATGATACCTATTTACAGTGGTGAGGTCAATCGTCTTTACTCCATTTACTGATTAAAATACAATCTCTTGCAGAAACACCCTCACAGGAACCCTTAGTAACAGTGTCTTACCAGCTATCTGGGCATCCCATGGTTCAGTCAAGTTGACACACAGAGCTGACCATCATAGGACACTTGACACCCGAGTCATTATCCAAGCTTCAGCAGGAAGGCAAATAGTGCACGATGTCCAGGAAACCTTTCCCAGCAAGCCCTGCCCTCACAACGCTCCTGTGTCTTTATTACTGCCTTAGTCATCTGCCCTTCAAGGAAAAACACTATGTGTATTTGTGAAGAAATATGTTCCTACTGAAAGAGTTCTAGATTCTCTTTTTATGTGTGTGGACATGGAGGGGCACGTTGAGTGAGAACAGCTGGACCGATCTCACCTGCATGCCCCTGGCCTGTATGATGCAGCTCAGTAATACCTGACTCACACTTGGCATGAAGAGCTCCATGAGCTGACATGCACAGCTTCAAGAAAGTCTTCAGTTCCACTACCAGGAGGTCGTACCAGCTATGTCCCCCACCATGTGCAGAAGGTGAGGAGGGGATGCCCCTTGGAGCTCTGCCCCTGCCTCTGCGGAGGCATCCACATGATGGGAGTGTCCCTCGGAGTGGACCCTGGGCCCAGGCCTTCTGAACAGTATCACCATTAGCTTATCATCCTCTCATGACCTGCCTGTCCACCACTGGCCTTAAGCACATTAGAAGGCACTGTTTCATTAACGGGATTTTTTAAAATGGAAGAACAGGCACCAGCTCCTGTGCTGATATAAATTGTAAAATATAAAATGAGGACACAGTTGAAGACCAGAGGAAGTCCCACATAATCTTTCATCTCTGGCAGCCACGTCAAGCCACAGTAGATTGCTTTGTATATAGTTGATCACGAGTATCTGTATGTAGTCTACGATTTGCTGTGGAAGTCCACCATGCTAGACCCTCCGAGGCCAAGGGGCAGGTTTGGGGTCAGCTGGCAGGACTCAGTTCTGTGGTCTCATTATTCGTTCAGGTTGGTTCAGGTTTTACATGAATCAATGGCCTGTAAAAACATTTTTGAAATAATTCAAATAAACACTCCTGATAAATAAATATATGACTCTTTCAGTCTGTACAGATCTTATAATTTATTGGCAGAGATGAAGACAAATTCCTAAATTTAAAAAGAGATGCAAGTATCCCGGAAGAAAATCATCCTAAGAGTGATTCAAAACCACTACAACAAGAAGACTCAGAAGCAGGCGAGGCTATGCTCAGCTTCAGGTTCCAGAAAGGCTTCTCGGAGTGAGGAGGCACTGGTGGGAAGGAATGGACGCAGCATCCACAGAAGGGGCTGAGGCCGTGGTCGGAGGCTTTCGGAGCAGACACCATGTGAGCGGCGTCTCAGAGGACGGGGAGGCTAGGGAGGAGTTCCGCAAACCCAATGTCTCTGCCTCTGGTTTGGCTCAAGACCTGCAAATATCTAAGGATAAAATGGGAAGGCAACCGGGGAAGATGGGATGGAGTAGGAGAGCCTTGGGTGCCTGCTTGAGGGGTGTTTGCTTTGCAAGTGTTTGGAATAAAGATGAATGCTATCGTTTAAATGTGTCTGACAAAGTCCATGTGTGGGAAACTTCTTCTCCAATGTGACAGTGCTGAGGGGTGGGACACTTAAGAGCAGATGAGGCTTCCAGGGCTCTGCCTTATGGATGAACTAAGGTTGTTATTGCAGGAGTCAATTCCAGATAAAAGTGAGTTTGGCTGCCTCTTGCCTGTTTTTGCTCTCTGAGTGCTTTTCCGCCCGTGTGCCCCCACCATGAGATGATGCAGCAGTGAGCCCCTGCCTGGTGCCAGCACCTTGATCTTGCACTGCCCAGCCTGCTGGTCCACGTGGAATAGATTTCTGTTCTTTATTAATTCCTCGGTCTGTGACATTCTGTTACAGCAGCACAAAACAGACTAAGATGGTGAAATAAAGATTCTAGTTAATAGAAGGTTTAAAGAGGAAATGAAATGTCTTCCAGTAAACAAAAAGTCAAAAATGTTTTTGATTAAACAATAAAAGTATATGTGTTTGCAGTACTGACTTCCCCCAACTTTTACACGTGTTATGACTGACCTCAGTTTGAAAGGAAAGCATGAGCTTCCAGTCTCTGTGTCTGCAGATACTTGGGCTTGGCCACATAATAGACACATCTTACAGTTTGATTGACTTGCCAACTAGAGAATGAACCAGAGATAAGGTTCATCCTCCTCACAGGCACTGGGCAGTCAGGGAGAAATGTGGAATTCTAGTTCCATGCTTTGTGACTCTGCACATGTTCATACATGTTCACTGGACTTCAGATTCCGCATTCATGAGATAGGAGCATGAAACCAAGTCATCGAAGATTCTTTTAGGACGAGAATTAATGATGTTAATAAAAAAAAAAAGACATGTCAGTGTTATCAGACATTAAAACATTGAATAAAATAAATATAAACACACATTTAACTGTGTTTTAATTGTTAATTCGATTTTTAGCAAACACTTTTTGAGGATGCGCTATTGGCCAGTTAAAAATGAAATGTAAAGACAATGAACATATTTCCTGCACAGAAGGCAGGCAGGCAAACATGTGTTAAAAGCATGATAGATTTTACCACAAATTTACATAAAAGGCACAATAAAGGCCCAGGAGAGATGATAATTTTTAAGTTTTTCTTCCTTAATACTTAATGTTTTCAAAACACCTTTGAAGTCCTGGAGTGGAGAGCAGAGGCGCTACTGGGAGTGACAAGTTGATGGATAGTGTGAGTGATTTAAAAAGTAGCAACTAGGCCGGGCGCGGTGGCTCACGCCTGTAATCCCAGCACTTTGGGAGGCCGAGGTGGGGGAATCACGAGGTCAAGAGATCGAGACCATCCTGGTCAACATGGTGAAACCCTGTTTCTACTAAAAATACAAAAAATTAGCTGGGCACAGTGGCGCGTGCCTGTAATCCCAGCTACTCAGGAGGCTGAGGCAGGAGAATTGCCTGAACCAAGGAGGTGGAGGTTGCGGTGAGCCAAGATCGTGCCATTTTACTCCAGGCTGGGTAACAAGAGGGAAACTCCATCTCAAATAATAATAATAATAATAAATAAAATAATAAAAATAAAAGTAGCAACCAATGCAGCTATACAATATTTCAGTTAAATGTAACAGTAATTTTTCCCTTCAAATTTCTGATTATCTTTCATCTTCCCAGGTCTCTGCACCAGTTGAAACGCCACAGCAAATATCTTCCTAGTCCTCAAATACGAGGCCCTCGGGCCAGGTATTTTGCCGACTTTTCCTTTTTTGGACAGGCCACGTTTAAATGCTGTCTGAAGATGTGAACGTCCATAAAATTCTATTCTCTGTATATGTTTAGGGCCCAATCAAAGTAGACTTTTATTTTTTAGCTTTCTGTGTTTGTACTTTTAATTTAACATTAGTGGGACATCTGCCAAGCTAATAGAGGCACTTTTCCACGCACTGGAAAACCCAATTAGGGCTTGTTCTGAGTTTGATTATCAGTCAGAAACATGCATACAGAAATATTCATTAGAGAGCTACTGAGAGCTGTGATAAAACAGCAGACGGCTGAATTATGGCACTGCTGTCACTCTCCCCCAACACCGTTTACATTCATTTCATAAAAGACCAGCAACCGAATATCCTCATGTGACGCGGTGCCCGCTGGAAGTGCGTGCCATTATGAGCAGCGTTGCTCTGACTCTCTGTAGGATGTTAGTGCGCATCTCATGACGTGATGGACGTGATATTGCAGACAAATGATAAACCGCAGCACAGACTGCAGCCCGTGTGAGGCTGTGTTGATCTGCAGCTCTTTCGCAAGCATGCTGTAAGCTTCAGTCATGGACTCTGCAGACTGTCCGTGTCCATATGCTCCCAGAGGCAGGTGTGGGTTTGCCACCTGGTGCTCTTCATGGAGGCCATTCATTGCAATCTCTTTCTCCCCTCCTTCCCCAGTGTCCGCCAACCTCACCACGAATTTAGCCTACAGATTACTATGTTGTCATTAGCTGTGGGTTTGACATGATTTGTTGGAGTCCCAGACATTCTAAGAGGACTCTGAGAGACTGCGAGAAAAGGTCCACTATTTTTTGATGGGGATGAGAAGCAGGAAGTGAAAGGGAGTGAAAGGTTCAGGGACTGCCTAGGATGATTTTTCTGGAGGATGGGTATGGGGGCCCTGGGCAGCTTAGGGCCAGTCTGGGGACTCTGTGGGAGCACAGGAGCCAGGGCATGCCAGGAAGGAAAGGCTAGTGAGTGCCTTAGACTTGCCTTCCGCAGGAACATTTGTGTGATCTGGGTTTTAAGGTTATTCACAATGTTTTTCTGAAATATATTTTTTATTTTTGGAATAAAATGATTTGGCAGTAATAAATAGAAGCTATCTGAGTCAGCACACTAAGCTAAAGCTGTCATACAAATGGTGGAAAGGCCACTTTTGTGTGGGTGTCACTGAATGTTGGGTTTATAAAGTAGCCTGAGTATTTCTTGCAGTGCTTCTTAATTGTCTTCTGCTCTCAATCTGGCTCCCAGGCACCTGAGCATGTGACGGAATGGCACAGACTTCCTCAAAGCAATCAGAAGAGCTGAGCTCCCTTGCTGCCATTGTGCAGTCAGCTAGCGAGATCAAAGTCTTCTGAGCAGTTATTTGAAAAGCATTTGGGTAATTTGGCTTCTAATGGCTTCAATATGTTTGCTATCTAAAACTTAACTATATTACATTTTTAAAATGAAACAAAAGAATAAATACGCTCTCATATTTGTTGTTTCATAAAAGAATGACCATTTCCTGCATAATCTGAGAAACTAAAAGACACAGTTCTCAATATAGTACAATGGAGTATCTAAAATGATTAATTCTATTTCAGAAAAAAACTGGAGCAAAAAGACATAACTTGAATTTTCTGTAGGAAGTAAATGAGTCTCCACTTATTAGTATAAGCTTTCCCATGTGGTGAATAGAAATCATGAAGGGCCTTGTGAGACTGAGACTTCAAGATGATCAATATTGTGATAGGGCCATATCCATGAACTTGAACTATCTCGGTAGGACTCGACATTTTATAATAATTTAAGTGCTGAACCATATGGCTGGCATCTATTGTAATGGGAAAACGTTTTCCTCTAGTTACTAAAACTTTTATATTCAAGAAAAGGCATTTGAAGTGATGCATTTTGCTTTCTGTGTATAGCAGCAGTGCTCTATGTAGCTGAAAATGCATTTATATTCTCTTTTGGAAAGACCCAAAAGATCAGTCGCTATTTTAAAACTTTAAATTAAATTGTATTTTTAATAAGATTGTTGTTTTTTCCTATTAAGTTGTGGGAAATCCTTTTATGTTTTGGTTATTAGTCCTTTATCAGATTCATCATTTGCAAATATTTTTCTCTCAATTCATAGGCTGTCTTTTTGTTTACTATTTTCTTCCTTTGCTTGGGAGAAGATTTTTAGTTTGATGTGGTTCTACTTATTTTCTTTTTTTCTGCCTGAGCTTTTGGTGATATACCCCAAAAAAATCATAATTAAGGACATTTCCCCCTATGTTTTAATCTAAAAGTTTTATTAGATTAGGTCTTTATTCTGGAGTTGATTTTTCTGTGTGATATAAAATAAGGGTCCAATTGTATTCTTTTGCCTATGGATATCCAGTTGCCAGTTTTCCTAATAGCATTTATTGAAAAGACTGTCTTTTCACTGTTGTGTCTTCTTGGTAGGCTTCTCAAAAATTAGTTGACTATACCTTCTATAGTTTATTTCTGGGCTCTCTATTTTGTTCCATAGGTCTATATGTTTGTTTTATGTCAGTACCATACTGTTTTGATTAACATAGCTTTTTAATATAATTTGAAATCAGAAAGTAGGAGGCCTCCAATTTTGTTTTACTTTCTCCAGATTTCTTTGGTTATTTGGGGTATTTTGTGATTCCATGTATGTTTAAATTTTTTCTTTTCTATTTTTGTAAAAAATTTTCAAATTTTGATAGAGATTACAATGAATCTGTGTATTATTTGGGTAGTACAGACATTTTAATAATATTAATTCTTCAAATTCATAAATATGAAATACCATTCCATTCATCTTTCAATTCTTTCATTAATGTTTTATACTTTTTAGTATACAGATTTTTCATGTTCTTGGTGAAATATATTCTTAAGTATTTTACTCTTTATGACCATATTGTATATGGTATTGTTTTATTAATATCTTCTTCAAATAGACTATTTTTTTGTGTAAAGAATGCAACTAGGCAGGGAGTGGTGGCTCACGTCTGTAATCCCAGCACTTTGGGAAGCCAAGGCCAGTGGATCACTTGAAGTCAGGAGTTTGAGACCAGGCTGGCCAACATAGTGAAACCCTGTCTCTACTAAAAATACAAAAATTAACCACAGGTGGTGGCAACCACCTGTAATTCCAGCTATTTGGGAGGCTGAGGCAGGAGAATCACTTAAACTCCAGAAGTGGAGGTTGAAGTGAACTGAGATCACACTACTGCATTGCAGCCTAAAAATGCAATTGATTTTTGTATGTTGGTTTTGTGTCTTCTACTTTACCACATTCATTTATTAGTTCTAGTGGGTCTGGGTGAAGTGTTTAGGATTTTCTACACATAGGATCAAGTCATCTAAACAGGATATAGATATGGATATTAATATGGATATAGATTGAACTTGGCCTTCAGCTTGAGAAAGAATTCCATTAGTTATGTGTTTTGGAGTGAAGCTAAAAAGCTATAGACTACGTACATCTTTCTGTTTGTTATTGCGTAACTTCATTTTTTAGTTTGTTACATTTTATTTGGTGTAAGTTTAGTGTCCTGAGTCCAACTGCTTGAATTTGGGTCTTAACTATCAATTTTCAGCCATTTTTTAAATAATGAAAACATCCATAATTATGAATTTTCCCCTATGAACTTCTTCAGTCCTTCCCACAAATTTGATATGTAGCATTTCCTGTATTTCCTTATTTAAATTTTCCATTATTTCTTCTTTGACTCATAAATTATTTTAAAATATAGTTTTGAATTTTCTACATGTTTTTAGCATCATTTTATATTATTGCTTTTTACTTTAATAAATTTTTTCATATAATTTATTAAATATAGTATTGATTTGTCTGTGTTAAATGTTATTCTGTACAGTATTTTAATTCCATTGTCTTTTTAATCCACAAAATTAGTAATTGTCATTTTAATTATGGAAAGTCAATGTGTGTTTACATTTACCCATATATTTACCAGTTTTTGTTTTTCACTCCCATTTTCTTCTGATGTTGTAGCTTTTTCTTTGGTATCAGCTGTCATTTTCCTGATGTATATTCATTCAATGCTGCTGTAATGAGTAAATACTTTTAGCAGGAGAAGCTAAAAGTATTGTAGTAAATACTTTTAGACTTTTAAAGTGTGTTAGAAATTGTATTAGTTTGGTTTTATGGATTGCATATATAGATAACTAATAAATATTCTTTAACCAAAGTGTGTGTGTTTGTGTATGTGTTTTGTGTGTCTGTGTCTATTTTGGTATACATTTTTATGTAAGTGTGTAAGCGTGTGTGTTTGTATATCTCTTCCTCTAAATATGCATCATTGATATCAACCCTTCAGAGTGAATCGAATGCCAGTTAATTCAACAGCTATCTACTAAACACATGCTATGGGCTAGGCTAGGCCCTATACTGCAGATTCAAAGATTAAGTGTAGTTTTGACCCTCACTAATTTCCCAGAACCATGTGAAACACCACCTGAGAAAGTTATTCACAGTGGACTCTGAGAGCCATGGGAAGGTTTTCTCATTGTGTTGGAAGAGAAGAGGTCACATAAGAGCTTTTTGGAAGGTGATGTTGGTACGGGTCCATGAGGAATGAAGAAGAATTTGTCCAGATGGAGGAAGGAGGAAAGAAAAGGAGTTAATGCGTGCAAAGGCACACTGGCATGGAGAAGCGTGCTGTGCTGTGGGCCTGGGAGACACGGTGGCATGGAGAGATGGTGGTGTTCCACTGTGGCTGCTGCTTCTCCTGCCGCTAATAAAGACAGCAGATGCTGGAAACTTACTACACGCCAGGCAGTGATTATCTAGTTTAATCACCAAACTTTAGGAGAATGCCTTTAATACAGGTGCAATTATGATTCTGATTATTTTATAATAAGAAAACCAAGATTTAAGAGAAGGGTAGCATCAACTCGCATGTCTGTAAAGGAATACCCAAGGCCAGGTAATTTATTAAAAAAAAACCAACAGGTTGTTTTTGTTTTTGTGTTTGTTTGACTCATGGTTCTGCAGATTGTATGGGAAGCATGGTGCTGGCATCTCTGTCTGGTGAGACCTCAGGGAGCTTCCGACCATGACAGTAGGTCGAGGGAAGTCAGCACATCACAGGCTGAGAGGAGGAGCAACAGAGGGAGGTAGAGGTGACAGACTCTTTTAAATAAGCAGATGCGGTGTGAACTCATTACTACAGGGAGGGCACCAAAACCTTCATGGAGAATCTGCCCCCATGACCTAAATACCCCTCACCAGTTTCCACCTCCAACACTGGGATCACATATACTTCAACGCGAGATTTGGAAGGGACGAAATTTCAAACTGCATCAGGTAGGTAATTATTCAAAGCCACAGAACTTAATGTGTGTTAGAATTGCTCCCTACTGACCACATAAATCAAGCCCATCCTTGAATTTTGGCCTGGATGGCATCTCTGCTGAGACTTTCTCTGCATTTGCAGATGGTGTTAGGTGTTCTGCCTGTGGACTGTCAATGCATTTGACTGAGTCCTGAGCTCTGTCATGAAACTTATTTCTGTCCTAAGTATCTGCTTCCTCAGCTGTCTTTCTTACTATCCCACAAACCCACAAGGCAGAAATTCTTTTTCCTAAGGAATTAACCATATGGGATACAAGACACCGAACAACGTACATTTGGGAGAATGGAAGGACGAGTCAGTGAGTGCCATGGCCCCGTTGCAATGTAGTATGCATTAGGATATGGGGAAGGAGAAGGAGCTGGAGAAGATGTGAAGGGTCAAGTCATGAAATGTTTTATGTTTGATGCTAAGTTCCTAATGATTGCATACTGAATACCATGGGAAGCCACCGAATGATGCTAAGCAGGACAGGTACATGATAAAATCTGTGGTGCAGAAAGATTAGTCCAGTTATATGTGGGTAGAATGGAAGAAAGGCCATGTCAGGGAGGCCAATTAAAGTTTGACTGCGATAACAAGATGAGAAATAATAAGGCTAAAAGAAGTCACTTTGGTGGTTAATTTCATGTATCAACTCCACTGGGCCACAGATTGCTCAGACATTTAATCAAACATTATTCTAGGTGTTTCTATGAGGGTGTTTCTGAGTGAGGTGAATATTTGACTTGGTAGTTTGCTTTAACCAGATTGCCTCTCGAACATGAGTGGAAGGCATCTGGTCATTTGAAGGCCTGAATCTTCCCCCAGATAACAGAGAAGTCCTCCTATTCTGCTTTGAATTGGGACATCAACTTTTTCCTGCCTCAGACTCCAACTGAAAAGTCACCTTTTCTGGGTCTAGAGCCTGCTGGCCTTTGGAGCTGACAACATGAGCTATCCTGAGTCTCTAGCTCACTGAATCACACTAAGCTCTTGGGACTTGTCACATGCCGACTTTGAAGTACAATTTCAGTTCTACCAACCAGGGCCTCGGCTCCTCCTTTGTGAAATTATATGAGATACTTGCTACTAGAAATTAGATCACTAGATAACTGGATCCTCATCTCTTGCCTTATACAAAAATCAACTCAAGCTGGATTAAGGACTTAAACTTAAGGGCTGAAACTATAAAAATTCTAGAAAATAACATTGGAAAAACCCTTCTAGGCAGTAGCTTAGGCAAGGATTTTATGACGAAGAACCCTAAAGGAAATGCAATAAAAGCAAAGACAAATAGCTGGGCTCTAATTAAGCTAAAGAGCTTTTGCATGGCAAAAAGAACAGTCAGAAGAGTAAACGGACAACCCAGAGCCGGAGAAAATCTTCACAATCCAAACATCTGACAAAGGAGTGATATCCAGAATCTAAAAAGAACTTAAATTAGCAAGAAAAAAAAGTCTCATAAAACACTGGGCTGACGACATGAATAGACAATTCTCCAAAGAAGATACACAAATTGCCAACAAGCATATGAAGAAATGTTCAACATCACTAGTGACCAGGGAAATGTCAATTAATACCACCTTACTCATGCAAGAACGGCCACAATCAGAAAATCAAAACCCAGTAGATGTCGGCATGGATGCTGTGATCAGGGCACACTTCTACACTCTGGTGGGAGTCCAAACTAGTACAGCCCCTGTCGAAAACACTGGAGACTCCTTAAAGAACTAGAAGTAGAAGTGCTATTTGATACAGCTGCCCGACTACTGGGTATCTACCCAGAAGAAAATGAGTCATTATTCCAAAGAGATACTTGCACTCATGTTTACAGCCAGCGGCACAATTCACAATTACAAAATAGTGGAACTAGCCCAAGTGCCCATCAGTCAAGGAGTAGATAGAGAAACTGTGGGGTGTGTGTGTGTGTGTGTGTGTGTGTGTGTGTGTGTCTGTGTGTGTGTATATATACATACAGTGAAATCATACTCAGCCATAAAAAGAAATGAATTAACAGCATTTGCAGTGACCTGGATGAGACTGGAGACTATTATTCTAAGTGAAGTACTTCAGAAATGGAAACCCAAACCCTGTATTTTTTCACTGATATGTGGGAGCTAAGCTATGAGGACACAAAGGCATAAGAATGACACAGTGGGCCAGGCGCGGTGGCTCACGTCTGTAATCCCAGCACTCTGGGAGGCCAAGGGGGGTGGATCACGAGATCAAGAGATCGAGACCATCCTGGTCAACATGGTGAAACCCCGTCTCTACTAAAAATACAAAAATAAAAATAAATAAAAATTAGCTGGGCATGGTGGCACGTGCCTGTAATCCCAGCTACTCAGGAGGCTGAGGCAGGAGAATTGCCTGAACCCAGGAGGCAGAGGCTGCAGTGAGCCGAGATCGCGCCATTGCACTCCAGCCTGGGTAACAAGAGCGAAACTCAGTCTCAAAAAAAAAAAAAAAAAAAAAAAAAAGAATGACACAGTGGACTTTGGGGACTTTGGGGCAAGATTGGAAGGGGGGCAAGGGATAAAAACTAAGAATATGGTATAGCGTATACTGCTTGGGTGATGACCGCACCAAAATATCACAAATCAGTAAAGAGCTTACTCGTGTAACCAGACACCACCTGTACCCCAATAACTTACGGGAAAAAAAGAAATTAGATTACTGAACAAAAACACTTCTAGTATAAAATTGTAGAATAATTTACAATAATATGTATGATTTCATTTGGTATTTTATATAACCAATGATACCTAGCACACTTCATGCTGTGTAAATAAGCTTTGGCAAAAGGTAGAGAGGAATGTCATACGATTGTGGGATTATCAGAGAAATAAGAGTAAAGACATTTTAGGGAAGAGGTGTTGTCCTAAGAGATATTCGTAGGCAGAAGATGCCAACGGGTATCTTGCATATAAACGAATGCGTAACAAGATGGCTAAGAAAGCAGGGAGGAAGTTGGTGTTTTCCAGGCATGCTGTTCAGACCAGAGGCTCCATTCAGATAAAGAGGTAAAAGGATGGTGAAGAAAAAGTGCCACTCCCGTTATCTGATGTCTTCCGCCCTCTCGTTATTACCCTATCTCCATAACATATTTGCTACACTTTCTTCTCACTCTCCCTTAGAAATATCAATTCTTTCCACATCTTTTAGTTGCCCACAGGGCTTTCTTAACACACGCTGATCTCATGGCATTGTGTCTTGGCCAATTCTTGCCCTTACGTGAGCTGTGTTGTGAGAGAAAAGGGACTACCTTGATTTTTCTTTGTACCTGCACATCTGTCACAGGTTCATGGAATTGGGTCTTGGCAACTTCTTGTTGAATAGGTTGTATGAATAATTGAAAGTATTGTATGATGAGCTGTTAAAGAGAGGTGAATAGATCATATCAGAGTTTTATATTCATCTATGTATCAGGGTCGAATAGATTATATCAGGGCTTATGTCTTAGACTACCCCTCCTTGTGATAAAAAATAATAATAGATTTTAAGGGTCAGAAATGTTGATTTTCCTAATACTCTCTGGATTATAGAAATCCCAAAATAAATTTTGCAGTGTATTCTGTGAAACGATATGAGGTTAAAAGTGATTTTAGGTAAAAACAAATGCAAACAATAATTATGGTGGTACAAAAAGAAAAAAGTTATTCAGAAATTGTTGATGGAGAGGAAAAATATGATATTCAGGAATTACTATTGATGTTTTATTTAGAAAACTCAATTGGAAAGAACACAATTCACTTTAGCTTGTTAAAGCAAAAATTTTAAGCTTATTAAAGAATGTCAACTAATACTTGGAATTTCCAGGAGACCCAGAATCTGAATTCACAATGTCCACTACTCCGGAGGGGTTCCTCTTCTGGAAACACCCCTGCCCCAGCTTCTTGTCACACACTGCAGTTAGGCTTGGATGTCATGAGCTCAGCATGGCACCCTGGGAAACTGACAACCTCTGCAAGGACTTTGCAGGAGGACCCGTTTTTTTTCTTGCATGGCTTGTGTGTGCTCTGAATTCACACAGGAGAGTGTGAGTGATAGTTTCAGTGTCATTCTATTATATCGTATAATTAAGGGAGCCTGGGCTTCTTTCTTGGGAAGACCAAACTGATATGAAATTTCCTGCATCTTGGAAGAAGTATCAATTTTATTGAGAGACCACAAATAATAAATGCGAGTAACCTTAGATTTTTTTTTAAGTCCCAGCTTGATATCATATCTAGGATCTACTGTTTATTTTGTTTCCTTGTAGAAATCATTTAACCACCATGAATCTTATTCTTCTCATCTATAAACTAGAAGTAGTGACATATCTACTGCAAAGAACTGTGGCAGAAATTGATCAGTAATGCTGATTACATGGTAAGTGCTTGCTCGACATCTTGAATCAACATCCATCCATCCACCTTACCTTTTGAGAAAATGTTGAGGTTTGCCATCACTTCCAAAGTGTTTTTTGGCAGAAGTCCTCAAAATCTCCAAGGAATTTGGATGTTCATAACTACCCCCAGAAATAATAATTTTATTGGTTTATAAATATCTGTTTATGTTTGTTTTTGTTCCTCAGATGTTTTAATGTGCACCAATATTGAGCACTACTGGCTTCTTGTCTCTGACCTACCCATCAGCTTTTATTTTTTTCTTTTTTTTTATTTATTTATTTGAGATGGGGTCTTGCTCTGTCGCTCAGGCTAGAACTTAGTGGCACAATCGTGGTTCACTACAACCTCTGCCTCCTGGGTTCAAGCAATTCTTCCTTAGCCTCCTAAGTAGCTGAAATTATGGGCATCTGCCACTGTGCATGGCTAATCTTTGTATTTTTAGTAGAGACGGTGTTCTACCATCTTGACCAGGCTGGTCTAAAACTCCTGATCTCATGATTCACACGCCTCAGCCACCCAAAGTGCTGGGAATACAAGTGTGAGCCACCATGCATGGCCAGCTTTTCTTAATTAGGGTTCTGGGAAAAGATTGAACCCTACAAAACACAACTTAAATGATCATTATCTCAATTTTCCCAAAGATGGTATATAGAAAAGACTATTTAGTACAACTAAATATATGAATTCATTGCCTACAAAGGATATCTCAGGGTAGGAGAATGAATTTTCTATTGGAGAGAGATGATGTTATAACAATTGAAAGATATGTCAAGAACCTGGGTGCGTTGGTAGCCGGGCTTCCCAGTGGACGAAAAGAGGCCCTGAGTGCTTGCATCTGCTGCTTTCTGTGACTGATAGAAACCTCCTACAATGACTGATTTAAACCTACCAACTATTTACGAGCTGGCTTACAAAATTTCTGAGTAGTTAAAAATTACCATCAACAAGCTGCTCTCCCAAATTGACAGGACCTGCCTCCAGCATGCCATATATTTTTTGAGAAATTTGTTGGTTGAGTCTAGATAACATGCCATGAAACTATTTTTTGAAGCCATTTTGCTGTGGCTATTCTAAAAGCAACTCACTTACATGATTCATACTAATTTCGTCTGGCAAAGAGCAGCTGGACCATCTCTTAAGGTCTCTTCCAAACTTGTAATACCATAACCATCAGCTGGAGAGGAGTGGGTTACTGGGACAAGAAAAAAAGAAGCCCCAAAATTGTGCATAAAGAGTCTTAAAAATAATTCCATACATCACAGGGTTGGTAAAATCAAACCTAAAACTCAGAGGATATAATACTACTTCTGTTTCTAAAATCCTAATTCAAAGCAAGGAAAAGAGTACAGAGTAGAAACAGCTGCAACTTCCTCCCCTTTACTTAACAGAAACACCCACATTCAATAGACTCGATAGTTTATTTAAGTTCCTCAGAACATATGGTGAACTCTTGAATCACCCCCACAAAAATATAGATGGTATAATAAGTTAAGATCTGAAAAAGTATTACATGATATTAAAAATAGGGATTAAAAACCACGTGCCTTGAAAAATTAACATGCCATATTAACAATATAAAACTTAGAGGATGTTTAGCTTAAGAAAAAAGATCCCAGGATGCATAATTATCTCCTCCAAATCATTGTGAATGAGCCTGAGGACTGTGTAAATAGTCACAAACACTAGGAAACATTTGTGTTTAAACATAAGGATGGGCTTTTCTGAAACTGCGTTGGAAGGTGGCAAGCATTCTGGCAGAGACTGGAAAATATTTGGTGACATTGTAGAAAGGATTTGGGTATTACATGAGAAGAGGCTAAACGATATTACTTCTTAGAAACTTATCAACTCTAATGTTTCATTATGTTGTTAGTCATGAAACAGATAAGTGAATCAGCTGAAATCAGGTAGATTTTTTTATTCCTCTATGAACACGAATTGTGGATGGGATTTGAGCAGAGGACCTCAATTACTTGCTTTATACATAGGTGCCTTTGACCCAAGGGGCATTTTTCATCAGTACCCAGTGGAGGAGGGAAGCCCTGTCCCACAATGGTCCTCAGGGCAAGGGGAAATGTGCCCTGCAGAAGAGCCAGCCTCACAGTATGGAAGAGCCAGCCTCATAGAGGTCCTACCTCAAATTCCACACCACAGAATGTACTGGACCAGAAATACTCTACTCAAGTAATATTAGAATAAAGACACATGTGTGCATATGTTTATCGCAGCAAAATCTATAATTTGAAAAATGTGAAACCAACCTAAATGCCCATCAACCAATGAGTGGATAAAGAATATGTGATATATATATATATATATATACACACACACACACACACACACACAAGCACATATGTATGTATCATATGTATAATACATATATATCACACACACATATATCACACACACATATATCATACACACACACACACACACACACACTATGGAATACTACTCAGCCATAAAATGGAATAAAATAATAGCCTTTACAGCAACTTGGATAGAACTGGAAGCCATTATCCTAAGTGATATCTGTCAGGAATGGAATAAACAAATATAGTTATGTTCTCACTTATAAGTGGGAGTGAAGCTGTGAGGATGCAAAGGTGTAAGAATGATACAATGAACTTTGGAGACTTGCAGGAAGTGCGGGAGGGCGGTGAGGGATGAAAGACTACATATTGGGTGCAGGGTACACTGCTCTGGTGACACGTGCATCAACATCTCAGATACCACCACTAAAGAACTTTACCATGCAACCAAAAACCACATGCACCCTCAAAAACCTGATTTTTTTTTTAAATAGCAAGTAGGATTTTTAGAGCATCATTTGCAAATGGGAGCGAGGCACTGCCCTGTGCTCTTCCAAGTGATTGTGTGGACTCATGGCCATCTGTGGCTTGTATTCCCCAAGGAAGAAGTTGCTGGGTCAGGAGCAGGAGGAGAGCTCATACACTCTGTTCTGATGGCTATTCCTGGGCACTTCCTGAACTTGGACAGTTTTCTTGAGCTTGACAACATTCCAAGACCACCCACAGCCATAGTTAGCGAAACGGAGATGCACTGATGGCTGCTTTCATCTCATCTGAGAGCCTTCACGCCACTGGGGCTCAGTGCATCCTGCAGGGACTTTCCATGTGTTACCACATATTTTACTTTAACAAATTAGAAGCATATGGTATCATAAGACAATAACCAGGGAACCTCCCTAAACCACTTGACTTCTTCTCCAACCCCACAGCATTGCACAGAGAAGAGAGTTCAGGTAGGATAAATTTTCTCTTTCAGGTAAATATGACATCATTGTGACCGGAATTTAGCTAAAAGGAGGAAATAGTCAATGGAGTAGCTTTCTGTGAAATAGCTGCCTCAGATATTGTGAAGTAGGCATTCTGATAGATGCTGCTTTTATTCTATTAGTTCATTTATTTATTTATTTACTTACTTACTTACTTATTTATTGAGACAGAGTCTCACTCTTTTGCCCAGGCTGGAGTGCAATGGTGCCATCTTGGCTCATTGTAACCTCCACCTCGTGAGTTCAAGAGATTCTCCTGCCTGAGCCTCCTGAGTAGCTGGGGTTACAGGTGCATGACACCAGGCCCAGCTAATTTTTTTTAATTATAAAGTAATTTAACCTTTAATACATGGAATAAGTTTTACAGCCACATTTGTAATTTACATTTACAGTTTAGATCACTGAAAAGCTTTCTGTTGCTCTGCAGCAGGAAATTTTACAATGTAGATTAAACAAATGTGCTACCAAGTGCAGCCAGGTAACCTCACCGAGGAATAAGATTTTCATAATGGAATTTGTTACAGGGAGTTAAATATTTTCGTAATGTTGTACAGCACATATTGTCAAAATGAACATTACCACTAAATAGTTTGCCAACAATTGTTAGCGATTAATGTTTTATAAAAACTTAATTTTGCTGTAAAGTGTACGGCTCTCCAAATGTTAATACATGAATTAAGTTTAAATGTAAAATAATCCCCTAAGACGGAGACTCAAGACATCAAAACTTTGATCACGACTGCACCTATTTTTCTACAAGAAAGAAAGAGAGAAAAACTTACATCACAATCCACCCAAAAAACAACAGAAAGGCTGTAAAATGACAGACTCACTGGCATCGAACATAACAAAATCTACAGTGAACTTATTTTTTTATGAATTGGCATTGCAAAAACTTGCAACGAAATGTGGTGAACTATGATCATGCAAATACAAATCCTTCACAATCATTTTTTTGTATGTTTTATAAAATGGTCTTAAAGATATATTTTCATCAACATTTCTAGTGCAATTTAATCAATGACAAAAATATAAAGCCATTTCTTATTCTTTATGTTATAGATTTTAAAACATGCCTTTGTACTGCTGAAATAGAAATTATGTGTTTGGGAGAACCGAGCTAAGGAAACATGAAAAAACCTGTGTATCTTGATTGGTTTCACCATGTTGGCCAGGCTGGTTTTAAATGCCTGACCTCAAGTGATCCATCTCTCAAAGTGCTGGGATTACAGGTGTGAGCCACCACGCCCAGCCCCTGTTAATTGAAACCTGCTATGCATCTCACTGCAGGTAAAGTGATTGTTGAGCATCCTCACAGAATGGTCCCCTTTCCTCACGTCGTGACTGCTATGTTCACATCGCAGCTGCCTTTCATCCTTTTCTGTTGTGGTGTCTTCTGAGGTTTGTTTATGGCCCACTATTTTTGCCTATATTGTCTCTGTAAACTAATCTTGGTATCTTGTCATTTCCTTGTGTTCAAACATCTTCTCTCTCAAAGGACCGTATCGGTATACAAATACACAGCATGGGTGGGAGAATATATTCTCCAGGTAAACAGCACGTCTTCACAGCACGTTTAAACCGCACTTGAGAAAGACTTGGTGGTCTATGGAGACGCCACTCACTGGCCAGTGAGAAGGGATGTGCGTTTTCTGCCTTGGTTTTTATTTAAGCTTTTCTGCTCTACTTTGGTTTTCACATTCTTTTTTTTTTTTTTTTCTTGATACAGCGGTTCCTCTTAACATATTACTCTAAAATGAAGTCTCGTTTTTATGTTTTTAAACAAAAATAGAATTTTTTGGTTAGATTAGCCAGTCTCAGAATGCTGTGCTGGAACAGTGCATCCCATGACTCAAAAAGGTGGCCTCTAAAGGTGCACAGAATAAATTAGAAAAAGTAAGGTTTAGAGATGGGAGGGAGGGATTTGCTGTATCCTTCAGTGAGCTGATGACAGAGCCAAGACCGATACACCTGCCACCTGATTCCTAAATGTTTGGGTTTGGCTGGCTATTTATGGGACTCAGGCACACTCAAGACACTATGCCCTGAAGATGGGTAATCTCTAAATTTTGAATTAATGCTACCTGAAAAGAAGTATGTGAAGAAGTCATCGTTTTATCATGCTGTGATTCGTATGAGGTGGAGGTATGTACTGTTTCCTAAGGGAAGACTAGGACAGACACAGCTCAGCAGAGGCGTGAGCGGGACATAGTCCAGGAGCATCCATTAGCCGGAATTTTAAAGCATAAGGTTTAACCAGACAGCCATTTTTTTGCGTGTTGCGTGGGAGAGGGAGGAAGAAAGATGTTTCCAGCAAAGGAAACAGAGCACGATCAACACTTTAACATCACTTCTGCATTTCATCAGAATCCATCTTCAGCATTTAACTGCAAGCTTTGTCTCTCTTTTTAACTTCAATATTGGCACGGATTTTTTCTTTGATTATTGTACTAAAAGAAGAATGGGATGAAATATACTTGATCCGTTTGACTACACCTAAATGAGTGTCACTCATACAACTAGAGTGAGGTACAACAACCTTTGGAAATAAATTGTGTGTATAGGAGACAAAAGAAAACTAACACGAGACTCTTTAAAAATAAGTAATGATAACAATTAAAAACTCTTTCTTCTTTCTTTTCCTTTTTATCACAGAAAGAACACCTAAGTGGGACAGATTTCTGGGTAAAAGGAATTTGCAAAACTTCTGAAAAGTCAAATAACAATTTTTTTTTTTTTTTTTTGAGACGGAGTTTCGCTCGTTACCCAGGCTGGAGTACAATGGGGCGATCTCGGCTCACCGCAACCTCCGCCTCCTGGGTTTAGGCAATTCTCCTGCCTCAGCCTCCTGAGTAGCTGGGACTATAGGTGTGTGCCACTGTGCCCAGCTGATTTTTTTTGTATTTTTAGTAGAGACAAGGTTTCACCATGTTAACCAGGATGGTCTCGATCTCTTGACCTCGTGATCCACCCGCCTCAGCCTCCCAAAGTGCTGGAATTACAGGCTTGAGCCACCACGCCCGCCTCAAATAACAATATTAAAAAAAAAAAAAAAAACTGCAAAGTTTGGGGAAAAAACTCAAAACAGGCTAAGTAAACTGCAGAACTGATATATTTGCTTGAAACATTTCATAACATGTGAATTTTATATAAAGATGACATAAACAGCCAAGAGAAGGAAGAGTATTTGTGCATATAAGTTGCTGTTCCTTACTTTCTTTAAGGTGACATGTAAATTATGACTTGCATTTAAAAGTGGAGCAGGACGATCGCATTTCCCATCAGTATTTTCTTTGTCACAACCTGCTTTGCCAAGTTGCTTATGTAAGTGCAATTTAGATATATCTCCTCTCCATAGCATTTAGTCGATCGTTACATTGCCTGTTTTACCTTGATGTAATTAACACTGTATTAATAATTTTTTCAGCATAGTATCAGACCTCAGAATCTTTGTGATTTACCGTAACAAATATTCACTGTCTTGCTCTGGCTCTGAGGTCCTACTGTCGCTTTTCTGGTCTTGCTTGAAGTGGGCTGGTCTTGGTCCCAGGTTATGTGTTGGGTTCATGTCTGCCACATATGACTATTTTCCCTGGTCGGGCAGTTTTGTGGGTATGCTCATCCAGTGGCCGACTGCAGCTGTTAGGAAGGTCAAGCCAAACCAATCATGCATCTTTAAAGCTTCTATTCAAGAAAACATCTGCTAATATTGCATAAGCCACAAACCAACATCAATGGCATGAAGAAACAGACTTCACCAGTGTAGTGTAATGCAAGGTCACAGAGCAGAGAGCAGGTGATGACTGAGCACACGCATCCAATCTACCAAAAATAATATCTGCAGAGGATTTCATGGATTTTTTTGCTGCAGGTAGAAACCATTTCCATAAGAATTACATTTATTAAACCATATGGTGTGGCCTCCAATTCTCACATATTTATTGCTGTGACATGTGCATTATGTCATGTTTTATTATATTTTAGCTAATAATTAAGCCTTAGCTAAAATAGATATAAAGTGCTGTTGAAAGACAGAAAGTCAGTTCCTTGCATCTCTTTGGTCTGGTTTGCTCCAAAGCCGAAGAAAATCTACACAACTCTTGTCACATGCGTGTGCCTATGAATCCTTGCTGCTTTCCGCATTCTGACTCATGCTTCCCGCCAGTCCTCTCTTTTAATATTTTAAACCGACTGTTCTCACTTTCTTTCTTTCTCTCAACTATGTATCTTTAGACTAGAACTCTTTCTCACACTGCAGATATACAGGCAATGGTCTAATGGGTATTGCCAACTGCATATTTCTAAACACCCCAAATTATACCACTTTCAAACAAAATCAACTTCTTTCCTTCCTCGTGTCTTCATCTTGGTTGGCAAAAGTCACTATTTTTCTGGGGTCAAACTGAACCTTGTTGTCAAGTCATTGTTGATCCTGTCCTGTGTTGCATTCCTCATATTTTATAAAACAAGCATTTGTCTCCATCTACGTCTTTCAAATTCTTTCATTTTCCCATACCTATTGATCTACTAATAATAGCTACTATGTATTCTTTATTTAATATGTGTCAATCACTATGCTAGCATTTTACTATTAATATATTATTTGTCCTTTGGAGCAAATATTAATCTCATTACGCTACAGATGAGAAGAGATCTCAAGAGATTAGGAAGATAAAAAAAATTAAGCTTCAGGAAATTAAGTAAGTTGCTTGGGGGCTGTTGTTATAAAACTGCCCAGAAGAGAAAATATTGTTTGGCAGAGTCCCTTGCCCCACCTCTGCTATGACAGTCACAGCTGTGTCCTGTCCTCGCTAACAGGAATCACACCTGAAGGATAAGAGCTGGATGCTCAGCCTGCGTCGCACTCATAAACTCAATGTCTATGCAAACCTTTATTTCTGTCTCCATACTCTTTGTAGACAAAGAGATGGTGTCTGGTTTGAATAATTTTCTGTATCTCAATTTTCTTGACTCTATACAGCCAAGAGAAACAATATTCGTTAAACGCTTACTGTATTGCGGGAGTTGTGCCAGATGCCGGAAGTAGAAATGCAGAAAATACAGTGTTTGCCCTCAGTAGCCCACAGATCAACAGCTGCTGACCAAGAGTCAAAGAGAAAGTTATACACAGAAAATGTATAGATAAATAAGACACTCATTTTTATTGTTATAGAAATCTAATGACAGAATAATTTCTGTTACTAAACCCTAGAAATACTATGTTTGGAAATATATATGCAAATTATGCAGATGCTTCAGGCCCAGAACCAGGTTAACCCAAAATAGCTGGGTAATTAAAATAACTAGTTAATTACTGACTACATTTTTACCGTATTCATCAGGACAACTTCTAACTGTTGGTTCAAACTTAATTAACATGTCTCATTTATAAATGAACAGACTTTTCAAAAATTAAATATGGTTCTAGACTGAAGTAAAATGGTGAAGGCTGAGGAAAAGAATTTCACCAACTTGTCATCTTCAGAAAAATACCCAGATCAAGGGCAACTAAGAAAGTTCACCTGGTAAACGCACTGCGTTTGCACCTTCTGAGATGTAACTTCGGGAGCGTAAGTGGTAATCAGCAATAATGCATCGCTTTTTTCCTAATGTCAGTATTGGTGAATTCATTATTAATTATCTCACTACAGTTTAGTGCTTAAAATAATCCAAATGCATGAAGTAAATGAGTTGATTGGTAGGAAATTCTGTCATGCAAATTCACGCAGTACAGACCCTCACTGTCACACTTACCGCGGACAGTCTAAGCGGGTCACCAGAGTAGCTGGCCTCTGTTAATTTGTTTTCTCAGACGCACCATCCATATTCATGATACCCTGCTGTTTGTCTGTCACCTCAGAGGAGCCCTCTCTATCTTCAGAATCACAATGAACAGAAATGCGCACATTTAGCCAATGAATAGTGATAGAATCAAAGAGTTATGAGTCTAGTTTACTTCAGTTTATTTTTCAGGCTTTTACTACGGACTAGAGGCAGCAATTATTTGTCCATATGGTATTCTTTAAACGCTAGTCTGTGGGCAGTCATGTACAGGGCTCAGAGAAAGAAGACTCTGTGAAGGCAAAATATTCATTCATTTTAGGGTTCCATGGCTTGCTGCGCTGCAAACCAATCTGTTCTAATCCACATTGAGTTAATGTGGATTAAATAAATGAAACTAAGCACGTAGGGTGAGCATCTAGGTCTTACCCTTCAGTTGTGATTCGTGTTAACAAGACTATGACACAGCTGTGACCATCATAGCAGAGGTGGGGCAAGGGACTCTGCCAAACAATATTTTGTTCACTTGGGCATTTATTTTCTTTCCAAGAATGCAATGTGTTTCATTAGCCAAGAGCTAGAAGATGGCATCATTGCTTCCATCTTGCTCAGGTTCACACTGTAGTTATAGATGTGACATGAAACAAATACAGAAGTTTGAAAATAGAGGAAATCTGGTTAGCATTCATTCCTTTCAAAGATTACATTTGTCAACCATGAATCCTATTCGCAATAACGGGACCTTTCCTGAATGTGGACACTTGTTTCACTTTAAGATTTTAACCCTTATTTTATTTTCACTTTATATGAAAGTCTATGTAATAATAACTCCTTTTATCAATGAAAATAGATTTTTTTTAAAAAGGAACTTGTCGATTATTTTTGAGTCAAGTAAGATAAAGAATAAGAGCAGAGACATATTATCTTACTTATAAAAAGACACAAAAAATTAAATGACGAAAAATATATTGCAGCCTTTCCCAGAGCCTTCTTGTTTCCTTGTTGATATGCGCGAAGCAAAGGATTAGCTTCATTGGCGATATTTGTGTCAGGGCCACACTGACTAATTTAATATTCTGATTGGCTGAGCAGCAGAGCTTTAACGGCTGTTAACTTTTTGGCAAGCAGCTCTGAGAGGGCGATAATGAGATTAACATTCAGAGGACCTGATTTGCTTTTTTGCTGTATTTAATTACTACTTTGACACCAAATAGTATTCACTATGAGTTCTCTAGATAGGGCTATTAATCCACATCTGTGTCACATGGTGGGCTCTGCTTTGAAAACCTGTAGAAAATGGGATCTTTAAAAACTGCCCTTTACAAGAGCAGGGGACATTCATGACGAAGGTCCAGTCAGCGATAAGTGTTTGAAATTGAGTTTTGCCTCCGGCATAGTCTTCGGTGGTATGCAAATCAAGTGCCAAGTTCTTATTTGTATGTTAATTATTTACAAAGCGTTTTTGCGGTAATTCTGCATTTTCTTATTCCTCAAGACATTTTGGATGAAGTCGTATGGTGCCTAACTTGCAAATGAGATAAACAAACGTGGATATAGATCTGGCCAGAGATCACATACCTTGGGGGCCCTTGAGCCTAGACTCATGCCTCTCTGCGTCACAACACAGATTCTATTTGGAGAAGTCTAAAGTCACTCGCTCTTTTATTATCTTCTCAGCTCTCAGAATTTGTAAACGGGTACGGTTATCTTCTCACACGAGTTAGATAGTAAAGTAGAAAATTACTGTTCAACACAGAGAACCATATGCTTAAACTTCTCGAGAAAAAACATTTCTAAAGGATTAGAGAAAACTTCTAACTAAAAACAAAATTAAGAAAACTAAGGTGAACTGAATCAATGATGTGCTTGGTCCTACAATGATACCAATGGCCGAGGGGACTATCTTGTTCTAATACCACAAAATACCACAGAGTAGGCAGCTTAGAAACAACAGAAGTCTATTTTTCACAGTTCTGAAGGCAGAGAAGTCCAACATCAAGGCACCAGCAGATTTGGTGTCTCATGAGGGCCCACTTCTTCATAAAGGGTATCTGCCAGGGGCATGATAGCTCTTTGGGGCCTCTTTTATGAAGGCCCTAATCCCATGCAAGAAGGGCCATCATAAGCTAATGACCACTCCCCACAAAGGCTCCATTTCTTACTTGGGAAATGTTTCAAAATACAAAGTTTCAAGGGATACAAACATTCAATCTGTAGCAGGGACCATAAATATAACACACCTCTGTCTTCAATGTTGTTGTTCACAAAAATAAGATGTTCCTTAATACCTTTTCAAAGTTAACATTCTATAATGACACATATTTTTATATCTTTGTATTTATATACACTTATACACAAATAGGGATGCTTTAATTCAGAACGAGCCTATTGAATCACTCTTCAACTCTTTATGTTCCTCCACACTATCTTTTTTTTTTTTTTTTTTCTTGAGATGGAGTTTCACTCTTGTTACCCAGGCTGGAGTGCAATGGCGTGATCTCGGCTCACCACAACCTCCGCCTCCTGGGTTCAGGCAATTCTCCTGCCTCAGCCTCCTGAGTAGCTGGGATTACAGGCACGCGCCACCATGCCCAGCTAATTTTTTTTTGTATTTTTAGTAGAGACGGGGTTTCACCATGTTGACGAGGATGGTCTCGATCTCTTGACCTCGTGATCCACCCGCCTCGGCCTCCCAAAGTGCTGGGATTACAAGCTTGAGCCACCACACCCAGCCCACACTATCTTTTTAATAGGATAAATTTTTATTGGTTAGTAAGGTACTCGAATGGTAGCTGCAGATACTAGGGAATATGTCTAGACAAGATGTGGTGGGATTTAAATAAACACTTCTCTGTGTATACTGAACACAGAATTTTCCAGGTTTCTCTTTCACCTACACATCCATCCATCATCCATCCTTCCATCATCCATCCATCCATCCATCATCCCTCTATCTATCTATATTCTATCGATCAATCTATCTATCTATCAATTTATCTAATCTATCTATCCATCCACATATCTATGCTTCCATCCAACCATCCATTCATCTATCCATTCTTCTATCTATCTATCTATCATCTATCTATCTATCTATCTATCTATCTATCTATCTATCTATCTATCTATCTAATCTATCTATCCATCCACTTATCTATGCTTCCATCCATCCACTCATCTACCTGCCCATCCATTCATCTATCCAACATTATTTACTTAACCTGTTACTTGAACTATTACTGAGAGCATAAAAATGTAGTCCCTTTCTTCAAGAAGCTGATACTCTAAATGCAATCTAATTTCTGGCTGCTGTTTTAAGAAAGTTTTAAATGAAATTCAGAGTCAAGACAAGTCATTTACAAAGACATTAGAATGCTACTTATTCATTTAATAACTTATTTGTTTGACATACAGAATATATTGTACATCATGCTTGGAGAAGACAAGAAATTTAATCCGATAAGGAAATCATTTTGTTAAAAGAAGTAACTAACACCATCAAGTACCTAAGACAGTATAATGTCATATCATTGACTATTTTTTTCTGGTAGAATAAGTAATTTGTGTGTCTGTGTTGGGTGTTCAGAGAGAGGAAGGCCACTTGAAACAATTCTATGACTGCAAATAATTTGAAAAGTACTTAATCAGAGTTTTATTGGGTTTATTTAAGTTTTTGCATTTTGAAAAAACTACTACCCATTTTACAGCTCACAATATACAATGTTGCTTTGACAGTGAGGTCCACTGTAGGCTAATTCTGTTACTGGCAAGTTGCCGTGGCAGGTGTGTGACAGCCAGCTAGGTGCCTGTGCACACTCAGTGTCCTGCGTGGTGACCTGTTGACAGTACGCTGTGGGCTGCAACCCAGGACTGATGTGCAGAGGGCCAGCCCTGCCGCAGTCTGTGATTGGCTCTGGCCAGGGGAATGTGATGGTCAACAAGGCTCACCTGGCCTCAGGTACCATTATTGCAGACAATTACAAAGAAAAGTTCTCAGATTGGCATTTCAGAGGCAAAGCAATTATCAAAGAATAATTAAATCACAGCATGAGCGAAGTAAATTCACATTTAGCTAAATAGTCTACTTTAGGCAATTTAGCTTCACAGGTATCTCTGTAGAGACAGGTGTCCAAATTTTGTATATTCCTGTCTTACTCCTGATATAGCACATGGTAATGCATGTTATTTATCTACACACACACGCACACACACACACACACACACCCCTCCAACACTGTCATAAATATTACTTCCAAAAAGTTGACTAAGCTGTGTCTGCTATTGCTGCTGTTGTCACGGTTCATTCACTTACTTCTTGATTGCTACATCTTTCTCGCATATGGTACATGAGCTCTGTGCTCATGTTCTCAAGTGCTCTCCTCCTTCTGGTGATAATCCTGGAGTTTCCTCTTGACCTGAACAATCATCTAAGACTCCCTTCCTAGTCCTGCTGACCATTCCCTCCTTACATCATCCCAGTTTCTATCGCTGCCCTGACTTGAATGTGAGCCCCAGCTCCTCCCTTCACCTGCTCTGGCTTCACATGGCTGCCTGTGCTCACCATAATAGAGGCAGGGAAAACAAACCCCTGCCAGGGGAAAGGTAGGTGGGGTAACAGTGAGACTCTCCTGCTAAGGTTGTCCTGTTTTCCTCCTCCTAAAGTTTCCTGCCAGGTTCATTCCAGCTACAAGTAAGATACAACATCAGAACTATGTTTGTGACTGTTCACTTCCTCTACAAAGGCACAGAAAAGCCTCTCAGCAATCGCAGCCACTCACAGTGCATCAGTTGCCAAAGGGAAAGGAAAATGGGATCTTGCAACCATTTATTGTTATATATAATGCATTAAATATAATATACCCAGAAGGAAAAATGCCTGCATCTCTATGAACTTAGCATACATTTTTACAGAAAAGTTTGAAAGACTTTGACACTGTTCACACTTATCATGAGTTAGATGAGTGCAGAAGTCATATTTTCATTTTGAGATGCCATTAATCCTGCAGGGGAAGCAGTTTTTTTGGATAATTTAAGAAGACAACGAGAGAAAAGTTCTTATCACCATGCCTGCCAAAGGGTAGCCACTCCCTGACTGGGGTAGTGATGGCCCAATGGCAGTGGCAGTACTGGTGGTAATGGTCATAGCAGTCGTTGTGAAGGTGAATGGATTGAAAAATGATGGGCTCAGATAAAGAGCAGAGGGGTGTGTGTGAGTGTGTGTGTGTGTGTGTGTGTGTGTATTTCTAAAACAACAGAGTCCTGTCAGAGTTCAAATAGACATTTTAAAAAATTCTATATGACTATTGTAGCTAGCAAGCTCCACAATCTAGTAACTTCATTGATAAAAATCATTTTCCTCTCTGCTTTCTAACGATCACACTCTTCTGGACTTTTGTACTCCTTCCTGGGTGCCACAGGGTCAGAATACAAAGAAGCAGGGGTGTGTTCAGAGAAGAATAGGCATGCTGCAATAATCGCTGGGGCACTGGGGAAGTCTGCCCTGGAGAACAGAATCTTCGGGGATTCCTGAGAGCAGGCTTCACTTTTGGGAAGGCTTTCAGAGGGGATGGGGTGGCCATCTTCCCATGGGCCCTAACTGTTGGTGCCTGAACCAGTGGGAAATAGACTTTACCCAGTGAAATGAATGTTGTGATGGTCCTAGCTTCCAGAATGGAACCAGGCTGTCATAGGAAGAAATGAATTTTCATCATTTAGGAAACTCAGAATAAAGGGTTCATGGAGGATGGAAAGGAACAAAGGCTGCTTTAGCCTCATGTAATTGTTTGAGAATGTCCCTATCTGTGTAGGAGGCACAGAAGAGCATGTATACATAGATGTATATGGATATGCACAGAAAACTGGGTTGGGTGGATGACCTCTTTGGGCCCTTGTAGCCCTAGGACGCTGCATTTTTTATGAGTAGAGATTATTTCTCCACTTTGTTTCTTTCTTTTTTTTTTTTAAACTGCATATAGTAAATCGAATCCAGGGCTCATGGATTTTATTTTATTTTATTAACAAGCAGTGAGTGGTGAGAGGTGGAAGGAGAGCAACCAGGAATTTAGGAGATGCAGTTTTAACATCTTCTAAACTCGCATTGCCACATACTAGTGCTGTCACCCTGCGCAACTCAAATTTCTTTAAGACACAATTTGCCACACTGATAAAGTAGAATCTTAGGACAAACCTGATCTATTTTTTTCTTATTTAAAATTCTACGATTACACAGGCTACTCATAAATGAGTCTATATACATTTTATGCATTTATTAGTTTTGGCCAGTGCAAAAATGGGGGAAATTATCTGCACTTAGGATGACAATGAAGCCTTCCCATCTGAGGGTATTTTATACATAGACACAAACCTTTTATTTTTGCATTATGTTATAAACTCCTGCCACTAGCTTTTTCTCCAAGCAGCATCTCTTACTTATTAAAAGAATCCTGAGTAAGACACTCAAGAATGAAATAGCCATTTTGCTTACCTAAAGCAAGAATCTTATCACCATTTAATAGTGCACGGAAGAGTTGCACATTTATATTTGATTTGTAGCATTTGTTTGTAGTTCGAGGTCCTGGGATGCAGATTTAAACAGATTCCTACCACTGTTCCACTGGCATGGGGTGGTCATCACACATCTGTATGAAAAGCCACACCAGGGTTTCTTCCCTCAACTTGACTTCAGTCTGAGTTCCAAGGCTTTCTGATGATTAAACTGCAGAGAGTTCAAATTTGCTATCAGACAATTGGAACTAATTGTCTGAGACGATTTACATCCATCGTTGTGGGATTTTATGGCATTTCAGACTCTGAGTAAGATGAATAAATAACAGAGCTGGAGTCATTACTCTGTTTTATTACCTGCGATGTGCCCTGGAATCTGGAGGTAATTTGGGCACCATGACTTTGTCAGAGAGTGGACACCTGTCAAGCTGTGGGTTCGGGTGGTATTTTGCAATCTATCCACTTCCACCCTTTACAATTCCAACCTTAAAACCAATGAATTGAGTTGTGTTTTGTTGTTTTTGTCGTTGTTGTTATAAGTAGGGAATTCTATTAAAGAAACGGGAGCAACTCTCCCTTTTCCTTCGGTAATTTGGGTTTCTGTTTCCATCCTCTCCAGTCCTCATCTTGTCTCATGCACACAGACACTTCATTCTTCTGCTTCCTTCATGGACCCAGAGGAAGCAACATCATCCTCATCATCTCAGTGCTTTGACTTTGGTGCAGCAGAGGCCACTCAACCAAGGAGGCCACCGGTTAGCAGTGGTCGCTCGTGCCCCTGCTAGTGAGGGAGATGGTTTGTCAGCTCTTTTTTTGAGAAGCCTATTTTAAAGTCTTAAAATATCTTGGAAACTGAATTTTTCACTCTAAGGAAGTGTTTTCATAGTTAAATCATTTTACTTGTCTGGAAATTTCCCCCAATTTGGATTTATTTTCAAAATTTAATTTTACAAAGACATTTTAGCTTTATATTTTTCTGGCCCCATGTTAAACATAGAACTAGTGCAAAAGTGATTGGTTTGTTTATTAAAAATAGTTCATAAGAGTTATTTAGTCAATTAACAGTTGCCTTCTGAACAATTCTTACATGTGTACTATTATATGATTAGGAGAAAATCCACATTGAACTTCCATTTAGTTTCAGAGAAAAGAAGGGGATAACCTGGGCACATTTATCTGAGAGAGATAAATTAAAAGGATACAGAGTTCAGATAGAACTGTCTTTGTGTATCCTTCTCTACAGCAATCTTGTGTTATGTGCCATTAATCGAGAACAAGAAATTTTATAATTCAGATTTCAGGAGTGAATAGATATTATGCCGAAAAGACAAAGTCTGGATGTGAACTTTAATAACTGCTGAGTCAATATCGTTCATCGAATGCCTAATTTAATGACTGGGCATACAGGAATGAATAAGGCACCCTGACCTGGCTTCAGAGAACTCACAGTCCACACACAGTGGACACAGCACAAGGAAACGTAAGAGGGAGCAGTGATCGCTTCAGCAGACGTGCAGACACAGTGGGAAGCGCGGTTTGCTTTGAGTTAACTTAGGGAGGTATTCTCAGAGCTGATTCATGGCGCACTACTTGAAGGGTGAATTAAAGTTTACCAGAAAGACAGAGGGCAAAATGTGTTCATGCCAGTCAGATGTGCCAGCGCGAGACCAGCTCCAGCGAGCCGGCCATTCCCGGATTTCAGATTTGGAATTTAGTTTGATTTTCTCCTTGGTCCTTTTTCCTTCCTCTCCTGTCACCTCTACTAATCTCATCTTTCAATCCTAATTAAGGGTTGAAAGTACTGAAATAAGCAATTTTCCTCACTCTCTAGTCCTGTCCTGGGCAGTCTCAACTATGGAGAAGGCTGTGGACATGACGTCGGTGTTGATGATACCTGGGTCCACCCCGAACCTGGACCCTCTTCTGGGGTACACCTGCCTCCAGCTGTTGCTCCCCATTCTTGGGAGGTCTCCTGGGCTCCCTTGGTCTGACACAAAAGCCTCCTGAACTTTCTTCTTCACCTCCTCATTCTTCAGACAACATGAAGATATAAATTCAGGTCAAGTCACACCACTCTGCTGCCTAAGAGCTTCAGTAGGTTTCATTTCCTTGGATTTTAATATAAAAAATCTGAACAGCATCTGCAAAATCCTGCTCAGTCAAATCCCAGGTTTCCTCTCAGTTCCCTCTCTTGGCTCCCGGCTCCCTCCTGGCTCTGCTTTACAAGGAGCAACCTCTGTCCATCTCAGGGTTTCTCCCATCTGCTTCTTCTGACCATAATTCTCTATCACTTGTGCATCAGCAGGTTTTTTAAAATTCACTGATGTGCAAGTGATAGAGAATAGTCACTGGGTCCCCCAGATTAGCTTCTATCTCTGCTTAGTGCGTGCAGCATGTAATACAAGCACAGTTTAGTAGAAATAAGTCTGTTCATTGTGCAAGATTCTATGTTTCCAAGGGCAAAGATTGCACACTCTTCACTGCCGTATTCCCTGCAGTTGAAGAATGAATAGATGAAAGGAAGAAAGGAGAGTGGGGAAAAAAGCAGGCAGCTAGGAGGAAGACAGAAAAAAATTATAAATTAATACCATTATATATTCACTACATTGTGAGTAATGCAAGAAGGTAGGCTGAAGAGTTACCAATCAGAGAAAAATATGAAATTAAGATAAATGTGAGAAATACAGGTCTTACGTTATAAACTCTGATTGGAAAAAAGGAGACAAAGCTCCCTTTGCGATCTAAGTTAACTGTGCCATTCTGAGCAAGTCACTTAAGCTTTCTGGGTCTGAGTTTATTCAACAGTGGAAGGAGGAGCTTCAATGAGAAGACACACCATGGAATATTATGCAGCCATAAAAAAGAACAACATCATGTGTTTGGTGGGAAGATGGATAAAGCTGGAAGCTAAGTATCCATATTAAACCAATGCAGGAAAAGAAAACCAAATACTGCATATTCTCATTTATAAATGGGAGCTAAATTATGAGAACATGTGAATGCAAAGAAGGAAATAGACAGTGGGGTCTACTTGAGGGTGGAGGGTAGAAGGAAATTGATGAGCAAGAAAGATAACTGTTGGGTAATGGGATTAATTCCTGGGTGATGAAATAATTTCTACAATAATCCCCCGTGACACAAGTTTACCTATATAACAAACCTCCTATGTACCCTCAAACCTAAAATACAAGTTAAAAACACTTCAAAATTCCAAGAGTCTAAGAGTGAGTGACATGGCCAAAAAGTTTAACGCTCTTTGGGAGAAAGAAGAAGCATAGTGGAAGAAAAGAGAAGAAACGGAACAGACAAAAAACAACCCAGACAGAAAAGCCCCCAGGAGAGAATGTGGACCACAGTCACCAAGCAGACTGTGTAAGAGCTGGATGACGTTGATTGGTCTAATTCGGTGAGAAACAACCGCACATCTCCGATTCGATGAAGGAGGAAAGCAAAAGAAAGCTCTGAAGAGACAGACATATAGAGGAATCATCATAGGAATTGACGTCAACTGACCGTGGATTTAAAGCCAACTCTGATTGCTTCCAGCCACACCGTTTGGGGACCTAATCAGAGGCTCAGAACAAAGATAATAATATCTATTTTCACAAAAACTAAACAAGTTAATATAAATAAAAGCAACTGGCCCAGTTTATGCTCAGAAATGTTTGTTCAATGAAGGAAGAAACAGTTGAAGAGGAGTAGTGTGGGCTGGCCGGGAACCATCACTGCATTTAAGAGGTGCATCTTCTATGCATAATTTTACAATGGTGGTGGCAACCTAACTAGCAAGTAAAAAAATAGATTATGCTATGTAAGTAAAAATTGGTAAGATCAAATAATTGAACATGCTACAATGAGTTCAGAGAAGTTTCAATAGTGACTTTCAACTTGTAAGCTCTATGCTTAAAAAAAAGGTATCATTTGTATCTCACAATGGTAGAACTAGGAGTTCGTACTATGTAAAATGTCAATAGACATCATTTTCAACTTAATGAAAATTATTAATGATGGAATAGTCAGGTGTGTGTGTGTGTGTGTGTGTGTATGAAACAAGCCCACACATACCAAACACTGACTTTCTATAGGTTTCCTGTAAGCAGAGCTTGATACATAATAGCACTTGCAGGCAGGTGGTTTGTTTAGACAGTGGTCCCAGGAGACAAGACAAGGGACAGAGAGTGAAAGATGGAAGGAGGGAAAACACACAAGGGTGTGCTATCAAGTCAGTCCATATTACAGGCAATGACACTCAATTCTGTGGGACTTTCTTAGAAGATTTAGGAAATAAACCTCAGAACGGTTAAAGGAAAAGAAGTGAAAACATCTATTCTATATCTTCTATTCCCCTTAGTCAAGGGTGGGACAAGGCAGTAACTTCTCTGCACTTTCAGGTCCTGTGTCTTTTATTACCAGCAGCCTTGGTGGGGTTTCCCCAGTGAGGCATCCTCCTTGAGGCATTGGAAACCCTGAGGCAGGAAGAGAAAAAAGCACAGCTTGAGGCTGAAATGGACAGAAATCAAGTGAAACACATCCGTGGAGTCAGGTTATTTGAGAAGTGATCCCATCCAGCAGGGATGAAGGCCACTGTGAATCACTCAGGGAAGACGGGAACAACACCACCACAAAGCGTGTGGAGTTTTTTTCTCACCTTAGGGAAATGGGGCTCCGATTTGTGCAAGCTTCTGACAAGTTTAATGAAGTATCTCAGAACTGTCCAGGCAAGGAAAGGTAAGAAACAGTGTCTGATGGCTCCTGCTCCCGTTGGGTAAAGATGGCTGTTTCTGAGTTGGAGATTATGCCACAAGATCAGAGAAGACCAGGCAGACAGCTGTCACCGTGCACCAAGGGCTCGTCTATGTGGACACACTCCGGTTATGTTCTGTGCAAAGACAGTGAAAGTCTGCAGCTGAAGCTTTGGGAGTAACTAGAGATGGAGTTTAGAGATTGGCCTTTGGGAGGCCGAGGCGGGTGGAACACGAGGTCAAGAGATCGAGACCATCCTGGTCAACATGGTGAAACCCCGTCTCTATTAAAAATACAAAAAATTAGCTGCGCATGGTGGTGCGTGCCTGTAATCCCAGCTACTCAGGAGGCTGAGGCAGGAGAATTGCCTGAACCCAGGAGGCAGAGATTGCGGTGAGCCAAGATCGCGTCATTGCACTCCAGCCTGGGTAACAAGAGCGAAACTCAGTCTCAAAAAAAAAGAAAAAAAAGAGAGAGATTGGAAGTAGGGTATAAGAATGTCTGAAACAAGTGGAGGCTACTTCAAAAATACTAAACCTTTCTTCCATGTTTTTATTTGGTATTAAGTTTTTCTGTAGCTGATAGAGACCTAAAACAATAGTGTTGTAACCTAGCTAGAAGTCCAGAGGCATTCAGGCAAGGGCTGCTGTGTTGTGTAGGAGAGCCTCAGGGACTCAGGCCTGTTGGGTTCCAATAGCTTTCATTGACATGGCCCCCTGGTTATGGTCCTCAGCTTCGCCAACCGTGATTGAGATATAGGATCTCAGGATGGTTTTCTTTCCTTTAGGGCCGTATCACATAAGCATGCAGCCATAGACACTATAGTTAATGTTTGTCTCTTTAGTCCCCATCTTTGTACCTGTCATTTCCTTTTCATGTCTTCATGCATTAACTGGGATGGGAATTCCAGTACGGTGCTGAATAGAAGTGGTGAGATGAAGCATCCTTGCCCTGTTCCCAATCTAAAAAGGAAAACATCAAGTTTTTTTTTAATCTTAAGTATGCCATTGGGTTTTTTAGATGTTCTTTATCAATGTGGTGTTATTTTCTAAGTTGGCTGAGAGACTTTTATTGTGAATAGGTGTAGGACTTACCAAATGCTTTCTTTGCATCTGTTGCTATGATTATATGATTTTTCTCAGTTAGCCCGTTTATCTGATGTGCTGCATTAATTTTTGAATGTTGAACCAGTTTGGAATAAATCCCACTAGGTTATATCATTTCTATACATTACTGTATTCTATTTGCTAATATTATTTGAGGATTTTTGTATCTACGTTCATAACAGGTGTGCATTTGTAGTTTTTCTTTTTTGTAATATTTTTGCTTTTCATTTTGGTACTAGGGTAATACTGGTCTCTTAAAATGAGTTGGGAAGTATTCTCTGTGCTTCAGTCTTCTGAAAGACATTATAGGGAATTAATATCATTTATTTTCATTGGCAGAATTCCCCAGTGAAATCATCTGGGCCTGGTGCTTCCCGTTTTGGAAGACTATTAATTATTGATTTAATTTCATTAATAAATATAGCCTCATTCTAATTTTGTAGTGCTCTAGATCTGAGTTTTGATAGTTTGTATATTTCAAAATATTTGTTCATTTGATTTCCGTTTTCAATTGGTGATCGTACAGTTTTTCATCATAGCATATTATTATGTTTTTAACTTTTGTAGAATGTTGGCAGTGATATATATTATTAATTTTTATCTTTTTCTTATTTTTCCCTTGAATGTTCATCAGTTTCATTGATTTACTTCAAGAATCAGCTTTTGGTTTAATTGATTTTATTTATTCATTTCATATTTCAATTTCATTAATTTCTGCTCTATTTTTAAAGAATTTTTCTCTGTGCATCAGGCTTGCATTGCTTTTCTTTCTCTGGTTTCCAAAAGTAGAAGCCTGCAGATTTTACATTTTAAAAAAGAATATATGGACTCAAACTTTAAGCTATACATTTTCCTCTAAGCACTGCTTTCATTGCATTCCGTATAACTTGATGTCATATTTCCATTTTAATTTATTTTGTACACATAAATATGTACTTAATGTTTTGAGAGCTGCTCTTCAGTCCATGTCATATTCATAAGTATTCCATCAGTGTTTCGGATGTCTGAGTATTTTTAAATATTTTTATTCTGATTTCTAATTTAGTTCCACACTTGGGCCGACACCGAAGTTTATATGACTTTTAATCCTTTCAATTTGTTAACATGTGTTTTAAGGCTCAGTATGCAAATGGCCCATGTTAGCCTGGGAAAACTGGGTATTCTCCCGTTGCTTCTGTAAGTGCTGTCCAGGTCAATCATAGTCATACTGGTTTTCTGCCTGCTGAATCGATCAATTATTGATGCAGAAATGCTGGAGTCACCAACTGTAACAAGGGATTTGTCTATTTCTCCTCGAAGGTTTATCAGTTTTTTTCCTCAAATGTTTTAACATTCTGTTATTGCATAGTTTTAGAGAGTAACCTCCTAAATAATTAAACAATGCTTCTCATTTCTCCAGTAATTTCTATTGTTCTGAAGTCTGCTTTGTCGGACACTAGCATCATTTTCACTTCCTTTGGTCAGTGTAACCTAATATGCTTTCTATATTCCTTTACTTTCCATCTATGTCTTTACATTTAAGTATTTCTCTTAGAAATTGCATAATTTTATGTCGTATCTTCATTCTCTACTTTTAGCTTTCTGAATTCTATATGTTAACATCTGTCTTGTGTTATCAGCTACTTTAGAGGTGGGGTTGCTCTTTTTGACTGTATTAAAATTATCTATTTTTTAATTAAATTATCTAGTTTATTTTTTGTTTCATACAATTACTGATATATTTGAGGAGACCTTTGTCATAAATGTTTTATGTTTCTCATTTTCTCCTTTACCTATTTTGATTGCTGTAGCATTTCTTAATGTGTTTACTTGTCTCTCTTAGCATGTTATTTATGCATTGTGCTTTTTTAGTGATCACTCTAAAGATTTCATTTTCAATTTATCACATCTAATATTATTGTTGTTAACGTTATTGAAAGCAGATGTTTTACCTCTGCCAGGAAATTTCATGATATTAAAACACTTTAACCCCATGTAGTCTAATTTCTTCCTTACATGCTCATATGCATTTAACAGGAGTGGATGCTCAGCCTAATAAGACATTATGATTTTACACTGTAATGTAGCACTAAAGATTTAAAAAAACTATTTAGCTTCTACCCACAGACTTACTTACTTTTTTTGTTCTTTCCTTCTTCTTGTGCCTCTGTGCTTCCACCTGGGACCTGAAATTCAGTCCATCACTTATCCAGAAGTCCACTATGACTATCCCAATTTTATACATGGAATGATGGAGGCCAGGAAAGATTTTTCAGCTTACTCAAGTCATGTAGCTAGAAGACAATAATGGAGTTCTGTAAGAATTCCAAGTGTATATGGCTAACAACTTCTGTCACACATTTATTTAGTCATAAGCTAAAACTTGAGGGAGTGGGAAGGACTGCAAAAAAATCGGAGAATGTAAAGATGTGTTCGTAGGTCTCCTGATGACAGAGGAGCAGTGGAAGATAGAAATTGGCCAAGTGCCTTCCTTAGGGCAAAGATGAAACCAGAAAGATGGGACAGCATTGTAGAAGGCAACAAAGAATTTCCAGGACCCCTCATGATTTGGGGAGTTAAATCACAAAATATCAAGATGAACACTGTTACTTTCGGGAAAAGTACTTGTATAAAAATTTAAGTTTGCTTGGATGTATAAACAAGGATAAAATATGGTGGTCATTAGTTGTAGTAGCTCAGGAAAAGCAATGATCACATATGGCATGAGGAGCAGTGTGTGTTCCAAGACTAAGGGGCAGTAATAGATGGAGGGGGAGAAAAGAGGGAGAGAGTCAAGTTCTAGAGATACTCAGCAAAAACCTCAGCATTTTAGAAACACCATATAGCTATAATCCTCCAAAGCAGGACTTATCGCCCTACTGTCTGCAAACCAAATTGGCTCTTCGCCTGTTTTCTATAGGAAGTAAGATGGTTTTCATGTATTTTAAGGGTTGTAAGACGTACTAGCAGTAATAAAATAATAAAGAAGGAATGAAATTCAGATCATAGGTGAACAGGAAAACCTAAAGTATTTATTATCTGGATCTTTACCAAAAAAAAAAAAAAAAAAAAAATCTACTAATTGCTGCTTTAAAGCAAAATAATATAGACTTAATTTTATTAATATAAAGTTTTATTTCAGTTTCGATTTCGAATGGAATTACTGAGGATAGCATGATTCACAAGGCCTCATTTGCCCTAACCCCATCTTCCTAAACTTCCCATCCTGTCTTCAATTCCTTTATTCTGTGTTGTAACTGAGACTTTGTACATATATCCTTTCTGCTTATAATTCCCTTTTATCGGCCTTTAACAATTTAGTAGCTACTTATAATTTGAATCTGTACATTTTACACTTTTTTTTTTTTTTTTTGAGACGGAGTTTCGCTCTTGTTACCCAGGCTGGAGTGCAATGGCGTGATTTCGGCTCACCGCAACCTCCACTGTCCGGGTTCAGGCAATTCTCCTGCCTCAGCCTCCTGAGTAGCTGGGATTACAGGCACGCACCACCGTGCCCAGCTAATTTTTTGTATTTTTAGTAGAGACGGGGTTTCACCATGTTGACCAGGATGGTCTCGATCTCTTGACCTCGTGATCCACCTGCCTCGGCCTCCCAAAGTGCTGGGATTACAGGCGTGAGCCACTGCGCCCGGCCCATTTTACACTTCTTAAAAGCGTCTACCATTATCTCCCAGGGTTGTGCAGTTTTCCTTTCATTTTTTTCTCCAGAGCGTCTGGGACTACGTTTTGCTACTGTCACACGTGTTACAATTTGGTTGTGTTTGTGTGTCTGCCCTCGTGAACTCGTGTCTAAGAAGAAAGCAGCGTGTATGATCTGTACCTTATATAACCAGAGACAAAGCTGGTAAACGGTGATGAATGAAAGTGTCACACTGAGTTCAGCTCTCTGAGATTTTAGTAATGGATGGACTTAAGGAGAACTATTTATCACTGAACATTTTTAAGAATGGAAGACAAGTCTTAATCCTTTTTGACTCAATTAAAAAAAAACACAAAATACACAGTTTTCTCTGTGAGAAAAACATGCAAAAGTCAGAGTCCATGTAGCATATAGGTGTTTCATTTTATAAATTATTTTGCTTTTAGGCAACAGTGAAAATACCAATGCTTTAGAAAACCAGAATCCATTACTTCATCTTTTTTTCAATATACACCTCTATGTTTATTCACTTATTTCTTCTTTCACTCATTTCAGAAGTAATTGTTAAGTGTGCACTATATTGCAAAACATTGTGCTAAGTAGAGAGAGTGTAACATGATTAAGGCCCTTTACTGTCACCTCTTAATGTGGTACTTGAGACCTTTCCATTCCTAATTTAAATGTATCTTCCTTGATGAAGACTTCACAGAGCACCAAAGCCAGAAGGTCATCCGTTCCTCTTCTAAACTTGCACATCCAGTTACACCATAGTACTCACGGAATTTTCATGCCAAGTGAGAGCTTCTTCAGGACGGGGATTTACCCTGATTTATCACTGTAGCCTCCCACAGCTCCTAGAGTGCCTTTCACACAACAGGCATTCAGCAAACACTGCTGTCATGGACTTAAAACATGGAAAGTGAATGCTTTCAGCAAGGAGGAAAATGTCTCAGGATTCGCATGCATTGTCTTAAGCAATATTGCATTTTTTGGTAAGAAGCCCTTTAGAAAGTGTATAAGATATATATTTTTAAAATGTTAAAATTTCATTTTAGAAATGCCTGAACACAGACTGTGGAAGTAACAAGAACTTCCAAGCAAAATGTAAAAAAAAAAAAAAAAAAAAAAATCCATGACATCATTTAGGATGTAATCATTTGGTTCACAGATTATAGATAGCTACAGGGAAGTTTCATATAAATTGAAGAAAAATTTATATGAACTCCTATAAACTGAAGAAAAATTTGGAATTATTATTTGAAGTAATACTAAAGAATAAAAATCTCAATTTGAATAATGATCTTTATGTAACTTAAGTAAAATCAAGTAAGAAATCATGTTGATTCGCATAAAGCTATGCTATATTATCGGTCTAAGTTAAATAAGCATGGTTAAAATCTATAGTACATTACAACTCACATTTGTGATTCTGAGTTTGTCTTTCAGTAGCTTTGTGACATTTTCAGGTCATGGAGTCTTTCAGGATGTCTGCATATTATGTGTTAGGTGTGTGATCAGAAGGAACTGGGTAAGATGTCAGACAGGGGGGCTGGCTGAGCCTTGCTATGGAATCCCTCTACTCAGGCACTACCTCTGCCTGAACACTGCTCTGACTAATCTGCACATTTCACCTTGCTGTCTCCATTTCTGTGTCGAATACTAAATCCGATCATATTTTTGGTGATCAATTTTATCCGTATATACCACTTTTAATGCAAAGAAATCTTATTTTGTTTTATTTAGGTATTCTTACATTTCATATCAATGCTCATGCTGTAAAAAAGTATAAATTATTTTAGAATTTATCCTGTTATTACAATGCATATTTGTTTTGCTAGCAAACAGATATCTCCCTCATGCCAGAGCTGCTGTATCCTCTGAGAAGCCAAAGCATAATGACCTTCTGAGTGAGAAGATCTTGAACTCAGTGAGGCAGTATGCATAGTTTTCATCCCATCACCATTGCTAATTAGCTACTTAGCCCTGTGCAAATCATCTGCACCTCCATCTCATCCATTAAAATGTGGATGACTTTGTCATCCCTAATTCACAGAGCCACCATGAGGACAGGTAGTAGACTCAGGTGTGTCACTGAATAAAACATAAGGCAACAGTCTTTCCTGCAGAAACAGAAAAGGGAGAAGCACTGGGTTCCCATGTGAAGTTATGCCAATTATAAATCATAAAGACCTCTGTTGAAAGGATCAAATCACTAAAAGTTAATTCTCTTCTTTTTTCTACATACCAATCATCAAATTGTTAGAATCAATTCTTAAACAGACAATAAGCTATGACTCAAAACTTTTGCCGGGTGTGGTGACTCATGCCTGGATCCCAGCATTTTGGGAGGCCAAGGCAGGTGGATCACTTGAGGTCAGGAGTTTGAGACCAGCCTGGTCAACATGGTGAAACTCTGTCTGTGCTGAAAATACAAAAATTAGCTCGTTGCGGTGGTGGGTGCCTGCAATCCCAGCTACTAGAAAGCCTGAGGTGGTAGAATCACTTGAATCCAGGAGGCAGAGTTTGAAGTGAGCTGAGATCATGCCACTGCACTCCAGCCTGGGCTACAGAGGGAGACTCTGCTTCAAAAACAAACCAAACAAAAAATACTTTTCAATTATCAATATTACGAATTTCAATAAGCAAAGTAGTTTCTCTATTTCTAACTTCAAGGATGTATTTATTGTTATTCATAAATTATAGTGAAAACCAATCTAGATGTGCTTTATCAATAAGCCACAATTTCATTCAGTTTTAACATGGAGTACATTTTAATTTATTGCTACATAATTGAAAGAACCAGAAGGATACAAAAGTTTCACAAAAATAAAAATAAATAAAAAAGAGGGCATAAGACTTCCAAAATAATCTCTCGTGCCCCAATTGCTCCATTTCAGTATTTTTAAAAACGTTTCCAGGGCTCCTGAAGAAAGTTTAATTTTTGTTGCTTCTTTTTTTTTTTAATTGATGGCAAGTTTCAGTCTGTGGCTTCTTAGTGATTGGCTTTTATAGTTAACTCCATAAATAGCAGTATCAGCACATTAGAATCAAAGTGTGTTTCCTTTATCAAGCACTGATCATTTCAATCACAGGAAATAAAAAGTTGAGAGCTTTCAGGATGTTGTATGAAAGTCACACAGAAACATGACCTAGTCATTCTACCTCAGGCAATCCATGTAGATACTTATTTTTTTTTTTAAATCTGTTTTGCACACCTGGTTTTACAAAGTCTAACATTAACTTTTTCAAAAGGAATAATTTAACTAAAAAAATTTAATTTGATTCTTTCAGTCATCTATAATCACTTCTAAATCAAAACATTTAATTTTGTCAATATCTACACCAGGGTTGCAAAGAGATAATATCAACTTTTCATAAACTTCGTGAGATTTTTAGCATCTGTGAGAGAAAGGGATAGAGGTGAGGAATATGGGGAGGAAGTGGTATTCAGGCACGTGGGCAGATGGAGAAGTGTGGAGGGTGAGGCTTGCATGATCACCAAGGCCAGCTGACTGCTTTGAACTCTTTCTCCTTTGTATTTGGTTTTTAAGAACTTTATTTCACATGGAATAATTTAAACTGTTAGTAAATTAAAATCACATTAGTTTTGTCCAGGTAGTTTTGAAAGTATGCAAATCGGGCTGTTTTGATCACGCTCAATGGGAAAGCACAATACTCAGTGTAGTAAATAAAAATAAACCATGACAATCTCTTGAAAAAAGCAAATAAACAAAAATCAATACATCTGGCTATCTTAGCAGCTAATTCTTTCAAAAGGTTTATAGTTGTTTTTTGTTTTTTGTTTTTTTGTGACAGAGTTTCTCTCTTGTTACCCAGGCTGGAGTACAATGGTGAGATCTTGGCTCACAGCAACCTCCATTTCCTGGGTTCAAGCTATTCTCCTGCCTCAGCCTCCCAAGTACCTGGAACTACAGGCATGCCACCACGCCCAGCTAAATTTTGTATTTTTAGTAGAGACGGGGTTTCACCTTGTTGACCAGGATGGTCTTGATCTCTTGACCTCGTGATCCACCCGCCTCGGCCTCCCAAAGTGCTGGGATTATAGGCGTGAGCCACCGCGCCCAGCCTTTAGGTTTATAGATTTTAATGTTGAATTTTGTATATCAAATCTTGTAATATTTAAGAAATACAAGAACACTGGAGTTAAATGTAAATTTTTTTGTCTTTTTCTTACCTAAGTCTGTTCTTGCCGAGTTTCTCAGTCTTTCATTTAATCTTACAGTGAAGCTAGTAATTTTCCCCAGTCAAAAATAAAATATTAAACAGAGAAAATTTGTTCACAACTTCTAGCTAAATCAGAAACAGGTGTTCAAGGTCTTACAATACTTTCCTAGATTGTAGATCATAAGCATGTCATGCTGATAATAACAAGTTGTACATAATAATTTATGAGTTGTACATTACATAGAGGGAATAAGAGAATAAGGATACTATTTGCTAATTACCTGTTCTATGACAGCAGCTAAAATAATAATAATAAAAGTATATCAAATTTTACTAATTTCTTTCACCAGAGTGAAGTAGCCATTTTATCATATAATTCGAATAAGAACACTGAGGTTTAGGATGACTCCAAAATTGCCTTCACATCTATCTTTTCACCAAATATTTCGGGGAGAGAGCTGATCTCATAGAGTATTTTCTGTCTCTGTCACATTGAAGCAGTTAAATTTGTATTTCATGAAATGTATTCATTTGCATTACTTCGTGTACAGGAGATGACTTCGTCTGTGCTTCCAAGTATTTATGTTGTTCTTGCATCAGGCCAATCCACTAACATTTTGTACACGATGTTATTTTTAGTCTAGTCCTTCAGAAAATGCCTTTAGTAATTTTCATTTCAGAAGATTGTTTTAATAAATTGCCAGATAGAATTCACTGTTGCATTCTATGAAACAGTATTGTTGTGGAAGGAGTCCAACATATCCCTCTGAAGTACTTCTAGAAAGTTCAATGAGACAATCATTTTGAGAGGAATTCAGACCAGGAGAGTTTTGATTGACTGAAAACTGACATATATAATAACACAATAAGATGTTAGCTCAATAGTATCATATTAATATATCAGATAATTTGTTTGAAGGATATTTCTGTGTACTGAATTTAAAAGTAAATTAATTTAAGAGGGAATAATAGAAGTAATATATCCTCTTTGAATTTAGCACTATAATTTACAATGTACTTCTAAATGTGGTATCTCAATTTTTCCTCATAGCAACCTCAGGAGGTTGTCAGAAACGTATAATTATGTACATTTTCCAAATTACATTCCATCTTCCAAATAAGGAAATAATTATGTACATTTCTGTATGTACATAATTACACATGTACATGAAAGGAAAGATTGGCAGTTTTCAATAACTACTTGCTGATGAGCCTGGAATTTAAGTTTGATTCCTATCTTTGAATCCAATGTTCTTTCATTATGCAAAACTACATTTCTTAGTTTTCAGTCTGTGCCTCTTAAGACATCCATCTATCTTTAGTATTTGTTGTGAGAGGTGGCCTTTCTTAAGGGAAGGAAAAATTGTGTCTTTATAGCCATAGTGTATCATTTGCATATGAGCACATGAAGATCATCAAGGAAGAATGAGCATTGACACGGGATAGAGTCGGTCTGAAATGCTGGGTTTACTTTTTACTAGCTATGTGACATTGGATGTTTTAAAATATAGAGCTATCAATAGGGTTATTGTAAGTCTTAAAAGTAAACTTATTCCTATGGTTGATTCAAAATACGTAATGAATGATGATGACTGATAGCAATAGGTATGGTCATTGTAATGGTTATTAAATGCTAGTGTTTGCAAGGAGACACAGAAAACAATATGAGGAAGAGATGGATTCTGCCCTTGGTACTCACAGATATATCTGTGTAATCCAGGAAGATCATGAGGCTTCCTTCTGTTGAGTACTGTCTCCTTAAAGTCAATAAATATTAAAATTGAAAATGCACACTTTTGATTCTGCAATGCCATTCTTGGGAAACTGTCCTATAGATACTATTGGATAAAAGGATATCTGCATAATGATATTTGTTAAGGCAATATTTGTAGAGCCCTAACCTACAGCAACCTTACTGTCCGTCAGTGCGGAAATGCTTGAATACATGTTCGTCTGCATTAAATTTGTATAATGGAATTGTATGCAGGTATTTGAAATTGATTATCTCTGTATTTGTGACCTTGAGGCATAGCCATATAAACTGAGAAAGCAAATTACAGAATAATGTATATAGAATAGTACTGTTTCATAAGAACAATGAGACAAGTCCATATATCCACGTATATATGAATATATATGTTTGAAGGAAAATAGGGGCAGCTATTACATTCTATGCAGAAGAATATAATATCAGTCTCCTTCGGGAAACAGGATTGGGGTTTGGGGTAGAGTTTTCTTTTTACTTTTCTTTTTAATCTTTGCAATATGTCACTAGTTACAATGAACCCATGCCTCAGTTGGAATGCTTTCAGTTACATGTAACAGGCTACCTAAATAGAAAGAGCTTAACCCTAACAACATTGACTACAGAGAACTTTGTTCTGACTTTTTCTGCATGTTGACTTCCATCATCAAGTTCTCTCCTCGCAATTCTCAGGGTTTCAATGTGACCACCCTCTCCAGACATCCCATCTGCGATGGTTAATCGCAAGTGTCAACTTGAGTGTCTAAGGAGCGCCCAAGTAGCAGGTGAAACGTAATTTGTGGCTGTTTCTGTGAGAGTGCTTCAGGACGAGGTTAGCACTGAGTCAGTAGACTGAATAAAATCACCCTCGCCAAAGCAGTTGGGCATCATCCAATCTGTTGAAGGGCCAAACGGAACAGGAAGGAAAGGAAGGGTGCATTTGCTCTCCCTGTTTGAGCTTTGATATCCGTGTTTTCCCGCCTTTGGACACTGGGGCATCTGGTTCTCTGGCCTTCAAATTCTAAGTCTTAGACCTTCCCTCCCTATTTTCAGACCCAGAGGGAACTATACCACCAGCTTTCATGGTTCTCTAGGTCACAGATGACAGACTGAGGGATTTCTCAGCTTCCATAATCATAAGAGACAATTTCCATAATAAATCTCCTCTTATAAATCTATGTACCCTACTGGTCCTATTTCTTTGGAGAATCCTGATACACCGTCCTATGTAATGATGTCCAAAGGCAGAGAGGGCGCTCTCACTCTTTCTCTGCCTGTCTTTCTCTTTCTGCCTCTCAAGGCTTTGACAAAAGCCAACCCCCCTCAGCAGTATTCCTTTTAGCTTTCAGACCATTTTGTCCAAGAAAGGCTGAGAAAATGAGGATGGATTTTTGCAGAGTCTGCCGTGGGAAGCAGAACTTGGCAGTGGGAAAACGAGAGTGCGGGGAGGGGAAGACTGCAGGGGAGGCAACCAGGAGAGTCTTCCGCAGCCCTTTACATTTTTACTTAAAACAAATATAGTGCTTTTGCAAACTAGAAAAAAAAAATAGAACACATAAAAAATTAAAAAAAAAGAACAAAAATGATTCCAATTTAAAGTCTATGATGTGTGCATTTGTTTAAGAGATTTCCCAGAATGTTCTGTGGGCATTCCCAGCAGAGGAGAGAATAGACAGAAATCTGCTCTGTTTTAGGATGAGTCCACGGGTGGGCCAGGACAGCCCTCAGAGATACGCAGACACTGAGCCGCAGAGGACTGGGTGAAAGCCATGTGCATCCCTCAGAGCCTGAACCACTGCATGTGAAACAGCGGTTTTGGGTTTATCAAGTCTCCACTTTGGCTCACTGCCTCAGTGGCACAGGTGGAACAGCAACTCTCCTTGAGGGACATGGGCCCCACCTTTGGGAGAGGAGAGATGTGCTTGTCCTGCAGGGGCCAGGAGAAGGAAGCTGCAGCCCTCAGTGGTAATTGCGACGGTCACTGCTGATGTGGAGGTGAGAGAGCTGTCCACGCCTAAACTCACAGACTTCCACATTCCGTGAGGAGCCTACTGCTAACAACCTAGTGTGTCATGCCAGGGACACAGGCTTCTCCCTCAGTAGGGTCTGCAATACCAACTGCTTGGTTACTGAAGGAAAAATAAAGTGACAAAGGGTTTTCTTTGTGAAGTGAGACTATTTGGTTCTGTGTTGGTTTTGTGACTTAGGATGACCCTTGGGAAGCAGTGGACAGAAAGTGCCCAGGTGGAGCAATGCTTGCCCACCTTACCACCTCTTTAGCACTCACCTGACAGTCCCTCCAGGTGAAGGCCCAGAAACTGCTTTGATGCAAACCCGTTACCAAAGAAAGAGCACTAACTTGGAAGGAATGTGACAGACCGGTTTCGTCCCCGCTATCTACCACTTGCTGACTCTGTCCTGTCCATAGAGATCATTTTTGCCACATAAAAAGCGATGTCGTGTTTGCTGTGCTTCAGCCACCTCAGCTCTGATGGGCATACCACCCTCCACAATGGTCACCCTGGAGCCTGCATCTCCTCTGAGGTCCCTGACCAGGCACCTGCCAGCAACTCAGGCCTTGGCAGTTCAGCAGTTACGTGGAAGAGAAAAGGAGGATGACCTTCTTGGTTTTTTGATGTGCTTTGTAAGAGGAGCTCCCAGCAGGTTAAACTGGGCCTCCTGATATGACACAAACTGGCAAAACAGCCCTTGGAACTCATGCACCAGGCTCTGGTCTCCACATTTAGACTAACTCTGCTAGAATGGGCTTCAGTAACAGCCCTAACTCTAGCCGCAGAAACACCTGCCTCAACTGATAGGCTCTTTGGCTAAACGAGGCTCAGTTTACCTGGGGTTTTCACCTCTGTGCAGTGTTCGCTCCCAGAAGTCCAGTAGCTGACTACCACAGTTGGGCTTCTGCATTCCCTTAGACATGTCTGTTCTCTTTCACACCAGAAGACCTCTTAGTAAACACCAAGTAAATGCAAGTATATTCTTACAGGAAACGCTGTCCCTTACAACGATGTACCAGGTATAATAACTAAGTCAAATATTTGGCTTTACAGAAATCCTAGTGAAAAGAAGATACGCCACACAGGTGTTTTATTGTCATCTTTATATTAGAACTAAAATTATTTTCTCCAATCAGATGCCGCAGAAATCCCTGACGTTGAGTGGCACAGGGCAGGTATGTCGTGGAACAGTCTGGAAAGAGATGATGCAGATGTGGATGAGGAAGCCTGGCCCCCACAGTGCTCAAAACCAAGGGGGATTTGTGGGCAACACCATAAGCTCTCCACAGTTCTGAGCTCTTATTTAGGTGAATGGGAGGTGATGTATGTGTTCTGGAGTTTGTAATTTAAAACAATTGTGAGCATACTTGATTCTAATTAGTTGGAGTAGATCAAGGGAAGAGGGATGATAAGGCATCTTCTTGAATGCAGAGCCCAGGCCCTCCCCAAATATCACACCTGCCAGGCCTTGGACTTCCCCACCTCCAGACCTGTAAGAAGTATTTCATCCTTACTCAATTACTCAGTTTCAGATATTTTATTATAGCAACATAAGACAGGCTAAAAGTCTACTGAATTAACATTTGCAATTTAACAAAATATCCACATGATTGATATGAACATTTAATTGAGAAGCAGTGAGTTAATATATTTTACCATGTGTATATAAAAACACAGAAAAACACAAAAATATAGGCAAAATTGAGATTGTGCAAAGGTATATAGCATTATTCAACTATTTACCTTAATCTTTCCTAATCCAAGAAATATTAAAACATCATTCTTATAATCTTAAATTTGAAGCAACTTTCCACAAATTGTTTCACAAAAGAAAATCAAAACAGCGTGGTATGTGTCTGCATATATATGTGTATGTATATATATATGTGTGTGTGTGTATATATATGTATATATATATGCTTAGGTTATAAAAGTCACATGAGAAATAAGAATTGCCAATATATATTTAAAATGTGTTCACAGTATCTTATATCAGAAAAACAGTAATTAAAATATTACATAATAGATGAAAAATTAAAAATATCTATAACATTCAGTGCTGGGTATGGTTTGGAAAAGGGGGCACTCTTTTTATGCATGCGTGGTGTGAGGTGGTAAACTGCTACTTCTTTTTTTAGAATGAAATCTGCTAGAAGCTATTAAAAAGAAACTTCATCTTTGTCTCAGCAATCCCACAGACAAAGATGCTGACACGTGTGGCTCACTACAGTGATGTAACCTACAACACTGTTTCCACTGGCCCAAAACAACATGCCTACTTATTAGTGATGGTTATCGAGTAAATTATGGTGCAGCAACCATGACAACACTACGAATTAGTTGTATATCTACTATCAGAGCAAAGTTCTTGAGGTATAACAACATTTGTGTTAGATGCACATGTAACTATGTCGACCAGTCTTATGCTTACTGTCTATTCCATGCTCACCTAAGTGTTTGCAAGTTAGTATGGTTCTGTTTATGCACACTTGATTAACAACATTTTATACACTTACATATGTGGATTTTTATAAACTCAAGCTTTTAAAGTCTTACAAACATAATTGCACAGGCTTTCTCATGGGGTGAGGAGAAGCCTGTGCAAGTTGGGGTCACCATGGGTCAGTGCTCCTCTCTGAACAGGTCTTCTCATTGGCCAGGCAGGATTCTAAGAACATCTGACCAGATTTGTGATCTTGGGCAAGTGTTTACCATGTCTGTGCTTTGATTTGCTCGTATGTTTCACAACAATGATCATGATGATAAAAAAGTAATAAACATAATATCTACCTCATAAAAATACTGTGAGGATTAAATGAATTAATGCATTCAAAATGCTTATAGAAGTGTCTTTTATTTCATACTCAATAAACACTACCTATTAAAATATACATGTCTGATGATAACTTTTGCCCTTTCTCCTTCCAAAGTTCAATGAGACAGCATATGTCAAAGTGACTCATCAACTGTAAGATGATGTTAACTTATTATCATCCTAAAAAACTATGTATTCTGGCAAATTATATTTATTAATTGATCTGATTTTCATTATTTCCTTTCTTTAAAAAAACTACGAAGTATTAGAAGAAATTTTAAATTCAAGTACTCAAGAAACTTGAGTATTTGAAACTCTTTCAGCCTATAATTGAAATGTATTTAATTTCCATCAATATCTGAACCAAAACACATTCCTTCCTCCTGTCGGGTTACTGGAAACTGCGTTTTATCAAGTGACATCTATGGCTGCCTTCATGACTCACTGAGGAGTCCAGCTCTTGGCTTATGGCAAAACAGTCTCACCTAATCCCTGCAGATGTGCCCAGAGGTTTTCCCTCACCCAGCCCTGGCTTTAATGTCACTTGGCTGCCTGGGAGGCTTTGGTGTCACAAAGCCACACCATTGCTGGGCTCTCTCTGTTTCTTGACATGCCACCATTAACTTTATTATTCTTTTCTTTTTCTTTAGTTTTTTTTCTCTTTTGTAAGGAGATATAATCTCCAAACCTTTCGTGTTATGAAGCAGGAGTTTTCCCCAAACACTGCTTTCTCATCTCCAGATATCTACTCCTAGCAGAATGTGCAGCTTAAAATGAACTTGGGTGCCTATTTTTCTGAATGAGCAGACGTAGCCCACAATGTTCTCAAGCTCAGGGACTATCTTAGGGAGTGACTCAGAGGCTTGGGCGCTTCCTCCAGCCTTGCCTTCCTTCCCCGGTCTGGCACCCCAGTCTTCTTGGCCTTTCTATCAGAAGCCTAGCTATGAATACTGTTAGGGCTTAAATTGTGTTCCCCCAAAAAGATATGTTCTAACTCCCAGTGGCTCAGAATATGGCCTTATTCAGAGACATTGCAAATATAATAAGCTACGATTCATATAGAGACATTGCAAATATAATTAGTTACGATGACATCATAATGGAGTAGGATCGGCCCTTAAACTACTGGGACCAGTGTCCAGGTAAGAAGAGAAGTGACACAGATATACAGAGAGACGTACAAAGTGGAAGGCCATGTGAAGACAGAGACTGGGATTGGAGTGGTGCTGCCGAGGACAGGAAGCACACAGAGCTCCACCAACCTGAGGAGGTAGGAAGGTGGGAAGGATCTTCCCCCAGGGGCCTTTGTTGTTGGAATTCTGGCCTCCAGAACTGGGGAGGGTTAAACAGATGTTGTTTTAAACCACTCAGTTCGTGGAATTTTGCTCTGACAACCTTAGGACAGACATCATTACTTTTTCCCAGGGAACTCCTAAGTCCATATGCAAAACGTTAAGTACCCACAAATGTGTCGGGGCAGGGCTACCTCCTAACCCCGGTTTCCAGCTCTAACGAGGTGCTGCCACCACTGACCTCTTTCTTCAAGCTTTGATTGGGAAGGAACCTCTATACACAGTTTGACAGGCGAGGTTACAAAATCTTTAAACTATATTGTAGGGTAATGTAAAGTTCCATACAAGAAAAAAGCAGATAGAAATCAAGTTTTCTTTTTTAATTTTCCCACAGTCCAGTTTTAGCAGTGTGGATTAATTTGTTTGATGGAAATGTTGAAATTTATTTAAAGACAAAAACATACCTACATGTAAATATGTTCCTCCATATTTAAAAGCCAATATTAATAATTTTTACATGACAGTTTGTGCCCCCTGTGACACTAATAATTGATATATAAATTTGTATAGAAAGTGTGACGACATTAGCACCTTTCTGGTTGATTACTCACCTCTGTGAATCCCCGCTGCTGTGTGCGGAGGTCCTGCCAGGCACAGATGGCGGCAGGAAGGAAGAGATTAGATGCAGAGGCAGGAAGAGTAATTTGTTGGGCTTGTCCTGAAAAAGAGGAGAAGAGCAGGAATGAGAGAGGAAGAAGGGGAGGCCCTCTGCGTGTGGGCAAGGCTGAACAGAGAGAAATCTGTGCCAGAGATGAGGCCAGAAAGGGCCGTACAGAATCAGAGTGCTGAACACACAGTTGTCTGAGTTAAATGCTCTGATGTAACTTCCTGTACCCATCATCTCTGTGTACAGCAATTCCCTCCTGCAAATCTTAAGAAAGATCTACCATGCTTAGGAAGACTTTGGATGAAGGATTGGGTACTGGACTTAGTGCCTGGGTGACAAAATTATCTGTACATCAAACCCCCCTGACAGAGTCTACCTACATAATATCGGTTTAACCCTCCCAGTGCTGGAGGCCAGAAGTCCAACATCAGAGGCCCCTGGGGGAAGATCCTTCCCACCTTCCTACCTCCTCAGGTTGCTGGAGCTCTGTGTGCTTCCTGTCCCCAGCAGCGTTGCTCCAATCCCAGTCTCTGTCTTCACACGGCCTTCCTCTTTGTGCGTCTCTCTGTATATCTGTGTCTCTTCTCTTCTTACCTGGACACTGGTCCCAGTAGTTTAAGGGCCGATCCTACTCCATTATGATGTCATCTTACTTAATTATATTTGCATTGTCTCTATGTCTACATAAGGTCACATTCTGAGCCACTGGGGGTTAGTACCTGCATATGTACCCCCGAGCCTAAAATAAGTTTTTGTTTTTAAGAAAAAAGATATTGAAGAAGAGATGAGACCACACATTTGCATGAACAAGGGAAAGGGGAAGTTCTAGAGATACATGCTCTACCAGCAGCTGCTCTCTAGGGGAGTTTGCTGAGCTCTGGGGCAAGGGAAGAAATGAGGACCTCTTCAGTGCCTAGAATTGGAGGCTAAGACACATTTTCACAGTCCGGAGGGGCAAGAGAGCTTCAATAACATGTTGAAAGAGATTTGTAAACATATCACTGATCTTAGATATATTTGGGGAGAATAATATTACTCTTACTGTGGCAATATATACATACTTTATTCCAATAAACTGTTTACCTAAAAATGATGAAAAGGTACCATTTTAATTCCAATTTGATTATTTGATCAATAAAGTGATGGGACACTTTCTGGAATTAAAATTAATCATTTTTAGGTATGCAGGTTATTGGAATAAAGTACATTCGCATTGTTAAGCAATCATCCTCACTATCCATCACTAAACTTAAATTTAGTTTTCCCAGCTGAAACTCTGTACCCTTCAAAGAATAATTCCTACTCTCAGCTCTTCCTAGCTCCTGACAAGCACCGTTCTACTTTCTGCCTCTATGAATCTGACAACTCTAGGTATCTCCAATAAGGGGAATTATAAGTTATTTGTCCTTTTCTGTCAAGCTAGTTTTACTTAGCATAATGTTCAAGGTTTATATATGTGGTGGCGTGTGTCAGAATACCCTTCCTTTTTAAGGTTATGTAATATTACAATGCATGCATATACCACATTTTGCTTATTCATTTATACACTGATGGGTATTTGAGTTGTTTCAATCTTTTGCTTATTATGAATAATGTTGCTAACAACACTGACACAAATATCTGTTTAAATACCTGCTTTCAATTATTTGCACTAGATACCCAGAGGTGAAACTGCTATGTTTAACTCTTTGAGAAACCTAGACATATTTATTTAACTGTAATTATTCTTAGCTCTTACATTTTCTAGAGGCTTTTCTTGAACATATGTTAGCACACATTTTTAATAGATACCCATAGAATCATATTTGAGATTGGAAAAGATTTTCTTTTTTTGTTGAAAGTGAGTGCCCTGTTGCCCAAGCTGGTCACTGCAACCTCTGCCTCCCAGTTCAAGCAACTCTCCTGCCTCAGCCTCCCAAGTAGCTGGGATTATAGGCGCCTTCCATCACGCCCAGATAAATTTTTTGTATTTTTAGTAGAGATGAAGTTTCACCATGCTGGCCAGGCTGGTCTCGAACTCCTAACCTCGTGATCCGCCTGCCTCAGCCTCACAAAGTGCTGGGACTACAGGCATGAGCCACTGCGCCTGGCCAGAAGCTAGATTTATATTAACTTATAAAATATACAGTGATTTCTTTCTCTGAAAATGTAAACAGATAATAGACAAAAGACAAGACTATATTTAGCAGTTTTTATTTGCCCCTAAAATCTCTGGTGATCAATGCTGGTAGGGAGAAAAAAAAAATTGATGCTTTGTCTTTTTTTGCATACATGTTAAAAGCTAAACATGTCATAGACAAAAAATGTACTTTGAGAGTTCTATTATTTAATATTGGAAACAAGATACTGACAGATATAAATAGATTTATGTTTTCAAAATGTATATTAACATGAATAAATTGACGGGACACTTAATTTTCAACATGTTTTGAAGTTCTTCAAAATGGTACTAAAGAGACTTATGAGTGTATAAAATTCATCACTCTACCTCCTTGAAAACACAGTCCCTTTTAATTTTTCTTTTTGTAACCCAATACGGAACTCTGAGAAATTAAAAAAGTTCTGATCATAATAGTGATTTGATATTTCTATCCTCTCCAGAAAATTTTATAAGCATCCCTGTGGCATAGCAGATGCCAATGTTGATTTCACAGAGCGCCACACAGGTAGCTTGTTAAAACTGTAGATTTCTGGGTCTATTCACTTATAGATGATTCTGATCCAATGGCTCTGCTCTGGGATTCATTCATTTTAAACACATCAGGTGATTTTAATACAAATAGTCACCAAATTGAAATGGAAAACATCACTCCAGAAGTATAGGCATCCGCATTTCTTTCATGATTGATTGACTTATTTATTTATTTATTTATTTATTTATTTATTTATTTATTTTGAGATGGAGTTTCGCTCTTGTTACCCAGGCTGGAGTGCAATGGTGCGATCTCGGCTCACTGCACCTCTGCCTCCTGGGTTCAGACAATTCTCCTGCCTCAGCCTCCTGAGTAGCTGGGATTACAGGCACGCGCCACCATGCCCAGCTAATTTTTTGTGTGTTTTCAGTAGAGACGGGGTCTCACCATGTTGACCAGGATGGTTTCGATCTCTTGACCTCGTGATCCACCTGCCTCCGCCTCCCAAAGTGCTGGGATTTCAGGTGTGAGCCACCGCGCCCGGCCCATGATTTATTTTTAACTCCACTTGTCGGGAAGAAAATGTCTCAGTAATTTATCACAACAGGATATGTAAATTCTCATGCTTGAGTTTTCACTGTTCACATTGACTCTAGTCTTGTAATATTTTCTACTAAAAACCAATCTCCTTTTCTGTCCACTGACTCCAACTCAGATTAGTTTCAGAACTCATGTTGTGAATTTTTTATTGCCAAAAATTCCCGTCTTGCTCTCATCCTGGCTTTAGCAAAACGTGGTAGGGGTATCAAGTCTTTCTTTTGCCTAGAATTAGGTGACCATACATATGTAGCCAGAAGATTACTTTTAAAATTTTTCTGAATATTAAATTCTAAAGTGGATAAGATACTGAAAGATTCTGGCATATCATGTTTGAACTGGGACTAACCCACGCATATCAAGGCATAGAGTCACTGTACTTATGACCAACATCTCAGGGCTGAGTACATTTTTAAATGATGCAAAGGTTTTTTTCAAAAATATTCTTTTCTCGTAAGTTTAAGGTTAATTTAAAAATATTTAATCAGCATTGACAATCAAAATCATGAGGTTTTCCTTTGCATTTTTCCAACAGATCTTGTTCTTTTTCTGGCATCCTTTTCTTCTAACATTTATTAAGCAGAAGTTCCTTTTTAGTCTTCCAAACCTTTTCCATCCCCACCTTCAGTATCCATTTTCTCTTGTGTTTGATCTTACATTGTACTGGAATGTCAATGGACCCACCCTTGTTTTCATTTTTCACTAAAATGCATGGATCACAGAGGAAAAAGGAAGTGAGGGAAGCTGTGGGCAGGGGGGTTTGAGTTCCTAGGCAGGAATAAAAAGGAATATAACTCCTCTTAGGAAGGGGTCCTTGGTGACAAAAAGAGCAAGGTTAAAACAACACCTTTCCCTCTCCGCAAACCACATGTACCACTGATGTAAAATTACTGTTTCCAAGGAGGCCACCTGCAGCAAGCGCAATCAGAGGCAGGCCAAGTACTTCTACCTGTGCTTTCTGCAAAGAGGGCACATGGAGGTTTATCAGGACGTTCATTGGGTCATATTAGTTGGCTATGAGGAAGAGTTTTTGTCATCTCTCTTAAGTCATATCCAAGTCACAGCTCCAGAGGACTAGACTCAGAAGAGGAAGGGTTGGAGAATATATGTTTAAAGACCTTTTGTTTGACTGAGAGGGTAGAGGAAAACGAGCAGATGATGCCCCTTCCCTTTAGTCCCAAGGTTATTTGTGAACCCAAAGGTTGGGAAGACCCACTCAAGATGGGATGTTTTCACACTGAAAAACCGTAGACTCTATGCAAGGAAGAAGGAGACTTGATAAGCTGTAGTTACAGTTGGTGAATGAGATAAACTACCCTGATGGTACTCTATCAAGTTCAGATTGTTGAATTATCAAGTTCAGATTGTTGAATTAATGGGTGTCCCGCTGTGTGTATGTGCAGGTACATATATGTACTGTTTTGCTTAAATGCAAGTGGAAGCTAATTCAACACATGAAATCAGAAGTCAACACACTTTTCCCTAAAGTTAGCAATTTTTAGGATTTGGTGGTCATACTGTCACATTTTCCTCTCTTTTCTTTTAACAAGGTTTTAAAAGTGGAAAAACAATTATTAGACTGAGGGTCACAATAAGGTAAGCTTCAGGTTGAATTTGGCAGTCGGGCAGCCCTTTTGTCACCCTTGTTCTAAACGCTGCAATTTTCTCACTATAACTTGAACATATTTATATATAAATACATATCAATATGATTCATTTTTACATAATTTTGTAGTATCTTGATTTATAGATTTATAGGTTTCATTGACAAAATTATTTAACAAGTTATTCACTGATGGATGTATATGCATATATATATATATATATATATATATATATATGCGCGCATGTGTGTGTGTGTGTGTGTGTGTGTGTGTGTGTGTGTAGTCTTGCTCTGTTGCCCAGGCTGGAGTACAGTGGTGTGATCTCCACTCACTGCAATCTCCACCTCCTGGGTTCAAGAAATTCTGCCTCAGCCTCCTGAGTTGCTGGGATTACAGATGCCTGCCACCATGCCCAGCTAATTTTTGTATTTTTAGTAGAGATGGGGTTTCACCATGTTGGCTAGACTAATCTCAAACTCCTGACCTCAATGATCCACCTTCCTTGACCTCCCAAAATGATGAGATTACAGGCATGAGTCACCACGCCCAGACCTCACTGGTAAGTATTTAAGTGGTTCTCATTTTTGTCCTAGCAGAAAGTTACAAATCATTTTTCTTGGTTTGAGAAAACTACAGGTGATATGTTTATTTATTCATTTCTTTTAAACACAGATATTTAGTAGTGGTTAAGTAGAAAATAGAATCCATGTTCAGACTATCCCTGGCACCCACTAGAATGTGATGGGTCAGAGACCAGATGGACAAGTCACTGGCCGTTCTGTGTTTTAGTTTTCTCATCTTTAAGTAAGTGGAGAAAAAAAAAAGTATTATGTCAATGAGTGATATGAGGATTAAGTATATTTATATAAAAAGAGTATAAATTATAAGTAACCTGGTAAGAATTAGCATATTTTAATATTATTTATTTAATTGTATATTTCTATGCTTTTCCAATAAATATACAGTAGAATTTTAAAATAATAAAAACAACTTTAAAAAATTAAGAATTATACTTCCAGCACACCTCAACAACAAACTTAAAGATTAATATTTTAACATTCATAAATTTTATGTATAGTTATATATATACATGTATATATTTGTATAACAATTTACATAAAAAATCAAAACAGCTATAGCATGTGCAAAAAGGAGTAAAATATAATTAAAATATTTCAGTACAAAAAAAATCAGTCCTGAAGACCTGTATTTTGCTTGTTATCTCCACATTGCCCCTGACTAACAGAATTATATCCACTGGCTGACAAATAATTAGATGTCCCTGCATCTAATTGCTGAGAAAATTAGGGAGTTCTGCCTAGACCATACATACATTTTCTGTAAGAGAAATTCTAAGCATGCATTTGGGGGACTATGTCATTCTACTATTGCTTTAGATACATGGCAGTGTTCTTTCAGACTAAGCATTAATTGAAAATTCACTTAAATTACTTTTATTCTAAAGAATTTTTTTTTCTGTATTTTGGAGAATGACTCATACCACAGAGAACCACTTTTTGGAATAATAGCCACTTACATTCACAACATCCTATGATAGTCAAAATTCCAGTCAACTTTCTAGAGTAAGAGATTGTATTTCCTTTATTTTTGGACGGAGACGAAATGTATCCTTCCTTCTGTGCTTCAAGAGGGACTCTCAGGCTCCTGCTTATGAATTGCATGTTTTGCTGTCAGCAAAACTTTAGTTGCTGAAATATTCATACAAGATCCTGGACTTGTGTTGCAGTGATTCACATGAGGGGGAAAGGATAGATGTTATTTGGAACGTAGGGGTGAACTTGGGCTCAAGTAAAGCTTTGGCACTGATTTTTAACTTCGAGGAAAGCCCAAGATAATGGAAGATCGTTTTTCCTGGTTAGGGCACTGAATTGCAAAGCTGGGCTCTGAGTGAGCTGCCCAGTTGTAGTTCCTGATGCAGAAGTTTCTTGCAAAAGGCAGCAAGGAAAATCAATATTCAGTTGATGCCAAGAATTGAAACACTGCCCCGTCCCCATCATACGTGGTCTTCACTTTGCCCGGCGGTCTGGGGGCAGCAGGGAACTTCATCGCAAGCAGCTGTGCTGCACCTGGCATCTGAATCCCAAGATGACATTGGCCCTGACTTCATTCCCTTCCAGCCAGTCCCAGTGTTGGACGCTCACTGCTGAAATTTATAAAAGGTGACATCTAAACGCCTGAAGACACTGTTTGTCTGTGTTTATAAATACCTACACGTGCCTGTGTGAACAGTGTGGATACAACAGGGACGAGACAGCCAAACACCTGCTTTCACCATGCTGTACAATTCCACTTGGCGTTCCAGGATTTTGCCGGGAGTGTTTTAGAATCAGTTCCTTCCACAGTTTTATATTTATGCTTCAGTGCCACCATTATTAGAAACACCTGAAGTCTAACTGAAGCATTGCTTTATTTCCCCTGCTCCCCTTTAATTGAAAAAGATGTTGCGAAAAAGGAATACTTTATTGAAGACAAACCTGTGTTCCCTGCTAATGAGCCAATTCCCTTGTCACCCCTGCCAGGGAAGAGGCTACCATTGTGCGTTTGCAGGAGTTAAGATACTAGAGAGGGAAAAATGTTACCAGTGAAATATTGAACGTCTAACAGCAGCAGACATCATACACAAGTTTTGTCCTTAAAGGTAGCTGGAATGTGAGTAAATGTGCATCGTCCTGGTATCACAAGACAAATTTTGAAAATTTCTAGAGCGTAGTCTTTATACATCCCCTTCACCAATTTAAAGACACATACACTTGAGTTTTTGCTTTTGTGCAATTCGACTTCCCTAGTCTAGACCCCAGAGAAACCTCCTGAGCACATATGTAAAGATGAGCCTGGGAGTGTCACATGCAGCAACCTTTACGCTAATGGTGAGCAGGCAGATGGCGGAAAACTTAGTGAGAAAAACCCAGGCCTCTCTGGGAAAAAGACAAGACTGTATTAATTTTCACAGCTCTCATCTGGAGGAGGGGCTAGAGCCGCTACTCTGCTGGTGCCTTCTAGTTTCTGTCTCTGGATTCCTAGGAAAAGACTTTCCTATTCTCTTCCTATCCCTTCCCCTAGTAGCTCTTTTCTACTGACTTTTATTTAAAACTACCTGGAAAGCTTTTTCTTGCAGGGAGTGTGTTTATCATTGTACCTATGGTGTGAAGATCACAAAAGAGAAATGCAAGGGCCTACAATAAATGCTACAGGAACCCAGAGGTGCATGAGGGCCCCTGGGAGCTAACAGATGAAATTACCCCTTAGTCCCTGACCCAGCCAGGCTTCCACACTGGCAGCTGCATGCCTCATGATTCTTGGACCAGATACATTGGGATGGCCCTGGCAAGTCCTCTGGTTTAAGGGACAAGTACATTCTGGGGAGAGGCACATGTCTCCTCTGGCCATGCAAATGTAAAGATGGGGTGAAGGAGAATAGATTTGGTTAATCCAAACAGTGGGAAGCTGAAAGGTCTGTGACACTTATCTCTGAATGCCATCGTTAAGACAGTGTGGCGATTCCTCAAGGCCTTAGAAATAGAAATTCCATTTGACCCAGCAATCCCATTACTGGGTATATACCCAAAGGACTATAAATCATTCTACTATAAGGACACATGCACACGAATGTTTATTGCAGCACTGTTTACAATAGCAAAGACCTGGAATCAACCCAAATGCCCATTGATGATAGACTGGATTGGGAAAATGTGGCACATATACACCATGGAATATTATGCAGCAATCAGAAATGATGAGTTCGTGTCGTTTGTAGGGACATGGATGAATCTGGAGAACATCATTCTCAGCAAACTGACACAAGAACAGAAAATGAAACACCACATATTCTCACTCATAGGCGGGTGATGAAAAATGAGAACACATGGACACAGAAAGGGGAGTACTAAACACTGGGGACTATTGGGGGGAAAAGGGGAGGGCCAGTGGGAGGGGGAGGTGGGGAGGGATAGCCTGGGGAGAAACGCCAAATGTGGGTGAAAGGGTGAAAGCAAACAGAACGCACTGCCCTGTGTGTACCTACGCAACTGTATTGCATCCTCTGCACATGTACCCCAAAACCTAAAATGCAATTAAAAAAAAAAAGATTCTTTTCAGCTGTCGGGGTGTGGACAATCATTGTAATGGGGTGTTTGCTGTGTGTATGTTTTAATTGCAATTATTCATTTTAAGCTGTTTAAAATTTGACTTTTTGTTTCCAGAAGGGTCAGCAGATAAGGCTGCTGAAACTGTGCAAAAACCATAAAATATCATTAAATCACCTTGGCTTGCTCTAATGAAGAGGTGTTTCTTGTTTGTTTGTTTTTTGTTTTGTTTCGTTTTGTTTTTAAGAAAGAAAGAAAGAGAAAGAGAAAAGGGGGAGAGAGAACAGGAGTCTTGCTCTATTGCCCAGGCTGGAATGCAATCTAGAAATAGGTATTAAAAACCTCTTTTATGCTGATTGATGATTGTGCTTAACAGCAGAGACAGGAAGGAATAAGGAAAGAAAATAACAAACAAACAGCCAACCAATGTTTCATTTAAATCTGTGAAATGCTGTGCAAGTGCTGAAGAGTGATTTGCTTCCATTTATGTAGTCACTTTCAAAATAGGTGTAATGTGATACTAAAAAAAAAAATGTATGTTCTGTGGACCTGGGGTGAAGAATTCACTGAGTTTACTTGTTTGCGGTCTGAGTTCAAATCATAAATGTCTCTGTTAATTTTCTATCTCGTTGATCCGTCGAATATTAACAATGTGGTGTCAAAGTCTCCCGCTATTAGTGTGGGAGTCCAGGTCTCTTTATAAGTCATTGAAAACTTGTCTTATATATCTGGGTGCCCCTATATTGGGCACATATATATTTATGATCATTGACTCCTATTGTTGTATTGATCTTTTTATCATTATGTAATGTCCTTCTTTGTTTCTTTTAGTCTTGGTTACGATTGTAGTCTATTTTGTCAGAGACGAAAGTTACAACTCCTGGTTTATTTTATTTTTTTTGTTTTGTTTTTCTTTCCTCTCCATTTGATTGGTGAGTCTTCCTTCAACCTTTTGTTTTGAGTCTTTGTGTGTCCTTGCTTATGAGATGGATCTGGATACAGAGTGCTGATGTGTTTTGACTTTTTATTCAGTTTGTGTGTCTATGTCTTTGATTGGGGCATTTAATCCATTTAAATTTAGGATTAATATTGATATATGTGAGTTTAATATTGTCGTTTAATGCTGGCTGGCTATTTTGCCCATTAGTTGATATAAATACTTCATTATGGAGATACTCTTTATCTTTTGGTAAGTTTTTGGGATGATTGATACTGGTTGTTCCTTTCTGTGTGTAGTGCTTCTTTCAGAAGCTCTTGTAAACCTGGCCTGGTTGTGATGAAATCTCTGAGTGCTTGCTTGTTCATGAAAAATTTTATTTTTCCTTCATTTATAAAGCTTAGTTTGGCTGGATATGAGATTCTGGGTTGAAAATTCTTTTCTTTGAGAATATTGAATATTAACCCCCACTCTCTTCTAGCTTGTAGGCTTTCTGCTGAGAGATCTGCTGTAAGTCTGATAGGCTTCCCTTTACGGGTAACCTGACCTTTCTCTCTAGCTGCCCTTAGAATTTTCTCCTTTATTTCAACCCTGGTGAATCTAACAATTATGTGTCTTGGGGTTGTTCTACTTGAGGAATATCTTTGTGGTGTTCTCTGTATTACCTGGAGATGAGTACTGTCCCACCTTACTAGGTTAGGAAAGTTTTCCTGAATAATATTCTGAAGAATATTTTCCAGCTTAGATTCATTCTCTTCATGACATTCAGGTACACCTATCAAACGTAAATTAGGTCTTTTCACATAGTCCCATATTTCTTGGAGACTTTGCTTATTCCTTTTTACTTTTTCTTCTCTAATCTTGTCTTCTCATTTCACTTCATTAAGTTGGTCTTCGACTTCTGATATCCTTTCTTCTGTTTGATCAATTCGATTTTTAAAACCTGTGCATACTTCTCAGAGTTCTCCTATAGTATTCTTCAGTTCCATTAATTCACTTATATTCCTCTCTAAATTGTCTATTCTCGTTAGGATTTTGTCAAATCTTTTTTCAAAGTTCTTAGTTTCTTTACATTGGGCTAGAACATGTTCTTTTAACTCACAGAAGTTTTTTATTACCCACCTTCTGAAGCCTGATTCTGTTAATGGAATGCACTCATTCTCCATCAGGGCTTGTTCCCCTGTTGATGAGGAACTGTGATCCTCTGTAGAGAGAGAGGCATTCTAATTTTGAGCATTCTCAGTCTTTTCACGCTAGTTTCTTCCCATCATTGTTAATTTATAGACCTATTGTCTTTGTAATTACCAACTTTCAAATTAGGTCTCTTGGTGGACATCCAACTTGTTAATTCCCAGGGCCGAAATGTGAGCAACCCACTGCACTGGCTAAAACAGCAGCATCAAGATTCTTGGTGCTTTTCTGTCCAGGAGTCTCATCTGGCTTCCCTCCTGAATCCCTTCTTCAATCAGCTCCAAACGTCAACCAAAAGGGGAAGCAGTTCCGCTTACTCTGCACCAAGAACCGCTGCGCCAGGGCACCGGCAAAACCACAGTGCTAGCTGCAAGAGTCGCGCTGGTGACCCGTGGGGCTCCTCCACTGGGAATCTCCTGGTCCTTGAGCAACAAGAATTCGTCTGAAAGAGTGCCGTCCTCTTGTTCTCTGTGCTTTCACTGGGAGCTACAAGCCTGAGCTGCTAGTGATCGGCCATCTTGGATCTCTCTCTATCCATCTTTCTGAATAGGTGGTTTTAACCTCAGACACAGGGCTGAAGATTCATGCATAAATTTATGATACCAAATAGGAGCTTGTGCTATAAAAATCCAAAATCAATGAAAATTGAAAACTACAATGTTATAAACATTCATCAGGAATTATTGAGAAAAATGTTAGTGTATTTTATGTCTGACAAAAGGTGAGAAACACATTTCCAGGTAGAAAAGTAACTAAGATTATTATTAAGACATCATGGAAAACATTCAGCCAAATTTGAAGTGAATTTGTAATAGTACTAAACAAAGCAGTAAGAACTTTCTATTTATTAATTTCTGGTGATGGCCTATTTCCTCCCATAGTAATATTGTATGATGTGTTCATTTATGTTTGTTTGATAAGATTAGGGTAGGTTTAAAGAAAAATCAACCTTTTTTTTTTTTACAAAATTACAGACAGCTAGGATTTGCAACTATACAGTAGTAAAGGCGAATACTAACAATTTTCAACTCTCTTTGCTTAAGTTCAGACACAATACTGTTGTGTCTAAAAACAACAATATTGTTGGGGATAAAAATATTTAGTTTTTAAAATGTGCATCTAGTAGTGATTATGGCCTGTACTGTGAGCTGATTAATTTGACATAAAAATGAGAATGCTATTCCTGGTGTAAATGGTGCTTTTCCTATAAATGGAAAGAGAAAAGAGGTGTTTCAATTTTCTTTTATGCCCAGCTGGTAATTCTTTCATTAAAAACACCAATTTATTTGTCTACACTAATTTTCCTGCAAAGCTGTTTATTTTACTATTATTTAATGAAAAGTGCTCCTTTTAATAATTTGTAGAGTCTTCTCTGTAAGGCAAGAGAGAAATGAGTTACTTGGATGGGATAATCCTGGGCATGTTGCTAGGGATCCCAAACCTGAAGTTCAGTATTGAAGGTGACCTTCCTGTGTGGAGATGGAAAGTGGACTAAGGATTATGCCTATTAAGTGGCTGCTGAACTCTAACTTTTTTGAATGTGACTTGCCATGTTGGATTTTGTACAGCAGAAAAAACATGACATTCGCAATTATCTGCTCTCTAACTTTTCAAGTTCCTTTTAAATCAATCAAGCCATATTACCACCAATTTAGAGTAAAAATGTTATTAGGTCATTTACTCAGTGAAGAATTCTATAAAATTAGTTTCTAAATATCAACAATTTGAAAAAAAGCAAAGCATGATCATCCATTGAATGTACTGAAGAAAACCTTCTCAATTTGATTATTTTTAGAAGTTTGCTTGATCTGCACTATCGCTGTCCCACCATGTAACTGCTCACTTGTACATCTGCCATTTTTTTCTTTATTTGAGAAAGTGTCCCACTCTTACTCTGTTTCCCGGGGTGGAGTGCAGTGGTGCAATCACAGCTCACTGCCAGGTTCAAGCCATCTTCCTACCTCATCCTCCTCAGTACCTGGAACTACAGACATAAGCCACTGTAGCTGGTTCCATTTTTTTTTTTTTTTTTTAAGTTTAATGACACTGGAGCTGTCATCTACCTCTGTTCATTTCTGTATCTCAGAGAACCAATAATCAGAATGAGCCGGCTGGTTAGAAAACCACAAACTACAGTTCAAAACCCAAATAGATGGGTCCAAAGATATGAAATCATTTAGTCAAGGGCCAAAGGGTGTCAATGAGAGAAAATACTCAAGGGGAATTGAAAGCATTTGGCTGACAAGTTCCTGAACTAAGGCTCAGCCCTTATGGGCTGTCTTGGTAGGGTACTTTCTGGATGGTGGTGGGAAAATTAGCTCCTGGAGGAGTTGCTCCTCCAGCCCCCTGGATGGGCTGGAGGAGCTTGGCAAACCTCGGTCACTGGGACAGATCTCAGCAGGGCTCGAAGTGAAATCAAGTAACTGGCTCTTTGAGAATCACCCAAATCAATCAATAGTGATCAATGATGCTTCATTTCCAGACTGCTGACTGCTTCCTGTGTGATCCTGGATTACTGAATGAGTGGGAGAGCCCCAGAGATCCATTTTCCATTGCATGGCTTGTCATGTGGTGACAGAGCTTGTATGACTTATGTTACAACATGATTGAACTTAGACCTGTGATTCCTGAAGATGGGGTTTTCAGGTGTCATCTTCATGAGTGTTCTATTGAAATTGTATAGAGCAGTGCTTGCCAATGGAAATGTCATTGAAGCCAGTTATGTAATTTTAAGTTTCCTAGTAGCTACATTCAAAAGTTAAACACATAAGCGATTACCTTTTTTAGGACATTTATTTAATATAGCATAATGAAAATATTATTTCAGCATGTCTCTGGCCACATTGCAAGTATTCACTGAGCACATGTGGCTCAGGGTAACATGTTAGAAGCACATAATATTTACTTTAATTAGATCTAATATTTTTTACTTAAAAATTTTTTTGAATACATGCCCCAATAAAGCTGGGGAAAAGAAAGATTTTATTCCAACTGTCAAAATCTACTTTTCAGGGATCCACTCCAAGGGAGTCACCATTCCTTCATGTTATTATTAAATAGGTTCTCCATAAAAAAAGCTATCTTTGGTGAAAAAAATTAGACTCTAGAAGTGATATTTTGCCAGCAACATCTCCCGATGAACTCAATGTGGCTATGGAAATTCCAATTCCCTATCTGGGGCCAGCTTCAGAAATGAGCTTATTTATGTGCTTCAAATTGACTTATCAACTAATGAACCAAGAAACAATTTTTCTTTTGGCTCTGTTTTACAAGGGTCTTGCTCAAATTTTAAAGGTTATGAAATTTTAGAGTCAACTTTGTTTAATATTTTTCCTATGTAACATATTTGCTTCCCATTAAAATAAAACTTTCTCTACCAATCAGATGTTAGACTTCTGAGCCCTCAGAGAAACTGTACTTGACATGAGCATTACCTCATCTAAATGTATGTTCCCAGTAAACGTGTCATCAAGTGGACTTGATGCCTTAATTTTTTCCTTTTGTAGAAGATGCCTAATGAGTTACTTATGTAAGCATTGTTAGTGAAATTAGGGGGACTAAGGGGAATAAAAAATGTATGGCAATTATGAGCGTTAGAACTGAGCACAGTCATTACTGCAGCACCTGATGCCGGCATTTCAGGGCAAACCAAGTAGTCTCTTCAGAATAAAAATGAGGTAAATAGACTTTAATTTTTCACTCTGAATGGAAATTTTTATATTGTCAGAAAAATAATAAGTTTAAGGTGATGAACATGTGTTTTTCCTACCATTTATCTTTATCTACTAAAATAAAATAGAATATCCATTTGTGGAATACTTAAACTCATCTTAGATGATACCAGTGATACATGTACCAGATATGGAAAAATCTGAATGAAGCAATTAAAGTTAGTTATAGAAAGCTCTATATCTCAGAAAGAATGTTTTTTTCTCCTGAAATTCCTTTAAAATGATGTAAGAAGTCATAATTCTCATAATAAATTCTGAAAAGTAAGAAAATTAAAGCATGAAATTAGAAAGAAGTCTCAGCCTGCTTGCCTTGTCCACAGTCATTTTCCATTTTTCAATTGTCTCTGCCACGTTCTAGCATGACCCCTCACAGTGTTTCAGCTCAAAGTTAGCCTCTGCTACGTCAGGGGCTCTCAGTGCTGACCCTGTTGTCATTCTAGCCAGATAATACTGTGTTGTAGAGACCTGGTCTGTGCATTGTAAGACGTTTATCAGCAGCCCTGGTGTCTACTTACCAGATACTAATCACATCCACATCCAGTTGTGACAACCAAAAACATCTCTAGATATCGCCATAGGCCCCTCGGGAAGGAAATCACCCCCAGTAGAGAACAGATGGTCTAATGTCTTGCCTCTCAGATTGTACATGTTATACTGTTCCTTGGTGCCAATGTCAGCTCTCCTCTTAGTTTGATTTTCTTTCTTATGTAGAATTAAATTTGCTCCTTTCCAATAAATTTAAACACACTGTCTATTTCAGCCTGACCTTCCCCTCAGGTTGTCATCCAGGGGCAGACAACATGGGGGGCATATAAGTGGTTGGGACTCTGGACAGGAACAAGAGTAAATTGCTTGGCGTTATCATAAAGCCCTGAACAGAGGCAATGTCTGGAACTGGAAGCCAAGGTGTAAATGTGGAGAATTACTACTCTTCTAGAATAGGCTGGTTGGCAATCTCTTACACGGGATTTTTGAGTACTATCACCAAACTCTGGGTTAAACTTCACCATATGTCTTTTTCCAACTTGCCAAAGGCGTATTTACTATTTAAAAAGGGAAATAAACAGAACAGCAAGAAGAGTAAAAGACTCTGTTGACTGAAATATTAAATAATTAGGTAGTGATTTTTTTTGTAGATTTCCTTCAACTTTCTAAATACACAATTTTGCTGATGAGAATTTTACCTTTCTTTGATGAAAGGCACTAATGCAGATTTCCATGAGTTCTGAAACCTAAATCAAAACAAATATGCAGAAAACCATATATAGGACATCACAGCTGGAATACTCAGAACCAAACGTAACGAGCAATGATAGATGATAGTTGGTGTATCCTCAGAATCGACGTGGACAGCCCAATAGAAAAACCATTTTGAGAAGAGTGGGATAGTGGGCACCTTGTCGGGTCTAAAATGTGATGATCTGGTGTTCTGGAGATTGGTGATGAAAAATCTAAATATTTGTAAATATGCTGTCTTCCTCATTTATGAAAATATTATCATATTATCTTAGAACCAAAGCATGGCCTTAGGAATGAACAAAGGCCATTTGTGTTATTCCTGCTTGAAATCTCCCCCCACCGGCAAAGTTCTCTATTGCCTAGTACAAGAAGACTTAGAAACACATTATTATACATTCAGCCCCTGGACTTTCGGTGTTGACATTATATGAAGTACAAATAGTGCCTAAAAGTTAAAACTTTAAGATTTTATTTTATTAATTAAATAAATTCAGTATGTACCTCAAACTAACAGGTTTTAATTTTAGAAAAAATTACAATGGCATTGGGTTGGATAGGAAAGTGGGAATAAATGTATCATATTTTATGAACTCATTACCCTTTCATCTAAGTAATAATTATCTGATATGGTTTAGCTGTGTCCTCACCTATATCTCCCCATTAATTATAATAATCTCTAAGCCTCAATGATGGGGCCAGGTGGAGATAATTGAATCATGGGAGTGGTTTCTGCCATACTATTCTCATGACAGTAAATAAGTCTCACTAAATCTGATGGTTTTGTAAATGGAAGTTCCCCTGCCCTGCACAAGCTCTCTTGCCTGCCACCATGTAAGAATTGACTTTGCTCCCCATTCACCTTCACCCATGATTGTGAGGCCTCCCCAGCCATGTGGAACTGTGAGTCAGTTATACATCCCAGTCTGACTGGGTAATTTATAAATGAGAGACGTATAACTGACAGTCTCAAGTCCTCATAGCAGCATGAAAATAAACTAGTACATTATTCCAAGTTAATATTTGGTACACATTTAAAATTATGGATAAATTTTCCATAGTGTTGATATCTATTATTAAATGCATTGTTATTTTTATGTCTTGTTTTACTTTTCACATATTTGTTCTTTGAAAGGCTGTAATATTTGATTTTTTCTCTGTTTTTTATATTTTCCCTAATATTGCAAGATCCAGTGCAAACATTGAATTCACATCTCACCTTCTTGCCATTCTTTTTTATTCCTATCAATCACTCTGTGACAGTGCTATTTCATTCAGAAACAGGTAGACAATGAGAGGGTAACCATGTGTTTTAATTTCTAATTTCTTTCTTATATGAGTCTGTGTACTAATTTTTTTTTTGAGACAGAGTCTAACTCTGCTCCCAGGTGGAGTGCAGTGACACAATCACAGCTCACCATAGTCTTCGCCCTGGCAAAAATGATCCTCCCATCTCTTGAGTAGCTGGGACTACAGGGGCATGCCACCATGCCTGGCTAAGTTTTGTATTTTTATGGTAGAGATGCATTTTTGTCATGTTGTCCAGGTTGATCTGCAATCCTAGGCTTAAGTGATCCTTTCATCTTAGCCTCCCAGAGTGGTAGGATTACATACGTAAGTCACTGTGCCTGGCCTGATAGTTCAGTTTTCTTAGCCATATTAAGAATATATCTAGGATCTTAAACTGACATTTTAAGAAAGTTTTTATTCATTTATTCATTAATATGTCAGCTTATTCAAATTAAAATAAAATGTACATTAAATTTATATTAAAAACTAATAATTAGTTAATATATTAGATAATCTGTGACACCTTCTTTTCATGAGTAGGCAGTTACTTGCCAGTGGCAGGGATGGCATTTCTGTTCTGGTGTTGGGAATGGCCCACTGCATGGCGACCGGCAGGCATGCTGGGAGGAAGCAATGTGTCTGGTGAGGCCTCACCAGGAGACTGTCCCTGCTGCTCACTGCACCACCCTGGGAATGCTGCTGAACTTTGTAAAGCATTGGTTTCCAAAACTATATTAAGAGTCCTGTGGAGCTGAGCTATCTCAAGGCATATTCTGTACTTTAAGCTTTCTTATTACTTGGTCCATAAGGAGTAATGGCAGGCTTTAGAAGATGGGTAATAACAAACTTCTCTGAGCTAAAATAACATGTTTTAACCCAATGCAAAGAAACTAAGAAACTTGAAAAAAGGTTAGATGAAATGCTAACTAGAATAACCAGCCTAGAGAAGAACATAAACTACTTGAGGGAGCTGAAAAACACAGCACAAGAACTTTGTGAAGCCTACACAAGTTTCAATAGCTGAGTTGATCAAGGAGAAGAAAGGATATCAGAGATCAAAGATCAACTCAATGAAATAAAAAGAGAAGGCAAGAAAAGAGAGAAAAGAGTAAAAAGAAATGAGCAAAGCCTCCAAGAAATATGGGATTATGTGAAAAGACCTAATATATGTTTGATCGGTGTACCTGAAGAGGATGGGGAAAATGAATCCAAGCTGGAAAACACTCTTCAAAATATTATCCAGGAGAACTTCCCCAACCTAGCAAAGCAGGCCAACGTTCAAATACAGGAAATAGAAAGAACACCACAGAGATACTCCTCAAGAAGAGCAACCCCAAGGCACATAATTGTCAGTTTTACCAGGGTTGAAATGAAGGAAAAAATGCTAAGGGCAGCCAGAGAGAAAGTTTGGGTCATTCACAAAGAAAAGACAATAAGACTCACAGAAGATATCTTGACAGAAATCCTATAAGCCAGAAAAGAGTGTGGACCAATGTTCAACACCCTTAAAGAAAAGAACTTTCAGCTCAGAATCTCATATCCAGCCAAGCTAAGCTTCATAAGCAAAGGAGAAATAAAATCCTTTACAGACAAGCAATTACTGAGAGATTTTGTTGCCACCAGACCTGCCCTACAAGAGCTCCTGAAGGAAGCACTAAACACAGAAAAAACATCCCATAGTAGCCACTGCAAAAACAAACCAAATGGTAAAGACCAATGACACAATGAGGAAACTGCATTGACCAATGGGCAAAACAAACAACCAGTAACAAAATGGCAGGATCAAATTCACACATAACAATACTAACCTTAAATGTTAATGGCCTAAATACCACAATCAAAAGACACAGACTGGCAAACTGGGTAAAAAGGCAAAATCCATTGATGTGCTGTATTCAGGAGACCCATCTCACATGCAAAGACACACATAGACTCAAAATAAAGGAATGGAAGATGATCTACCAAGCAAATGGAGAGCAAAAAAAAAAAAAAAAAGAAAAAAAGAAAAAGAAAGCAGGGGTTGCAATTTTGGTCTCAGATAAAATTGACTTTAAACCAACAAAGATCAGAAGAGACAAATAAGGATACTACATAACAGTGAAAGGATCAATACAACAAGAAGAGCTAACTATCCTAAATACAGGAGTGCCCAGATACATAAAGCAAGTTCTAAATGACCTACAAAGAGACTTAGACTCCTGCAGAATAATAGTGAGAGAATTTAACACGATACTGTCAACATTAGACAGATCAATGACACAGAAAATCAACAAAGAAATATAGGACTTGAACACAGAACTGGAACAAGCAGACCTAATAGACATCTACAGACTCTCCACCCCACAACTACAGAATATACTTTCTTCTGAGCACCACATTGCACTTTCTCTAAAACTGACCACATAATTGGAAGTAAATCACTCCTCAAAAAATGCAAAAAAAAAAAAAAAAACCCGAAAATCATAACAAACAGTTTCTCAGACCACAGTGCAATCAAATTAGATCTCAGGATTAAGAAACTAACTCAAAAGCGCACTACTTTATGGAAACTGAACAATTGGTTCCTGAATGTTGACTGGATAAACAATGAAATGAAGGCAGAAATAAAGATGTTCTTTGAAGCCAACGAGAGGACACAATGTACCAGAATCTCTGGGACACATTTAAAGCAGTGCCTAGAGGGAAATTTATAGGAATAAATGCCCACATGAGAAAAGAGGAAAGATCTAAAACTGATACTCTATCATCAAAATTGAAAGAGCTAGAGAAGCAAGTTAAAAAAAAAAAACTCAAGAGCTAGCAGAAGACAAGAAATAACTAAGATCAGAGCAAAAATGAATAAGATAGAGAAAAAAAAACCTTCAAAAAATCAATAAATCCAGCAGCTGTTTTTTGAAACAATCAACAAAATAGACAGACCACTAGCCAGATTAATAAGAAATAAAAGAGAGAAGAATCCAATAGATGCAATACAAAATAATAAAGGGAATATCACCACCGATCCCACAGAAATGCAAACTACCATCAGAGATTACTACAAACAACACTATGCACATAAACCAGTAAACCTGGAAGAAATGGATAAATTCATGGACACTTTCAGCCTACCAAAACTAAACCAGGAAGCTGAAACCCTGAATAGACCCCTAACAAGGGCTGAAGTTGAGGCAGCAATTAACAGCCTACTAACCAAAAAAAATCCCAGGTCCGGAAGAGTTCACAGCCGAATTCTACCAGATGTACAAAGAGGAGCTGGTACCAATCATTCTGAAACTATTCCAAACAATACAAAAAGAGGGAGTCCTCCCCAATTCATTTTATGAGACCAATGTCATCCTGATACCAAAACCCAGCAGAGACTCAACAAAAAAAGAAAACTTCAGTCCAATCTCCGTGATGAACATGGATGCAAAAATCTTCAATAAAATACTGGCAAACCAATTGCAACAGCACATTAAAAAGCTTATCCATCATGATCAGTAGGCTTCATCCCAGGGATGCAAGGCTGGATCAACATAAGCAAGTCCATAAATGTAATCCATCACATAAATAGAACCAAACACAAAAACCACATGATTATCTAAATAGATGCAGAGAAGGCCTTTGACAAAATTCAACAATGCTTTATGCTAAAAACCCTCAATAAACTAGGTATCTATGGAACCTATCACAAAATAATAAAAGCTATTTATGACAAACCCACTGGCAATATCATACTGAATGGGCAAAAACTAGAAGCATTCCCTTTGAAATCTGGCACTAGACAAGGATGCTCTCTCTCTCCACTCTTATTCAATATAATATTGGAAGTTTTAGCAAGAGCAATCAGGCAAGAAACAGAAATAAAGGGTATTTAATTAGGAAAGGAGGAAGTCAAATTGTCTCTATTTGTAGATGGCATGATTGTATATTTAGAAGAACTCATTGTCTCAGCCCAAACTCTCCTTAAGCTGATAAGCAACTTCAGCAAAGTCTCAGGATACAAAATCAATGTGCAGAAATCACAAGCATTCCTCTACACCAATAACAGACAAACAGAAAGCCAAGTCAAGTATGAACTCCCATTTACAATTGCCACAAGAAGAATAAAATACCTAGAAATACAACTAACAAAAGAGGTAAAAGACCTCTTCAGGGAGAACTATAAACCACTGCTCAAGGAAATAAGAGAGGACACAAACAGATGGAAAAACATTCCATGTTCATGGTTAGGAAGAATTAATATTGTGAAAATGACCATACCACCCAAAGTAATTTATAGATTTAATGCTATCCCCCATCAAGCTACCTATGACATTCTTTACAGAACTGGAAAAAACCACTTTAAACTTCATATGGAACCAAAAAAGAGGCCATGTAGCCAAGACAATCCTAAGCCAAAAGAATAAAGCTGGTGGCATCACACTGCCAGACTTCAAGCTATACCACAAAGCAACAGTAATCAAAACAGCATGGTAATGGTATCGAAACAGACACATTGACCAACGGAACAGAACAGAGGCCTCTAGAGCAACACCACACATCTACGACCAGCTGATCTTTGACAAACCTGACAAAACCAAGCAATGGGGAAAAGATTCCCTGTTTAATAAATGGTGTTGGAAAAATTGGCCAGCAAGGTGCAGAAAGCAGAAACTGGACCAGTTCCTGACACCTTACACTAAAATTAACTCCTGAAGAATTAAAGACTTAAACATAAGACTGAACACCATAAAAACCCTGGAAGAAAACCTAGGCAAAACTGCTCAGGACATAGACATAGGCAAGGACTTCATGACTAAAACACCAAAAGCAATGGCAACAAAAGCCAAAATAGACAAATGGGATCTAATTAAACTAAAGAGCTCTGTACAGCACAGAATGGGTTTTTTTTTTTTTTTTGCAATCTACCTATCTGAGAAAGGGCTAATATCCAGAATCTATAAAGAAATGAAACAGATTTACAAGAAAAAACAAACCCATCCAAAAGTGGGCAAAGGATATGAACAGACACTTTTCAAAAGACGACATATATGAAGCCAACAAACATATGAAAAAATGCTTATCATCACTGGTCACTGGAGAAATGCAAATCAAAACCACATTGAGATACCATCTCACGCCAGTTAGAATGGTGATCATTAAAAAATCTGGAGACAACAGATGCTGGAGAGGATGTGGAGAAATAGGAACACTTTTGCACTGTCGGTGGGAGTGTAAATTAGTTCAACCATTGTGGAAGACAATGTGGCGATTTCTCAAGGACCTAGAAATAGAAATTCCATTTGACCCAGAAATCCCATTACTGGGTATATACCCAAAGAACTATAAATCATTCTATTATAAAGACACACACACACACACATGTTCATCACAGCACTGTTTACAATAGCAAAGACTTGGAACCAACCCAAATTCCCATCAATGATAGACTAGACAAAGAAAATGTGGCACATATACACCATGGAATACTGCACAGCCATAAAAAACAACGTGTCCTTTTTAGGGATATGGATCAACCTGGAAACCATCATTCTCAGCAAACTGACACAAGAACAGAAAATCAAACACTGCATGTTTTCACTCACAGGTCAATGTTGAACAATGAGAACACATGGACACAGGGAGGGGAGCATCACACACTGGGGTCCATTGAGGGGAGACTACGGGAGGGATAGTGGGAGGGAGGGTGGGGGAGGGATAAAGTGGGTGGAAATGTCATTTATAGGTGATGGGGGGTGGTGGTAACAAACCACCTTGCCATGAATGTACCTATGCAACAATCTTGCATGATCTACACACGTACCCCAGTATCAAAAGTACAATAAATTAAAATAAAATAAAATAAAATAAAAATAAAATAAACCACAATGCTAAATCAATTCTCCACCAACTCAATAAAAAAAAAAAAGAATAAGATCATCAGATGGTATTTCACCCTGGACCTCCTGTAAACTTCCCTCAGGCTTAATGTGAAATGATGATGAAGCAGCTTCCACTGAAGATGAGCTTCCAAAGTGAAAAGAAAACACAACTAGTTTAACATCTTGCACAGGTGCTCCAACCCTGAGAAGTACGAGCTTGCTATTCTGAAACGGGGTGATCACAGAATATTTAACCACTTGTTTTTAAGGCAATGATGTGCAGAACTCAGAATGGTCTCATGTACTAACTGGGAAGAAATTGCTTCCACTGCCCCAAAGGGTCAGCCAACCTGATCATTCAGTGGGCTTGCTCAGGTCTCTTGGAGGAGCTGTAAACACACCACCTCACACTGAATGTTTTGATACTTGTATTACTCTTTCCTGTTTGTCTCATTGCCAAAGACTTACTTCTATCTTAAATCATACAATTTTTTCATTATAAAAAGTGTTAAGGTTCAACCTATTTCATCCTCTTCTTTGCAATGCCAAGATTTCTCATTCTTTCTAATTTTCATTCCCTGCTTTGAAAATCCCTTTATTCCAGTGATTTTTTCCTACTATGTAAAAAAAAAAAAAAAAAAAAAAAAATCCAGAAGCAGCAGAGGGAGGTGTGTGTGTATGTGTGTGTGTGTGTATGTGTGTGTGTGTTTTACTTTCTAAATACGCTGCCATCAGTTGCCTGTGAGTCCCAGAGAGCATTTCTGCCTTCCTGTGACTTGCACCTGGGCACAGTGTCACTTTTGTGCTGCAAACTATTCATGCAAACAGGTGCTATTGGAACTTTGTTTCCGGACCGGTGAGCAAATCATCTCTTCTAAGAGAGAAACAATACTTTTCCTAACCTGCTTATCTAGAGCTTCCCGAATGTGCTTATTATTTCTCCTGCCTCAACGAGGTTAGTCATTCATGCAGTTCTGGCAGGCCATGCTATTTAAAGAGACAGTGAAAAGAGGACAACCAGGGTTTTTCTGGATTCATGAGCCTCTACTGCAGCCTCCACAGCCAACACTACAAGGACAGGTCAGGCAAATTGGTGTGTGAATTGCGATGTCCACTTTTTTTGTCTGGTCCAGAATCAGTGAACGTTAAAGCCATCAATTCTTATAATTATAGAGGGCTCTGACCTCTCTCTGCCTACTTCTGAATTCAATGTCACTTTCTCTTGCACATATGAGACTGTGCTTCCTGCAGATACAAGCATCCGAAGAAAAGCATGCCTTTAAAGTATTCATCAAGTGTCTTTTTCACATTTCCCTCTTTCTAACAAGCATCCCTTTTAAAATAATGTGGCCAGTGTAAAAGAATGCCTTATAAAAACAGTTTACACTTGAGAAGCCTGCAGGCTCATCTTTTGTGAAATATATTACTATAGATCCCTCATATAATATACCCCTACTGCAAAGGGGAGGGCAAATGACATGTTAAAACCTGCAAAAGAATGACCAGAGGGAATGTCTCATCTTCTACGGTCATCATCATCACCCTTATGATGATTCTAAGTAGTATTAGACATTGAGAGAAAACCACAAATGAATAGTGTATGTATATATGGAAAACAGAACCCTTCTTCAGTCTATTATCCGATTCCCCCTCCCACATATACATGCAAAGCAAAATAAGCATACATACAGTGGTCCTTAGTAGAATATACTTGGTGAAGAACTTCTTGGGGTAGGGTGGGGATTGGGCTGGAAGTGCATGACTTGTAAAGCCAGAATATACATGTATATATAGTATATTCATGTATATATACATACTATCTATATAAACATGTATATATATATTTATATGCTATCTACATATAAACTAGGTATCGATAGAACTATGTTTATATCTATCTACATATAGATACATAGTGTGTGTATATAGTATAAATAAATATAGTTTCTACATACATGAAGTTGAGCTCGTTTTGTTTAACATTTACTAAAACATAAAAATAAAAAAATACCTCGTACTAGGAAAATGATCGGAGTTCTTGACAATTAACCATGGAAACAGAATTCCATTCATCTTTGCTGTGTTTCTTTTTGTAAGACGGGCACTGAGTAAGAGAAGCAGGAGCATGCTTGCTGCATGTCCAGTGGGTGAGATGAGACCATGAGAATCACTTGTAACTTTTGCTAATCATTCTTTATAGTTACCAACATATTTGCAACGTCCAAGAAAGTACAAACCCTGCTGCAACCACAACCCTGTTCCAGTGAGTTTGTGTCCGTGACTGGATTCCCACTTGCTCTTCTGCTTCTATCCACCTGCATCCTTCTGCATCTCAAGTACCAACCTTTATCTGATCGTGTTCCTGATGTCGATTCCAAGACTTCCTGACCTAGATTCGTGGCAACGCTGTTCAATAGGGGTTAGATTTTTGCCCAATGCTGAAGCATCTTCTTTCTGTCTTATTTACCGAATTGCTGTGTGTGTGTGTGTGTGTGTGTGTGTGTGCACATACACATGTGTGTATAGTGACTTAAGGTCTTGAGTCATTGAGGAATACTTACATTTTTCAATAGGGAATACTAGAATATTGAACATACTCTAATCTTTCAAAGCCTGGTAGTTCTGGAATTCGGATTCTTGAGTTGAATAGCTTGATGTGAATTAAGTCATTTATTTGGGCATGTGCCCATCTAATGGGCTGGTCTATGTGGTCTATTTTCATATAGTTTTGCTCTCAGCTGGGCTTAAGCTGTTGTCATCGCAACTGTTTTGCAAACTATAATGTCTTGTGAGCATATAAATGGATCTTTATGTATTTATGACTCGTGACAATTCATGGATCTGCATTACTTTATTTCAAGTGAAACAGTGATAGTCTAGTGATATCCTTCTGGAATCTATGCATCCTTAAATCTCAGGAGTAGCCTTTTAACCATGGTAATTAAAGCAGGACATTCTGTGAATTACCTGTGTCCCGAATTGCTCTCTAAAACTCAACAGTTTCCTGTGATACCTGCCCAGAAAGCCCCCTTGGATTCACGTCTCCAGCATGGTCACCTTTGGGAAGTTACATGGCAGAAAACCGCAGGATGTTCCATGCTGGCTGATTTGCTTTTCCTCACTAATTGTATTTTCAATGTCTATTTTGGGCAAGTACCAGCCAGTAATAAATCACTGTATTCCAGACCCTTAGACCCAATATTAATATTTATCTAGAAAACAACCTTTTTTTCCTTGGATTAGTTATCAGTCTTAGAAAAAGCAGCAATTCAATGTCTGATGTGTGGTGGCTCGTGCTCATAATTCCAGCTACTTGGAAGGCTGAGGCTGGAAGATCATTGAAATCCAGGATTTCCACACTGCAATGAGCTATGATCGTGCCACTGCACTCCAACCTGGGTGACAGAGCGAGACCCTCTCCCTGAAAGAGAAACAAATAACAAATAAATAGCAAGAATTTAGATATTGAATGCGTTGCTTTTTCTTCTCATGGAATGTTTTGAAAACTTAAGAATGCAGAAGTTTGGGCTGGGCGCGGTGGTTCAAGCCTGTAATCCCAGAACTTTGGGAGGCCGAGGCAGGTGGATCACAAGGTCAAGAGATCGAGACCATCGTGGTCAACATGGTGAAACCCCATCTCTACTAAAAATACAAAAAAATTAGCTGAGCATGGTGGCGCACACCTGTAATCCCAGCTACTCGGGAGGCTGAGGCACGAGAATTGCTTGAACCCAGGAGGCGGAGGTTGCAGTGAGCCGATATTGCACCATTGCACTCCAGCCTGGGTAACAAGAGCGAAACTGTGTCTCAAAACAACAACAAAAACAAAACAAAACAAAAAAAACCGAAGATATGAGACAAACAAGAGAGATGAGCACAGATCAGCTTTTCAGTGTTTGGGGCTTGGTGTGGCCATATGTAATGTCTTCACTCTCCTTCATTGCTCCTTTTGTTTTCTCTTTCACCTTCTGCAGTGTTCTCAAGCTCTGTTAATTCCTGCAGAAATGAGTGGGATTTAAGATAAGCACGTTGCTGATGCCTCCTTATCTCTGAGGTCTCTAGCTAGGCTTCCTTGGAAGATGTTTTAGGAATATCAGATTCCTGCTTCCACCAACGTGGGTACCTTGATCTTTGATTTGAATTTTCTGAAGCCTGTATTTTTGTTACTAGGTCTGAAAAATAAGATACACTTTCCTGCCTTGAGAGTCATCACAGGTCGAATCCTCTAGAGGCCCATTTTGAGGCTGAAATAGGTGTTTTGGATTTTTACTGGAGGTGATCACTGGGCAGAAGAGACACGATTGAGCAGAGAGAAGTTAGATGCCCCTTCAAGCAAGAAGTTAGCTAATCTTACATGGAGTTTCTGGAGTGGAAATTACTTGTCACAGTTGTCCTGAATAGTTTTGACCATTATGGAACTCTGCAACCAGTCACTGGATGTGAGTGACCACTGAGAACAGTGTGTCGTTGAGTGAGGATGCTCTTGACAGCTGAGGCCGAGCCTGATGGAGCAGACAGCTGGGAAGGTGCATCTTTGATGGGGGAATCTGAGAGGCATGGTGGCATGGCTCCATGTTTACCACAAAGACAATGAGGTCTTATGTGAAAGTATTCTGTCCTTTGAATGTAAGACATTATATTGATCTCTCGATAAGCATTGGCTACTTTTCTTGATTTTATAGCAAAATATAATTAGCTAAGCAGTAATTAACAGGTAGAACATAGATGATTCTTAGGGCAGTGAAACTATTCTGCACAAGAGTATACTGGTGGATACGTGGCATTATATATTTTCCAAAACCCACAGAATGTAAAACACCAAGGATGAACTTTAATGTGAACTATGCACTTTAGTGAATAATAAGATACCAATATTGTCTTAGCCATCGTAACAGAGATACCACTCTAGTGCAGGATGTTGATAGTGGAGGGTTCAGGGAACATTTATTAGTCTGTTCTCACTCTGCTACAAAAGACATATCTGAGATTGGGTTATTTATCAAGGAAAAACGTTTAATTGACTCACAGTTCCACATGGCTGGGGCGGTCTCATAATCGTAGCAAAAGAGGAAGGGGTGTCTTACTTAGCATCAGGCAAGAGAAAGCTTGTGCAGGGAAACTCCTGTTTATAAAACCATCAGATCTCATGAGACTTACTCACTCTCATGAGAACAGCCTGGGAAACACCTACCCCCATGATTCAATTACCTCCCACTGGGTTCCTCCCATGGCATGTGAGAATTGTGGGAGCTACAGTTCAAGATAAAATTTGAATACATACACAGCTAAACCACATCAGAGCATATGGAAACTCTTCATACTTCCAGCTCAATTTTACTATGAGCCTAAAACTGCTCTAAAAATAAAGTCTTTCAAAAAATGGTTAAAAAATTGCAAGGTATATCTGAGTACAACAGACTAAAAACAGCATTGCAAACATGAATTTGATTTGCTAACGTGAGATACACAACTTTGTGACTGGAAGGGCATGCATTAATTTAGGCCTCTTTCTGATTTTACACATAATGTTCTATTGAAAATTTGTGCAAAAGACAAGTGTATAAAACTGAACTTGATCAAACAAACCCTACCAGCCCATACATCACATGTGTGCAAATAAGAACATTCACCTCTATGATCAGGAGGTTTAGAAGATGGAGCTTCTTCCTGTGGGTAGGAGCACCCTCACTGCAAGTGTAGCGCTTGACAAGCTGGGAAGTCCTGGCAGCTTTATGAAATGAAAAAGCTCTGCAACCATATGGGACACAGACAAAATCAAATTAACTTGGTGACTTCTGTACTTACATGATGAGTCACTCAACACCAGAGCTTCTGTGGTTCTTGTTCTTCTCATAGTCAACCTCTATTCAACCTCAGCAACTCACTTTCAGTAGAGTTGAGAGTGACCAGTAGCTGGGCCATTTCTGAAACGTTCACTTGAAGAATCCTACATTCTCGATGAGAACACATAGACACGTGCTAGGGGACAACATACACTGGGGCCTGCTGGAGGGTGGAGAGGGGAGGAGGTAGAACATCAGAAAGAACGGCTAATGGATGCCAGGCTTCATACCTAGGTGATGAGATCATCTGTGCAGCCAAGATGGCGCACGTTTACCTGTGTGACAAACCTGCACATGTAGCCCTGAACTCAACAAACATCACAAAGAGAAGAATCCTGCATTCTCACTTATGCCCCACTCTTCCAGCTGGATTTCTCTGTTATTCATCAGTCTCCAAACCATCTTTACATTGGCACTGTGCCCTAGATTGAGAGCTCGTGGTTTGGACATAAACAGCTACCGTGAAAGCATTTTTAACTCCCTCACTCCTTTCTTTGATTATTGTATCCGCCTTCCAATGCAGAGCCTGCTTAATTATCTTCTTACACCAAAGAGCTGAACATTGTTGAAGGAAACTTTCAAAACCATTTTAATTGACCTTGCTTAAAACTTATAATCACAATTCTCAGATAATCACTTGACGTGTACCAGATCTATCCACAATAATAGAGAAATGACCACAAGGGAGAGAGGAAGTGAAAGCTAAAAAAAGGAAGAGAGGAGGGATAAAAAGAAGGGGAGGAGAAAAAGGAAGAGGGGGCAAGTCCTTCCTCCAGCCACACTGTAAGCGTTGCCCTCTGCTGGCCAAACCACAGGGCCTTTTGTTACCCTCCTCAGAATAACAGATGAGCATGAAGAAGAAAGAACACCTTCTGGATCATGCTGCATTGATTCAATCTAGAAAGCATGATGTACTGCCACTGAAAGGAATACTAGACCGTGAGTAACCAGAGCAGTAGATAAAAGCGAATTTATTTGCAGCATGCCAAAACGTGTATTGTTTTGAAATGACTTCCAGAACCACTAACTTGACAGAGAGAAAACGAATGGCAGCTGTGCCATGCCGAGCGCTGGCGTTTCCTTACCTCCTCGGATTTGCTCTTGGATTTGCCACGCATTCGTTATATTTTTCACGTTTTTCCATCACCTGTCATAGTGCCTGGAGAGTCTGCAGAAGCGATAAAACAGAGACTCGAGTCTAGGATTATGAATCTGGAAAACATTTGTCGAACACACGGCTTAAATTATTTTTTCTGTGTCTGGAAAATTAGTAAGATTCTAACCTACATTGTACACAAAGAGTATAGGAGCAAGTATTTCCTGGTAAAGCCACAGGAAATTGCTGCTCCAACATCATAGAATTTATTTGTGTAATGGGCTGTAGATGTGTCCAGGTATCTTAAAGTCCTCATGTCTCAGGACAGCTACTAGATAGTGTATACCAGACGGGTCCTTCAGAACAATGCTTGCAACCAGCCTGGAGTACCCTGTGCAGAGGACTCAGTGAGTCAACTGCAAAAACACAGTTATTTCTTGTAATGTAATTAATTTAATTATATGTCTATAGGATACTTGGATCAAAAACATTTTGTTTTCTTACAAATCATCATACGCTTCACGGAAGAGAACATTAGTTGACCATGAATAAGGAGATAAAGCAAAAGAAACAGACAGCAAAATAATCTCTAAAAGTGAAGAAGGAAAGTGTGCTTTGTGGATTACTGGAAAATTTTAGATAAAGTTAGTAACACTTCGAATATTGTTTGAAATTAAAAGAATTTTTTAAGATGATTTTTCTGGTAATTCTTGACTTTCTGTAATTTGGTTGTTACATTTCCTGTAACCCCGTCTATAGAGATTCACATGAGACGGTTAAAAATACAGTTGCAGAGGCCATAGCTCAGTATAGAAAGGAGTCACCTCCGGAGTTGTATCCGAGGAAGGTATAGGAAGGAGTCACCTCCGGAGTTGTATCCGAGGAAGGTATAGGAAGGAGTCACCTCCGGAGTTGTATCCGAGGAAGGTATAGGAAGGAGTCACCTCCGGAGTTGTATCCGAGGAAGGTATAGAAAGGAGTCACCTCCGGAGTTGTATCCGAGGAAGGTATAGGAAGGAGTCACCTCCGGAGTTGTATCCGAGGAAGGTAGTTCTGGTCTGATTTGGGGAATAGTTTTTTCCTCTTCTGTACATCTAATTAGAATGCATGATTTTTGCTTTTTAAAGGGGTCACATATTAAAATTATTTTCACCATTAAGTGTGGTTGTAATTTCTGGAAATAGTTTTCGAGCAAAGTCTGCCGAAAAGGTTTATGGTAACAGACAGCTGAAGAAAACAGGGCTGAGTTTTAAAAGCAATGATAAAGGGTCATCACATGTAGCTAATAAGATGACTGCAACTGATAATTTCAGAGAAAAATTCCAGAAACTTAAAAATACAAAGCAGCATCATTAGGACACAGGTGTGATTTTCTTTCCAAGTGGTCACTTGGAAGGGGTCCTCATAATATACATGTGCTGCTGTGTTTCACTGAAAACACCTCTGCCAGGAGTGGCTCTAGATTAAGGAGGAAATAAGGAGGAACAGCCAGTGAATCCTGGACCAGGAAAAAGATGTTAAAAGGGCATTGCTGGGAAAATTGATAACATTTAGACAGACTGAATTGTATTCTATTATTGCATCAATATTAAATTCCTGGTCTTTATGATAAAATTTGTGATTATAAATGAGAATGAATACCTTGTTAGAAAATACTGCATTATTAGAGGCAATTAGAGATCAGGGTGAGAATGGATAAAGTGACTCTCAAATGGTTCAGAAACATACATGGAACTGTGTGTATATATGTACACATATGCATCTGTATGTGTGTATAGATACATAAAATATATATCTATAATGAGAGAGAAAGAGATGGAAATGAGTTAAAACGCGTATCAAATATTGGTGAATATGCATAAAGGATGTTTAGGAGTTTCTTATTCTATTCTAGTACCTTTTCTGTAACTTTGAAATTGTATCAAAATAAAAGTTTGTGATGGTGTTTTTTTTTTTTTGACTTGTCACCCAGGCTGGAATGCAGTGGAGATCTTGGCTCGTCGCAACCTCTGTCTCCTGAGTTCCAGCGATTCTCTTGCCTCAGCCTCCCAGGTAGCTGGAATTACAGGCATGTGCCACCATGCCTGGCTTATTTTTATAGTTTTAGTAGAGACGGTGTTTCCCCATGTTGGTCGGGCTTGTCTTGAACTCCCCACCTGCCTTGACCTCCCAAAGTGCTGGGATTACAGACCTGAGCCACCATACTCTACCTCAAAATAAAAGTTTAAAACCCCAAGTAACAAGAAAAAGTCCTCTTGGCGTGTGAAGGTAAGTCTATATGTGTCTATGCATGCATAACTCATGTATGTGTATAGTTCAATAATAGAAGTCATATATATTTGCAAATAGAATTGGGAAAATAAAAACAAAATATATACTCTCAATATTTTATAGCTATCTAGTCACTGTTCACACAAATGGAGCATCCTTGAGCTGAAAAGCCAAAATCTGAAGTGCTCTAAAACCCAACACTTTTTGAGCCTGAATATCACACTTAAGGAGACGCTGCTCATTGAAGAATTTCAGATCTCAGATGTTCAGATTTGGGATGCTTAACTGCTATGATGCAGACATTCACAAGCCTGAAAAGATCTGAATTGTACATCTGGTCCCAGGGATTTTGGGTACGAGATACTCAACCCGTATATTAAGTAGTTTCTTCTAATATATATATATTTGAGACAGGGTCTTGCTCTGGTGCCCAGGCTGGAATGCAGCCCTGACATCTCAGACTCAAGCTATAGCTGTCTTTCCACCTCAGCCTCACAAGTAGCTGAAAGCACAGCTGCATGCCACCATGCCTGGCTGATTTTCGTATTTTCTGTAGAGATGGGTTTTCAGTGCATTACCCAGACTGTCCTAAACTCCTGGGCTCAAGTGATCCGCCTGCCTCGGCCTTCCAAAGTGCTGGGATTACAGCCCTGAGCCACCACACCTGGCCTAGAATTTTGATAATTTACAGATGGATTAATAATTTGAGATTCTAAAATATAATTTTATGCCCAGCATTTTTTTCAAGGTTTTTTCCATGTAGTTAAATATTATGCATAATTCTATGAGGTGGCAAAGCATGGCTCACTTGGGATCAGCTAAGTTCAGCGAGCTGCCCTGCTGACGCATGCTCCGAGACGCAGGGCCGTGTGGTGACAGCTCACAGCCTCTGCAGCCTACTGGATTACATTCTGAAACCAACACTTGGTTACTGCTGTGAGGGTGAAATTTAACATGTGTCAGGTTGGCTAGACTATGGTGTCCAGTTGTTTGGTAAAACTGCAGACTAAATGTTGATGTGAAGGTATGTCTTAGACGCAGTTAACATTCGTATCAGCAGACTGTGAGTAAAGCAGATGGCCCTCCTTAATGTCGTGAGCTTCAGCCAATGAGTCGAAGGCCTTAGGAGAAAAATACTGTCTGTCTGAGTAAGAGGGATTCTGCCTTGGGGGCTCAGCCTGCAGGTCTGCTCTGCAGATTTTGGACTTGCCAGCACCCACAAGCAGGTGAGCCAATTTCTTAAAATAAATCTTTCTGTATGTGTCTCACTGTCTTTCTGTCTCTGCCTTTATCTTTGTCTCTGTCTCTCTTTCTTTTCTCTCTCTGTACACAAACACACAGAAACATTATCTATCATCTATCATCTATCTATCATCTATCTATCTATCATCTATCTATTGTCTATCTATCATCTATCTATTTATCATCTATCTATCAATCATCTATCTGTCATCTATCTATCATCTATCTATCAATCATCTATCTGTCATCTATCATCTATCTATCAATCATCTATCTACCTATCAATCATCTATCTATCATCTAGCTATCTATCAATCTATCAACTATCTATCTATCATCTATCTATTGTCTATCTATCTATCATCTATCTATCGTCTATCTATCTATCATCTATCTATCATCTACCTCTCTATCTATCATCTATCTATCTATTGTCTATCTATCTATCATCTATCTATCATCTATTGTCTATCTATCTATCAATCATCTATCACCTATCTATCATCTATCTATCAGTCATCTATCATCTATCTACCATCTATCTCTCTATCTATCATCTATCTATCTATCATCTATCTATCTATCATCTATCTATCACCTATCTATCTATCTATCTATCATCTATATATCTATCATCTATCATCTATCTATCAATCATCTATCTATCTATCTATCTATCTATCTATCTATCATCTATCTACCATCTGTTCTGTTTTTCTGGAGAAACCTTGCTAATATAGCTGTGGACTTCAAGTAACTAGTAAACACTCTTTGCCTTAGTTTTAATCTATAAAATAGATACAGTGATAGTATTTATCCCACAGAGTGGATATGAGAACAAGATACATCATACCTTTAATGTGCTTAGAAAGTATCTAACTGACCTCATAGCTCATGGGTGCTAACTATTTTTATTACAGATGTTTCAGTTCATCATTTCCAGTGTGGAAACCGTATTTATCACATCAGGGTATGCATTACTGTGCCTACATCTTCCTATTTATTCCTGAGTTATTCTTTAATACCAGTGTCTAACCAGGGTCAGTTTTAAATCCACATGCTTTGGTTCTTTCCACTCTCTGACGCCTCATTTCGCACTGCCGGCTCTGTTGCCATTCCTCAGAATTAGCAAAGCGCATCCACAGACATCTGTCATTTGTGATCATCTCCCCTGTCCAGAAGCAAGGTATCAGACAGGTGCGTTTACTTTAGTTACATTATAATGGCTGTTTTCTCTTAAGACCATTCTAGACACTGGATGAAATGTGAGACTCATTTCCCCATTCTTGGGCTTTATTTTGTCTGATGATTTTGACAGTTAAATCTGGATTATATTATCTGGCTCAGCTTAGAAATACAAAGACATACTCAAGTTTTTACAAATCATGGGGCCTGGCATATGAAAAGAAGCATGTAACAGGACCTGGTCTGTGAGCAGGGTGGCCAGGCCTGGCGGGCAATGTGGGTGTGTTGCTCAGTCCTTTGATGTTGCTATGAGGGGGTTGACTCTTGTTCTTCATGAACACACTAGAGGATCTGGGGAATCCACATGTCTCGCTTCTTCAGTTGTCTCTACTTATATCTCATTCCTTCCTGACATTTCATCTGGTCTTTGTCTTCTTTACACCTTGACTCTGGGTTCTCTCCTGTGAGGGCACTCCATCCTCTGCAAGAATGCTCCATCCTCTTTGAGGATGCTCCATCTCTTGTGAGGGTGCTCCATTCCTTGTGAGGGTGCTCCATCCCCTGCAAGGGTGTTCTATGCCCTGCAAGGGTGTTCTATGCCTGGCAAGGTTTCTCCATCCCCTGTGAAGGCCCTCCATTCCCTTCCAGGGTGCTCTCTGCCCTGCAAGTGTGCTCCATCCTCTGTGAGGATGCTGCATCTCTTTGTGAGGGCGCTCCATCCCCTGCAAGGGTGCTCCATATCCTGCAAGTGTGCTCCATTCCCTGAGAGGATGTTCTGTCCCCTGTGGGGGTGCTCCACCTCTATGAGGGTTGTCCATCTCCTGCAAGGGTGTACCATATACTGCTAGGGTGCTCCGATCCCTGCGAGGGTGCTCCATCCCCTGTGAGGGTGCTCTGCCTCCTGCAAGGGTGCTCCATCTCCTGGGAGGGCACTCCATCTCCTGAGGCCTCCACTCTGTCCACAGAGAGGCCCCCAAGGGGACCCAATGGCAGTGTCCAGAGAAGAGCACTGTGGCTGTTGCAGTCACTGGACCACATGGCATTGCTGCCTTTGCCCAGACACAGACCCAGAGGGCTCAAGGGCCAGGCAAGAAACGTGACCACAACTGAGGCTCTTCCTGAGACAGGTGCACCTTTAAGGTGCTTCCAGATGGGCTGTCCAACTGATGCACATGACTCTCCAGAACCTTCCCCTACAGGGCTCCTGTTTCTATCACTGAGGATGCTGTAACCCTCATAAAATGTGACTTTTGTTACATCTCTGTATCTCATTTTGTACATTATAAACAGAATTATGTGTCATAGGGTGTCATTGAGAAAGCAATTTTTACCAAAAAGAAACTCTTCCACATTAAATTTTTAAGATTTCTTGCATTTCTTAAGATATAATTCACATAAAATCTTCTGATCTAATATATTTTATGTATTCTCCTAAAATAAATATATGTATCATTATCCTGTAGATGATATTATTATAGTAACTTTCCCTTGATTATGAAGGAGAAGAGAAAGACGATCATACAATTTAAAAATTTATCTTATAACAAATTAGTTCCATCTTTTACCTCATCAAACTGAATTACTATGAAGAGGCCAGGGACAATGGTTCACACCTGTATTCCCAGCACTTTGGGAGGCTGAGGTGAGTGGATCACCTGAGGTCAGGAGTTTGAGACCAGCCTGGTCAACATAATGAAACCGTGTCTCTACTAAAAACACAAAAAATAGCTGGGCATGGTGGCAGGTGCCTATCATCCCAGCTACTCAGGAGGCTGAAGCAAGACCATCACTTGAACCCGAGAGGTGGAGATTGCAGTGAGCCGAAATCACACATGCCTGTGATTCCAGTACTCAGGAGGCAGAGGCTGGAATGAACTGTGATCGTGCCACTGCGCTCCAGCCGGGGCAACAGAGTGAGACTCTATCTCAAAACAAACAAGCAAAAAATTACTAAGAAGAGAGCAACTTTAAGCAGAAAACCAGAGATATTACAAAAAACGAAAGCATTTGACACTTCTTTTGAAGGTCGGGGCTCTGGGAATAGCATGTGAGGTGAAGTCAGTGATGGCTGAATTTTGATCCTTAGTGGCCTTGGGAATGTGCTGTCACAACGGACACATGCATCTTCCTAAAGAGCCTTCTCGTGTTGTAGATAGGGCTGTCTGGCCTGACTCTTGCCTACCTGGCCAGCCTCCCGCTTGCCACACTCTCTACTCTCGTGTGCTTTCTAATCCAATGAACCTCTTTCCTACCCATCCTCATCCTAGCCTGAGATTCATTTCCTCAGGAAAAACCTGCCACCTCACAATTCTCCTGCCTCTGCCTGTTCTTCCCTTTCTTGTGTATTTTACTGTTGTAATGAAATTGTGGAATGTTTTGCTTAATATTTCTCTCCCCTGCCAGAACATACGTTTTATGAGGACAGAGATGTCCGAGCCCAGTATCTGACAAAATGCCTGTCATATAATATGTGTTCAGTAAGTGCATTGATGCAATGATTTGGGGTCAGTTTATCTATGTATCACTTCTCTAAGCATATTTTTATACATGCAGGACTGTCCTTATTCCTAGGCTATTAAACCAAATTGTTTAACTAGAAGCACTGTCAACACCATACTGTATAGAAATGGTGCTAAAACTGCATGGACTTGTATTATTAGGGTTGTTTCAGTAATCAGTTTAGGACATATGCATATCACTTGCTTGAAGACATGGTTCCCTTTACCAATGGAAGTGGTGAGTTTCTTCAGTGAGTGAAACTGATGTCTCATTTTTGCAAAATATATTTTATTTTTAAGTGAGATGTATCCTTGGAAATCCAGTAAGTGGTAAGCTAAGTTTCCTGCTAAGATAGCAATGATATCTGCATATTACCTTGTAGTATAAATTTTGATATCTAAAGTAAGCATTTTCTTATTTCATGTAGCCAAGCTGGTTTGTACAAAGTTGTGGAAAGATGCCGGAGTTCAAGAGATGTGATTTTAGGCATGACCATCTGGTCTCTTCTCGAAATACCATATAAAACGTTTTTGGGGAGATGTCGTCTAGGTACTTGCTGTAGTTTTCTACCATTAATTTTACTATATCCAGCACTTAACACTATGCCCTACGTGTAGTAGGACCCTAGCAAATGTTTCTTACAAATAAAAAGTGGGAATGTTTTTTAATTTTACAGATTTTACCTCTATTCTAGCTCCAGAGTTTTATCCATTTAAATCGCTTTTAGACCGTCCTGTTTTACTGCAATTCTGCTTCCTGGATTTGTACTAGAGACATTTACACTGGAACATGCTGTGACTAGCATTTTGCCCAGTCTGAGGACAATTACTCTGTGACAAACACAGCCCTTCTTTTGGGTGGAGCTGGCACATGGCTTCCCTCTAAAGGCTCAGTCCTTCTCCATGAAAGGACCTGAGCCCCAATCCCAATGTGAGAGGTCACGTGGCTCCTCGGGCTATAACTCTGCAGAGTTCTGCCTAGGAATGTCTTGAGATAGATTAATTCTAATACACGTGCATGTGATAGGACATGTATTATTCTATGTAATTTATGTCTATAAATGCATGTATATGTATACACCTATGTATATATGGGAATATATATATGTATACATATGCATATTTGAGACAGGGTCTTGTTCTGCCACTCAAGCTGGAGTGCATGATCACGGCTCACTACAGCCTTGACCTCTTAACCTCCCCAGGCTCTGGTGATTCTCCAACCTCAGCCTCCTGAGTAGCTGGGACCACAAGCGTGTGCCACCGTGTCTGGCTAATTTTTTAATCTTTTGTAGAGGTGGAGTTTTGCCATGTTTCCTAGGCTGGTCTTGAACTCCTGAAATAAAACAATCTGCCTGCATGTTTTGGAATTACCGGTATGAGCCACTGCACCTAGACTGTATGCATGTTTATTGTGTGTGTGTATGTGTATGTATATGTGTGAATGTGTGTGCGTGTGTGTGTAGAGACTATACATAATTTCATGACATCAATCTTTTAAAGAGTGCGGCTATATTAGAGTAAATAAAAAAGTGATGATTCATTGACTATTGTCATACATGGGTATGAAACCTTGGGGAATTATTTCATTGTTTCTTGATCAGGTTTATAACCTTTATTCAGCTTTAAAGAAAATCCTTATCTGGGTAAAATATAGCCAGAAATCAGGTCAAAGTGACCTCTGCTTAGTCTTTAATGATTACCATGCTTCTCGCCTCTGTTTCTGTTTTCTGCTGGTCAAACTAGAGATCAAAACTAGATTGTCAAAATATGATTCACCGAGAAATCACAGAAAGTGATATGCTTAGTGGTCTGTCATTCTACAGCCTGTGCAGTAAGAGATTTATTTAGGAAGCACTGTGATCCTAACTAAACTGTATTCCGTAACATAATCTGGCCAAGGAAAGATACTTGGGGTGGAAGGGAGTGTTCATAGTTCTGCTCAAACAGCCAGCTTCATGCAGTGTTTAAGGTATTCTCCTCACACAGACCAGTAGAATGGAATGAGTAAAAATCTAGTGTCTGCATTTCTTTTAATAGATTTCCAAAGAAATCAAGGCCCATTACAAGATATTACATTTTAAAAATTACAAGTTATTATTTATTAATAGAATAGAAATTAGCATTATTTTATCAAAGCATATAATTCATATAGATTTTTTTACATGCTGAAACTAACAAGGGACATAAAATATGTCTAGAGTCTCATAATTCTAGGTCAACACTGTTGACCTAGAATTATAAGACTAGGTATATTTACCCTTGGGTCCTTCACATAAAAATAACTTTTAATGTGTTACTCACACTTGGAAACTTACATAGACATATTTGAGTCATGGATTTTAAATATCTTTAGATTTTCTCAGGACTTCTAAAGCACACAAAATTGTAATATTTTTATGACTTTACTCTAAAAGTGCACATGAACATTAAACAGAACCAGCCAGCGCTACTTTCTCAAATAAAAAAATGGCTACTTTCCAAACGACTGAGATTTATTTATAAATGCCTTAAAGCTGTCTTCTCACAAATACCATGAACTAGAGAGAAATGGAAGTGTGCTTAAGGGCCAGGAAATGAAACAACCATCCTTGTATCTCTGGGGTGAAAAAGAAGCTGTGGTATTGGAGGACTCTCTTCTTCATTTTGTTGTAAAATGAATCAAATGAGAAAGATTTTCCGGGTTTCTTTCAAGTGTTTTTGAGTTTCTAGTAGAGATTTTAGATTTATCTTCCTTAACAGTTAAAAAAATCCACAGCTTTAAAATCACATTTTGACAATTTTCCATTCATGTACCTGATGATCTGTGTAAATATTTTAACCTAGGAGGAATACCCATGAATATACCCTCTCTGAGCTAAGGATGTCTAAGTTCAGGTCTCTGTCATAACCTCTTGTGGTCGGATGACTGCACAGGAGCCAGCTTCACACAGGTTGGGAGTTCCCTTCTCTGCACAGGTGCCAGCTTTTCTGCATCTGATTCTCCCCTGAGTGCTGCTCTTCAGAAACTTTCCTAATGACAACATTGTACTCCTCCCTCAAGGCCTGGCTTACTTGCCTCTTAATCTGTGAGGCTATCTCCATTTTGCCTAATTGGCACTTGTTCCTGGCTCTGCTGTGTTCCAGTCACTTTCAGTCCTCCATGCTTTTAAATGCATTGCTTCCTCCCTACCCGCGGCCCAGGAACTTCCACTAGGCAGAATCAGGAGGATGCAGACATGGCTCTCACGTAACCTATGCTATATAGAGGAATACAGCCCGTGAGAAAATGAGCATGGAACATGTTTTCAGTCAGTGCTAAGTACTGTAATGATGAAGGCATGATAGTGACAGTTTCCAGAGTGGTGGGCTAAGAATGAGAGGGGAAGGGGGCTTTAGGGCATTCAGAAACGTGTTGGCAAAAAAGAGACCATGTGAGAGGCAGTGAGTAGAGCACATAGGGCTTTTCCAGCATGTCATGAGTGTGAATATCATTACAACTGGGATGGCGAAAATTAGAGTTTTTGAACTTATTTTTAATAAACTTTAAAAACAAAACATGATACACAAAGAAACATCCACAAATCAGAAGAGTGGAGCTCTTGGAATTTCAGGAATTTCTCGTCTGTGTAACCAATGAGCAGAAAAGGAGCTAAAACAGTATTAATGCCCCAGAATCCCCCTTAGGGACCTCGTTGTCACTACAGACCATTCCGACCCCAAGCAACCACTATTCTGACTTCAAACACCGTAGATGAATTTTGCCTGTTTTTAAAGCTTATGCAAATAAGAATTTAGAGTGGGTATTCTTTGTGGCTGGCTTTTTTCCCTTCAACATAGTTTGTGATTTTCACCCATGCTGTATGTAGCTACATGCCATTCCTAAAGGTTACAAATGTACTACAATGTATGTGTTACACTGGACATGCACATGGTTTTCCATTTGGGGTTCTTCTGAGTAATGCTCTATAAGAATTCTTGTACATGTCTTGGACACACACACACACACACGACACCCCAATTCTGTTGGGTATGTAACTCAGAGGTAGAAATACTGGATGACTGAATGTATATGTTCAGTATTAGTAAATATTTCCAGTGTCCCAAAGAGCTTATGCCAATTTATATTCCCACCAGCAATGTGCGAAAGTTCCAGTTGGTCCACATTCTTTGCCAATAGTGGGAATTATTAGTCTCTAATTTTAGCCATTCTGGTTTATGTCTGTGGCACCTCATAGCATTTTCAATTTTCATTTCCCTGATGACTGAAGAGATTAAGCACGTTTCTTTTCCTTCTTGTCCATTCAGATATTCTCTTTTCTGAAATGTGATCTCATGCCTTGGGCTCACTTTTCTATTGAGTTGTCTGAATTTCTCTTACTGATTTCTAGGAGTTGTTTAAATATGCTAGATTTGAGATGCTTGCTCATTATATAGAGTGCAAATATATTCTGCTGTTCTGACTTGTCCTTTTACACTTCTCCTGGCAAATTTTGATAAACAAAAGTTGTTAATCTAAATGCATTCCACAGTCAATCCTTTTCTTTATGGTTGCCACTTTTGTTTTCTGTATAAGAGATCTTTGCCTCTTCTTAGGTGTCCTATATTATCTTGTAAATTAAAATAATATACCTTTTATAAGATGTATATCATTGGGCCGGGTGCGGTAGCTCAAACCTGTAATCCCAGCACTTTGGGAGGCCAAGGCAGGCGGATTACAAGGTCAAGAGATCGAGACCATCCTGGTCAACATGGTGAAACCCCATCTCTACTAAAAATACAAAAAATTAGCTGGGCACAGTGGCACGTGCCTGTAATCCCAGCTACTCAGGAGGCTGAGGCAGGAGAATTGCCTGAACCCAGGAGGCGGAGGTTGCGCTGAGCCGAGATCGCGCCATCGCACTCCAGCCTGGGTAACAAGAGCGAAACTCCGTCTCAAAAAAAAAAAAAAAAGGGATGTATATTATTTTATATCTTATAAAAGCTATATTATTTTAATTTGCATATCCATATTTACGATATCATTGGAATAAATTTTTTTGTATATAGCATAGAGGTCAAGATGATTTTGGGGAATGTAAGTAAGGCAATTGATTTAATGTCATTTATTAATGACAAACCTTTCCCCAGTGCTCTGAATGTCATCAGATAAACTAAGTGACCATATTTATGTGGCTGTGTTTCTGCATCCAGGTTCTCTACTCTGTGGCATTCAATCCCACAGATATTGTTTACAGTTGTCTTTATTCCAATAAAGTTTGATTTTAGAAGATCTATAGGTTTATTTAAAAATTAAAATATGATAGAGCGATTTCCCCACAGACCCAGTACTCAATAGTCTCTATTATTAACAACTGGAATTAGTATGGTATATTTGACACATTAATGAGCCAGAATTGATACACTGTTATTAACTAGAGTTCATGCTTTATCGAAGTTCCTTTTACTTAATGCACTTTTTCCTAGAATCGCAGCCAGGATACCACCTTACATTTATTCATTATGTTGCTTTAGGCTCTTCTTGGCTGGCACAGTTTCTCAAACTTTCAGTATTTTCTCATCCTTAAAAAAATCAGCCCATGTATAAACTCAAAAGAATAGGATACAAAACTATATGTATAGTATTATCCCATTAAATTGTATTTACACATAGGAAAAATACTGAAGTTGACGTTATTATATCTTCTTCTTTATTTTTGCCCATATTTTTATAAGAAGAATTTTTGTGGCATTTTGGTTATTTTCTGTTTTCTACTGTTAGAATCTAGAAATGACATGAACATTTTCGTGAATGCAGGCAAAAGGTGCAGGAATTTGTCCTAGCTATACCCCTTTTCGGGGAGTGCTAGGTTGCGGAATGTATAGCTGTGTGACATACTACCAAAGTATTTTCTGAACTGTTTGTGATCATTCCACGACATCAGCAGCATATAAATGAACCCACTGGTAGCTATCTGCTTATCGTTGGTATTGTCAGATCTCACTTTTCCTCACAATATGGGGTACATTTATTTTTAATTGTGATTTGATTTTTATGATCTTGGCTATTTATAGCTTTTCTCTATTGTGAAGGACTTACTTAACCTTCGTCATTTTCATATTTGATCGTTTGCAATTTCCTTGTTTATTTGTAGGAAGTCTTTTTACATCTTTGACACTACTTCATTGGTGTTTATTTGATTGCAAATATCCTTACCTGGTTTATAGCTTCTCTTTTTATTTTTGTCCCAAGGCCCTTTATTCTTCAGTATCTTTATACGTTTTTATTTGTATATATTGGAGCACAAGGGCAGTTTTGCTGAATTGTTATATTGCATCATGGTGAAATCAGGACCTTCGGTGCCCTTACCGCTTGAGAAACACACATTGTACCAACCAAGTCACCTCCCTTCATTCACCCCTCTCCCACCCCTCTCACCCTTCTGAGTTTCCATGTTCCGTCATTCCACACTCTGATTGCATGTGTCCACATTATTTAGATCCACTGACAAGGAAGAATATGCAGTGCTTATCTTTTTGTGTCTGAGTGGTTTCGCTTAAGACAACGACCCCCAGTTTCATCCATGTTGCTGCAAAGACATGATTTCATTGACTTTTATTACTGCGTAGTGTTACATTGCTTATGTACACCATATTTTCTTTAATCCTCTACTGATGGACACTTAGGTTGATTTCATATATTTGCTATTGTGAATTGTGCTGTGATAAACATGTGAGTGGAGACATCTTTTTGATATAATGATTTCTTTCAGATACATATCCAGCAGTGAAATTGCTGAATCATATTTTTAGTTCTCTGAGAAATCTCCAAACTGTTTTTCATAGAGATTGTCCTAATTTACATTCTCACCAAAAAAGTATAGGCTTTCTGTTATTTTTCTTTTTCTGCATCCTCAATACCTGTAATTTTTTGGTTATTTATTACTAGCCTTTCTGATTGATGTAAGATAATACCTTTGTCTTAAAGTATCTCCTTGTCATTAAAAAGAATGACAAGGAGACATAGTTACTTTTGCACCAGCCTAATAGTTTTAATTTGCATTTCTCTGATGACAAGTGATGTTGAACCTTTTTTCTTTTTTTTTTTTTGTTTGCATCTTGAATTTCTTTAATCACTGTTTTATAGTTTTCAGTGTATAACTCTTTTACTTTCTTTTTTTTTTTTTAATTTTTTATTGGATTATAGGTTTTGGGGTACATGAGCAGAGCATGCAAGACAGTTGCGTAGGTACACACATGGCAGTGTGCTTTGCTTTTCTTCTCCCCTTCACCCACATTTGGCATTTCTCCCCAGGCTATCCCTCCCCACCTCCCCCTCCCACTGGCCCTCCCCTTTTCCCCCCAATAGACCCCAGTGTTTAGTACTCCCCTTTCTGTGTCCATGTGTTCTCATTTTTCATCACCCACCTATGAGTGAGAATATGCGGTGTTTCATTTTCTGTTCTTGTGTCAGTTTGCTGAGGATGATGTTCTCCAGATTCATCCATGTCCCTACAAACGACACGAACTCATCATTTCTGATTGCTGCATAATATTCCATGGTGTATATGTGCCACATTTTTCCAATCCAGTCTATTATCAATGGGCATTTGGGTTGATTCCAGGTCTTTGCTATTGTAAACAGTGCTGCAATGAACATTCGTGCGCATGTGTCCTTATAGTAGAACGATTTATAGTCTTTTGGATATATACCCAGTAATGGGATTGCTGGGTCAAATGGAATTTCTATTTCTAAGGCCTTGAGGAATCGCCACACTGTCTTCCACAATGGTTGAACTAATTTACACTCCCACCAACAGTGTAAAAGTGTTCCTTTTTCTCCACATCCTCTCCAGCATCTGTTGTCTCCAGATTTTTTAATGATCGCCATTCTAACTGGCGTGAGATGGTATCTCAATGTGGTTTTGATTTGCATCTCTCTGATGACCAGTGACGATGAGCATTTTTTCATATGATTGTTGGCCTCATATATGTCTTCTTTCATAAAGTATCTGTTCATATCCTTTGCCCACTTTTGAATGGGCTTGTTTGTTTTTTTCCTGTAAATCTGCTTGAGTTCTTTGTAAATTCTGGATATCAGCCCTTTGTCAGATGGGTAGACTGCGAAAATTTTTTCCCATTCTGTTGGTTTCATATGCTTGTTGACTATCTATTTTTCTTCACTTCAAAAATATCTGTTCATGTCCTTAGCTCACAATATAATGGAATTATTTAATAATTGAGTGGTTTGAGTTCCTTGCAAATTCTAGATATTAGTCTCCTGTCAATTCTATTCCTGGTGAAAATTTTCTCCCACTCTTCAGGTTGTCTACTCACTTTGTTAATTATTATTTTCTTTTTCTGTGAAGATTTTTAGTTTAACTAAGTTCTCTTGTCTATTTTGTTTTAGTTGCCTGTACTTTTGAGGTCTTCATTATAAACTCTTTGCCTAGTCTAATGTCTAGAAGAGTTTTTCCTAGATTTTATTTTAATAGTTTTATAGTTACAGGTCTTTTTAAATTTTTATTTTACTTAATATACTTTAAGTTCTGGGGTATATGTGCAGATCGTACAGGTTTGTTACATAGGTATACACATGCCATGGTGGTTTGATGCCCAACACCCCATCATCTACATTAGGTACTTCTCCTAATGTTATCCCTCCCCAATCCCTCCACCCAGTGTAATCCCTTCCTCACCTCCCTAGCAAACTGAACCCAACAGCACATCAAAAAGCTTATCCATCATGATCAAGTTGGCTTCATCCCTGAGATGCAAGGCTGGTTCAATATCTGCAAATCTATAAAGGTAATCCATCACATAAACAGAAACAAAGACAAAAATCCTCATGATTGTCTATTATTATCTATTATACATGCGGAAGGCCTTCGACAAAATTCAACAGCCCTTTATGCTAAAAACGCTCAATAAACTAGGTATCGATGGAACGTATCTCAAAATAATAAAAGCTATTTATGGCAAACCCACAGCCAACATCATACTGAATGTGCAAAAAATTGAAGCATTTCCTTTCAACACTGGCACAAGGGCAGGGCGTGGTGGCTCAAGCCTGTAATTCCAGCACTTTGGGAGGCCGAGGCAGGTGGATCACAAGGATAAGAGATCGAGACCATCCTGGTCAACATGGTGAAACCCCATCTCTACTAAAAATACAAAAATTAGCTGGGTGGGGTGGCATGCGACTTAGTCCCAGATACTTGGGAGGCTGAGACAGGAGAATTGCTTGAACCTGGGAGGTGGAGGTTGCAAGTTTGCAGTGAGCTGAGGTTGTGCCATTGCACTCCAGCCTGGTGCCTGGTGACAAGAGTGGGACTCTGTCTTAAAAAAAAAAAAAAAAAAAACTGGCACAAGACAAGGATGTCCTCTCTCACCACTCCTATTCAATATAGCATTGGAGGTTCTGGCCAGGGCAATCAGGCAAGACCATGTGGGGAGTGCAGTCTGATTGCATGTCAGGCTCACAGCAGCCTGTTGCAGGGCACTGGGCATTGTTGTGGATTCCCTGCCTCTCGTGGACTAGATGGCATTGCAGCTGCCTCCATCCGAAGTCACCCTGAGGGTGGGGTGCAGCCCAGCATTAGAGTCTCAAAAATGTCAGCTTGACCCAGACACTAGAGAGGGAAGTGACGCTCCTAGGCAGGCAGCATGGGGAAGGGTCTGTGGGGAGTGTGGCCTGGTCACATCTCAGCATCAACAGCAGCCTGTTGCGGGCAGTAGGAGCCCTCTCAGGGATGCACTGGAGTTCCTGAATCTCAGCATCAACAGCAGCCTGTTGTGGGCAGTAGGAGCCTTCTCAGGGATGCATTGCAGTTCCTGCATCTCAGCATCAACAGCAGCCTGTTGCGGGCAGTAGGAGCCCTCTCAGGGATGCATTGCAGTTCCTGCATCTCAGCATCAACAGCAGCCTGTTGCGGGCAGTAGGAGCCCTCTCAGGGATGCACTGGAGTTCCTGCATCTCAGCATCAACAGCAGCCTGTTGCGGGCAGTAGGAGCCCTCTCAGGGATGCATTGGAGTTCCTGCATCTCAGCATCAACAGCAGCCTGTTGCGGGCAGTAGGAGCCCTCTCAGGGATGCATTGGAGTTCCTGCATCTCAGCATCAACAGCAGCCTGTTGCGGGCAGTAGGAGCCCTTTCAGGGATGCATTGGAGTTCCTGCATCTCAGCATCAACAGCAGCCTGTTGCGGGCAGTAGGAGCCCTCTCAGGGATGCATTGGAGTTCCTGCATCTCAGCATCAACAGCAGCCTGTTGCGGGCAGTAGGAGCCCTCTCAGGGATGCATTGCAGTTCCTGCATCTCAGCATCAACAGCAGCCTGTTGCGGGCAGTAGGAGCCTTCTCAGGGATGCATTGCAGTTCCTGCATCTCAGCATCAACAGAAGCCTGTTGCGGGCAGTAGGAGCCCTTTCAGGGATGCATTGCAGTTCCTGCATCTCAGCATCAACAGCAGCCTGTTGTGGGCAGTAGAAGCCCTCTCAGGGATGCATTGGAGTTCCTGCATCTCAGCATCAACAGCAGCCTGTTGCGGGCAGTAGGAGCCCTCTCAGGGATGCATTGGAGTTCCTGCATCTCAGCATCAACAGCAGCCTGTTGCGGGCAGTAGGAACCCTCTCAGGGATGAATTGGAGTTCCTGCATCTCAGCATCAACAGCAGCCTGTTGCGGGCAGTAGGAACCCTCTCAGGGATGCATTGGAGTTCCTGCATCTCAGCATCAACAGCAGCCTGTTGCGGGCAGTAGGAGCCCTCTCAGGGATGCATTGCAGTTCCTGCATCTCAGCATCAACAGCAGCCTGTTGCGGGCAGTAGGAGCCTTCTCAGGGATGCATTGCAGTTCCTGCATCTCAGCATCAACAGCAGCCTGTTGCGGGCAGTAGGAGCCCTTTCAGGGATGCATTGCAGTTCCTGCATCTCAGCATCAACAGCAGCCGGTTGTGGGCAGTAGGAGCCCTCTCAGGGATGCATTGGAGTTCCTGCATCTCAGCATCAACAGCAGCCTGTTGCGGGCAGTAGGAGCCCTCTCAGGGATGCACTGGAGTTCCTGCATCTCAGCATCAACAGCAGCCTGTTGCGGGCAGTAGGAGCCCTCTCAGGGATGCATTGGAGTTCCTGCATCTCAGCATCAACAGCAGCCTGTTGCGGGCAGTAGGAACCCTCTCAGGGATGCATTGAAGTTCCTGCAGCTCAGCATCAACAGCAGCCTGTTGCGGGCAGTAGGAGCCCTCTCAGGGATGCATTGGAGTTCCTGCATCTCAGCATCAACAGCAGCCTGTTGCGGGCAGTAGGAGCCCTCTCAGGGATGCATTGCAGTTCCTGCATCTCAGCATCAACAGCAGCCTGTTGCGGGCAGTAGGAGCCCTCTCAGGGATGCACTGGAGTTCCTGCATCTCAGCATCAACAGCAGCCTGTTGCGGGCAGTAGGAGCCCTCTAAGGGATGCATTGCAGTTCCTGCATCTCAGCATCAACAGCAGCCTGTTGCGGGCAGTAGGAGCCCTCTCAGGGATGCATTGGAGTTCCTGCATCTCAGCATCAACAGCAGCCTGTTGCGGGCAGTAGGAGCCCTCTCAGGGATGCATTGGAGTTCCTGCATCTCAGCATCAACAGCAGCCTGTTTTGGGCAGTAGGAGCCCTCTCAGGGATGCACTGGAGTTCCTGCATCTCAGCATCAACAGCAGCCTGTTGCGGGCAGTAGGAGCCCTCTCAGGGATGCATTGGAGTTCCTGCATCTCAGCATCAACAGCAGCCTGTTGCGGGCAGTAGGAGCCCTCTAAGGGATGCACTGGAGTTCCTGCATCTCAGCATCAACAGCAGCCTGTTGCGGGCAGTAGGAGCCTTCTCAGGGATGCATTGCAGTTCCTGCATCTCAGCATCAACAGCAGCCTGTTGCGGGCAGTAGGAGCCCTCTCAGGGATGCATTGGAGTTCCTGCATCTCAGCATCAACAGCAGCCTGTTGCGGGCAGTAGGAGCCCTCTCAGGGATGCATTGGAGTTCCTGCATCTCAGCATCAACAGCAGCCTGTTGCGGGCAGTAGGAGCCCTTTCAGGGATGCATTGGAGTTCCTGCATCTCAGCATCAACAGCAGCCTGTTGCGGGCAGTAGGAGCCCTCTCAGGGATGCATTGCAGTTCCTGCATCTCAGCATCAACAGCAGCCTGTTGCGGGCAGTAGGAGCCCTCTCAGGGATGCATTGGAGTTCCTGCATCTCAGCATCAACAGCAGCCTGTTGCGGGCAGTAGGAGCCTTCTCAGGGATGCATTGCAGTTCCTGCATCTCAGCATCAACAGCAGCCTGTTGCGGGCAGTAGGAGCCCTTTCAGGGATGCATTGCAGTTCCTGCATCTCAGCATCAACAGCAGCCTGTTGTGGGCAGTAGAAGCCCTCTCAGGGATGCACTGGAGTTCCTGCATCTCAGCATCAACAGCAGCCTGTTGCGGGCAGTAGGAGCCCTCTCAGGGATGCACTGGAGTTCCTGCATCTCAGCATCAACAGCAGCCTGTTGCGGGCAGTAGAAGCCCTCTCAGGGATGCATTGCAGTTCCTGCATCTCAGCATCAACAGCAGCCTGTTGTGGGCAGTAGAAGCCCTCTCAGGGATGCATTGGAGTTCCTGCATCTCAGCATCAACAGCAGCCTGTTGCGGGCAGTAGGAGCCCTCTCAGGGATGCACTGGAGTTCCTGCATCTCAGCATCAACAGCAGCCTGTTGCGGGCAGTAGGAGCCCTCTCAGGGATGCATTGGAGTTCCTGCATCTCAGCATCAACAGCAGCCTGTTGCGGGCAGTAGGAACCCTCTCAGGGATGCATTGGAGTTCCTGCATCTCAGCATCAACAGCAGCCTGTTGTGGGCAGTAGGAGCCCTCTCAGGGATGCATTGGAGTTCCTGCATCTCAGCATCAACAGCAGCCTGTTGCGGGCAGTAGGAGCCCACTCAGGGATGCATTGCAGTTCCTGCATCTCAGCATCAACAGCAGCCTGTTGCGGGCAGTAGGAGCCCTCTCAGGGATGCACTGGAGTTCCTGCATCTCAGCATCAACAGCAGCCTGTTGCGGGCAGTAGGAGCCCTCTCAGGGATGCATTGGAGTTCCTGCATCTCAGCATCAACAGCAGCCTGTTGCGGGCAGTAGGAGACCTCTCAGGGATGCATTGGAGTTCCTGCATCTCAGCATCAACAGCAGCCTGTTGCGGGCAGTAGGAGCCCTCTCAGGGATGCATTGGAGTTCCTGCATCTCAGCATCAACAGCAGCCTGTTGCGGGCAGTAGGAGCCCTCTCAGGGATGCATTGCAGTTCCTGCATCTCAGCATCAACAGCAGCCTGTTGCGGGCAGTAGGAGCCCTCTCAGGGATGCACTGGAGTTCCTGCATCTCAGCATCAACAGCAGCCTGTTGTGGGCAGTAGGAGCCTTCTCAGGGATGCATTGGAGTTCCTGCATCTCAGCATCAACAGCAGCCTGTTGTGGGCAGTAGGAGCCCTCTCAGGGATGCATTGGAGTTCCTGCATCTCAGCATCAACAGCAGCCTGTTGTGGGCAGTAGGAGCCCTCTCAGGGATGCATTGGAGTTCCTGCATCTCAGCATCAACAGCAGCCTGTTGTGGGCAGTAGGAGCCTTCTCAGGGATGCATTGGAGTTCCTGCATCTCAGCATCAACAGCAGCCTGTTGTGGGCAGTAGGAGCCCTCTCAGGGATGCATTGGAGTTCCTGCATCTCAGCATCAACAGCAGCCTGTTGCGGGCAGTAGGAGCCCTCTCAGGGATGCATTGGAGTTCCTGCATCTCAGCATCAACAGCAGCCTGTTGTGGGCAGTAGGAGCCCTCTCAGGGATGCATTGCAGTTCCTGGTCTCCTCTCTGCCTCCTTGGAGCAGTGCAGAAGCCTTGTATGTGGGTCCTACCATTATCTAGATTCTCAAAATGGTGCCTGCTGAAGCTGCTCTAGGCTTTGGTGACTGAGATTCTGTGTGGATTCCCTTTCTAGAGCAACGTCTCTGTGTAATCTTTAAGGAGCCCATGTATCAGGCTCAAGGCCCTAGTGGGTGGATGATTTCCTCTGCAGCCAGGGTTGTAAAAGCCTGTTTGAGTGTGGAGCCCTGGGGGTTTCTCTCTTACTATTTCTCCATATCTAGGAGGCTCTTCCACTCTCTGAGCCTCTCCCTAGCTGGGTAAACTCCCGGGAAGCCTCTCTTTACTTACCTCTGGTGCCTCTCATCATTTCTGGGGCTCATACTAGCATTTTCTTTCAGACAGTCTGAAATATGAGCATATGCTTAATTATTTTGGTTCCTCTCCACAGAAGAGGCACATACAACTTTCCATTATTTTTTTGGTAATATTAATAATTTAAAGAGGACTAGTCAGGTATTGTGTAGAATGTCACTCTTGGGATTTAGCTGATGTTCTTCTCATGATTAGACTGGATTGTGGGTTATGGGGGAAAGCCCAGCAGTCCTTTTCATCATGAAGTATTAATGGTGCATACTGTCAGCATGACTGGTAGTTGTTGATAAGGGTCTTGATCATCTGGCTGAGGTAGTGTCTGTCAGGGTTCTCCAATATGAAGTTATTTCCCCCTTGTTTCCATACTGAACTATTTGGAAGGAAGTCACTTTACACAGTCAGCACTTAAAGAATGGAGCGTTGGCAGGGCGCGGTGGCTCACGCCTGTAATCCTAGCACTTTGGGAGGCCGAGGTGGGTGGATCACGAGGTCGAGAGATCGAGACTATCCTGGTCAACATGGTGAAACCCCGTTTCTACTAAAAATACAAAAAATTAGCTGGGCATGGTGGCGCGTGCCTGTAATCCCAGCTACTCAGGAGGCTGAGGCAGGAGAATTGCCTGAACCCAGGAGGCAGAGGTTGTGGTGAGCCGAGATTGCACCATTGCACTCCAGCCTGGGCAACAAGAGCGAAACTCCGGCTCAAAAAAAAAAAAAAGAAAAATGGAGCGTTACACCAACAGGTCCACCTAATTGATGGTGAAGTAGCTGCATACATTATTTTGAAATTTTCTATCTGGAAAATGTGTTTCTTCTCTCCCAGTTATTCATTTGTTCAATGATGTATTTGTATCAGTATTGACACATGGATATTGATTTTATATTCTAAGTTATACTTCAGTACTACTTGAATTAATTCATTGCTCAGATGTTTCTAGCTTTGGCCATTAAAGGGTAAGAACATTGATGAGCTATGTCAATTCCATATAGCCCAAAATTTGGGTTTTGATTTTTTTTTTACTACTTCCTTACTGTTTCTTATCTTATTGCACTAGGTAGGATATACAGTACAATGTTGCATACGAATGGTGAGAGAGAACATCCTCACCATGTTCCCAAAATTAAGGAGAAAGAGTCTAGTTTCTCTCTATTAAGTATGATGTTAACTAAAGTTTTTATTCTTTATTAGATGTTCTTTATCAAGTTAAAAACTTTTTTTTCTTATTTCTAGTTTGATGAGAGTTTTTTTAAATCATCAATGAGTGTTGTTGAGTATTGTCAAATAATTTTTCCTACATTGATTAATATGATTATATAATGTTTCTCTTTTTGTTCTGTTGATTCTCAAATATTGAATATGTTTTGCAAACCTGGGGTAGAGTCAAGTGTGCTGTGATGTATAATTTTTGTTGTATATGTCAGAACAATCAGCCAAAGTCTTGCTTAAGATTTTCGCATCTTTGTTCATTGGAGATACAGTTCGTAGCTTTTCTTTCCTTGAGTGTATTTATCCAAGTTTGCCATTAGGATAATGCTGGTCTTACAGAATGAGCTAAAAATTGTTCTGTTTCTATTTTTGTGACAAGATTGTGGAGAATAGGCATCATTTCTTCCTTAAAGTTTCAGCGTAATTCAGTAGAGAAAAACCTATGGTTCTGGTGCTTTTTTGGAAAGATGATTAATTGTCAATTTCAATTTTTAAATAGATTTAGAATCATTTTGAATATTTTTTCTTCATTTGAGTTCTGGTAGCTGTGTATTTTTAGGAATTAATTCATTTTATCTAAGTTATCAAATTCAGGGATATAGTTGTTCACAGTATTTCTTTTTCTTTTAATACCAATAGAATAAACATCAGTGACTCCTGTTTCTTTTGTAATATTGGCAGTTTGTGCCTTCTTTCTCTTTCCTTTTTTTATTTAGCCTAACAAAAGTTACCAATTCTGTTGGACTTTTAAAGAACCAGATTTTTATTTTATTGATTTTCTTTATTAATTTTATGTCGTAAATTTGGCTTTTTGTTGCTATGATATGTGGGGTTTCTTCCTTCTGCTTGGTTTAGCCTTAAGTTACTGTTTTCCTTTTCGTTCCCTAAAGTGGAGACTTTAATTGTAGGTCTTTTTTCCTTTGTAATTTCACATATTGTGCTATAAACTTTCCTCTGATCTCTGCTTGTGCTGAATCCTCATTTTCGATGTTGCATTTTGTTTTTGTTTAAGAATATTTTAGAATTTATTTTGTGACTTATTTGACTCATCTGTTATTTAGAAATGTGTTGCTTAATGTGGAAATATTTGGAGATACTTCAGCTCTCTTTCTGCTACTGATTTCCAGTTTAATTTCATCTGGGTCTTACACCGCCCTTGGCATAAGCTCTCTGTTTTATGAGTTGTTAAGGTAAATTACATGGCCCAGACTTGTGCTTACCTTGATGGGGAGGTAAGGTACTCATGCTTACCCTTCATTTTTCCCTGAATTTCCATGGGAGCCTGAGAAGAATGTGTGCTTTGCTCTTGTTGGGTACAGTACCCCATAAATATCAGTTAGTTCAAGTTCTTCATGGTGCTGTTTGAGTCAACCTTATCCTTACTAATTTTCTGCCTGCTTGTTATTAACTGCCAATAGAAAGAGGTTAAAGTCTGCAATTGTAGATTTGTCTATTTGTCCTAAAAGTTGTCTACGTTTTTTGTGTAACCTACTTTTGTGCTCTGTTTTTAGCTTTTTACATGTTTAATATTTTGATGTCCTCTTGGAAAGTTGACCCTTTTATTATTATAATATCATGTCCCTCTGTATCCCCAACATTTCCCCTTGTTCCGGAGTCTGTTCTGTTGAGATTACCATACCTTCTCAGGCTTACTCTTGTTCATTGTTGGCATACTATAAGGTTTTTCTACTGTATTGTTAACCTACCTGAGTCTTTATATTAAAAGTCAGTTTCTTATTGACAACATGTAGTTGGGTTCTACATTTTTATCCACTCTAAACATGTCTGTCTTTTAATTGGCATCTTTAGCCCATGATTGAAAGTGACTCCTGTTGGATTAAGAGCCACCATGTTGCCATCTGTTTTCCATTTGTTCTTTGTTTCTTTTGTCACTTCTCATTTTCTTGGTTTCAACTGAGGATTTTATGATCCTGTTTAACTTTCTCTTGGAATATAAATTATACTTCTTGGAATAAAATTCAGTGATCACCTTGAAGTTTGCAATATACATTTTTAACTACTTTATGTCTACTTTTAATAACACTATATTGCTTCACATATAATCCATGAATTTTATAACAAAGAATTCCCAATAATGCTCCCTTATACCTTATAGCATTGCTACCATTTGTTTCTCTATTTTGTATACTGTAATAGCCCAATATATTGTCATTATTAGGACTTTAATTTTCTTTTAAGTTTAAATAAAAACGTCATTTTTTTCTGAATTGTTGCATTTTCTCTCTCTTCCTCCCTTGTTTTAGTATGATGACAATTTAGCATTAGAGAAGAACAGAAACAATAGCGAGCTTCATTTCCATTTAAAGAAAAACGAGTCTGAGGCTTAAAAATGCGCAATGCACATTTCCATGCATTGGAGATTCTAGAGCTGCACCTAGAACCAGGGCTCCTTCCTATCAGTTCTGTTCCGAATGCACACAGCTAGGCCTGGCTTTGAAGACTAATCCTGCATCTCTGTTATCCATTTTGGTTTAGGATGAGAAAGTACAGACAAACTAGCTTTCTTCTTTACACGTGGCAAGCACACTTACTATGAGTCTGTGGAATGAATGACTACATGAAAGAATAGAATTAATCAGTTCTTTCAAATAACCTCAGCTTTTTGCCCAATATGAGATTTTCCTAAGTGTCTGCATTTCTTTTTTTTTTTTTTTTTTTTTTTTTTTTTTTTTTAATTTTTTATTGGATTATAGGTTTTGGGGTACATGAGCAGAGCATGCAAGACAGTTGCGTAGGTACACACATGGCAGTGTGCTTTGCTTTTCTTCTCCCCTTCACCCACATTTGGCATTTCTCCCCAGGCTATCCCTCCCCACCTCCCCCTCCCACTGGCCCTCCCCTTTTCCCCCCAATAGACCCCAGTGTTTAGTACTCCCCTTTCTGTGTCCATGTGTTCTCATTTTTCATCACCCACCTATGAGTGAGAATATGCGGTGTTTCATTTTCTGTTCTTGTGTCAGTTTGCTGAGGATGATGTTTTTCAGGAAAGAAGTAATAAAACTCTTCGACTGCAGAAGGGAATGGAATTAAGCATAAGAGAAGGAGAAGTACAGGACAGACCCCTGTGAGATCTATTAATACAGGAAGGTAGAAAGGGGGAGAAAAGGGCCAGGGAATGAGTCTTCCTAGGAAAGGACACCAGGACACACAGTGTCCAGCAAGAAGAAGGAGGATTTCTCGAGGAAGGTTAGAATCAAGCAACATCAAAAGTGCTGAGAGGTAAAGGGCGGGCGGGCTTCCAAAGGCCGCTGAGTCAGGGCAGAAGGTGTGGGGCGTCTCTCCAACATCATGCTTACCTTTGAGTCACAGCTGGCATGGAACAGAATCCGGAGTCTGTGAGATGAGCAAGCAGCAACTTCCTCAGAGTTTGGCCTTGAAGAACAGGGGCGTCGAGGGGGTGTGAGAAGAGCAGAAAGTCAATTCGCATCTAAGGAATGAAAAAGAGTTAAGCACATTTGAGTCCCCATGGAAGAGTATGTTGTATATTTATGCACACAGGCAGCATGGCTGAATGCCATGTTGCTGGAATAGACATTCAGGGGTGAAAGAGTTACTTTTCAGCTTCTAGCCTTAACTGACGTAACCCTTTCAACTGAACAAAATATGCCTATTTATTTGTCTTTATTTTCAGCCTCCATTAAGTGTTACAGTTAATAGGAAAAGTAATTTCAAGAAAGATATAGCTCAATACAAAAGGCAATATAGGCCTGGCACGATGGCTCACCTGTAATCCCAGCACTTTGGGAGGCTGAGGCGGATGGATCACTTGGGGTCAGGATTTAGAGACCAGCCTGGCCAACATGGTGAAACCCTTTCTCTATTGAAAATACAAAAATTAACACGGTGTGGTGGCGTGTGCCTATAATTCCAGCTACTCGGGAGACCGAGGCAAGAGAATGGCATGAACCCAGGAGGTGGAGGTTGCAGAAAGCCAAGATCATGCCATTGGACTCCAGCCTGGATGACAAGAGCAAAACTCCATCTCAAAAAAAAAAAAAAAAAAAAATGCATGAAAATGTTGTATAAATAATTAATTAGCCTTTCAGAAATGTATTTTTAATTTTCTACATGTGATTTAACCAGAGTTTTACAACCACTTACTGCACAATAGTCCTTTGCAGGGCACGCATCTGCACTTGTGCTGGCTTGTTCTGAGATATCTGCATAATGTCAGCTCGCAGCCATCTCTTTCGCTTTCCTTTTTCCAGCACGTCACTTCCTAATTTACATTAAATGCCAATGATCTGGTAGATGTAAGTACATTCTAGGAGGGTACAATTAAAACCGAATACCCTGTCATAATTTGTTTTCTTCATGCTAATGTTAAAGATATTTTCAGTAGCTACGTCTGAAAGTAGAGCTTACAGCTTTACGAGAAGAGACAGAGAATGTTAATGAACTCCTCTAAGAATCTGATATGTTTAAAGCTTCCCTGAAGAATAGAACTGCATGAAGGTATTCCCCATATTCTTTTGCAAATTAGCAAATTGTCCGTTATGTCTACAGGAGCAACATTCGTGCCTGCAAAGCGGATATGCTATTTCGGTCTTGCTTGTGGGCTCCACTTTATGGTTTGAAAGGATAATAAATAATTATTTAACCTTGTTATGTTTGGGAATTGTAAGCATATGCAAATGTCTTTGTGATGAAAGTCTTTTTTCAATAGACAAACTGCACAATTGAGAGAGGATGAAAATTAAAGAATGATTGTCTTATTGAAGACAAGATATCTCAGCTTAGTTAAACACTTCCTCTCAGGCCTGCCTAAAGGGCAACCTTGATATAATATTTTCCCGAAGTTAACAGAATTGAATGTAGGAGTTCCAAGGAACTTTCGAGATTATCTGGTCTAACGTGATCTGTTTTCAATATCTCATCTTCAAAACTTGATCTCCCTCTGCCCTAGAAGAAGAGATTCTATTTTCTCTCTCTCTTTCCCAGCATGCTATCTGTTCCTGTCTATGGTGTCTCTGCTACCATCTTGTCTTCTACTAACTTTTGTGCAGATTTTAACTCCCTCTTTTTTTTTTTTTTTTTTTTTGAGATGGAGTTTCACTCTTGTTACCCAGGCTGGAGTGCAATGGCGCGATCTCGGCTCACCGCAACCTCCGCCTCCTGGGTTCAGGCAATTCTCCTGCTTCAGCCTCCTGAGTAGCTGGGATTACAGGCACGCGCCACCGTGCCCAGCTAATTTTTTGTAATTTTTAGTAGACGGGGTTTCACTGTATTGACCAGGAAGGTCTTGATTCAGGTCTCTGTTGGACTCACGTTGGCATCCCCTGTAGCGGACTCTCAAATGACTAGTGAAGAAAGGAAGCTCACTGAATATTTATAAAATGTGTACATTGGCAAGTCAGTTACATAGACTAAAAAAAAAAACTACATTCACAGAGCTTAAAAGATTTGAGCAATATATCAGAGTCAGGAAAAGAGCTATGTCAAGAATTTATAACTTGATTTCCAGCTGTATGATTATTATTTCCAATATATCTCCTTTTGTTATAATGGTTAAAACACTGGGTTATTGAATTTTGACCAGAGATTTCTTGATTGTTAAATGCATGATACTCTGACTTTTGTCATTTTACAAAGTTGGACTGTCTTGTCTTTAATGACAAGAACAGATAAAATTATGATTTCTTATTTGAGTTTCATCCATAGACACGACATTCTATTTTTAATTTTTACCAATTTATTTATTTTAAAAATATATGTAGAGGCATAAGTGCAGTTTTCTCGCATGCACATATTGTATGGTGGTAGAATCCAGGCTTTCAGTGTATCTGTCACTCAAATAGTGAACATTTTACCCACCCAAGTGGTATTATTTTCACCCTCATCCCCACCCTCCCACCTTTGTAGTCTCCAGCGTTTGTTATTCCACTGTGTGTCTATGTGCACCTATTGTTTAGCTCCCATTTATTAATGAGGACATGTGGTATACGATTTTCTGTTTTCTGAGTTATTTTGCTAAATATAATGTCCTCCAGTTATATCCATGTTGCTGCAAGAGACAGGATTCTATTCTTTCTTCATGGCTAAATATCTCATGGATATACATATATACACATACAGGCATATATGCTTTATATGTGTACTTGTATGAATGTTTTAGGTATATAAATGGTAACGTGTTTAAAACATTTTCTTCATCCAATCATCCACTGATGGACACTTAAGTTGATTCCATATCCTGCTATTGTGAATAGCACTGTGATAAACATACAAGTACAGGTTTCTTTTTTGATATGATGTTTTATAAAATAGTTTCCCTTTGGGTGTATGTTTACAGTGGAATTGCTGGATCAAATGATAGTTTTACTTTGTGTTTTTTGAGAAATATCCATACCGTTTTCCATAAAGGTTGTGCTAATTTACGTTCCTGATAATGGTATATAAGTATACACTTATATACTCAACGGTGTATAACCACTCGATGGTTTCCCCAGCCTCACCAAAACCTGCTGTTACTACACTTTATTACAGAAGTCATTCTCAGTCATGTAAGATGGTGTTTCATTTGGTTTGAATTTGCATTTCTCTGAGCACTGTTTCATGTTTGGCCACTTGGGTATCTTCTTTTGAAAAATGAACACACATTACATTTAAAAATGATGACAGAATCCTACTAAGTTGGTGCAAATGTAATTGTAGCTTAGCCATTATTTTTAATGAATAAAACTGCAAATATATTTGCATCATCAAAAGCAATGGCAAAAACCTCAATTACTTTTGCACTAACCTAATATGTACCTGTGATTATCTTTGAAAACTTTCAGAAACATGCACGTGTATTTTATAGATGTGCATGTACAGGCAAAAATAATTTGAGAGCTGATGAAGTTTGGATACAGCGTTTGGTGGGTAAAGGATAGATGTGAGTTTGTTTTTATCTGTATTCTGTTATTTCTCCTCCTTTCAATCATCTGAATCAGCAGGCGGAATTATGGCTGTGAGTATCTAAGGCACGTGTCAGAAACCAATCTCGAGCACTTAAAAACCAAGTGTTTCTCTCTCAAAAAAATACTTTACACTGACGTACAATGGAGTGCTAGAATAACCAAAAGGGAAGTAGAAAGTGGTATATAAGAATCTCATCTTGGGAGGCCGAGGCGGGCGGATTACAAGGTCAAGAGATGGAGACCATCCTGGTCAACATGGTGAAACCCCGTCTCTACTAAAAAATACACAAAAAATTAGCTGGGCGTTGTGGCGCGTTCCTGTAATCCCAGCTACTCAGGAGGCTGAGGCAGGAGAATTGCCTGAACCCAGGAGGCGGAGGTTGCGGTGAGCCGAGATCGCGCCATTGCACTCCAGCCTGGGTAACAAGAGCGAAACTCCGTCTCAAAAAAAAAAAAAAAAAAAAAAAAAATCTCATCAATGGATTAAAATATCTGTTTATTCAGTAAGGACTTGCCGAGGCACTTAATGGTTTCAGAAATCTACAGAGAAACAGTGACATTTCAGGTAGCCTGGAAGGATGAGAAGGTATTTGCCAAAAATATATCAGGGGAGTAGGCAGACCAGACAGGAAAAGAGACGAAGCAAGTCTTGGAGACTTAAGAGTTCATTTTGTGTTGATAAAGAGTGAATTCAAGAATTCAGAGTGCAGTTTACTTTCATCTCTTCTTTTCCTAAATTTAAAAGATCTAACTGCCCATTATTTCATTCCTACTCTAGGGTAAAGGGTGCTTTTGTCTGGACCTGAGCAACACCTCTCACTATGCCCATCTCTGCAACAGGGGTGAGACCTGGTTTGCAGATAGAAAGGTCATAACATATGTAAAATTAGAATTTTTAAAAACGTCTGAGCATTAATCTAAATAAATATTAAATAAGAAGATAGGAGAATAAAAACCATATACGGTACTCAGAAACTTGTCAAGATTTGATACTCAGACACTAGGAATGAAAAGGCTGTGAGAGTGTACTGCACCTGAGGCCTAAGTTAACACCATCTCCAAATGACGGCATGATTTTAATAAGTAAATAACAAATGATCATTTATCATCTTTCAGCAAATATTAATGTGCAATATTTTATTTCTAAAACATCAAGCCAGGCACAATAGTCCCTATTCAGGCAAGTAAGAAGCCTGGCCCTCTCCTTCAAACCGCTATCGAGCTACCAGTGAAGTGGCTGCACACGGCACAAAATAGGATAACTCCCAGGAAAAATTAGTGCACAGCAGTGACAAGTGGGAGGCACACACAGAGGAAGGCGTTTATATCAGGTTTCTAAAATATATTCATAGAGAACATGGAAACATGGATGGCTACAGCAATGAGAATTAATCAATTAATCGACATCAAATGAGCAAATTAATGAGACAGAAGAGCTAATTTCGAGAGTGTGCATAATTAAATGACAACCAGATTAAATTACAAAAAGCAGAACGAAAGCTAGTTTGTCATCTCCTTCTTTTGAGTAACAGTGTGAAGCCCTAACATGGCAGCAAGATAGTATTTATGACATTAGTGGATGAAATGTCCATGACTTAAATTACATTGGAACACGTGGGAACAGACTTCTACCAAGAGGGCATTAATAGGATATTAACGCAATACTCAAGAAGGCCAGCAATAAAGTGGTTTCAACAAGTGGAATGCAAATACCTCATGCTAAATAAAACGCTCTTCACTGGTAACTCACGGATAGGCTATGAATTATCTGGAAACAAGATTTTAGGTTGAGCCAAAACTTACTGAAGATTTGCTAGATGTACTACCAGCCAGACCTGAGTTCTTAAAATCATTGAAGGATAGGAAAGCTTATTATCTGCTCTTTGTCCTAAAATCTTGAATTTTCACTTGGAGATGGTATACAAACACCAAAAGGAGGAGTTGTACCACTTGTAGGTGTTTGGGAAAGGAAAAAGTCAGTAAGAAGAGAGAGGGGTACGGGTTTGTTTTGTAGAGGATAGGCCAAGCATCAGGCTTCTGAAGTTAGACAGGATTTGAGTTGCTAAACAAATATAAATTCCCACTAACAAACCTGAGCATCTAATATGTTCCTGGTACTGGGAAGCTGAGGCACTTTGATTCAGAATTCTTCTGCAGTGAGGAGCTAATAATGACTGCCACGGCCATCCTGGCTCTAGGGCTCAAGATTTAATCATCTGGCCACATATAAATGTTAATGAAAACATTGAAAATACTTAACAGGTGCAAGACTCATTCATTCATTCATTATATTTATTGATATATTTTTACATGTCAGTGTCTATTGTTGTAATGAACAAATTATAATTTATTCAAATTATTCGAGGTTATAATTTTACCTATTTACACTAATAAGGTAGTTTTACAGAATTATACCATCTTGCCATTTTTGTTCAGATTCATTCTTGCAAACTATATACATATATATATACACACTATATGTATATACATATATACAGACATATATATGTATATACGTATACATGTGTATACACACATATATGCACATGCACATATACATGGATACATGTGTGCATACATGTATACACATACACATGCACGTGTATAAATGCACATATACACATATGCAAATATATGTACATGCATACATGCACATATGCATACATGCACATATACGTACATGTATACATGCATGCATACTGGCATGTACAGGCACATGCAAATACATGCATGCACGTATGCGTGCATTTACATACATGTATGGACATATATGTATATGCTTACACGTATATGTTGTGTGTGCATGCATACATGTATGTGTGTACATACACGTATATGTGTGTACATACATGTATACGCGTGCACATATATGCGCATCTGCACAAGCATACATATAGGTACACATGCACAAAAATATGTGCATAGGTAAATATGTACATATTTGTACATGCATGTATGCTTGTACACATGGGTATACACATGCGCATGTACATGTATACATATATGTGCACACGTACATATATACATATGCGCACGTATACATACATGCATGACTTTAGTCAACTGCATCATTTTATCTTCAGAATAAACATATAAGATATGTTTGTTTCTTTTTTTTTTAACTGTATAAGAAAATTGTGGCACAGAGAGTTTAAACATTTTCACATCAAATAGGTGAGGGAAGTCCTAGAATGAAGCATACTATGAGCTAAATGTAGAGAAGAGAAAGTAGACCAGGGTTGGAATTATTGTACTGGCTGTTTTATGTCTGTTTTTCCTTTTGTTTTCTTTGTTTGGAGGGAAGGGCCACAGTGTTAATTCTTCATTACAGGAGCTTTTGCACGTTAGAAAAGTTTTATATAATGATATTATCCCAGAAGTTAAAATCGTTAAGTAATTGAATTGTAACACTTTAGACAAATATATGCATTTAGTTTTTAATTATGTAATTTGTGTTAATAAGACTCATCAACTTCATTAGCTTTTGGAGACTCTTAATATCTTAAAAAAAGAATTGTGAATTAAAATGATGTTATCTTGTTAACAAATTCCACATTCCTATTGGACAGTTCTAGAATAAGAAAGTGAGATGACTGATTCAAAATGAGGAAATGAAGTTCTTTCAAGTGACCTTTAAAACTAAAAACGCTTTGCTAGAAAGAATGTAATGGATTAAGTAAAAGCAGCATATTTGCATTAAGTGAAATGGTTTTTTATACCACTTTGTATACATTCTTTTAGGTTTTGGTCAGTGATTTGATTTACGCTAGAGTCAACAATTTGTTGGTCCATTTTGAACTTAGAAATGTATGACTAAACTTTGTTTTAACATTTCCCTTATACCTTCAGATGGAATTTAAAGTGAATGCACTCTTCGGTCCCATACACTACATTCACCAATCTTTTCACATTGAGCTAGAGTGAGTGTCACATATTGTGCCCACATACCAACCTGCAAACGTAGATTCTATATGCTACATATCCTAAAGAAATGTCCATATTTTAATGTCGTAAGTATGCCAGATGCTTCGTTACCTGAAACGCAGGCTGTGGGTCCCTAACTACAATATATCATTAATGTGAAAGTATGTAAAAAGTGTGTAAAAAGTAAGAAGAAAATATAGAGAAGTGTGTATTAATGCCAAATATGTATATATGTATATTAGGGGTACTACACTAAGTAAAATATCCTAGACAGAGCAAGTGTTCAGGTTTTGACTAAGATGGAAAAGCATATGCTAGCCAGAAGGATAAATATTTGACAAGGTGCAAAACCTTCACCCGAAGCACAGGGACAAGTGTGCTTGCCAATTGATGTGGACCGGATCTTATAGATCAGTGGTGAGCAAAGGTGATTCCCATGCCGGCAGGAGCAGCAGCAGCACTTATGAATATACTCAAAATTACATTCTCAGGCTCCACCTTAGACCTACTGAATCTGAGAGGCAGGAGGTGTGTCCACTAATGTGTGTTTTAACAAGTTTTCCTTCCCAGAAACATTTAGAATAATGTTTGACCAAATATCTGGGTACCATGTCCCAGTCAAACGGACACAGAAAATTAACCATTACATGTGGCTTAGTCTACATTTAACTGAAGGCTTTCATCATTTTTTAAAGTCACCAGATCCCTTGAGCACAACAGGTCTTTTGAGCCATCTTTTTGCTGTCACAAAAGCAGGGATAAACCATCTTTACCTGCTCATCATGAGCCTTGAAAAGATTAAGAAACGCCAGTGCGAATCACTACTACCACAGGGAGTGCATTTTAAATCAGGAGAGTGATGTGACAAAATCTAAATTGCTGAAAGATAATTCAATCCAGGGGAGTGGCGGACTGGGGGGCCAGTTGAAGATGGTAATGGTTAGAGATAGGAAACCAACCAAAAATCCATTGCAATGTTCTCTGTACACAGTAATTACACCATAAAATGAACGAAGCAAAACCCCACAGATTTTCTAAGTGATGAAAGTTGGATAGAGTCTCACTCTATCCACCAGGCTGGAGTGCAGTGGCGCGATCTCAGCTCAATCCACCCTCTGCCTCCTGGGTTCAAGTGATTCTCCTGCTTCAGCCTCCCAAGTAGCTGGGATTACAGGTGCCTGCCACCATGTCTGGTTAATTTCTATATTTTCAGTAGAGAAGGGGTTTCAGAATGTTGACCAGGCTCATTTCAAATTCCTAACCTCAAGTGATAGCCCCCACCTCGGCCTCCCAAAGTGCTGAAATTAAAGGTCTGAACCACCGTGCCCAGCCCATATAGATTTTTCTACTTCATTTCAGATGATGTCTGCTACAATATCTGACATACAGTTTGACTTACTGAATGTTTGTGGAATAAATGCTGAATAGTATAGGTGATAGAAGGGAATGCTTTAACTGAGGCAGAAACCGGAAGTGGCTTAAAAGGGTAAGAATTTTGTGATAAGTAATATTGCCTTACCTAACTAAAATTCTGAATTTGATTCTAGGGTGGGTGAGTGCACTGCTGAATAACATTTTCAGAGTCCTCCCTGTCTTCTTACTCTGCCATCCTCAGTGTTTTAGCTCTTTTCCCTCCAGTGTGTTCCCTCATTGCTGTAAAATGGCTGTAGCTGGGAACCAACTCTCCCACAGCAACACACAAAGGACGAGAAGAGAGGATTGTCTCCTTCTTGTGTGTTTCTTTTGGCAGCAGAAAAATGTTCCCAGAACCCTAACTTCTTCCTTCATTGTCAGCAGTATCTTCTCTTGTTTGCTTTTGACCAGAATTGAACCATATGCTCATTTCTTAAACAACCACAGGCAACTGAATGGAATTACCACCATAGATTGATGCTAATCAAGATTCACCTTGGTGGTGGGGTCTTCCAGCCCTCTTGGAAGCACATGGCTTCTGATACTAACTGAAAGTGGTGGGGACTGGAAGGTCATGGCCACGGGGTAGGAAAGCAAGGGTATTACAGCAGTCATGCCTTCTTTGAGAATTGTTGAGAGGGTCCTGAATGTGAACCCTAGGCAAACATTAATTATTAATCATCAGCTCTTTTGAAGCAACAACAGTCTACCTTATAAAGTACTAAGCGCTTTCAGGGTTGGTTTAAGGTTGCACGTTATACAGGAAGAATCATGGGCACATAACCCATTCAAATGTATTTTCCAGGCCAGCCTTTGTCATTCATCAGCTGTCTGACTTTCATCGCTTAGCAAATCTGTGTTTCTTTTTGTTGATGATAATAAATCTGCCTTATATCCTTCTCTAGGTCACTGCGTACCTTAATTTTCCCTGATAAACAGGAAATTACACTATTGATTGCATTGTCTATTATCAAAGGCCATCAGTCCCAGCTAATAAAGAGGGAGGATTCTAATCTTCTGTGACTATCTATTCAATTCACGAGTGTTACACACACTCTCTCATTTAATTCTCACACACAGCCCCTGAGGTACGAGTTATTATTCCCACTTAACAAATTAGTAGTCGGTGGCCCAAAGACTCTAAAGTCCTTGATCTAATTGACTCTAACCTGCAGCTTATGAGCTGTGGGAAAGGATTTGCACCCGTGGCCACTGGAAGTCAAGCAGATGCTCTCTCCTACCTATACGCTATTTATTAGATAGGCCTGTATGGGCCAGCAGAGTCCAACCTGAATAGGCAGAGCCAGTGTGGCTGGTTCAAGCATAGATTGTTCTGTTCTTTTCTCTGACGGTTCAGGGCTCTCAGGAGCCATCTCTCCAATGTATGGCCACGGTACTCTTGAATAAGTGCGTATAATAAGAAGACTTAACTTTCTACATTTATTTTTAAAATGAATTTTTAAATATAGGCTTTCCTTATTTATTCGAAAGGAATAAGACAGTCTCCCAGGCTGAGAGGTTGGGGAAATACAGGATTGTGGAATTTTGCTGGAATTTCTGGAATTAGCTATATCCTCGGGCATTCCTGACTTGAGTGTGCAGCCTTTCATGTAGGAAGGTGTGGCTAAAGGAAGGGAGGCTGGGTGTTTTGAAAACAAAATACTTCGTGGTATCCTCAGGCCCTGATTCACTGGGCTGTGTGCAGGAGAATTAAGAGACTTTACCTTTCAAAGAAATTCTTGGTAACTGCAGGCTATAGCTGCCTGGTTCCAGCACACAGCTCCTACTTCAAAGGGCTTTCCAGAGAAATGCTGGTGAGCCTCCAGCCCGCATGGTTTGTGTTTTCTCTGATGCTCAGGCACCAAATGCTTTAGCCTCTGAGGACAGGAGAAGGGAGGGAACAAAACTATCATGTTGTCTGTGCAAAAGGAAGGGCAGCCAGCAGCAGTCAGCAGAGGACAGCACCTTCTAAACACATTTGTAAAAATACTTCTGTGTCTATTCCTCTAGCTGAATAGGGTGTGTGGTACCTGAGAACTCTCCAGTGGGATGTGTAGCTCATCTGTCTATCATCTGCCTGGTGAGAGGACTTTTAAGGAACTGCCTCGTGGGATGTGGGGCTGGCAAGTCAGGGTCAGAACACAAGCTGGAGTCCCAGGGAGGAGGTGATGTTACAGTTTGAGCCCAAAGGCCATCTGCTTGGTCAAATTTCCTCGTTGGGGGAAAATCACTCTTAGCTGTAATAAGGCCTTCAATTGATAGAAGGAGGCCCACCCACACGTGGAGGACAGTCTGTTCACTAAAAGTCCACTGATTTAAATGGTAACTTCATCTAAAAACACCCCACCCAGAAACACTTAGAATAATGTTTGACCAAATATCTGGGTACCAGTCCCAGTCAAGTTAACACAGAAAATTAACCATTACATGTGGCTTAATCTACATGTCAGTGAAGATTTTTATCATTTTTTGAAGTCACCAGCTCCATTGAGCACAACAGTTTTTGAGCCATCTTTTTGCTATCATGAAAGCAGGTATAAACCATCTTTACCCACTCACGATAAGCATTGCAAAGATTAAGAGTTTTTGAGCAAATAAACTCATCCTATACAGAATGTGAGCCAAATCCTCAGACAGCTGGGTGTTCACAGGTAAAACAGAGCTAATCTCAACACATCTGGTTTTTGGAATGATTTTATCTTAGTAAAAATAAAAAAAAACAAATTCATTCACCAATGTAATTTCTCATATTTCATCTTTTAGGCAAGCAAGTAGGATGTGTGATACAAAATATTGGCTTCAAATTGGATATCAATACAGAAAAAATGTGAGGGTTAAAATGTCACTTAGTCAAACGTTCAACATCTTTAAGAACCTTGGTATCCCATACCCACCAAGGTTATTTGCAGTGTAGAAACTTTAAAAATAAGCCTGCTGTTTGAATACATGCTACCTTTACACAGAAGCTGCTGTCAATTTTCCTTTGAGGAGTGTAACTGTTTTTACATAAGATCTTGAGAGAATTCCTAGTGGCGTGACTTGTCTGGGGATGACGTGTTTCTCCAGCTGTTGTAAAAGGATAGCTTATCAAAATGCCCACCTGACTTCACTTTTTGAGCCTCTCTCCAGCCTGGAAGGGTTTCTTATTTGATTATGATGCTCTAGGTGGTTTGTCAGCTGAGGGAGACCTTCATATCTTGAAAACCAAAGAGGTGACTGCACTTAGGACCCTTGATTACAAAATGAATTGAAAAGCCACCGTCTTCTTGTTACAGGACCACTCAACTGTAACAATTCTCTTTCTAGTCCTTTACTTTAGCTATTTTCTGCCAAAGCAAAGGGTGGTGCCTATTTGCAAAGCCCAATGGCTTGGAGCTTCTCACCTTATCACTCACTATAAACCATTCCTATGTGGCAATGCTGTCTGCAAGACAGCCTGCTGCCTTATGGCTGCTTCGAGGGGACAATGAGATCATTATTCTGATGGCTATTTTTGCTGTGTGTTTTAAAACAACCCTCATAGTAGCCTACTACTCTGTATCTATTTATCCATGATCATCAACAAAAATGAGACAGGAAAAAGATGCGTCAATATCAATGATGTTAAGGGGTGTTCAAATATGACAGGAACAATGCTTCACATAAATTTCCTTAGACTATGAAAATAAATCAAAATAAAAGTAAACCATTCTGTAATTCACATTCTTGATATGTGTCTTTCTTTTACTGTCTCACAGATCTCAGAATAGTTGGTGATTCCTACTTAGCTGAGCAAGAAGGCACTACTCCAGATCTGAAGGGTATCCACCACGTAGCATCTTCTTAGGTCCCTTGTAGACTGTGTTTTCCAATGACTCTCCTTCCTCTGCTGTCCTGGCATACCTTCTCATAACATATATTTACCTAAGTGGATTCATACCCATCCTTGAAATTCAGCTCCAGCATCACTTCATTCAGAAATCCTTTCCTGACTCCACATTTGATTTGGACACACTTTTTATACTTGGTTTCATAGCCTCCTTGTGCGACCTACCCTCTGCGGGAGGACTGAGCTCGTTCGGAAAACACCGGACCGCAGGCAAGAAGAAAGTTCTTAAGTTCAGGCTTTATTGAGAGAAAAGAGCCTCCGGGCGTGCCAGCCGGGACGAAAAGGAAAAATGGCCGCGCCGCTCAGAGGGGCAAGGTAGTTTTATAGGGATTGAAGGGCTGAAGGAGTGGAAAAGTTGGGGGCCGAGGTGGTGGGCAACTGTTGGCCAGTTTGAACCGCTAGGCGGGAAGCCGGGGAGTGCTGATGAGGCAGAAGCGGCGGGAGGTGGCTGCGGCGGCGGGAAGGCCAAGGCGGTATGTAAAGATAGGAGAGCCTCTTTGTGGGGGGAGGGAAAGAGAGAGAGAGAGCTTTCACGGTAGAGGCAGAGTTTTCCAAACACTCCTCTTCTTTCATCTCAACAAATTTTCCTCACCGGCCCATCATCACAGTCATTGCATTGTGGACACAGCACAGAAAGGGATGCTGAAACTGGCAGAGGATGTACACCTGACTGTCATTTTAGCCTGCACCTCCTACTCACCGTGTATGCTTCCATCGTTACAGTCTTCATCAGAGCCTTCTTGACTGCCTTCTTAGTTGTTATTCATATCATTGCTTTACATGTGCTTTGTATGAATTCTGGTATGTAATCTCCATGTCAACTCGATGACATAAGTGACACTACTATTCCTGTACAGCATGCAAAGACTTGCAGAGATTAGAAACATGCTAAAGTGTATGCTGTGATTCATACCTGTACCCTGGCTGACTCCAGAACCCTGAGCAAAATGTCACGGAACCTTCATAACAACAAACAGTTAACATTATTTAAGAGAAGGGCCATTCCCTTATCATCTACAATACTTATTAATATGTCATATACAGAGACAATATTGATAAGCATCTGTTGATAAAACAAATTCGAATGTCACGTGCTAAGAGAAGTAAAACCTGCTTATTCGTGACCAAGGCTTCTATTTCTCAGAGCTAGAAGTTTTGAATTCTGGCACGAGTTCTTCTCTTTCCTTGGAATACCATCAACCCATAATTTCTCTAATCTTTGGGATGTCAGAGATCGGCCCCCACTTTCTACCCAAGACTGGTTACATACACCTTGACCACGTTCTTAGGAGTTGAGAGTCTTGGTTAGGAAAGTGTCTACTGAATAAACCAGAGTGATTGACTTGCAGTAGTCATCCTACATCCATCTGTTTAAGGCATTCTTTATTCCCATAAAAACAATTTCTATATAATAAAACAGAAATTGCATTATTTGAGATATAGATAGTGTCTCCTGCATGTATCATCATTTCTGCTTGCCTCTTCAGGGCTGAGGGGAAGTTACATGTACATCTATAGAGGTATCAAAAAATGAAAGTATGTACAAATGACCCTCATCTTGAAAGTTAATGAGGAAAGAATTGGGGACAGTGTTCTATTATCTGAAGGGCAAAAGAGGAAGAAAGAAGGATGGAAATAGCAAATAGTGAGAATAAAGATGAAGGCTGGAAAACAGGAAGAACTGAAAAGATCATAGGATTTGGACTGAGAGAAGTCAGGATTTCACAGCAATATCTGCCATGTCCAGACAGGTGAACAGTGGCACGTTCGGTAAATTCTGTTTTGGGCTTTCCTTATGCGAAAACTTACATCAATCTTGTTTAAAATTCTTAGAATTAAATAGACAATAAACTTAAAAAGACAGGATCTTTCACGTAGCCGGAGGTTAAAATATAGCTACCAGCTTTAACTTTTGATATAGAAACATTTAAAATAATTTTTAAAAAATAAACATAGTTTGTATTCCTTAAAGAGAGAAAGAAACCCTCCAGTAATGTCTTCCTACGTTTACAAGTGTAATCTCTGATTCTGGGGTCAAAAATTCTTGGGAACGACGAGGGCAGCTAAGTACTCAGGACAGCACAGGAGAGGGGCTCTGCACACATACGGACTGTCTTCCCGGAAGAATAACACACAGGACACATGCGGACTGTCTTCCCGGAAAAAAAACACACAGAATGGACACATGTGGACTGTCTTCCCGGAAGAATAACACACAGAAGGACACATGTGGACTGTCTTCCCGGAAGAATAACACACAGAACGGACACATGCAGACTGTCTTCCAGGAAGAATAACACACAGAACGGACACATGTGGACTGTCTTCCCAGAAGAATAACACACAGAAGGACACATGCGGACTGTCTTCCTGGAAGAATAACACACAGAACGGACACATGCGGACTGTCTTCCAGGAAGAATAACAGAACGGACACATGCGGACTGTCTTCCCAGAAGAATAACACACAGAACGGACACATGTGGACTGTCTTCCCAGAAGAATAACACGCAGAACGGACACATGCGGACTGTCTACCCAGAAGAATAACACGCAGAACGGACACATGCGAACTGTCTTCCCGGAAGAATAACACACACAACGGACACATGCGGACTGTCTTCCCAGAATAATAACACACAGAACAAACACATGCGAACTGTCTTCCCGGAAGAATAACACACACAACGGACACATGCAGACTGTCTTCCCAGAATAATAACACACAGAACAAACACATGCGAACTGTCTTCCCGGAAGAATAACACACACAACGGACACATGCGGACTGTCTTCCCAGAATAATAACACACAGAACAAACACATGCGAACTGTCTTCCCGGAAGAATAACACACACAACGGACACATGCGGACTGTCTTCCCAGAAGAATAACACACAGAACGGACACATGTGGACTGTCTTCCCAGAAGAATAACACACAGAACAAACACATGCGGACTGCCTTCCCGGAAGAATAACACGCAGAACAAACACATGCGGACTGTCTTCCCGGAAGAATAACACGCAGAACGGACACATGCGGACTGTCTTCCCAGAAGAATAACACGTAGAACGGACACATGCGGACTGTCTTCCCAGAAGAATAACACACACAACGGACACATGTGGACTGTCTTCCCAGAATAATAACACACAGAACGGACACATGCGGACTGTCTTCCCAGAAGAATAACACACACAACGGACACATGCGGACTGTCTTCCCAGAAGAATAACACACACAACGGACACATGTGGACTGTCTTCCCAGAATAATAACACACAGAACGGACACATGCGGACTGTCTTCCCAGAAGAATAACACGCAGAACGGACACATGCGGACTGTCTTCCAGGAAGAATAACACACAGAACAAACACATGCGGACTGTCTTCCCGGAAGAATAACACACAGAACGGACACATGCGGACTGTCTTCCCAGAAGAATAACACACAGAACAAACACATGCGGACTGTCTTCCCAGAAGAATAACACACAGAACACACACATGCGGACTGTCTTCCCGGAAGAATAACACGCAGAACAAACACATGCGGACTGTCTTCCCAGAAGAATAACACGCAGAACGGACACATGCGGACTGTCTTCCCGGAAGAATAACACGCAGAACGGACACATGCGGACTGTCTTCCTGGCTTAGTATCTTTTAGCTCTTTGCTATGTTTCGGAATATATATATATATATGTATATATATATATATATACAGACACATACATACATATATATACATTTCTGCTTATTTATTGAAAGCAAATTATATACATGAGAATCTATGTGTAGAAATAAAATAGTATCCTACAGTAGCCCCAATACCATTTTTATGCTTTGAATACAACAATAATTCCTCATAATTTGTATCACTAAGACTATATTTAAAATTTCCAATTATCAAAAAATATTGTTCATAATGGCTTTTGTGTTGGACAAGAATCTGATCAAATTTCATTCAATTCATTTGGATTTAATTTCTCTTTTGCCTCTTTAAATCTAGAAAATTCCCTACAATTTTTATTTATATTTATTATTGTTTTGCCAAACATTGAAATTTGAAGAGCACAGGAGTATGTGTTGAGCACATCTAAAGGCTGAGTGTGCCTGAGTTGTTTTGGCAGATAGTTCTGTAACCCCAGAATTCCCTGTAAACTAGACGTGAGATTATCTGCTTAGAATCAAGTTGCACCAGTTCAGCAAGAATCGTTGCTGGTTGAATTGTGCGTCTCCAAAGAAGATGCACTCGCCTCCTTAGATTATGACCTTAGTTGTAAATACGATCACTGCTGATGTCGTTAGTTACAATGAGGTCACAATGGAGTACGGTGGCCTCTGGTGTCCTTGTAAAAAACTGTGAAGACAGATCTACTCAGGAGAACATCCCGATGACAAAGGCAGACATGAGTGGTAACCAGTTGCAAACCAGGGACTGACAGTGCCAGTTCCTCACCAAAGCCTGGAGCGACAATGAAGACCTGCCCTACAGGCTTCAGAGGAACCATGGCCCTGCTGATGTCTTAAATCCTGACGTACTTGAAGCATCCTAGTCTGTGGCACTTGGTTAAGGCAGTCTAGAAAACTAGTGTCAGAGCAAACTAAATATGGCCTGAGAAGGACTCTGTACTTCTTTATTTGAGTCCTTGTAGATGAACCGTAACCTAGCTTAATTGTCAGACAAAATCGAAAACCTAAGTTAATAGTGTGCACCTGTCACAGTAGCTGAGTATCTGCCAGCCCAGCGGCTATACTTCAACCACTCGTCCACTGCGGAATGTTAAAAACGTGTTCAAACAGGGCAAAGACCAACCTGTAACCATTCTCTCTGTTTCTGTAACTCACTTGTGATTCCTGTACATCACTTTGCTTTTTGTCTATAAATTTGTTCTGACCACAAGGCATCCCTGGATTGTCTGTGAATCTGTTGTGATTCTGGGGGCTGCCCCATTTGTGGATCAGTCGTTGCTCAGTTAAACTACTTAAATTTAATTCAGCTGAAGCTTTTCTTCCATCACTAGAAAAACAGGCAAGGCGGTGTACGTGTAGATGAACTGCATTGGAGGTGTATGGTGTCACCTCATTATTTATGGGGCGAAATCCGATAACTTGGGGAAGATTGGGAAGCTTAATTATAATGGTATTTTTTGTTTTGTTTTGTGTTCCTTTCCAATTCACAAGTAGGACTAACCTTTGGAACTGTGGAAATATCTGAACAAGTGCTCAGAAAATGACTTTACTGTTCGTTAATAATTGATCATTGTTGACCGAATCAATCGTTTTCTTTCAAGTTGAAAGAGGGTGTTTTCTGGCTTCTTCCATGTTTATGGACTAGTTCTATTCCAAAAAGAGAAATTTTTTCCTCATGAACTGGGGATGAACTATGATAGTTCTACCTAAAGTGCATGAAAAACATTTAGCTGTCACCAGTAACGATGTCAAAGGATGTGCTTTCTCCACCCACCCCAGCTTCACATCGCCATAAACACATGGCTTTTTATGGACCCAATAAAATACAGTGAGTATTCATTTTTGATGTTCATGTATCCCATATTTGGCCGATAGAAGCAACTTGAATCTAACTCTTCTGTGCTTTCAACATACCCTCCTTGGTCTTTTGTATCTTGCTGTTTTCCGGCACAAGACGTTCTAGGATAACTCTGTCCTCTGTCTTAGAACTTCTCCAATTGTTTTTTAGTTCCTGTATCGGAAAAGTGTATTTAGAAATAGTGATTAGATACTAGTCGTTCTGACTGCTTCTAAAGTTTATGTCTTTTAGGGTCGTTCAGCAAAGAGAGCTGGAGTTATTTTCAATAAAAGATCCTTAGCACATAGTCACATTTCCAATTTAAATTTAACATTTCAGGGTATTTTCCTAACTTCTTACGTGCTATTATATCTGTATCCGTTTCTCTTTCTGAAACTGAAAATCTCAGTTTCTTACATAACTTTAATATATATTCTTTTTTTTTTTTTTTGAGACGGAGTTTCCCTCTTGTTACCCAGGCTGGAGTGCAATGGCGCCATCTCGGCTCACCACAACCTCCGCCTCCTGGGTTCAGGCAATTCTCCTGCCTCAGCCTCCTGAGTAGCTGGGATTACAGGCACGCGCCACCGTGCCCAGCTAATTTTTTGTATTTTTAGTAGAGACGGGATTTCACCATGTTGACCAGGATGGTCTCGATCTCTTGACCTCGTGATCCACCTGCCTTGGCCTCCCAAAGTGCTGGGATTACAGGCTTGAGCCACCGCGCCCGGCCTAATATATATTCTTATATGAGAAATCTCATCATTTGTTTTTATATATTTTTATCTTTTTTCAGTATTCTAATGTTTCCATCACAAGAATTTTACACAGTTATGTTTATTCTTATTTTAAATTTTGTGTTATTGCTACTATAAATTATCTAATTTCTTATGGTTTCTACCTTTTAAGAAAACCTATTTTAAGAGTGCAGGCAAGCTTAGTATCAAATCTTGTGTTGCTGAAAGTGTTATCATTAGAAAACATTCCTGTTTATATTTTCTGCTGCCTGATATAATACAGCTGCTTCATTTGGGTTGTTTTTTTGTTTGTTATGTTTGGCATTTGCCCATCATAAATTTAATTGCTTTTTCCTTAGATTTAAGTATGTCTACCAAAATTCTCCTATATTTATTTTATTTATACATTTTATTTGAGATGGAGTGCAGTGGTCTTGACTCACTGCATCCTCTGCCTCCTAGGTTCAAGCAATTCTCCTGCCTCAGCCTCCCGAGTAGTTGGGATTACAGGCATGTGCCACCATGTCCAGCTAATTTTTGTATTTTTAGTATGGACAGGGTTTTGCCACGAGGTCAGGCTTTGAACTCCTGACCTCAGGTGATCCGCCTGATCACCTTGGCCTCCCAAAGTGCTGGGATTACAGGTGTGAGCCACCATGCTCGGCCTCAAAATTTTTCTTAAATAGGATGATTTGGTCCATTCCTATTCAATGTAATTGCTTATGAGTTTCTCTTACTTCATTCTTTAACTTTCCTTTTGTCTTGATTTTCTTTCTGTTTTATGCCCTACCTTCTCTTTGAATGATTTTTTTCTCCCTCACGCCATTTTCTGTATTGGTTTTTGTGCTCTGTACCCTAATTTTGCCTTTCTATGGGTTATTAAACCAATCTTAAGATTTCTACTTAACTTGTTGAAATCTAAATTAAATCAATAATTTTGTCTTTTTATTTGAAAATAAAAGGAGTTTTTGGTCATTTATACTACAAAATTAAAAATTAGAAAGCTTTTACTCTATTATAATTTTAAAATTAATACCAAGTTCCTTCTAATAGATTATACTATTCCTAAGCCAAAACAAAAATAAATTACTATACAGATCTCTTGATTTGCAGAATTAAAGATCTGAAATATCCCTCCTTTACAGTCAGCAATTTGAGTCTAGATGACTTATGTGAAAATGTCCCTCATTATCACAAAATGTTTATGTCCTGAAGACCACAGTTTTACAGCTTCTTCTTATAGATTTTTGAGCGTTCTCACTCTGGACACAATTACTGTTTAGGGCATAAAAATTGCATTCGGACTGTGATTACGTTGACTTAAGCTGAAGGCTAGTCTGTTTTAAACTGATAATAGCCAGAATTAAGGCCTCAGTCTTTAGGAAGGAGTTTTCTTCAAGATTCATCAATTGGGAAAACGTGCAGATGATCATATGTTTCCATTCACCTTTCTGTAGAGTAAACTACTGTGAGCAAATAATTCATTATAGTTTGCTGCTTTGAGGCACATGAAGGCACCATTGGAAACTGTGTAAGGAAATGTGCTCAGTGACCATTAGTGGTACAGTGACAAGCAGGAGAGCACAGCCGAGGTCCCACCCAGTGCGCTCAGCAAAACATCAGACCACTGTGGAGCCAGGACCAGCACAGCCTCAAACCCTTCAACGAAACTTGCTGGTGGTTCGCAGATCGCCACTTCCTTTCATCTGCAATACAAATGACCTTTTATCTAATATCGAGAAGAGAAGACAATTGCTTTCCGCTGCAGGAAAAACACTGTTGTTCTGCCTTATTGGTGAAGTAGGAGATAAATGATATTCAAAAGTAATAAACTGTGTGTGCAGAGAAAATGACTTCACTCCCTGTGGTGCACTCAGCGCATTATATAGTAAACTTTCATTTGCAGAAAACATTACCTTTTACACTGAATGTCGGAATCTCAAGTGGTAGATATTGAACATTATTTTATATGCTTTTCACTGCCACATGTCTTGGTTTCAGCTTAGAGGACTAGTTTATCAGCGACACATCATGGCAAATTAATAGGTACAGATAAAACCTCCCATAAATATTCATTACATCTCATTACTGCAAATTAATGAGATATTTTTAAATTAAACTTGGTCACATTTGGTACTGAGGATCTTGTTTTAGTATATGACGCTCAGAGATAAATTATAATCTTTAAAATGATTGAGCTCGTTATGAAGAAGTTTTAGATAGGCATTTTAGTAACAATTTAGATAAGGACTAACAACTATTACACTTGATTTAAGAAATTATGAGACATTCTCTTTATATTTTTATACTTCTAAACTACTTGAATAACACTTTAACTGGTCTCACATAATATTGCAAAGCAAATAACTTTACATGTAGGACACTATACTGCGTTTCAATAATTCAGAAAATGTCTGTACTTAGAAGTGCTAGCCATAATAAATCAAATTTAACAGTAAATATAATTTTTTTTGCACAAATAATGATTTTTTCTCATCTGCTTTAAGAATCTGAGCAAATATTCAAGGAACTTTTAGGAAAATAAATGCATATAGGATAAATTTTATAAACCAGTTAGAGCAGATTTCACCCTCTTGGTGAATTATGCAGTCCTCTAAGTGATGACTAGGTAGGAACTATGCATCTACGAAGGCCTCAGGTTCTGCTTTAGTGAGTAACACAAGGGAGGTCTTCCCTGGCCTGCCTGGACGAGAGACAATCATGCAGATTGCATTTGAATTGGGTCATTTTTATGTAACTTGGTTCTCACACCCTCTCTTCAGACACATATCTTTTTAAACATTTATTTTTAAGACAGATCTTCCTATGTCGTCCAGACGGGAGTGCAGTGGCTCTTCAGAGGCAAGTTCACAGATCCTCAAACTCCTGTGCTCAACTGATCTTTCTGCCTCAGCCTCCTGAGTAGCTAGGACTACAGGTGCACATGGCCATGCCTGGCTAGATATAGCTTAGTGAAAGACCTCACTTTTTCTGTTTCTTGACTTATTTCAAAGAGATTCTAGCATTCCTGTTTTTCTGGTATAACTGCTCCAACATAAAAAAAGAGCCTTTGGTTAGCAGCCCTTGATGAGCACGTTTGATGATCCTCTCTCAGCCAGGCACAGGAGCGACACTGCAGCCTCACATGGGAATCAGATCAACCATCCTACAGACACTGATAATGAAATTCAACCATTCATGCAGGATTTGATTACCTGACTGTATTGATCATTTCAGTTCATTCCTCCAATAAATACATTTTAGTCCACATGAAAAAAACCCAGTCAAATGGGTTCATTCAAGTTCACTCCTCCAAAATATAAATTTTAGCCCAAATGAAAAAATATCCAGAGTCAAATGCTCCAAAGCAAAACAAATCCTCTTAAGCTCTCTGAGCCTTTGTTTCATCATCAAAATGGAAGTTACCTGATTAGATAATATCTGAGCTAATTTCTCTTTTAATGTTCTAATATTCTAATTATGTTTAATGCTAATATTTTTAGGAAGCACAATTTTTACATGTTTTATTACATTTACTAGTCTGATATCTTCTACAGTGAAATAATTTTTACTCTTTGGCATTGAAATCTGTATCCCTTTATTCATCAAATATTTACATAGATACCACCTTTAGAATATAAGTTCCCAAGAGAGAAGTTTAGCATGTCTTGTAGACTTTTGTGTCCCTAGGACTCAGAACGAGGCCAAGCACACAGGAGGCGTTTTCTGAACACAGGTGAGTGAGGGCAAGTCTTCTATAAAAGATTCAGCTATAATTACAGGTGTTCTTTTATCATGAAGCATTCATAATCAAGTAGATATGGAAAGAAAGATACAAAAACAGTCATTATACAAGAGATCGTATAGTGAATGTTGTGAAGGTCATTGAGAGAGAATACAGAGAAAGTAGAGAGCTGCCTAGCATTCCCCAAGGGGAAAAAAAATGATAATTTGGATTTTTAAGACATGAACTCCTGAACTCCAGGATAAGGAGTTTGAAATCCAGAGAAATATCTTGCCTATTGTTAACTTCTGTAGCTTTGTTTTAGAATCAGCTTACTTGATACCATCAAAAACAAACAAACAAACCCCCCACGAAAAAAACAAACAAAAACAATCACAGGATTTGTGGAATGCAGTTGAATACACAGGTCAGTTTGGGGAAAACTGGTATCTCTTCCATGTTACGGCTGTTTATGCATACGCCTATTTTACCTACAACTGTATATGGACTTCCTTTAGCGTGTTCAAGATAAAGCTTCATGCTTCTCCAGAGCAAACTTACACATGTGTTTTTAAATATATTGTTAGTTACAAATATATTTTTCTATTATAAATTACAAGCTTGTGATATGTTTGCTATTTCAGCGTAAAAATCCTATTACTTTTAAGTATGAATCTTACAGTGTGTAACCTAGCTTAATTTCCAATATTAATTCTAGAGATTTGTCTGTAGGTAGACGTTTTTGGGACTGCTACATAAACAATCATATTATGTGTGAATAATGACCATTTTCTTTTTTCCCTTTTTAATTCTCACACATTTTATATATTTTTCTTTTTCCTTTCCTTACTGGAAGATATATATATATATATATATATATATATATTTGCTTCATATATATATATTTGCTTCATACTATTTATTTCTAGAAACCCAATGATACACTTTAGAACTTATTTTCTTTATTTTTTACAATTGATTCTTTTTTTGTTTGTTTGTTTTAACAGGTATGATGAAACTGGGAAACTGGTATTGTTTCTGACTATATTTAATAAGAATTTTTATTTAAGTTTTATTATGTCATATGTTTCCTGTAATTCCTTCATCAGGTTATTGAAGTGCTCTCCTTATAGTTTTCTAAAAGTTTTTATTATGCATTATCTCTAATACTTGAATCAGCTTTGAAGATTTATACTTTTCGAGAAAATTGTCCCTGTTTTCTAGGTTTTAAAATGCACGGGCACATTTTTTCATAATAGTCTGTTATCATTTTAGTCTTTATTATGTGCAGTGATAATTCCCATTTTCATTTCCAATATTGGCTCTTTGCCCATTCTCTTTATTTTTCCTTTGACCATCATTGCCAGAGGTTTGTCCATCTTATTACACTTTCAGAAACAAATAACCTGGCACTGTGAATGAGCTCAATTATTCCTTTGTTTTCTATTTTATGTATCTCTGCTTTCATGCTTATTACTTCCTTTCCCCTGCATCTTTGAGTTTATTCTGTGGCTATTCTGCTTAAATATTGTTTCTGCCTCATTCTGTTATATTCTCTTTTTCCCCCTGTTTTCCTCCTCCCCTTTTTTATTGTCTTTCTATACTTGGTTTGGACATTTTCTTTACTTGGTTTGGACATTTTCTTTCTTTCTTTCTTTCTTTCTTTCTTTCTTTCTTTCTTTCTTTCTTTCTTTCTTTCTTTCTTTCTTTCTTTTCTTTTCTTTCACGGAGTCTTACTCTGTCGCCAGACTGGAGTACAGTGGTGCATCTTCCGCCTCAGTCTCCCGAGTAGCTGGAACCACAGGCACACACCACCACACCCAGCTAATTTTTTTTTTTTTTTTTTTTTGTATTTTTAGTAGAGACAGAGTTTCACCATGGCCAGGATGGTCTCGATCTCTTGACCTCGTGATCCACCCGCCTCGGCCTCCCAAAGTGCTGGGATTACAGGCGTGAGCCACCGCACCCGGCGGGTTTGGACATTTTCTAATAACTGTCTTCAGGATAGTCAAATATGCTGATAGACCCACACACATGTTTTTACTTTCAATTTATGATATGCTTTAGTTTTTGAATACACGTTTCTTTCTTTATAATAATCTCAGAGGTTGGTGGAATTCTTCATGGTTTCCTGGAACATTTTGATCATTGCTTTTAAATCTCTGAAACACTAATTACTGGATCACTAAGAGCCTCACTATTGCTCTTGCCTCTCAGGGTATCACACAATTTTTGACAGAATCTTTCATATTTTATATTAAAATCTTTTTAATAGAAAAAGATCCAGATTTTTTTTTCCGAAAAGCGTTTTGCTAACTTTGTGCTAGAAAAATTAAGTGCAGATCATCTTAATTCTGTCAGGGATTAAGCTGCTTAGAGGTTCGAGGACTCATGGGAGGCTTTCTATCCGACAAGCTTAAAGTTCAACATAGCGACATCCCTTTTCAAAACTTGGAATGAAGTAGGTAGTGGACAATACACTGGACTTGGAATAAGAAAAACGGGATTCTGGCAAAATCTAACTGTTAACTACCAGGTTCCACTTGCCCTCAACTAGTCATGTGCACTAGCATTAGATGGGCCAGGATCAGGCTTCAGGGGTGGCTATGGGGGACTTGGACTAAGCATTGTGCTTGGTGCCACCTCCCAGCCACTCTGATTACTTCCCCCAGGGCTGCACAGGCATGCATTTACCCTTCACCTCCTGTCTTACCTTTCGGAGGGTCCATGCAATCCTCTTGCAATTTATTTTTCTTCACTATTATTTAGAATATCGGTATTCTAAATAACTAACAATAAATATCTATTATTTAGAATATTCTTCACTATTATTTAGAATATTGGTATTTTGAAAATCTAACAATAAATATCTATTATTTAGAATATCAGTATTCTAAATAATCGATGTAGAATATTTGGATTTCAGAGTAGTTTTTATGTATGTTAATATAACTTACTTTTCTTAAAATTAATTCACAGATGCTCAGAGTCAGGATCAACATCAGAATCCACTCATGGATTTACATCTGCTGGATGCACAGGTGAATCAGAATTGCTCAGGAGATAGAAAACCTTTTTAAAAATTATTTTTTGCTTGCCTGGTTGGAATTTTTGTTTTGTTCTGTTTTTTACCTGAGATGACATATTTTCTGCTCATCCTAGGAAAAAATAACAGAAAATGTTTTTCAAGTTTTAAAGGATGTGTGATTGGCTAGAAATGAGGGATGAGAAAACATTTGTATTAGCTCCCTGTTTGTATACTGTTTGGTAGAATAAGAATATTTTATCAGCCTAGCAGTGACAATTGTGCATGCTGAGTAGGTGTGGAGTTGTATATTACTTCATGCTCCATAAGTGACTTCAAAAGTCGCTCTTTGAATTACTCTCAGTTGTAATCTTGGCTAAATAAAGGTTGTGAGTCATATGGACAGCTTCCTGCTAATGTAAAGTTTTAAAAAGTAGAAACTCCTTGCTACTAAAATAGTTTTAATTTTTCTAACGTCATTATGCTAGATCCCCTGCCTTCCCTTGGTGTTTATAAGTCTATTAAGGTTTAAAGCAGAGCTGGAGTTGTCTATAACAAACTCTCAATGTTCAGGCTTGGCATCTGTGACAAAAGCCACGGTGTTCTTTCCTGTCCCTTTGGGTCAGCAAATAATGCTTAAAGATGAAACAATCGTGCAATGAAAATAAATACACACCTCAATATATCAAGCAGGTCCTACAAAAATGCTGGTTAATGTTTTAAATGTAAACCAAACAGAAACATAAAATTTTCCTTAAAATACAGATTTCTGAATTAAGGAAGCAGAGGTTTTGCAAAATGCTTGAAGGCCTTTGAAAGCCTTTTCCAGCACTTTCTAAACAGTTAACTTTTTCAAATGCAGTAATAATAAATAATAACAGAACTTTGGCGTATCTGGTTTGTGAAGAAAGAAAAAAATGAAAAGGAAAAGAAAACCTGCAGGCTGGGTGACAGTAAAGGTGAAGGTGACTCCAACCTCAAAAAGAGCTTGGTCCCATTTGGAAAAATTTGATGATTACGTTCATTTTATTTCTCTAAAAATGAGTAACAAAACTCAAAGAGACCGTTTACTGAAAGAACTGACAAATCCACGTCATTTTCTCGATGACTACTTCAGCATCATGCTGCTTTATTTCACAAACTTCCTGCTATTGCCCGGCAATCAATATTCTGGTTTTTGACCAACATTTTCTTAAATGAGGGTTTAGTAGCACATCAACATTGCAGATATTTGAAAAAAAATAAAAGACATAAAACAAGGAAAAATATGGCGATTTCCTTCCTTTGGATGCAGAGCTGTGGTCGGACAACCTTTCGGGAAAGTATAAACAGTAATAAACTATAAGAAAACTAGAACTATTTTGAAAGACAGAGGAGTATTGTAAAAACGCCCAATTCGTTAATGCATGTGAACTTCCGCAATTTCAGTTTCACTGTTTTCTTTTTGCCTTGAGTCACACAGGGCTTCCGGAGCACTAAACTGTTTCCTAGTGTTATTACGGCTTTGCATGCTGGGGTTGGTAAGTTGTGGGAGCAATCTCTTTGGACATCCCGGAGAGTTTATGTGTTTGGTGAACATGAAGCATGACCAATGTCTCCAACAGATCTTCTTTAAAAACTTGCATGTGGACACTGCTTACAAAGCATTCTTTAAAGCTGAGTATTTGGTTCATCTAAAAGAGTGCATTGAACATTTTACTCATGCAGTATTGTGAGATTAATGGAGTCATTTAGGAAAAAGAGATCATAATATAATGCTAAAAAAATGGAATCTGAAGACCTGAAGTCAGAGACCCTAAAATTTGACTTCCAGGCTTTCTACTTGCTCTGTGCATTTAGAAAAAAAATTAATATCTCTAAACAATATTTCCTATTATGTAACACGAAGATGATCTTGTCTAACTCTGAGGGAGAGAGAGAGGATTAAATGAGATAGTACAATATAAAATGCTTAAAATAGCATTTAGCACATTTTAAGTACTCAATATATTCTGTATATTTTTTGTCAGAAAATAATGCCATTATCCTTAACTGGGCATGACAGACCTTATGTGGTGCAGGTGTTTTATTTAAGAAAAATTAAGCCAAGAAGAAAAGTCTGTGACATTGAAATTTGTTCATTTAGGATTAAGAGCATTTTGAGCTCATTTTATATATTTATTTTTCAAATGTGCTGACTATTATTTTTAACATCGTGTTTGTTTATTTATATCTTGCTTCCTCAGCTTTGTAGTGTGAGCAGACACAAACACCTGAGGTGGCAACAGCTATACCCCACATGCAGCTGTACCACACAGGCAGGTATACCACACATGCAGCTATACCACACATGCAGCTATATCACACATGCAGCTATACCACACATGCAGCTATACCACACATGCAGCTATACCACACATGCAGCTATACCACACATGCAGCTATATCACACAGGCAGGTATACCACACATGCAGATTAACTGCACACATGCAGCTATACCACACAGGCAGGTATACCGCACATGCAGCTATACCACACATGCAGCTATACCACACAGGCAGGTATACCGCACATGCAGCTATACCGCACATGCAGCTATACCGCACATGCAGCTATATCACACAAGCAGGTATACCACACATGCAGATTAACTGCACACATGCAGCTATACCGCACATGCAGGTATACCGCACATGCAGCTTAACTGCACACATGCAGCTATACCGCACATGCAGCTATACCACACATTCAGGTATACCACACATGCAGCTTAACTGCACACATGCAGCTATACCGCACATGCAGCTCTACCACACATGCAGCTATACCACACAGGCAGCTATACCGCACATGTAGCTATACCACACATGCAGCTATACCACACAGGCAGCTATACCGCACATGCAGCTGTACCGCACATGCAGCTATACCACACAGGCAGCTATACAGCACATGCAGCTATGCCACACATGCAGCTATATCACACAGGCAGGTATACCACACATGCAGCTTAACTGCACACATGCAGCTATATCACACATGCAGCTATACCACACATGCAGCTTAACTGCATACATGCAGCTATGCCACACATGCAGCTATATCACACAGGCTGGTATACCACACATGCAGCTTAACTGCACACATGCAGCTATATCACACATGCAGCTATACCACACATGCAGCTTAACTGCACACATGCAGCTATACCACACATGCAGGTATACCACACATGCAGCTATACCGCACATGCAGCTATACCACACATGCAGCTATACCACACAGGCAGCTATACCGCACATGCAGCTATACCAGACAGGCTTCTGTCTATATTTTAGCCAAATGTAGACAGCACTATACATGCAGGTATACCACATACTCAGATACCTTCACAGAAGAAAGTCAGAACACTTTAGGAAGCATCACACTGTGTTTTGTTAGCATACTGGCTTTGTATTTCCTAAAGTGTATATTTTTTTATATTATAAATAAAATAGACCCATCAAATTAATTTCATACAACTTCCTGAAGTGCATATGGTTAACCATTTACTGTTAGACCTTCTTACTGATGACTTTCTTTGTAATTTTTATCATAAATATTTAGTATGGTCACCTGAAATTTACTAATAACTTTTTAACTTGATGGTGATGTCCTGTTTTATAGTTTTGATATTTTAATTTTTAGCCAAATATAGACAGCACTATATTTTCTCCAAAAGAAAAATAGTACTGATTTAGCAAACATGAGCCTCCTTCTAACACAGCAATGCTACTCTTGATTTTCTTCTACATTTTTATTACCAAAATAGAACAAAATATAATTGTGAAATATGTGATTTATATCATCAAACCATCAGGCATTATTGAATGGAAGATGTCTTAAGAAACATATAAAAATGCAATTTTCAAAATAACGAATATATGAGGAATAATGAGGAAAACTGTTCTATGTCAAATAGTCTTCATATGATGTTATGAAAGCAAATACTGGCTGGTTAATCATGTCAGAACACAATAGGAGAGAGGTGAGAACTTTACTTTTTAAATTTTAATTCTCAAATCTATTTTAAGCTAGAATATTTTGATTACATAAAGTGCCAACCTTTAATTATAATAGTACCCTTAGTTAAATATATCTTTTAAATCCTCAAAATATCACTATAAGTTTTTTAGGAGTCTCGAAGACTAATTACATGACCATTACATAGCATGTGGGGTCTTCATTAAGAAATATTTGTTGTTTATATCTTGTCTCTGGGAGCATCGTGTCTTTTAACTAAATATTCCTTGATTTTGCTGAAATTAGACTTCCTAAATACAGTGATCATTCTTTATAAATCTAGATTCCAGTTTGTTAGATTCTAAGCTTGCAACTCATTATTAAATACTGAGTTTCTTAATGCTACATTTGAAATAAATAAGAGGTTCTCCTGTAGATAACTGATATTTCTGCTACAGAAAATTAACTCATCACATGGAGTAGAATGTCTTAAGGCCATGGAGTGAGGAAGGGAGGTAAGTGAAGGGGGTGATAGAAGATTTTATTTTTAAGTATTGTACAACAATGTTAAAATTACATTTTCCAATATTTTAAAGCAATTTTATCTAAGCTTCGGAAGCATATTAAAACAATCCATATTTCAATAAAAGGCAAACATTTGTATGGTGATTTCTGAAATGTAATAGAAAATGCGTTTCTTTAACATGGCATTTTGACATAAGGGGACTTGCAAAAATATAAAGCAAAGCTGTTGAGCAAATATTAATTTTAGATCCCACTTTACCTTCTCTGAGCACTCTTGGAAGATATGATCAATTGACGGCTGTATCAGCTGTGCTTGGTGATGTGCATCTATGTGACACTCCATGTTTTATTCATCTGCTTCAAATTGAATTATTTTTTGCTAAAATTATTTTGCTGCTCTATGTTTTTCTGGTGTTCTGAGATATAATAGATATAGTTTCACAGGCCTCTAAAAATAATGGATAAAATAGCATATCACATACATTTCATTATAAGTGATAAGTGGTAAATAAATACTTTCAAAACAGATAAATGAAATGCTCTTACCTAAACAAAGACTTCCAAGGAGTAGATTTTTGTTTAAACGTTGTATGATTTTGAGACTTTATGTTTTGTTTTTTGCATATATAATAGTGTGTTTGTGGAGTTTAGAGATCAACTTGTCCAACACTCATTCCATAAACGTGGTGAGCGAGTTGGGTGCTGCATGACAAGAGAGGTTGATTTCGCAACATCTTTATGCTACGTGTATGCAACTCTAGGCATTGAATAAAAACAGGTGGGAAACAAAATCGTACAGGCTGAATTCAATAGGTTTAGACAATTCAGAGTACCCTTAACATCTGCTCTCAACGATTACCCTGTGCTAGCAGAAGCCAGCTCTCTTTCTCTGTCTAATGAAGCCTCTCATATTGCTCAAAGGTTTCATTAATGACCTCACCTGGGTAATTATCATAAAAACTATAACAATTCTCTTTTTGCAATATCCTTTTCTTCTCTCTTTTGTTCCCAGATTTGCAAATACTGTCAGATCTCAGCATGACCCTAGCATATATACACAACTTCTGACCAAGAAAGGAAGAAAGTTAACACCAAAACTCGTCCTCCTTCTATCGTAAAATATTACATTATATCAATACCAGTGTTTCCTTGTGTGTAAAATGGACACACACACACACACACACACACACACACAAGAACTTGGGGAACATGTATACCAGTGGGCTCCAAGTGTTCTGTGCCAGTGAACAAGAAATATGATTTCAGACTAGGCCAATTTATAAACAAAGATGTTTTTATTAGAGATAAGAGTTTGAATATGCAGGTTCAAACACCTGGGCATGTTCTCAGTTGTTGGCTGAAATCTAGACTCTAAGGTGACAAATTTTTTGAGGTTGACGCATCAGATACCCTTGCTTTACTGTGGAGTAGTAAACACAAAGCCTTCAGGAACTAGGTGAGATTCCATGAATGCATCCGGTAACTATGGCCCGGAGAGGATACAGGCAGCATTTTCTTCACAAAGCTGGTGAGAAGTACATCTATGAGTGGAAAAGCAGTGCCCTCAGAAGCACTGTGATATTTGTCCTCTGGAGGTCCTAAAAGACTCTCACAATATTGCTACTGAAATAACTTCCCTAATCCCAACGAGGACAGTATGACCTACAAGTCTCAGAATAAATCCTCAGCTGCCTCAGTCAAAATCCACCTGATATCATGAAGGTGGGAGGGCTAAATAAATAATTGCTTGATTTCAGTGTGGATGTTTAATCCATTTAAACTTTCAGAACTGAAATAGATTGGTAGACTTGAGTCATCCTGGTTTCTCATCAATTTGCAGACTTACTGCATGCTTCTGCCACATTCGGACCTCTCCCTCAACCCACACTGTGGCTTCATGGAAAGACTTTTGCAACCATATTGTCTAGAAAAAATATACTGAGCTTGCTTTTTTTTTAAAAATACTTTTTAAAATTTTTAATCAGCAAATAAAAATTGAGTATCTGTGATAATGCGACATGATGCTTTAGCACATGTATACCTTATGAAATGTCTCAATCAAGGGAACTAGTGTGCATTATCTGTACATACTTTTATATTGTGATGAAAACACCAAAAATCTACTCTCTTAGCAATTTTCAGGTATATTACACATTGTTATTAACCCTAGTCACCTTGTGGCACAATTGATCTTCTGAACTTACTTCTCCTATCCTACTAATATTTTATACTCTTTGATCAATATCCCCTTACTCTAGCTCTTCACCACCCCCAGCCTCAGGTATCCACCATGTACTCTCTGCTTGTGTGAATCTGACTGTCTTAGATAACACACATAAGTGACATCACGCAGTGTTTGTCTTCAGTACCTGACTTACTTCACTTAACGCAACGTCCTCAAGGCTCATCATGGTGCTGCAAATGACTCATGCCTATTAGAATGGCTATTACCAAAAAGATGGAAGATAACAAGCACTGGTAAGAATGTGGTGAAAAGGAAACCTTTGTGCCCTATTGGATGGAATGTAAATTATCTCAGCCACTATTTTAAACAGTATGGGGTTCCCTTAAGTAATTAAAAGCATAAAACTCCCATATGACCCAGTATTCCCAATTTTGGGTATATATAAAAAGAAAGTGTGGCATATAAACACAAAGGGATACTTAGTATTCGGTCTTAAAAAAAGGAAATCCTCTCATGAGCCTCATTTTCTACTAGTGCTGTACAGAATGCTGACACTTGTGAAACAATGAAACGTTATGTACTACTCCATAGAACTTCATACTGTTTGGCACTGTGTCCCCACACAAATCTCATGTGAAATTATAATCCCCAATGTTGCAGGAGGGACCTGGTGGGAAGCAATTGGATTATTGGGTAGATTTTTTCCCTTGCTGTTCTCATAGTAGTGAGTGAGTTCTCAGGAGATCTGCTTGCTTGAAAGTGTGTGGCGCTTCCCACTTTGCTCTGTCTCTCTCCTGCCACCGTGTCAAGACGTGCTTTCTTCTCCTTCATCCTTCTGCCATGATTGTAAGTTTCCTGACTTACATGGCCTCCCCAGCCATGCCTCTTATGCAGCCTGTGGAACTGTAAGTCGGTTAAACCTCTTTTCTTTATAAACTACCAAATCTCTGGTAGTTCTTTCTTTTTTCTTTTCTTTTCTTTTTTTTTTTTTAATGTTACTTTAAGTTCCAGGAGACAAGTACAGAATGTGTAGGTTTGTTACATAGGTATATGTGTGCCATGGTGGTTTGCTGCACTTATCAGCCTGTCATCTAGGCTTTAAGCCCTGCATGCATTAGCTATTTGTCTGGATGCTCTCTCTCTTCTCTCTCCCCACCCCCTACTGACCCCAGATTGTGTTGTTCCCCTCCCTGTGTCCATGTGTTCTCATTGTTCAACTCCCACTTACTCATAGTAACAACACCTGGTGTTGGTTTTTGTTCCTGTATTAGTTTGCTGAGGATTATGGCTTCCAACTTCATCCATGTCCCTGCAAAGGACATAAACTCATTCTTTTTAATGGCTGCATAGTATTCCATGGTGTATATGTGCTGCATTTTCTTTATCCAGTCTATCATTGATGGGCATTTGTGCTGGCCCCATGTCTTTGTTATTGTAAATAATGCTGCAATAAACATACATGTTCATGTCTCTTTGTAGGAGGATGATTTATAACCTTTTGGGTATATAAAGTTGACCCAGTAATGAGGTTACGGGGTCAAATGATATCTCTGGTTCTAGATCCTTGAGGAATCACCACACTGTCTTGTCTTCCACAATGGTAGAACTAGTTTACATTCCCACCAACAATGTAAAATCTTTCCTATTTCTCCACATCCTTGCCAGCAGCTATTGTTTCTTGACTTTTTAATAATCACCATTCTGGCTGCCATGAGATGGTATCTTAGTGTGATTTTTATTTACATTTCTCTAATGATCAGTGATGTGGAGATTTTTAAATTTTCTTTGCTACAAAAATGTCTTATTTTGATATGTGTCTGTTCACATCTATTGCCCACTTTGTGATGGGCTTTTTTTCCTGTAAGTTTGTTTAAGTTCCTTGTAGATTCTGGGTATTAGACCTCTGTCAAATGGTTGATTTTCTCCAATTCTGTAGGATGCCTGTTCACTCTGATGATAGTTTCTTTTGCTGTGCAGAAGCTCTTATGTTTTATTAAATCCCATTTGTAAATTTTCACTTTCGTTACAATTGCTTTTGGCATTTTTGTCATAAAATCTTTGCCCACGACTATGCCCTGAATGGTATTGCCTAGGTTTTCTTCTAGGGTTTTTATGGTTTTAGGTTTTACATTTAAGTCTTTACTCCATCTTGAGTTAATTTTTGTATCATGTGGAAGGAAGGGGTCCAGTCTCAGTTTTCTGCATGTAGCTAGCCAGCCCTGTGGCCCAGAAGCTGAAGCTTGTCACCAGAGTAAGGAATATGAGGAAGATACCGGATGAATTCCAACAACCGTAACTGTGCTCTTTTAATGAAACTTGATGATAGCGCCATTCTTACTTTTCATAGTTCTTGTTTGTTCTGACATAAACTGGGCTTACACAAATGGAGAAATGGATATGCACTGGCAATGACAACACTACCAGAAATTCGTTAATCTGAAAACAACACTGAACTTGGAATGACTTTTGGTTTGCTCAGCTGCTTTCCAACTCGGAATTTTATCATTCCTCTATGTCCCTAGATCTTGAAAATGAGGATAGTTGTCCTTAGATCATCTCTTGTGTGGCTCAAGACGATTGTTTTTCCAATGTGGCCCAGGGAAGCCAAAAGATTGAACACCCTTGCAAAAGAAGTCATTCAACTGATATCTTTTTCATTTCAGTTGCTCAAGTCTGCCCAAATTCTGTTTTAAAACACTTTTTTTTCCATGAAGAATATCCCGTGTGTGTCAGATTCTTGTACTGAACTATGTTTGATAAAGTTATTTACAAAGGTTGGCAGATCCAGAATCAATCTTCTGATATATATGATATACCATATATGATATATAGCATATCTCTCTATATATGATATGTCATATATTTTATATATAATAATATTTCGTCTCACTATATTTGGCATGGAGAACAACAAAAATTGTCCATAAACAAGCAGCCATGAGCAATATTTTCCTATATTTCTTGTTTTGGAAATCACAGATACTTCCTTAGATAACTGATAATGGTACAAATAAGTAGTATGTGACTCTACTACAGGGTGTCTTATATTTTAGCAGTTTTTAAAATCACCAGATAAAATAGGACATCCACTGAGTCCTCACGTTTCCATGTCTACAGACTGAAGCTCATTCGGGTGACTGCCTGACTTACTTAAAAGCACATAAATCTATTTGATAGCCAGTAAAACTTAGATTTGAAAACCAGAGGGTCAGATCACTTATTCAAGCAATATTTCTTGATGTTGAATTACTGATTATTTAGTAGAAATTTGAACCATGTGACATAAAACATTAATACATTCTTAAAATATCAAATATGATTTAGTAACATAAACTAAATGCAAAAGCTTATTGTGGAACTAAAAATAGATTTAAATGGTTTGAGGAAGCACTTTGGCCCAGAAGGAGATGAATTGGAGTGATTTCTAAGAACTGATTTAGTAAGCCTGGGGTTTTGGGTGGTTTACATTGGCCAGGTCTAACATTATAGACCATTTGGTACTTGACGTTAGTTATTTTAGCAGAAAAGTGAGAAATGAAAATGATGTTTTAAGTATAAAATAACCACAGAGAGGAAAATAGAGTAAAGGAAGAAGGAGCTAAAGGCAATACAAAAAGATAGATGAGCTACACCAGATGGTGAGCCCTGACCAGGAGAGATGGGTCAAGTATAAGCCACAGTTTGGAGAAGGCAGTGTTTTGATGAATGCCATTGAGAAAGAAGGGGATACCCCACCTAGGGAATAAGAGGCTCCTCCTGCCATTCTTCAGCTGTGGGGTTCTTGACTGCCCTCACTGAGCACTCATTTTTATGCTGTGCCTCAGTGGGTGAGTAGGTCTCCTCAGAAATTGCAAAGAAGCCAATGAGAACATCAAACTTGAATTATTCTCTCAGAGTTTATTTTTCTGCTAAAGACTGAAATTCCTACAGTTTAACCACTCAGTAAGCACCATTTGAGAAACAAAGGATTTCATTTGGCAGGATGATCAGGATTATTGAAATACTGAGTTTTTCTATTACACTGCAGGGAGAAATTACATGGAATGAATGACAACAACAGAAAATGTACCAACCCTGAGATAATGGCTGCCATGTTTCTGGTTACACTAATACTGCTAACATTTTGTGGTGGGTCCCTAAGTGTCACCTTGTTATGCAAATATGCTTCCTAGGTGCGACAGCTGGAGAATTTCAGGGCAATGATCCACAGAGACAGGATGATTTTTGGAATTAATGAGTTTAACAATATAATGCTTGCTTCATATTTATTTCAAGGAAAGATCAGTAAGGTTTAAAACCTTTTAATAAGCTTTATTACTATGTTGACAATGTAGAAATGAGATGCTTTAATATGTATTTAGGTCACGTGGGCAGAGATGTTTCTAAATTTCTATTTACATGTGCCTGTGATTATATTTCCCCATAAACATGGAGTTAATATCGCTGTTGAACAACTCTTTCTGTGTGTTTTTACCTTAACTATTTATAATTGAATGACATCTAAATGGAACAGGGAGAGAATAGCCATTCTCTTTCCAAGAGGAAAGAGAATCATATTTATAATATTTGGTGTAAAGTGTGGGAAGAATGGAGTTTTCCATTGCTACACCTCCGAAAATAGATCATTTTGTCTACTCTGTTTATTTTATTTTTTTGATAATGCACATTCCTAGTCTGAAAAAATTTTCAACGTAATCATACTTAGGTTTAAGTCATCTACTATGACATGGTAGACAGAAGGAAATTAATGAATATTTAAGTATTTTTCATACACTGAACATGTCCCAAAGAGTACATTTTATCTCAGAAAAGAATGGTAATATATCCTGAGAAGTTCAAACATTATTTCCACGAAGCAGTTAATGTCAAGTCTTGTAAAATTGGGCCAAGTATAGTATCTTGCATATAGAATGTGCTGAGTTAGTATTTAAATTAATTCATGGGAAAGAATAACATGACAGTTCCTTTAATATAAAAGGGACATGATTATTAACACAAATTCACTCAAGCAATTGATTTCATCTTAGCTTACCAGCTGGATCAGGTCTGGGACCCAGATTATGTCTGGTATCAATGAATATTTGTGTTACACACACCCCCGAAAACTCTCCTATAATTTTCTTCTGATGTTTTACCGGTACAATTTGGGTGCTCTGAAAAACACTAATGGACATATTTGTTATTGATTAAACATGAAAAACATTATGAGAAATGGATTGCTTATATGGGTTATAATACAATAACGTGCTTGTGAATATAAAAAATTGGTTGCAAACGTCCACAAAATGTTTCCCTTCTTCTAAAACCAATAATGCCAATCACTTCAAGTATAAATACATGTGCCATTGTTAAATTCAAGATCCTCTTTCAACTCATTCAGAATTATCTTTCCAGTTTTATTTTATGAGCCACAATATTGCACACAGCCAATGTCACAAAAAGTAGTATCCTGAGACGAGTGAATCTGGAGTCTTTAACTGTGCTCTATCCTGCCAAGTCACAGGTCCCTAGGCATTCACTGAAAGTACTAGTCATTCAAGACCCAGGACTAATGCTTTCTGTCACTGTAGATTGCCTTGTGAAGTTGGAAATCTCCTATGAATAAAATTATTTCATTACTCTTTTGTGTCTGGCTCCTATTGCACAGAGTAATGCTTTTGAGACTTATGCATAGTGTTGCCTATACCAATAGTGCATTTCTTTCATTGTTTTTCTTCTTTGAGACAAAGTCTCCCTCTGTCACCCAGGCTGGAGTGCAAGGAGTGCAGTGGTGCAATCCTGCCTCACTGTAATCTCTGCCTCTCAGGTGCAAGTGGTTCTCCCTCCTCAGCCTCCCTCGTAGTTGGGATTAAGGCATGAGCCACTACACCCCACTAATTTTTGCATTTTTAGTAGAGATGGGGTTTCACCATGTTGGCCAGGGTGGTCTTGAGCTACTGACCTCAAGTGATCCACTTGCCTCGGCCTCCGAAAGTGTTGGGATTACAGGAGTGTGTTTCTTCTTATTTCTTACTATTGCATTTTGTACATGGACCACAATTTATTTATTCATTCACCTGGTGATGAGCATGTGGGTTATTTCTACTCTTGCTATTATGAATGAAGCTATTAGGAGCATTCACGTACAACTCTTTGTGGCAGAGCATTTTCAATTTTTCTGGGTAAATAGCTAGAAGTAAAATTGCAGCATCTTATAGAAAGTGTACAGGTCACTTTAGAAGACACTGGCACAGTGTTTTCCAAAATAGTTACACCATTTCATTTTGCAAACAGCAATGAATGAGAGTTTCCAGCTGGTACTTTGTGTTGTCAGGCTTTTCAAGTTTAACCCTTCTACGGCTATGTGGTGATTTCTTTCATCTCTTTGCTAACTAATTAAGTTGAGAATCTTTCTCCTTTGACGAATATCTGTTCAGTTCTTTTGCCCATTTTATTTGTTTATTTATTTATTTTAAGACAGAGTCTTGCTCTGCACCCAAGCTGGCGTACAGTGGAGCATTATCAGCTCACTGCAACCTCTGCCTCCAGGGTTCAAATGATTCTCCTGCCTCAGTCTCCTGAGTAGCTGGGATTACAGGCATGCACCGCCATGCCTGGCTAATTTTTGTGTGTTTGGTAGAGATGATGTTTCACCATGCTAGCCAGGCTGGTCTCGAGCTCCTGACCTCAAGTGATCCGCTCGCCTTGGCTTCCCAAAGTGCTGGGATTACAGACATAATCTTTGCCCAATTTTAAGTTGGATTGCTGTCTTCTTATCGTGTTGTAAGAGTTCTTTATACTCTGGCTGTTAATTCATTGTCAAGTATAGTACTGTGAATACGTTTTCCCATTCTGTGGCTTGCATTTTCATTTTTACATGATGGTTTTTGAATATCAAATATTCAGACATTTTTGATAAAGTCAAATTTTTCTATTTTTTCTTGATTCATGCTTTTTCAGATTTTACCTGTGAAATATTTGTTCCCTCTGAGTAAAAATAAAAAGCTGGTCTGTTCTCTTCCAGAAGTTATACAGATTTTCGCTTTTACATTTAGGTTTAAGATACATAATGATTTTTAAGGGCCAAAGATATTTTTTTGGTCTTCTTAAATTTTGCAGCCATGTTTTCTAATTTTCTTGTAAAGCTTTTGTATACATTTCTGCAAATATTCCCTAAATGTTATATTTTTTCTGATACTATTCCAAATATTTTATTTCAAGTTCTATTTGTTTACTGTTTGTACATAAAAATGCAATTCATCTTTTATATTGTTATTAATATTCTGAACCCTTGTTAAACTCAATTGTTAGTTCCAGGAGTTTTTTGTAGGGATTAGCTAAGAGTTAAAAAAAGAAAAAAAAAGCAATTATCATATTGACTGTGAAGCAGAAAGTTTTACTTTTCTTCTCCAATCAATGTGCCTTTTCTTTTTCACTTGACCGATTTCCCAGCGACATGTGGACCAGGAGTGGTGAGAAAGGCCAGGCTATCTTTGTTCCCGACCTTAAGGGTAAAGGATTCAGCCTTTCATCATCATGTCTATTGGCATCTGAAGGTTTTTCATGTATATCCCTTGACAGCCTGAAGACATTTTCTTCTACTCACGGTTTCCTGAGAGATTTTGTTTGTTTGTTTTATCATGGATGGATCATTTAGAGAGAACAAAGGTAAACACAAGCTCAGCTGTGATCTATTTTTTACCTGATTCCTTGTAGGACCAACTTGAAGAAATCACAGAAGACAGGAGACTCAACCCAATATCCATCCTGTGACAACTGGACCTTCACATAAATAGATTAATGGTACCAGCTTGAGGAGAGTCCATAGCTGTGGAACACTCTTCACAGAAAGACCCTGGCTTAGAACTGCTTATGAGACACACTCAGAATCAAAGGCATTGTTATGAGGCCCCTGTCCCTGAAGGATGTTCTGTAACCCATGCAGAACTCTGTGGTACAAAATAGAAATGTACAAACAAAAATGATTCATGAGAAAAATTATCTCTACCCATTGAGGAAATAATCTCTTAAATGATAAAAATTTAAACAGTTTTGATAAAGTCCAATTTATCTATTTTTTTCTTTCTTGGCTCATGGTTTCCATCTTTTACCTATAAAATATTTGCCCCCTAAGTAAAAACAAAATGCTCCAGAGAGACTTCATCAATTCAGTCCTAACATCACATGTCAAAAAAGCGAATATGGGACCTGTGAAACTGTACTCCGTGTTTTGGTACTATTCCTGATTTGATTGATCATATTCTTGAATTATTAATTAAGCTTGATATTGGATTAGATTTCTGATCAACATGAGTCCGAATCGACACACAATACTTTGTGCTAAGTGTAAAATTTCTGCCAAATGATTTTTCAGCTTGTAGAGATGTTAGTATAAAGTTAAATCAACTTTGCATTGCTGAGAAAAAAACTATACTTGGTCATAGCATATTAAAACTTTTATATATTATTGGGTTTAATCCGTTAATATTTTGTTATGGATTTTTTGCGAGTATTTTTTTTTAATTATAGTTTTCTTTTTATTGTTATACTTTAAGTTCTGGGGTACATGCACAGAACTTGCAGGTTTGTTACAAAGGTATACACATGTCATAATGGTTTGCTGCATCCATCTCCCCATCATCTACATTAGGTGTTTCTCATAATGTTAGCCCTCCCTAATCCCCCAACCCCCTGCTATACTTCCCATAGCACCCCTGGTGTGTGATGTTCACCTCCCTGTGTCGATATGTTCTCATTGTTCAATACCCACTTATGAGTGAGAACATGTGGTGTTTATTTTTCTGTTCTTGTGTCAGTTTGCTGAGAACAATGGCTTCCAGATTCATCCATGTCTCTGCAAAGGATGTGAACTTATCCTTTTTTATGGCTGCATAGTATTCCATGATGTATATGTGCCATATTTTCCTTGTCCAGTCTATTATTGATGGGCATTCGGGTTGATTCCAAGTCTTTGCTATTGTAAACAGTGCCACAATAAACATACATGTGCATGTGTCTTTATAACTGAATGTTTTACAATCCTTTGGGTACATACCCAGTAATGGAATTGCTGGGTCAAATGGAATTTCTATTTCTAGATCCTTGAGGAATTGCCACACTGTCTTCCACAATGGTTGAACTAATTTACACTCCCACCAACAGTGTAAAATGTTCCTATTTCTCCACATTCTCTCCAGCATCTGTTGTCTCCTGATTTTTTTTTTTTGATGATTGCCATTCTCACTTTCGTGATGTGTATCTCAGTGATTTTGATTTGCATTTCTCTAATGACCAGTGATGATGAACATGTTTTCATATGTTTGTTGGCTGTATAAATGTCTTCTTTTGAAAAGCATTGGTTTATATCCATTGCCCACTTTTTTATGGGGTTGTTTTTTCTTGTAAATTTGTTTAAGTTCTTTGTAGATTCTGGATAGTAGCCCTTTGTCAGATGGGTAGATTGCATAAATTTTTCCCATTCTGTTGATTACCAGTTCATTCCAATGACAGTTTCTTTTGCCTTGCAGAAGCTCTTAGGTTTCATTAGATCCCATTTGTCTATTTTTGGCTTTTGTTGCCATTGCTTTTGGTGTTTGAGTCATGAAGTCCTTGCCCATGCCTATGTCCTAAATGGAATTGCCTAGGTTTTGTTTTAAGGTTTTTATGGTATTAGATCTTATGTTTAAATCTTTAATCCACCTAGTGTTAGTTTTTTGTGTAACGTGTGTGGAAGGGATTCAGTTTCAGCTTTCTGCATATGGCTAGCCAGTTTTCCCAATACCATTTACCAAATAGGAAATCTTTTCCCCATTGCTTGTTTTTGTTAGGTTTGTCAAAGATCAGATGGTTATAGATGTGTGGCATTACTTTGGACGCCTCTGTTCTGTTCCGTTGGTTCATAGCTCTGTTTTGATTACTGTAGCTTTACAGTGGAGTTTGAAGTCAGATAACATGATGCCTCCAGCTTTGTTCTGTTTGCTTAGGACTGTCTTGGCTATATGGGCTCTCTTTTGGTCCCATATGAAGTTTAAGGTGTTTTCTTCCAATTCTGTGAAGAAATCAATGCTAACTTGATGGGGATCGCATCCATGATGAACATTGATATGAAAATCTTCAATAAAATACTGGTAAACTGAATCCAACAGCACATCAAAAAGCTTATCCATCATGATCAAGTAGGCTTCATCCCTGGAATGCAAGGCTGGTTCAACATACACAAATCTATAAATGTAATCCATCACATAAACAGAACCAAAGATAAAAACCACATAATTATCTCAATAGATGTGGAGAAGACCTTTGACAAAATTCAACAGCCCTTTATGCTAAAAACTCTCAATAAACTAGGTATCTATGAAAGGTATCTCAAAATAATAAAAGCTATTTATGACAAATCCACAGCCAATATCATACTGAACGGGCAAAAACTGAAAGCATTCTCTTTGAAAACTGGTGCAAGACAAGGACACCCTCTCTCACCACTCCTATTCAACATAGTATTAGAAGTTCTGGCCAGGGCAATCAGGCAAGAAAAAGAAATAAAGCATATTCAATTAGGAAAAGAGGTAGCCAAATTGTCTCTTTTTGCAGACAACATGATTGCATATTTAGAAGAGCCCATCGTCTCAGCCCCAAATCACCTTAAGCTGATAAGCAACTTTAGCAAATTCTCAGGATACAAAATCAATGTGCAAAAATCACAGGCTTCCTATACACCAATAACAGACAAACAGAGAGCCAATCCCATTCACAATTGATATAAAGAGAATAAAATACCTAGGAATACAACTAACAAGGGATGTTAAGGACCTCTTCAAGGAGAACTACACACTACTGCTCAAGAAAATAAGAGAACACAAACACGGAAAAACATTCCATGGTCATGTTTGGAAGAATCATGTTAGAAAGAAAATATGTTGTTAGGAAGAATCAATATTATGAAAATGACCATACTGTGCAAGTATGTTTATGAGGATTGATCTGAAGTTTCTTTCATTTTCTTGTAATATGTCTTGTTATAATGTCAGTGCAACAATGGCATCATAAAGTAAGCTGTAAAGTATTTATACTTCTGTTTTCTGAAAGAGAATTATGTAGGTTTGGTATAATTTCTCCCTTAAACATTTGAGAGATCTCAGTAAAAATATTTGGGCCTGAAGTTTTCTTTATGGAGAGGTTTTAGTTACAAAATATTTTTTTAAAGTAGATATTCAAACTCTGTAATTTTGTAAGTCTTCTGTTAGTTTTGTTAATATGTATCTTTCAAGAAATGTGACCTAATGTTTATAATTTTTATTTCATATCCTTTTTATGTTTACATAGTAATAGCTTTTCTTTCACTTCTGCTATTAATAATTTGTTTTCTCTCCTGTTTTTTTGCTAATATAGCTAGAGATTTATAATTTTATTAGTATTTTCATGAGACAACTATTGATTTTATACATTTTTCAATTTGTTATCCCTTTGCCATTTTATTAATTTCTGCTCTTATCATTATTATTTTCTTTCTTTTACTTAATTTGTAATAAACAGACTATTCTTGTTTCTTAAAGTGAAAATTTATACCACTGATTTGAGCCTCTTCTCCTCTAGTGTATTTATAAGTATATTTTTTTCTTTAGGCACTGATTTTGCTGCATACCCGAAATATTGTGTATCATTTTAACATAATTTAATTCAAAATATTTTCTAATTTTAAAAATTTTTTTGTTTCATGGATGTCTTTGAAGTGTATACTTAATTTTTAAATATTCAGGAATTTTTTTTCTGGGTGTTTTTGCTATTAATTTTTAATATATTTTCTATTATCATCAGTGCATTCACACTCTTTGTGATTTTGCATTTTCTATGTTTAGAAAGAAGTATTCTCAGACCTAGTATAAAGTCTGCCTTAGTGAGTCTTCCATGTATTTCATTAAAAAAAATGCCTTCTTTTGTTTTGGCTTTTAGTGTGCTGTATTAAGTCAGGCTGGTTGATAGTCTTTGATAGATGTAGATAGTGTTTTATATCTGTTTCCTTAAAGATTTTCTTCTTGTTCTATAAATTACTGATGAAAGTGTATTGAGTCTTTAACAATAATTGTAAATTTCTTTGTATTTGCTTTTTTAATTCTATGAGATTTTGTTTCAGGCATTTTACATTTCCGTTATTAGTTGCATATATTTTGAATTTCAGTGAGCTTCTCATTTGTTGATTACATTATGAATTACCCATTATTGTCCTCGGAAATAGTTCTTGTTCTGACATTTGTTTGTTTAATCTTCGTATAACCATCTTTTTGTAAGATCCATTTTTTTAAATTTAATCACTTAACTTTCAGCTTACCTAAATATTTTTACGTAAAGAAAGTTTTTCTTGTAGGCATCAAATAGTTGAGTCATTCTTTTTTATCCAGTCTGACGAGCTTTATATTTGGAATGTTTAGATATTTATAGTTCATATAACTTTGGAGTATTTGGATTTAAGTCCCAGTTAAATAATATGTATTATCTATGTGTCCCATTTGTTCTTCGTTTCTTTTCTCTTACTCTTGCGTGTTATCTTGGATAAACTTTACTTAAGGCTTTTGGTTGTTTGCTTTCCATTTTACCCGGTTGGTTGGTTAATAGATAAAACTGTTTGCTTGTATGTGTGTGTGTGTATGTGTGTGTGTGTGTGTTCAGTCAGTGATTTAAAATTTACACACGTACAATTTATTATAATCTCCTTTAAAATTTTATGATGCCACTTCATGTAAAAGTCAAGGAGCTTTTAGCAGTAATTTCCATTACCCTTTTCTCAAAATGTGTGCTATGTTTTTCAAATGTTTTAGTTGCATATAGGTTATCAACTCAAAAATACATGTGGTTAACATTTGCATTTATAGGCTATTTTAAATAAAAAACTAAAAATCTTTTTATGTCTTTTTAAATTTTTGCATTCATTTCTATACCCACATTTTCTTGTTTATGTGGCCTTTATTCTTATATGTTGATCTATGATTCCCCCAAGTATCTTTTGTTTTTTTAAGCCTAAAAAAGCCTTTTTAAATATTTTCCTAAGTATAGATTTGCTGGTAAAAGATTACCTCAAATTTTACCCATCCTAAAATATATATATTTTACCTTTAATTTTTGAAAGATATCACTTGATAAATAATTCTGAACTGACAGTCCTTGTTTCAGCACTCTGAGAGTTAGTGTTTAAATTTCGTATGTCTTGCCTTGCCCCTGATGTTAAATGTCATCCTTTTACTTCTCTCCTTACAGAAAATCTGTAACGTACTTTTCTATCCAATATACTGTATATACATTTTAAGTATTGTCTCTTTGATTGTTTGTTTACAATCTGATTTGATATACCTTATTGAGATTTTGTTTTTATCTTGCTGGAGTTTGTCGTGCTTCTTAGATCTGTACGTTTAGAATTTTCGTGAAATTTGAAAAATTGGTGGCCGTTGTTTGTTTAAACCTTTTTGCCCTTCCTCTCTCACTTTTCTTCATTTTCCATGTGAATTAAATGTGATTTAGACATCTTGATATTATTCCACTGGTCACTGAGGTTTTGTTAGTTTTGTTTTCTGTATCTCAGTATTTTTTTTCCCTTTCTTCAGGTTTGCTAATCTCCGTTGCACCTTTATGTTTTCAAGTCCACATGTTCTTTCTTCTGCAATGTCTATTTTGTAGTTTATTTAATTTGCATCTCTGATTATCACATTTTTCAGCCCTATAGGTGCCATTAATTTCTATTATCTTTCTTTTTCCCTCATTATGTTCATTAAAAGAACCACAAACTCATTTATAGGGTTTGTTTTAAAGTTATTGACTGCTAATTTCATAATCTCTTTAATTTATGCATTTAGTTTTATTTATGCATTTGGATTTTTTTTCAGATTATTGACCAATTTTTACTTTTTCCCTCAAAGTTTTTGAATTATCTTTGTCTTCTTGAGATTTTTAATACTGCATGATTGTATGTTTGAATTGTATTGTCTTGTTTTAAAGGGTTTTGAAGTGTGTTTTGAAGTTCCTTGCAGATCAGATTAGTCCTTTGACTCTTGTGTTTCGGGTGTGTCAGAGAAGGCACCCTCCTTTCTAGGACCAGTTCAGTCTTATTCTCAAGGCAGGGCTCTCCTGGGATCTACTGAACAACTTTGGGTTGTTGGCACAGCCTCTGGGTCTGGCTGTCATAAGCATCACATATTCTGCCCACCCCAGTTCAGCAGTTGGCCTTCACCCAGCCTTGTGGAGCTTGACTTTACATATGAGCAGACTAAAGTTCATCCCAAGACACATTTCTAAATTATTGCTAAGAAGAAGAATCTGAATGCACAGTTTAATTAATAATTATGATGAAAATACTCACTCCCTGGCAGACCAGGCAGGCTCCTGCTGATCACACCCCAGTGCCATGCTTTGCCTACTTTGCTCCTCCACTGCCTCGGTCCTTCCAGCATCTTCACAAAGGCTCTTCTTTCTGGCAATTGAGATATTATCTGATTACTAAAGTATCAATTAATACATGTAAATAGCTCTTAGAAAGACGTGCCTTGTGTTGGAGACTTTTGAAGGTGAAAATGATACTAAAACAATAAAAAAATAAGAGGGTTCATCTTCCAAAGACTGGGTATGCTGTGGACAAGCATGAATTCATACCCCAGTGGAGGCTATAGCCACAGAATGCTAAGCTCAGAGATTGTTCTCTGCACTTCAGATGTTATGTCGGCAAATAAAATAGTGTATGAAATATTGATATACTGCTGCATTATACGAGTAGCATACAGAAATCATTTAGATACTCAAAAATAGATGAAGAAATGAGTAAGTGACTAATGGTTTCATATTCCTAAGAATTAGGTTTAGTATCAGTGTAAATGTGTAGTCTGTTTTCTTATATTTCAGGGCACTTATTCTTTCAACACCCTAAAAATAAAAAGTTAGTGAATCTTTCAAATTATTGACATAATAGGCTTTAAAACTTTGAAAATGCAAGGGAATTTCAATGTGTGCATTTACTATTATAAATGTCATCAGCAAGACATGTATTCTCTTCTTTAAAATGTTTTTTCTCTCTATTCGATATATTTCCAAATGACTAATTTTATATACCTGTTTCTTTTCCATTGTGATCTTCTTAAGTAATTAGATTTTCTAAACAACAGGGAAAATGCAGAACAGTCTACTTCCAGGACAGACATATGTGCCAAAGGGAAATTATATCTAATCGTTACGTGTACTAAATCTCAGTAAGTACAGGAAGAAGCACTGAAGAAATAAGCTTTACTGAAGGCACACTCCTAATAGAAAATGTATCTCAGGCCTGATTAAAATCCTCTACATTTCAAAGCATGTTGTGCCACAACTGTGTACTCAGTATCGTCTCTGCTTGGTAGCTTCTGAGTGCCATTTATAATTGGGAAGTTAATTTACAAATCTTAATTTTTTTAGTTTTTGATTACTGGAAACTTTCTCTCACATACATCATATACACACATACATACACAGATGTATACATACACACATACACATACAGGCACACACATATACACACGGGCATGCACACAGACACCCAACCAACTTACGTATAAATGGGCATGATTGAGTTACACATTCATATCCAAGGAACTACACGTCAGTCTCTTAATTAGATGCTGAGAATGTGCCTGCAAATTGTGATAGACATAATCCTCCCATGTCTTGGAATTTAGGGTTAGAACAGGACAACCAAAGAGGAGGTTACAAAACAACATTAGAAGGTCATATGGAGCCCATAACATGGACTTAGGGCTTGAGAATACTCTAAGTTAGACCCATCTAACTTGGAGTAAAAGAGAAGTAGGATAGAGCTAGGCAGGTAGAAAGGAAAGAAGAAAGAAGTGACGGGACCAGGCAGGGGCTCTGCAGATTTTCCATGCTAGCGCTGACTGTGTAATCACTCAGGGATGCAGTGATGGGGACTGGAGGAAGTAGCTGGGCAGTAGGGAAACGAGATGATTCCTGGTCATTAAAGTTTGGATTTGGCAGCACAAAGTGAAGAATGACCTTCCTGGACCCAGAGCAGCACTTGGTTGATAAAAATGTTATTCACTAAAATGGGGGTACAACAAGAGACACAAATTTGTTACAGACAATTGTAAGTTTGGTTTTGGACGTTATGAATTTTGCACATCTTTGGAATGAGGAACCAAGCTGAGATGTCCAGAATGTGACTGAAGATAAATTCTGAGGCTCAGGGAAAGGATCTACATCAGAGGTAAAAACGGTCTTTGGAGCCACACAGGAAGAGGCAGGGGTAATGCAACCAGAATGCAGTGGCTGGAGCACAGTCGGGGGAACACTAGCAGGTGAGGACTCCTCAGGCCCATACCAGGATCTGAAACAGGCAGCTTTAGGAATTGGAGCAAAATCAGGCATGTGGAAGACTAGAAACCAAGACAACAGAGTGGGAGGTCAAGAAAAACACATGTCAGAATGTTCTACTGAAGGTGCCAGGGGGACTGTCACAGAGAGGGACGTTCACAGGAGGGGCTTGTATGTCGTGATTAACCTAGAAGGCAGACTTAAAAATCTGAGAAGTGGATAAATGGGAGGTAGGAAAATGGAAACAGAGAAGTAGAGATGATAATTAAGAAGTCTGGCTGTGAAGAGAAAGGAGAGAGAAAAACCTGTAGTTTGTGATATAGAATCAGTAAAACGATTCGTGAGAACTTCTAAGTTTTGGCATTATAGACTGAAGAGGTTAGCAAATCCTACTCTCACAAACCAAACTACCAAAAATTATTTTGGTTCTCTGGTAATGGACGAACAGCACGCAACAAAAACAAATCATGTAGTAATAAGAACTACTGAAAGTCGAGTAATGACTGTGTAAACCAGGGGTTTTCCTGCCTGGGGCTACTCCCATCGCTCCTCCCTAAGCTTGGCCAGTGTGGAGATTCAGCTGGGGGCAGAGGAGAGGTGCAGGCCCTGAAAACCTGCAGCTTCCCTGGTGCTGCCAGCATGAGCTCTCTCCAAGGAGAGCCTCATGAGTTAAAGCAGTGAGCTAGTTGCAAGCTGGATGGGATGGGGTAGGGGAGGCAGCAGCTCTGGTAGCTTGAGGTTGAGGTCTTGTTTGTGGCAAGCAACAGCCTGGTCCACTAGCTGGTAAGTTAGCATGAGATCTGGGAAATGGGACGGCCATACATGGCTCAATAAGCTCTCCATACATGCCAGCATGATCACAGAGGCCGAGGCCACCACACCTGCTGGCTAACAGAGCCTGTGCCCATGCACAGGGGGCGCATGGCAGAGAGCAGCAAGAAAATAAAACAAGCAGATCTGGAAACTAAGCCTAGTTTCAAGGTACTTCCTGGTGCACACACGTATCTATCAGCAGACAGTGGAAACCACACTGACCTGAGGTTTTTGAATACAACTTCTGGCCAATCTTTAGCCGAACACTAAGCTATGCAGACATAGGCATAGCCCCAACATTAAACCAAACTTAAAAAGAAAATAAATGACAAGTGCAAGCTGCATGCATTGCGTGGGGGACAGACTTTGAAGGTTGAGTCTAGGCAAGTTACAGATTGCAACAGCAACAACGACAAAAACCCAAAACTGGAGAAAGTTCGCAACAAAAAAAAAGTGAGTAAAACATGTTCTGTAAACTCGAGACCCCCAAATCCCTGGCCATGGACAGGTGCAGGTCCATGGCTTGTTAGGACCCAGGCTGCACAGCAAGAGGCGAGGAGCAAATCGGTGAGCAGGACTGCCTGAGCTCTCTCCCTCCTGACAGATCAGCAGCAGCATTCGATTCTCACAGCAGCACAAACTCGACAGGAGAACTGCCCTCGCTAGGAGCCTGGGTTACGAGCTCCTTATGAGGTAGGATGGTTTCATCCTGAAATCTTCCCATACTCCTTTTCACCTCCTGTCTGTGGAAAAATTGTCTTCCAGAAAACTGGTCCCTAGTGTAAAAAGGTTAAGGACTGCTGCGTTAAAATATTCAGTAAGTTTTAAAAATCAAGATATGCAAAGAAATACTCTGGAGAAAAGTTAACCAATAGAAAGCATTGCTGAATGTGTCCAGATATTGAATTTGGTAGGCAAAGTCTTCATAGCAGCAATTACAGTTACTTTAAAAAAGCTGATGGAAGCCATGCAAAAGCTTTATACAAAAGTATGACAATGACTCAGAAAAGATATTGTCAGTGAAGAGACAGAAAATATAAAACACAAACAAATGAAAACTCTAAGGGATTGAAATGGGAAAAATGCACTAGAAGGGCTCAGAAATTAATTTGAAGTGATAGAAAAAGGAATCAGTGAACTTGAGGATGCATTGATAGAAATTATCCAATCTCATGAACAGAGAGGAAAAACTGAGAAGAAAAATAAAGAGAGAAGCATAGAGTTGTGGGATACATGTGCAATGGTAGTGCCAGAAGGAGAAAAGAAAGAGAGGGAAAGAATCATATTTGAGCAATAATGGCAAAAATTCATCAATTTGATAAAATTACTAATCTACAGATCCAATAAACCCAAAAAAGAAACTCAAGCAGGAAAAATCCAAAGAGAATTACACCTAAATATATTATGGTCAAGATTTTGATCATTAAAGATGTAGAGAAAATGTTGAGAGCAACGAGAGAAATATTAGTTATCTAGTATAGAAGAACAGCAATATGACTAATGGCTGACCTCATCAGGAATGAGTAGATCAGAAAGTAACAGAAAGGCATAGTCAAAGCAATGGCTCAAATATTCAATATCCAGGCTTGGTGCAGTGACTCGTGCCCTTAATCCTAGCACTTTAGGAAGTCAAGGCAAGAGGACTGCTTAAGTCCAAGAGATCAAGACCATCCTGGGTAACAATGTGAGACTCTGTCTCTACAAAATATTTTAAAAAAAATTAGCCAAGCATGGCCCGGCGCGGTGGCTCAAGCCTGTAATCCCAGCACTTTGGGAGGCCAAGGCGGGTGGATCACGAGGTCGAGAGATCGAGACCATCCCGGTCAACATGGTGAAACCCTGTCTCTACTAAAAATACAAAAGAAATTAGCTGGGCATGGTGGTGCATGCCTGTAGTCCCAGCTACTCGGGAGGCTGAGGCAGGAGAATTTCCTGAACCCAGGAGGCGGAGGTTGCGCTGAGCTGAGATCGTGCCATTGCACTCCAGCCTGGGTAACAAGAGCGAAACTCCGTCTCAAAAAAAGAAAAAAAAAAGCCAAGCATGGAAAGGTGTGCCTGTTGTCCCAACTACAAGGGAGGTCGAGATGAGAGCATCACTTGAGTCCAGTACGATGAGGCAGCAGTGAGCCATGATCTCATCACCACACTCTAGCCTACGTGACAAAGCAAGACCCTTTCTAAAAAAGAAAAAAAAAAAATTCAACAAAGGTCTTATTTAAAATGAAAGTGACATAAAGATATTTCTAGATAAATAAACACTTAAATATATTAATGCTAGTATGCTTACAAAAAATATTGAAGAACGTTATTCAGGTTAAAACAAAATGACCTCAAACTTTATGAGCTGTATACACAGGAATAAACAAAGGTAATAAGAAGCTCTCTGAGTTAATATAAAATTTCACTTTGTAAATATGTGGGTTGATACGAAATTCTCCCCTCCTCTCTCTCACACACTTGCAGACACACAGACATATAAGTGTGCGTGGATATGTATACATGTGTCTTCATTAAAAATATATGTGTATATATCTAACTATATATCAGTTATACATATCAGTTGTTTTTTTCTCATTCCTAATTTTAATCTTCGTGTGACTTAAGATTTCATAAGGTAATAATTAAAACACTGTAATGCTAGGCTTATACCATAAATAGATATGGAGATTATATATATAGCAATTATAGCCCAGAACAGGAGGATGGAAAAATACTGGTAAAAAGTTGCTATATTTTATCAGAGCTAAGTGTGCATAATGCTGAAATATACTGTGCTGTGTTTAGTTGTATACTTTTATCCCAGGACAACCACTAAGAAAATAACAAAATCTCTAGCCAATAAAAAGAGAAATTAAAAAGGCACACTAAGAATATTTATTTAACACAAACATAAGACAGTAAAAGAAAAACAGGGAAACATGAAAACACAAGGCAAATTAAATAAAAAACAGCAAAGTATCTGATATAAATTCTACCAGACAAATAATAGTGTTAAAACTTTAAATGGGCTAAATACCCCACTAAAAAGGCAGAGATTATCAGACTGAATAAAGCAAAATGTTTGCAAGAGACACACTTTGAATTTAGTGATGCAAATAGATTTAAGAAAGAATTAGCAATGGCAAAAAAGGCCAAAATAAATAAATTGGATCTAATTAAACTTAAGAGCTTCTGCCCAGCAAAAGAAACTATCATTAGAGTGAACTGGCAACCAACAGAATTGGAAAAAAATTTTGCAATCTACCCATCTGATAAATGGCTATAGTATCCATAATCTACAAATAAACAAATTTACAAGAAAAAACAAACAACCCCATCAAAAAGTGGGCAAAGGATATGAACAGACACTTCTCAAAAGAAGACATTTATGCAGCCCACAAACATATGAAAAGATGTTCATCATTAATGGTCAGTAGAGAAACGTAAATCAAAACGACACTGAGATATCAGCTCACACCAGTGAGAATGGAGATCATTAAACATCAGGAGATGAGATGCTGGAGAGAATATGAGAAATATTAACACTTTTACACTGTTGGTGGGAGTGTAAATTAGTTCAACCATTGTGGAAGACAGTGTGGTCATTCCTCTAAGATCTAAAAATACAAATACCATTTGACCCAGCAATCCCATTATTGGGTATATACCCAAAGGATTATAAATTCTTCTGTTATAAAGACACATACACACATATGTTCATTGAGGAACTGTTTACAATAGCAAAGACTTGGGACCAACCCTAATGCCCCTCAATGATAGATTGGACAAGGAAAATGTGGCACATATACACCATGGAATACTATGCAGCCACAAAAAAGTATGTGTTCATCTCCTTTGCAGGAACATGGATGAAACTGGAAACCATTAGTCTCAGCAAACTGACACAAGAACAGAAAATCAAACTCCACATGTTCTCACTCATAAGTGGGTGTTGAACAATGAGAACACATGGACACAGGGAGGGGAACATCACACACCAGGGCCTGTTGGGGATGAGAGAGCTAGGGGAGGAATAGCAGGAAGCAAGGGGGTTGGGGAGGGATAATATCAGGATAAATACCTAATGTTGATGATGGGGAGATGGATGTAGCAAACTGCCATGAAATGTGCATACCTACATAACAATCCTGCACCATCTGCACATGTACACAAGAATTAAAGAAAAAGTAAATAAATTAAAAATAAAGCATTTTAAAAAGAAAAAAAGAAAAACAATATACGATGAAAAGAATAGCCATAATAAAGTTGGAGTGGCCATATTAATTTCTGAGAAAATAAATTTTTAGATAAGGAATATGAATACAGAAAAACAGAGATAAATTGTAATAATTGCAGAGTCAATATATCAGAAAGATATAACAAAAATCTATATCATTAACACTTAACAACAGAATACTAAAACACATAAAGAAAATTCAAGTAGAAATGGAAAAAAGAAGGCAGTTCAATGATAAAAAAATGAATATGTCAATAGAAAATTTTAGTAATTGATAGAACAACTAGATTGCAAATTGGCAAAGATAGAAGTCTTGGACAATGCTTTCAGCAAACTTGATCTAATTAACATTTATAGAACATCCCACCAAATATTACCGTAATATACATTCTTTATTTTAAAGGATACATTTATTTAAAAAGATTGCAATTCTACAAAATAGATACTTTGATCATATTGAGCTTTACTGATCCACAATTGAAAAGAAAAATTTTAAAACTCCATATATGTAAAGACTAAACATTACAATACCAAATAATTCATGGGTCAAAAATATATAACAAATAAAGTCTTAAGACACTTTTGACCAGAATGAGAGCAACAGCACAACATATACAAATGGATAATATACAGTTAAAAATATGCTTAGAAGAATATTTAAGATCTTAATGTGTATATCAGGAAAGAATAAAGATCTCTGAAAACAATGATAATCTATCCTTCCGTCTTAAGAAACTAAAAGAAAAATATTAAAAAGCTTCTCCACATCATTACTCATTAGGGAAATATATACTAAACTATAATAGGTACCATTGCCCACCTGCTGGAATGATTACAATAAAAAGACAAACCACCCCAAGTGCTGCAGGGAAGAAATGGAAGCCTCAACGATTTCTGGTGGATTGTAAGATGGTGTAGCCTCTTTGGAATCAGTTTATTAAGTTAAACTTAAACACGTTACAGCAAGTGGACTTAAAAGAATCTACTCAGTGAAAATATATGTCCACAAAAGACTTCTGCACAAATATTCTTAGCAACATTATTCACGATCGCTAACGAGTGAAACTACCCAAATGTTCCTCAGCTGGCTAATGGATAAAGAAAATACGGTATATCCATACCATGGAATATTTCCAGCATCAAAAAGGAATGAAATGCTGACACATACTAAATCATGAATGAACCTCAGGAACATGGCACTATTTGAAAGAAGCCAGTAGCAGAAGACCACTTATTGTATGGTTTCATTGACGTGAAATGCCCAGAGAAGGAAGATGGAAAACAAATAAATCCAGGAAGTTTAGAATATTAGCAAGAGTGTTTGAAGCAATAAACTTTTTTTTTTTTTGAGATGGAGTCTTGCTCTTTTCACCCAGGCTGGAGTGCAATGTTGCAATCTTGACTCACTGAAACCTCTGTCTCCCAGGTTCAAGTGATTCTCCTGCCTCAGCATCCTGAGTATCTGGGATTACAGGAGTCTGCCACCACACCTGGCTTTTTTTTTGTGTGTGTGTGTGTGTAAAGATGGGGTTTCACCATGTTGACCAGCCTAGTCTCAAACTCCTGAATTCCTGACCTCAGGTGATCCACCCACCTCAGTCTCAGTCTCCCAAAGTGCTGGAATTACAGGTGTGAGCCACCGCGCCCAGCCATGAAGCAATCAACTTTTAAAATCTAAGTGAAATAGCAAGATGTGAAGTCAGAAAGGCACCTATATAGACAGAAATTTGAATTATCATAACCTTGATGGGATAGAGAGAGGAGTGACGTAGCAACTCCTGAAGAAGAGGACAAGGACAGGCAGTGGAGGCCAGAGAGCAGGAGCTGAGTTCATAATTTTAGGAGTGAAAGGCTCTGATGCGGCCTAGGGAATAATGGTGTAGAGACGGGTTGTCGCCATGTTGCAGAGATTGCCACATTGCACTCTCTGTGAAGTTAGACCCCAGGAATTCTGGTCCCGAGAAGCCTGGGGATGAAGGTGCTCTCAGAGGAATGGATACTGGCATCACGCAGATCATGCTGAATGAGGCCATTGCAGGGATGAGAAAATGCTTGCATGGTGGCTTTGGGGATTCATACCCCTCTCAGTTTTCTGAGTAATCTTGGAATGTGCATTTCCTCTTTATGTATGCCTGGATACCATTTAGATAACTTTGTTCTGACTCATAACCTTATGTTCCTGAATATGCTGTCAGCATAAATTGATGCTATAATTCCAGACTCCCAAGTTCATGTTAAGTGTGGCTCTTCCGCCCTTCCCTGGCCTCACATGTCACCATGGACATATTCCAGCTCCTGTGAGGCTCCCGCTAGCTCTCTGGCTCAGTCTTCTCAATCTGCCTGTGGGATACACTAGCACCCAGTCTCTGAGTATGTGTTTGGAGAATAGAGGGGAACCTTTGATCTGGAGAATAGGGATAGTAGCAATCCCTAATGAGTGACACAATGATGCTTCAAACTCCTGTCTCAGTATCAAATATGTAACTAAGTAAATTAGTAAACTAGTTCAAACATTCACCTTTGCCAGTCTTGGTCTTAGTAGAATGATTTAATTAATTGATACAGTGTGTTTCTCGTGTATATCTCTGAGGAGCTTACATACTTTATTACAATAGTCCCATGACCAATAAGTATGAAAAATAATATCATAAGTATCATAATGTACTTTTCAAAGCAGAAAAAGCCATTAAAAATGGAAATTCACTTAAATAGATAGTCCAATATCATGTGAAACCAAAACTTACGTGTGGTATGTATTTGCTACAGAGCACACTATATCCCAGTGTGATTATCACTGCATGTGACATGACAGCAACTGCAATTTTCAGAGAAGTTTTCTACTTCTTGCTTTTATTTATAGAAGTAGATGTTCGGCCAAATTAACCAAATAAATTACATATACTTTGGTCAAAATGTGTAGATACTACTTTTTCAGATTCCACTTACATAAATGTTTTGTTACATACCATTTTAATGTGTAATCTAATTTTCTCTTGATATAAAATTTATAAGTGTAAAAGAGTGCACATTGAATGACCAACATTCAATAATCAGCCTAAATGTTATCAAAGTGAACATTTCTGTAACTGCTGTAGGTTTCTTTTAGTGCTCTTACTGGTATGAAAGAAAAATGGACTATTTTTTTTGTTTGTTTTTTTTGTTTGTTTGTTTTTTTGGTTTTTTTTGCTTATACTCAATGTAGTATTTCAGATATTCAAATATAAAGTTTAAGAGAGTCTTCAGGGAGTATTTTTCCATGGCAGCCAAAGTCAACAAAAAGAAAAAAGAAAAATAATTATTTTCTCTGCAGAAAATATCATCACCTTCTCTGGTGGCAGGTGGCTGTGTTCTCAATAAATACTGCACATCTCACGTAGGAAAAGACACCACAGACCTATAGGATGAAGGAGGTGTGCAGGTGATAACCTGAGCTAACACCAGACCACACACGGTTGATGTGGTGTACGCTCTGTGGAAGGACTTCAGGCATTAAAGCCAAAAAGACTCTGAAATGCAGGTCTCCGACTTGCTCTTTCTAGAACTTTGAACAAGCGTTTTCCTCTCTGAATCTAAGTTCGATATGCGTAAATGAACGTAACTCCTTACAACAGTTTGTTGTGAGGAATAGAGACATTATTAAGTTCCTGGGATATAACTGGCACTTAATAAGGTCATGTAAGGAGAGCAGTAGCTATTCGGGAACAAGGGAAGTTGTTATCCACGTGTAAAATATGACGGATTTAGTGAAAACCAAAGCGTGTAATCTGGTCCTAATGCATCATCTTTAAAAAGATACATAACATTATATTAAGAAACAAGCAACTATCAAGAAATACCTATTACTTAATACAATGTTTAAATATTGGATGTCACAACTTGTCTGTAGAAAATGAGAAAGGGACCTTCTATTTGCATAGAAGATCAACAGGGAGAATTGCTGTTTATGAAACACTGTGGAATATGTACTTTCTCGCCATCACAACCACTCTTTGAGGCAGACATTGCATCTCTGTTTTACAGGTGGGAAGCATGGGCTCAGAGTTTAAAGTATTTCACGGATTCCAGAACCAAGATTAAAGCCCAGGTTGTTGTTCTTAGTGACTTCTTTCCGAAGACTGCAGTGTGGGAAGGGGAACAAAAGAGCGAGTTTACAGAGGAGAAGGCGGACCACCCTCCTCTGTCCCCCAGGTAAAGATGGCGAGTACCCACAATGGCAGACCAGGATGTGAGGAGCATGGACCCTGACCTCTGTGGGCTTCCTCCCAAAACCCATAGTCCAATCTGACTATAACCAAAGCATCAGACGAATCTCAATTAGGAAACATCCTACCAAATACTCAGACAGTGCCGCTTAAAACTGTCAGGGTCTTCAAAAGCAAGAATGCCCGAGAAATTGCCACAGCCTGGAGGAACCGAAGAAGACATGATAACAAAATATAAGGTGGTGTCCAGGATGGGAAACTGGAACGGGAAGAAAAAAAGCAAGTAAAACACAAAGCAAACAAGCAAAAAAGCAAGAAATACGAGCAAACCATGGATTTCAACGCGTAACAATGGACCCAAATTGGCTCATTAATCGTGACACATGGCTCATATTCACCCAAGTTAGGAAATGCTCTGCACAGAGCATAGGGGAACTTTGTTCTGTTTTCATAATTTTCTACAAATCTAAAACTGTGTCAAAATGAAAAGCTTATTTTTAAAAGCAGGCCTACAGTAGGAACGGATTCTATTTATGACTGGCTGGAGTTTCCCTTTGGGCTGAGAAATATACAATCTTATGTGGAAAAAAAAGTAATGTTTAATTTTCTGGAAGCATTAAAACCCTTGGGCCTGAAAGCAGGGAGAGTTCATGCTGATAGTGAAAGATCCGGATGACGGCTCGTGAGGTGTTTGTGCTAAGAGGCTCCTCGGCCTGTGTGGTGGGACAAGGAACACTCAGAAACGCGTCTTCTCATCCTCACCATGTTCTCCTCGGTATCTGACACAGACACTGCACATCAGCAGTAATTTTTAAAAAGTTGAATGAGGCCGGGCGCGGTGGCTCAAGCCTGTAATCCCAGCACTTTGGGAGGCCGAGGCGGGTGGATCACGAGGTCAAGAGATCAAGACTATCTTGGTCAACATGGTGAAATCCCATCTCTACTAAAAACACAAAAAATTATCTGGGCACGGTGGCGCCTGCCTGTAATCCCAACTACTCAGGAGGCTGAGGCAGGAGAATTGCCTGAACCCAGGAGGCGGAGGTTGCGCTGAGCCGAGATCGTGCCATTGCACTCCAGCCTGGGTAACAAGAGCGAAACTCTGTCTCAAAAAAAAAAAAAAAAAAGTTGAATGAGTGAACTAAAATAATGTAAATCCAGCTGAAAAATTAAAACAATGTGAAACAACTACCAAAACAAACACAATCAATCCAATTTTTAAAAAAGATAGTGTTTAATGTAATGTTGGAAAACACCCAGGGGACTGATTTTCCCTTCAGCCCCACATTTGGCAGCTTATGGATAATAACATGTTTTCCTAATGTGTTAATAATCTTGAAAAAAATCTCCAATTATGAATGCATTGCAACGTATACCACCAATATTCTCATCCTTGCACAATTAGCACAAAGTACATTTCCCGTCAATAGAGACTGAAACAAGAGTCTTTCCATTTAAAGTAATGTAAAATAAAAATTTTAAAAAGATTGTTTTGAAGAAAGAGGATGCATGGGGAAGATTAAGTGTCTTAAGATGTTAGCGCAATTTTCAGATAAGTGGACAGAAAAGCACTCTTGTGCAATTCTTTTCCTATACAACATTTTTCCTTCTGCTTAGAATTGGCTGTCTATTACATGTAAGTAAACAGAAGTGTCTACAATATGCCAGGCTATTTCCTACTGAACAAAATGGTGCTCATTTTTAATATAAATGTTGAACTTCGTTCTAATGCTCCCTAAATTATAGTCTGCTGCAAAATTGCACAAGATGTTTTTCTATGAAGAAGACCCATAATACATGCAAAACCACAAGGCAAAGAATACTGACTCTTCAGTAATTCAGACAATAACACTGATTTAGAATAAAAATTGAGAATATAGAGAAGTGTACCCGCGTCATTGTGTTTAATTTGACTAATGGATAATAATATTCATGAATTTCTTTAGTATATCATGATACAACAGTATCTGCTTTCTGTTTATTGGTTTGTTTTAGTTGAAATGCAGTTGTTTCTCAGAATGAAGCTTTGTAGGACTTCTTTACTTCAGGCCCTGAACCATATTTGTGAAGGTCAGAGAAGGGTGGTCCTAAAAATAATACACATGAGAAAGAAAAGAAAAAAACATAAACATTTTCTATTCAATTCTCATCCACAGGCATTGAAGCTATTACAGGTCAGCTCCAGACTACTGCAAAACAGTGAATATTACAATGAAAAGAGCCCCATGGCTGGATACATTTTGGCTTCAGAGTGTATATATAATTTATCCTTATGCTATGCTGTACTGTAAATGTGCAATAACGTTATGTCTAAAAAAAGTGCATACCTTAATTTAAAGTACTTTATTGCTAAAACTCAATGATCATCTGAGCCTATAATATGTTCTAATCTAATATTTTTGCTGGCGAAACTTTATCGCTAAAAACTGTTAATGATCATCTGAGCCTATAACACATTCCAATCTAATATTTTTGCTGGTGGAAGGTCTTGCCTCCATGTCAATGGTTGCTGACTGGCTCGGGGGTGGTTGCTGAAGGTTGAGGTGACTGTGGCGATTTCTGAAATGAAACAATGAAATTTGCTGCACCCGCTGACTCTTTTCACAAAATATTTATGTGTAACCTATCATGCTGTTTTGTAGCATTTTGCTCTCAAACCCTGACTACCACTTATGGACTCAGTTTACGGAATATTCTAAATCCTTTGTGTCATTGCAACACTGTTCCTGGCATCTTTACCAGGTGTAGCTTCCATAGATAACATCTCGATAAAGCACTTCCTTTCTTTTTTTTAACTTTCATCTTATTTTTTATAGGCAAGCTTTATTATGTACAAACTTGACTTCACATACAAAATTAGAATGGCAACTTTACGTAAAATTAACTTATTAAAAAGTGTAAATACCGCAGCATGGATATGTGACCCAAAACTCCAAAAGATAGTGAAACTGATAACAAATATTGCTACTCATCTTCGGGTACATACAACCAGCAACAGTACTAATGAAGCTGGTCCCAGACAGTTACGTGCCACTTACCCCTGTGCCTTGGGGAATAGTTACAGCACAGACACTGCTGAGGCAGTGACTTATGCATAGCTGCTCCTTATTAACACTGCTAAGATTAGGTTCACATTTTTTACTCTGTGTGGGGGCTGATGAGTGTTATCATTTTGTTTTTTGAGGGATATCTTTCCGTGTGTTGGCATCAAATCCACTCATTCCAAACTGTGCCACAGATGGGGTTTTAAGCATGTTCACAAAGCAAACCACTGAAAATTCACTGGTAGTATCCAACATTGGTCTGTCACTGGTCTCAATAATATGTCAATGTCATTTCTTTGGAACATAATTCTCTTGATCCCACAAGAAGAGACAGGAAAAGACACATCATAGTTAAATGACAGCGCTCATGTTATAGGACAGTCATCTGGCAGGTGTATGTCACCAATTCTGATTTTTGTGTTGTTAGCAAAGGCTCTTATTTTCATTCTAACAACCAATCATCAGAACATGTTGCAACTATTGCTGGGTTGAGTCCAGAAGAATTCCAAAACAATAAAGGAAAGTAGAAGGACCTGCCTGAGAGCATGAGCTCTTCATCGCTCCAAAATCCAAGACACAACAGAGGGAACAGGAAATATGTGATTTTTTTGTAAGTTCAGGGGTACCTGTGCAGGTCTGTTACACAGGTAAACGTGTACCATGGTAGTCTGCTGCACTGACCATCCCATTGCCTTGGTATTAATCTCAGCATCTCTTACCTATTCTTCCAGATGCTCTCCCTCCCCAATTGCCCTTCCAACAGGCCCCAGTGTGTGTTGGTTCCCCACAATGGGTCTAGGTATTTTCGTCATTCAGTTCCCACTTGTAAGAACATGTGGTGTTTGGTTAAGAAATCCTTTTCCTCGATCATCCATAAGAAGCAAATTCTCATCCCTTCAAGTTTTATCGTGAAATTGCAGCAGTTCAGTCCCATCTTCGGGATCCCTTCTAATTCTAGTTGTGTTTGCTTGGTTTGTTTGTTTTGTGTTTGTTTTTGCTCTCTCCAGTACATCTGTAGCTACTTCCTCCACCCAAATCCTGAACTCCTCAAAGTCATCCATGAGGATTAAAATTAACTGTTTCTAGACTCGCTAATGTTAATATTTTGACTTCCTCCATGAATCATCAATGTTCTTAATGGCATTTTAGAACAATAAATTTTTTCAAAAAGATTTTCAATTTACTTTGCCCAGATCCATCAGAAGAATCATCATCTACAGCAGGCATAGCTTTACAAAATGCATTTTTCAATAGTAAAGTTAAAAATGACTCCTTGATCCATGTCTGCAGAATGGATGCTGCCTCAATAGGCATGAAAGCTTTAATCTCCCTGTACATTTCCATCAGAGCTCTTGGGTGACCAGCGCATTGTCAATGAGCAGTGATATTTTGAAAGGAATTTTTTTTTTCTAATCTGTATATTTCAACACCTCTAAACAGATGTGCTGTCATCCATGCTTTGTTGTTCATTTTTACAGGACAAGGAGAGTTTATTTAGCATAATTCTAATGGGTTTCAGGATTTTTAGAATGATAAATGAGCTTGGTTTCAACTTGAAGTCTCCAGCTGCATCAGCCTCTAACAAGAGAGTCACCCTGCCCTTTGACACTTGGAAACAGACGTTGACTTTTCTTTAGCTATCAAAGTGCTGGATGACGGTTTCTTCAAACATAAGCTGTTTTATCTAAGTGGAAACCCTGTCAGTTAGCATGGCCGCCTTCATCAATGATCTTAGCTAAATCTTCTGGATAATTTGCTGCAGTTTCTGTATCAGCACTTGCTGCTTCACCTTGCACTTTTTTCTTTTTTTGAGACGGAGTTTCGCTCTTGTTACCCAGGCTGGAGTGCAATGGCGCGATCTCGGCTCACCGCAACCTCCGCCTCCTGGGTTCAGGCAATTCTCCTGCCTCAGCCTCCTGAGTAGCTGGGATTACAGGCACGCGCCACCGTGCCCAGCTAATTTTTTGTGTTTTTAGTAGAGACAGGGTTTCACCATGTTGACCAGGGTGGTCTCGATCTCTTGACCTCGTGATCCACCCGCCTCGGCCTCCCAAAGTGCTGGGATTACAGGTGTGAGTCACCGCGCCCGGCCCACCTTGTATTCTTATCTTAGGAAGATAGCTCTTTTCTAAACCTCCTGAACCAAGCTCGGCTAGAACTGGAGAGAGTTGTGGCCATACTCTGAACTGGTCTTTGCGTTGCGCAAATGTTGTAGCAGTTTGACCCACAAGGACCATGAAAACTTTCTCCAGTCAGAAATTGGATTGTGTTTCCTCTCCTCTTTTGTCCACTGGAGCAGTGCATTTAGTTTCCTTCAATAACTTTCCCTTTGTGTTCTTAACTTGCCTGACTGCATGGCACAGAGAGTCCAGCTTTTGAGCATTCTCAGCTGTTCACTGCTTTTCTTACTAAGCTTCACCAACCTTTTCCACCTTTTAATTTAAAATGAGAGATGTATGATTGTTATGTTCACTTGAGCACTGAGAGGCCATTTCTCAGTTATTAATTTTAATTAACTAAAATTAATGGCATAATTTTAATATGGTTGTGTCTTAAGAAATAGGTGGGGCTGAAGAGAGAGAGAGATGGGGAATGGCTGGTCGGTGGAGCAGTCAGAACACGCACACGTATTGGTGAAGTTTGCCATCTTTTGTGGGTGTTGGTCGTGAAGTCCCACAACAACTACAATAGTTCATTTAAAGGTCACTGATCAGAAATGACCATATCAGACATACTAATAATGAAGAAGTTTGCAATGTTTTGGAAATTACCAAAATGTGAAACAGATAAAATGTAAGTACAGGTGGGGCTTGGAAAAAAATGATGCCAATAACTATTCAATGCATGGTTGCCACGAATTTCATTTTATGAAAAAAATATGGTATCTGCAAATCACAGTAAAGCATAGTGCAGTAAAATGAGGTGTGCATGTATTCCCCTCACTGTATACTAAAAACAGGGGCATTCTTTTCCTTATATGAGACGGGGTCCTACTCTGTCACCGGGGTTGGAGTGTGGTGGTAGGATCACAGCTCAATGTAGTCTTAAATTCCTGGGCTCAAGTGATCCTCCAGCCTCAGTCTCCTGGGTAGCTTGGACTACAGACATGTGTCACCACGTCTGGCTAATTTATTATTATGTTCTTAGAAACGAGTTGTCTCTATGTGGCCCAAGCTTGTCTTAAACCCCTGGCCTCAGGCAATCCTCCTGCATTGGTCCACCAAAATGGTGGAATTAAAAGCATGAGCCACCATGCCTAACTCAGGGGTCATTCTTATTGCCAGGAGAAGATTCAGTTTGTTGAGTTCTGTGACCATTGTCCATCTGAAATAGTCTTTAAAGAAAATTTTATGTTCTAATTCTTTTTTATAATTTCTTTTCCTAAACTATCAACATAAATACATTCTAAACACACAAACATTTAGAGAAATAATACATGACATTAGATGTCTTCTTCCACACCTGTCACACTCTCAGAAGTAACTATATGACAAGATTTTACTATGTATTTCTAGAAATCATCTATGCTTGTATAAACAAATGAATAGATGCTAATGTAGATATAGATATGTATTTGTTTCCTGTGGTTTATGTAAACAAATGACCATTCAACTAGGTGGCTTAAGAGACCAGAAATGTCTTCTCTCCTGGTCCTGGAGGCCAAAAGTGTAAGGTTAAGGCTTCAGGAAAGCTGTGCTCCCTGCAGATGCTATAGGAGCAGGTCCCTCTATGCCTCTTGCAGCTTCTGGTGGCTTTGGGAGCTTCGAGGCTTGTGGCTGTATCATGCCGTGTTCACAGGTCCCCAGGGTTCTTTTGTGGGTAACAGAGTTCAAACCATTACAGGTTGTATATATCTATATTACAGGGTATCTATATGGCTACATAAATACACAGGGATTTAGAAATCCATAGTTTCAGACAGACTCCCAGCAAGAGACAAAGGGAACCTTCGAGTTGAGATAATCTGAGAAGCATTAAATAAAGAGACTATTTGTCTAGCTCTGGATAGGATAAACAAAAACAACAACCCAGAAGGGATAGTGGAGTACCCTGGAGCCAAAGGGCAGAGAGAAGGAAGTATGAGCAGAGCCCAGGAGGAAAAAGTGGTTAAAAGAAATGACCCTGAAAGGAGCAACTTTCTCCGGTCAGGGGAAGCCATCCAGTCTTCTCCAAGTTCTGTCTTCCACGAGACATCAGCAAGGAGACAGAATAGTGGAATGAGCCAAAGAGATCCATGTATGTGCAAGATGGCAAGACATCATTTATCAAGGTAGCAAGCACATCCTCTCTCTCTCTCTCTCTCTCTCTCTCTCTCTCTCTCTCTCTCTCTCTCTCTCTCTCTCTTTCTCTCTTTTAGAAACAGGTCTCACTGTCATCTAGGATGGGGTGCAGTGGTGCTCACAGCTCACTGCAGCCTCCAACTCCTAGGCTCAAGCAATCCTCCTGCCTCAGACTCCCGCATAGCTGGGATTGCAGATGTGTGCCACCACACCTAGCCTGAGTAATTATTTCTCATAAAAGAAACAAGAATTGAAGATCAGAAAAGTCAGGATTTACAACTTTTTGTTATTACAGTTATATAGAGCCTGGTCATATTGCAAAGGCATTTAAATATATTCTAAATGACAAATATTTTTTAATTCCTCAGAATTAAGTATGTACATATTTGATTCATCCCTCTACTGCCCGGATTTTAGAATACAGCTTTTAAGTTTACTCTTTGCCTAAAATGGATTGTGGAAACAGGATGCTGTTATGTAATCAGTGATGGAGGATAATATTATGTGATGTAAACTATAGAAAAGACATTCAATACAACTAATGATGAAAGTCACATTCTCGTAAATGCACTGGTTAAAAAGTGGCAGGCATATATGGTGGGATTTCATTCTTGTTCTTTGAGTTTTGCTGATGGAAGAGAATGATTTATTGTGCTTTACAAGTTTGGTTAAATTGCCATATATTATACTTTGTCTATTGCGTCCAAAACCATGATACCTGTCAAACAGATGTCATTCTGTGGTAGAGTGCCAAAATCAGGCTTTCTTCATGTTATAAATTATTCCTTTCCTATACAGAAGATACACACATTTTTTTTTGCCTTGGGCCACTAAATGATTTACTTATTTATTTATTTTATACTAAAATAACTTGGACCTCTTTTTGTAACTAAAGAGATTTAGTTTCACTGACTCATACTGTCTATGTATTTGCTGAGAATTTAAAAATATTGAAATCTAATTTATATTAAAATCTTACTGAAGTAATTTTGTTTCCCATGGCCTACTCCTATATTTTGTCAAAATTTCAAACAAAATTTTCATCTTTACTTTGACTTGACAACGTGTAGTTAATAAATATTCCTTGAAAACAAAAATTTCATGTGACAGAAATGTGGGCAAACTTATTCCTGTTATGTTGCATATCTAGAAAAAACATGTCCTGAGGATATAGTTTTTAGCACCTGGAAAGAGTTTTGGAGGCAGGAGATGAACACTCCAGCACTGGCTCTGCCTCTGGCCTTCCATTACATCTTGTATATTCACTCACATTATATTTATAAATATATATAGTATAATATAATTATACTATATCAATAATTTTTTACCAAGGCACCAACTAAAAAAACTGAGGCACCAATAGCAGTTGAAACTGCCAATGTGAATTTTGAGATAGTCTATTGATGATACTTTCAGACATTTAAAATAGGATGGTCCCTAAAACACCCAAAAAGCATGGGCAAAGTTCAGGAGAGGAGTTGCTGAAGATTCTTGAGTAAGAGCTGCTGGGATCCTGTGACTCTCACCTCCAAGGGCAAGGGTAGGAGGCTCTGAATTCTCACCGTGTACCTAATGAGATGGGCGTTCACAGGGCCACCTGCGGAGATTGAAATGTGTCCTCTGGACCTTGTGGGACACAGTGAGCGGTCACTGAATTGTTCCGGCTTATTCTTCAGATAGGGAGAGAAACTGGCAGGCTAGACGGCCCTTGTGTCAAGCGTTTCCTCAAAGAATGAGTGAGTGATCCTAATGGACCCCATGCAAGCCCTGCACCAGCCATCTGGTGTGGAGTCCTCTTATGTCCTTGCCCAACGGCAGACTGCCCAGAGTGTAGAACAACCCTCGGCAAAGGAGGAACTTAGGAGGCAGGAACTGGAGAAGGGGTCAGTGACCCCAGAATAAAGCGGTCCTTCCAGGTCAAGGTAGATGGGGCTTCCGAAGAACCCACTGAGTGTTCACAAAATCCAGGTTTTAATGTGGGCCAGACAGAAGGGTATGAAGTCATTTTATAGCCGTAGCAGTTGATTAAAACGTCTCGCTCCTCGCAGTTACTCCTCCCTGCAACAAGTCAGAATAGGCTGCAGAGGAGTGGAGCAGGGAAGGAGGTGAGAGGAGGCAGGAGCCGCCCCTCCCCCTGCTGCGGGCGGGCTCTGGCTGCTCCCGGGCCCCTGGCGATGTCTCACCGTGGAAAGAACAGGGTACATTCATTGATTCATGTATTGAAATGTGCTTTCGAATTTCTGCATCAAGAGTGTATTTCATTCTTTAAAATGACTCTCACTTTTTGAATTATCTGAGAATAATTAGAAAGTTCTTGAGCCTGTCACAGTTTTCATTCATGGACAAAGTAAGAACTTCCTTCGTGAAATCAATTTCAAAGGGATGACGGGAGCCCAGTGACCATGGCTCCGCGTGCTCCATGCACCCAGGGTCCTCATCATGCAGCGTCGCTAGCACTCACTGGCCGGTGGTGCAAGCAGAGCCCTGTGAGCATCCAAGGGCAGCAGCTCTGCTGTTTCCACTGCATGTTCCCGGCCTGGCTCAATGCGTGGCAAATACGTGTTGCTAAATAAATAGTTTACATTAGTTGTATGAAAAATTTAGCCTATGGCCAAAATCTCCAGTATTCAAGTGAGTTCATATGCGTAGTGGGTGGTATTTTGTGTGTGTGTGTGGTATGTATGTGGGGTGGTGCCGTGGGGTGTGGTGAGTGGCACGTGGTGAGTGTGGTGTGTGGTCTCTGCAGTGAGCATGATGTGAAGTATGTGTCGTATATAGTGTGTGTGTGGCATGGGCTGTGGGAGGTATGGTGTGCTGTGTGTGTGGGATGAATGGTGGTGTGGTGTGTGGTATGTGGTGTGTGGTGTATGGTGTGTGTGGGGTCTCTGTGGTGAGTGTGATGAGAGGTATGTGTGGTATGTAGTGTGTGTGTGAAGTGCATGTAGTGTGGTGTAGTATGGTGTGTGTGAGCTGTGTGGTATAGTATGCGTATGGTGTGGTGTGATATGTGGTGAGTGGTGTGTGTGGTGTGTGTGTGATGTGGGTGATGTATGTGGTATGATGGTGTGGTGTGGAGTGGGTGGTGTACGTGGTATGGATGGTGGTGTGGTGTGTGTGTGGTGAGTGGTATGTGTGTCTGTGCACTGTGGTGTGGATGGTGGTGTGGTGTGGTGTGGTATGTACAGTGTGGCGTGTGGTGTGTGTGGGATTTCTGTGGTGACTGTGATGTGAGGTATGTATGGTATGTAATATGTGTGCTTGTGGTGTGTGTGTGGTATGGTATAGAGTTGTCTGTGTGGTGTGTGTGTGATGTGTGATATGTGTGTGGTATGGTGGTATGGTGTGTGTGGTGTGTGATATATGTGGTATGTTGGTGTGGTGCATGTAGTATATGTGTGATATGGTGGTGTGTGTCTGGTATGTGTGTGGTATGGTGCTGTGTGTGTGGTGTGTGTGTGGTATGGTGGTGTGTGTGTGGTATGGTGGTGTGTGTCTGATGTGTGTGGTATGGTGGTGTGTTTCTGGTGTGTGTGTGTGGTATGGTGGTGTGTGTCTGGTGTGTGTGTGTGGTATAGTGCTGTGTGTGTGGTGTGTGTGTGGTATGGTGGTGTGTGTGTGGTATGGTGGTGTGTGTCTGATGTGTGTGGTATGGTGGTGTGTTTCTGGTGTGTGTGTGTGGTATGGTGGTGTGTGTGTGGTATGGTAGTGTGTGTCTGGTGTGTGTGTGGTATGATGGTGTGTCTGGTGTGTGTGTGGTATGGTGGTGTGTGTGGTATGGTGGTGTGTGTGGTATGGTAGTGTGTGTCTGGTGTGTGTGTGGTATGGTGCTGTGTGTGTGGTGTGTGTGGTATGGTGGTGTGTGTGGTATGGTAGTGTGTGTCTGGTGTGTGGGTGGTATGGTGCTGTGTGTGTGGTGTGTGTGTGGTATGGTGGTGTATGTGTGGTATGGTGGTGTGTTTCTGATGTGTGTGGTATGGTGGTGTGTTTCTGGTGTGTGTGTGGTATGGTGGTGTGTGTGTGGTATGGTGGTGTGTGTCTGATGTGTGTGTGGTGTGTGTGTGGTATGGTGGTGTATGTGTGGTATGGTGGTGTGTTTCTGATGTGTGTGGTATGGTGGTGTGTTTCTGGTGTGTGTGTGGTATGGTGGTGTGTGTGTGGTATGGTGGTGTGTGTCTGATGTGTGTGGTATGGTGGTGTGTTTCTGGTGTGTGTGTGGTATGGTGGTGTGTTTCTGGTGTGTGTGTGGTATGGTGGTGTGTGTGTGGTATGGTGGTGTGTGTCTGATGTGTGTGGTATGGTGGTGTGTTTCTGGTGTGTGTGTGGTATGGTGGTGTGTGTCTGGTGTGTATGGTATGGTGGTGTGTTTCTGGTGTGTGTCTGTGTGCTTTGTGTATGTGTATAAGCATCACATTATTTTACCGCAAGGCTCCACTCTTGGCAGGACTGTGACGCCTCCCTTCTGGACTCCGGGTAGCTCCCATCAGGAAGCAAAGGACACTCAAGGGGACCTGCTCAGGAAAGCAGCTTGGGAGCAAGCCCGGATCTGCACCTTTGGGCCCAGGAACAACGAGGGGTGGCCACCACTGGCCTCAGGGTTTAAGGCTCAGTAGGAGGAAGCCTGACCTTCTGGAGTCCGCTGGAAAAGAACTCGGCAAAGTTAACTCACATGGTAAAGAGAGAGAAGCAAGTCCAGGCCAGGACCAAGCAAACGTCGGCCTTTGAGCCAAGCAACGTCAAGGCTGGCTGCCAGCCTCAGCTCTCCTGCAGAGGACGGGCCGACCTCACAGTATTGGGACCTGGGCTCTGTGGAAACCGGGAGAGGCTGGGCACAGTGAGCCTGTCAGGATCACATCCGCACGCGAAGGCTGGAGTGTCTGTGGCGCATGGAGCAGGTGATGGCTGGAGGAATCGCCCCGGCACCTCATGCGCACAGTCTCAGTGCAGGCTGCCTTAACAAAGCATCATGGACCAGGAAGCTCATGAACAAACCTGTATAAGTTTCACAGTGCTGGAGGCTGGAGAATGAAAGACCACAGCACAGAACCAGCAGTTTGGTGTCTGGAGAGGGTCCTTTCCTAGTTGAGGGGCAGCCCCTTCTGGCTGTGTCTTCACATGGGAGAAGGGGCAAGGCAGCTCTCTGGGTGCCTTTTACAAGGGCACAAACCTCATTAACCAGGGCTCCACCCTCTGACTTCATCACCTCCTAACTCCATAACCTCATCTCAGGAGGGAGGGTTTATTTTCAAGGACACACACATTCAATCCATAGCTGAATGGACTGTCCTAAGCACCGACATGACTCTCAGAAGTTCTTGCCATTTCAGCACAAAGCTCCCTGTTCAGTGGGACTTTGGTGATTCTGTCAACTGAAGTATGATGAGGTTCCTACATTTGGAAAGGGGAGCCGTATTCTCATGAAGGGCTACAGGCTGTGGGGTGGCCATTCTGACTGTCTGCAGGTGTAGCCTCCAGTCAGAGGCCAGAAACAGGCAGTTCCGGGGAGGAGCAAAGGGCGCAGGAATTCATGCTGAGCCAGGAGGTCAAATATACATATTCAATAAGCTATGGACAGTCACGAATATTTATGAGAAAACCCACAGGTTTGTGCAGTTGAGCTTCTTGCCTCTTCAGGGGACCCATGTTCAACAAATGGTGGCCTTACTTGGCATGATCAGAGAGTGTAGTTCTTGGTCCTGCAATGTGAAACGCTGCAGCAGAGGACATGAAGACCCTTACCGTGCATCCACCTAGACTTGTCAGAGCCACTCAGTGACCAGGGGTCTCCTATCAGGAAGAAATGCTGGTCAGTTGTTCTGCAGAAACCCCAAAAGGGATGGTCAGCATCAGGTGGTTGGTTGATGTCAGCGGTGGGTGGAGTCTTTTGAAAGGGCTGGTTTCTATTTAGTGTTAGGGAGAAAGCCAAATCATGGTTAGCAAGCGAGAGGGTAGAACCATGCATAGCTGACCTCTCATCCCTTCATGGCCAGAAATTCAATCTCCAGGATTACTCTTGGGACCCTTGGCCAAGAGGGGGTCCATTCAGTCAGTTGGGCTTTAGGGTTTTATTTTTAGCTAACAATTCTAAATGGCATTGGTTAAGGGATCGGACAGCTGTGGTCAGCTGGGCGTCCATTCTGAGTACCTGAGCTGAGACAGAGCCAGGAGGAAGGTGGGCAGCAGGCGCCACCATGCACTTGTGTGAGGTGAAGGCACGGTTTATCTTGGCATACGTGGATCCTCGGTTTTAACATCATCTCTTGGGCACCCTAGGCGAAAATAAGGGCAGACCCTTACTTTAGCTCAAAATTAGCCTATGCTAATTACTTGCATGCCTTGAGAAAGTTTTGTTAAACATTTCTAAATAGAATCATAATTTATTGTCGAAAGTCGCTCCTGGTGAGCACATCCACCCACAGTGTTTTCACATCTTTAAAATGAAGTCGCACACAGTCTGCTTGATTAACCCCAAGTTATAATTTAGAACTAATTCTCCAGGTATCTTGAGGTTTGAAGGTTAAAGACAAGACTGACGGGCTGAATCACCTAACAAATACCTGGGGATGGTCTCCCCCACTCCTTTGCTGTCATTGCTCCCACGTCCACCCACTACACCCAGCACAGGACCTCTGACCTTCTCACACTCCTACAGTCATTCCGCCACCCCATTTGTGGTGGCCCTCAGCATTTTATATTTACATTCTCAAAGATTCTTAGAATGAAAGCATGAATACATGAACACACTTCATTTCTCCTGCAGTCATTCCGCCACCCCATTTGTGGTGGCCCTCAGCATTTTATATTTACATTCTCAAAGATTCTTAGAATGAAAGTGTGAACACATGAACACACTTCATTTCCCCACTTTGAAAGCCTTGTTTTCAGCTCCATAGTAATTCTGTTTTGATTACAACAGATACAAGCCTACAAGAAGTGTTACCCAGAGGCCTACCCCTGAGATAAGGCATCTTCAACTTCCCAGTACCCACAAAGATAAGGGAACCAAATAAAAATAAGATGCACAACTATCCTCTCTCCAACACTTATAGTCATTTATTTATTTGCAATTTAAGACCGTGATTTTGTTCGGTATTTATTCATTTACCTCATCCACGATTTCTTTCTCATAGGTGCACTGCTATTAAACATCTTGTACTGCAGATCTATCGATACACTGATTAATAGGCATCATAGTAAATCATCCCATAGATATTCAGGTTCTTTTTAATGCATGGATAAGAATCCACTTACTAATACAAATTATCAATTAGTTCAAAGTCCTACAGACATACTGTACTTATATTAAGTACAGACAGAAAATTTAGATGTCTGTTGGTGTCTTCCCCTTTCAACTTCGTAAGTCCTCAGGAGACTCATGTTCAAAAACTGGTGGCCTTACTTAGCATGATCAGAGGCTGCAGTTGATGTCCACAGGTGCAGAAGAGGACGGGAAGACCCTGACCGCGCATCCACCCAGACTTGTGCAGAAGAGGACGGGAAGACCCTGACCGCGCATCCACCCAGACTTGTTAGAGCCACTCTGTGGCCGTGGTATCTTATTAGGAAGAAATGCTGGTGAGTTGTTCCGTGGAAACCCCACAGGGATATTCATTGCCACTTTTCATACTCTAAAACACTTTAGTTGGAAATAAAAATACAGGTTGAAAACGCTCATTGGATCAAAAAGGGGAAAGTTGTACTGGAAATTCATTCATCCATGGTTCTATTTAAATTAGGAGATCAAAGGTATGACAAAGTGAGGGACTGTCTGGTGAAAGAGTAATCACATCCACCTCGTGTTGCATTGCTTATCTCTTCTTTCTCCTGTCATCCTGCCTGGATTCCCTGGTGGTCCCGCTCAGGGCTCTGACTGGCAGAAAGTCCAACACCAGGCATCGCTCCATCATCCTCCTGAGACCACACCCAGCAGCCTCGCCATGACTGTCAGCATATACAGGGAGGGCTTGGGAGAGCCGTGTTATTCTAGAGGTAGAGCAATACTCTCCCCACAGTTACCCGATGTGAAGTCATTTCATATTATCAATGATAACGCACTGCAAATCCCAAAATGACCGTTTGTTTGAGTTTCACTTTATAACCTGTGCCCTGGTGTGATGTAGCTGCAGTTACAGTAACTATTAGCAAGTATTGGCATCAAAGACAGAGTTGAAGGGACAAACGAGTTATTTCAATCAACTAGTCAGAGAACAGAGGAGATAGTCTTCCCAACCCACAAGACCGTGGCCTGTTCACTTTGGTTATCTGTTTGCAAATCATTTGATACAACTTATTGTGTTAAGGATAGAAAAGCAGGTGTTGGGATGAAAGCAGTCTTGTTGATCTTAAAAGACCCTGTCCTGGGCCGGAGCGGTGGCTCAAGCCTGTAATAACAGCACTGGGAAGCTGAGGCGGGTGGATCATGAGGTCAAGAGATCGAGACCATCCTGGTCAACATGGTGAAACACCGTCTCTACTAAAAATACAAAAAATTAGCTGGGCATGGTGGTGCGTGCCTGTAATCCCAGCTACTCAGGAGGCTGAGGCAGGAGAATTGCCTGAACCCAGGAGACGGAGGTTGCGGTGAGCCGAGATCGCGCCATTGCACTCCAGCCTGGGTAACAAGAGCAAAACTCCGTCTCAAAAAAAAAAAAAAAAAAGACCCTGTCCTTTCTGGCATTGATCCAGAAGGGAAGCATTCTATTTTAATGCTCAGTTACGTCTATCCTCACGACCCTGTGAGTGTGAGTGTTTTCATAGGCACTAAGCAAACTAACTTCAGTTTGAGTACAACTCAGGACTCAAAGCCAGTTTCCACTAGGTTGACCAAGAATCCTGCCTATCTCACCCCGTGTCTGGGTGCAGTTGAGGTCATGGCTTCCAGGACACTCTGGAGTTAATCGCTTCTCATTTTTGCTTTGTGTTTCAGACAGGGCCAAATGAGAGCAGGACTTCAAGGCAGAGGATGAGCCTGGGAGATAATTTAAATGTCGTTAATTCGTTGAGATTCTTAATCTTATTTTTCTGACTAGTTGATTAAGTAGGTAGTAACCCTTTTGCTTAGACGCCTGGGAACATCTCAAAAACTTGATAAACTTTCTCAGCTCCTCATGGGCAAGGCCTCTTTTAGAATGATTTACATCCGTTAATAAACTTGTAAATTATTCATTTTTTGATTAATATGCTAATTAAACATTTACTGTTAAAAAGGTATAAATATCTTTCATTGCCTAAAGTAATTAGAATAAGTAGTTACTTAAACATTACAATTCTGATGTTAAATAATTACTAGGAGAGAAAAGGGAAGGAGAACACATGAAAATATGCTTGATATGATTTCAGCTGTTGGACCAAATGAAAATATTTCGTGTTGCTTATGTAAATAGAGACATATGCTTTGGAAGGCTTTAATACCTATTTCCTTTTGGACGAGTCATCAGTTTTCATTTCACTGACAATCTAGAAATATAATTTTTGCTCCTCTCTAGCCTATTTTAAAAAGAAAATATAAATTATTTCAATCCATCTATCATTTATTTGATTTTACCATTTATTCTCCAGTGAATTTTTAAATAATTGTAATTACCAAGTGTGATGCCAAGTGCTGGGGATGCCAAGTTGACCAGGGCTTGGGGCGATCCACAGAACTTGTGAATTTTTCAGAATATTACTTAGATCAGTAGGGTATAGAATCTTGCCCATCTGGTAGTTAATAATGTGCAAACTTTAGATCATATGACTTTATCTGGTAAAAAGAAGATCCTTGCTCCATACTCCATAATGCACGACATGTATCCCTATAATAAATACATGTTTTATTACTATACGCTGAAATTTTAAAGTTAATTTTTGTGTGAGACTAGGGCTTTGACAATCTCAAATTTGCATTTTGACGAATGTGTAGAAACACTTCAAGAGCCATGTCTTCATCACCAACATATTTTCATCTATGGCTCTGAGTCACTTAATGCTTAGTCTTTGTTTTACTTACATTCTAAGGAAAAGCATTAATTTCTAGATTTTAGCTATTCATTCCTCTATCCACCAATATACCACCTGCACATTTCTTAATAAATTAAATATATAAGGGTAAAATATACATGTTGGGTGAGTTATATAATGAATAATTGTGGCTGTACATCCATAATTAAAATCCTCTTATTGATTATTTTGGTTTTGGGGTTCTAAATGTCTATAACGTGATTGAAAGCAAACTTGTACAAGGCATGTGAGAGAAAGTTCTGCCATGTTCTTATTGATGACTTTGTAATATCATCTTTAATCCATGTCTTCTAGGCCTACATTTTCAAAGCACTTGTACATTTTGCTATGTTAATTTATTAAAGCTAAATAATATAATCTGTGAATCCTATTAACCAAGCACCCAGGGAGCTCCGCCCTTCCCCAAGCACAACTCAGGTGTCAGACATGACACTTGGTTATGGATAAAAGTGCCAGTCTTGGTGGTAAAGCAAGCATTAACATGGTTTTAAAAATTTATTGAGATAAAAATTCTTATAATTTCGAATTTAATGTTTTCTTCCTATAACACAGTTGGTCACCTTGCACATCTCAGAAGCATGTGCACATATGTTTAAAAACAGAACATTAAGGTACAGCCAAATGCCGCTTTCTCCCATTAAGACATTCCCAATCCTGCCTTCCTGAAATCTGACATCTACTTGTACTGCCTGGTCTTTTACTGGTTCTGGTTTGGGACATCCACTTTAATTTCAGGAAATAATAGATAATATGTAATACTTGCTAATCACAGGCATTCCCTTTAGAGCTTCCAGTGAGCTGGTGGCCGCTGAGGATCGGAAATCTTCTCCTATTCATGTTTGCATTGTCATAGCACCTAACTGTGAACTGTATGTCATGAAAGTTCTTTGTAAATGCCAATAAAAGAATAAGAAAATATTCCATCTGATCTAAATCTCCCAGTGTGTACAGGACAAGACAGGATAGGTGGCCTTGAGACCCCAGGAAACATGACATGACTAAGACAAGGAAACAAGGGGTCAATTGTGGTTCTCAGTGCTGAGAAGAACCCTGGCCAGGAGTCATGATATTTATCCAGAACCCCTGAGTAACATTTAGATGATGTAGATGGCTCTTTGTCATTCATCTTTTTGCTTTACTGATAGAGGTATCTTCAAATGCAAACAGAGGAGATTATAAAGCATATTTGTGGGCAGCAGTAGTAATTCTTCTAGATCAAAATAGAAAAACTATCTACGTATCTTGAATACAATTTTTCTTCTAGTGTATGTAACTCTATGCATAATAGCACACAGTGGGATCACTGGAACTCAACACACTCAGATTGAATCCTTGAGTTATCTATTATCTGTGGCCAGATAACTGATTAAGTTACTTCTCCTGTCTATGCCTCGGTTTCCTCCTCTGTAAAACGGGCTAGGCACACCCTATCATACATAGTGATCAGCCTTGTATGAGGTGATGAATGCTGATCTTTGAACTATTCCCCTATTTATAATTGAGTAAGAATCAAACAATCTATTACCAAGCTTATCTTATTAAGAAAAACATGTCATTTAAACAATAGCATTGAAAAGTTAGCCCAAGAAAAAATTCAAGAGCTCAGAAGAGCTTCCAAGGATGAATATAGTTTTTCTAAAAAGGAAGAAATAAATAAATCATTGAGGGGGATAGCCTGACAGTAATTGTTAGGGAAAAGTACAAAAGAAAAGCATACAAGTGAGACACATTTGAAATACATTTTCTTAAGATTTGCTGCTTCCTGTATTATTGTTGTAAAATGTTATGGTAAAACTCTTATGAATCTCTCCACTTCTTAAAAGCAAAGCCTGCCAAGTGGTTCATGAGCTGAAATACAGAGATAAATAGCCAAAGTAGCAGGAAAAATCTTAGGACCTAGAGGATGCTCAGGCAGAGCAAATACACAGAGTTTATAGACTGTATGGGCAGCAAGGTCATTTATACAGTAATACTGAGTATATCTGAGTTTTTACAATCTCTTTTTTGCTTTGCATTTGCCTCCTTTACCCAACAATAGACAGAGGCTAATGAACAGGTGTCTTCTAAATGCCTGAAGTTTAAAAGAGAAAACGGTATTTGTAAAACATAACATGAAAAAATTAAATGAAGACATGTCCTTGTTGTGGTACACTTTTCAGGGTTGGAAGAGGGATTGGGACAGAGAACAGGAATTTCTCACCTCACTCGGCCCCACCCTTCTCTCTCAAAGGGACTATTTGCATCCATCTCCCCTCGGAATTTGTGAGAAATCCAAATTCTTGGACCCATCTGAAACTGATCAGAGCTGAAAATCTTAAGGTCAAGCCCAGGAATCTGTTTGAACGGTTGATCCCTCTAAGTGGTTCTGATATACATCCAAGTCTGAGAACCACTGACACGTTAAAATATGAGTGACCATCCTCTCGTTACACCATGCAACATCAGGACTGGAGGGTGCTGGAAGCCCAGGGCTCCACCTGAGTTGCTCTATTAACAATGAACTTGTTGCTGAATGTTAACATAAACAGCTAGCTAGCTAGGCAGACACAGCTGTAGATACAGACATTAGATACAGAGAAGTGTAGGCCTGTATTCCAGCTCCAAGTTACTTATTGGTCGCAGAAAAGAGAACCAGCTTGGCGGCCAGGATGGAAACAGATTTGAATTTGTAGGGAGCAGAATTTGAGGGTTGGTCGCTTCCTTCTCTTCTCCCTCTCCTTTCTCTCCTAGTGCTCATTCTTTCCACACCCCTCCAAACTGATGGTTTTTTTGTCAACATATGTGGGATGAACCTGCAGATTAAATAATCTCTTAGGTAAAGGTAGGCAAGTTTTCCCAACCCATTTATTTTAGCGAAGCGAAAACCAAGGCTCAGAGAGACCCTTCTTGCTCAACTGGGTTTTTCTAACTCTTTGGAGTGCCTCAGAGAACTAGCAAAAAAATTCTGTTTTCTGTTCTGTGAGTGCTGGAAAACGAGGCTGTTCACCCGGGGAGCGCTCCACAAGAGCAGCTGTTGCTGCCACCCAGCCTGAATGCAGACGTCATGATAATAATAATGGCAAAGCTAAAGTTCACAAACGTGAGGATTTAATTCTCTTCTCAGGCTTCAGGCTATTTATTCTCATAATGCCTGAAATGCTTTCTACGTCTTTGAGGAAATGCACACTCTCAGTGCCTTTTTCAGAAAAAAAAAAATATATAAAGCACAGCATTATTCCGAAGAGTAATTACATTTGAAATATGTTATTCTAAATTATTAAAAGTTATCTATAAAAATTATATATATTGATAATTTTGCAAAAAATAAATCTTTTTTATTAAGTTTATGAATAGAATAGAGAAGCTAATTCATTCCTTTCTTCTTCACAGATCTGCATAATGTGTAGCTATAATAGATGCTCACTAAATCTGTTTATTGGATGATTGAATTAATACTGAAAAGAGCCCTCACTTTTCATGAGTAGAGTCTCAGTTTCTCAGAATTCATTTATTCATGACATCTTATCACACCACCATCTGAGATAAAAATAGTATTTGATTCAGCAAATTTCTATTGAGTGTCTAATAGATACTTAACACAGACTTTAAACAAATACTTGTTAGTGTTCAGTAATAATCCAACAAAACTAGTATTTATTGGAGACTAAAATAATGCAGGTGGTATAATTTATTTTTTCCAAAGGGTCAAGAAATTCTTCTACCTAAAAATCAAATTTAAGCTGGTTTTGAAGAGTGAGTGTGAGTCGTGAAAGGCAGAAAATGAAGGGCATTTCAGGAGGTAGGAAGGGTGTGCGCAAGGTTGAGAGGCATTCGAAAGTGGGCATCTGGCATCTGTTCACTGTGCTTTTTGAATCAACTACAGTGGTATAATTTCTGGAATTGATCAATAGGTACAGATTTTTGTTACCGCTTGTTTGAAGGAGGATCCTATAAACCCAACAAATATTTATTCTGAGATGCCTTTCTGAGTTTCCTTGGATTCTGAGTGTAGTGCCCTTGAGAAAACCAACTCCTGTATGAACTACTTAAGTGGTTCTCTGTATATATGTGTGTGTATATATATAGCGCTTGAAGCAAACCGTGTTATCTTATTTTCAGTAATAAACTGCCTGCGTTCCTTTCCCTCCTAGCACTGTCCTGGTATTTTCTGTAACCATTTTAAACAGATTCATCCTAGGAACACCTTTCCTGTAATTATTGTTAAGGAAATGAGCTTCACACACAAGTATCCCGACCAGCAAGCTTTTATCTGAACATCGATGTCAAATGATTCGTTCGTAACACTGGCCAGATTGGTGAGAAAATAAGTACACACAAGCCAAACTGAAGAGATATGAATCAGCCCTGATTCCTGAAGCGGCTCTGAGGTCCTTTGCTGGGCCCTGTGCTGCACAATGTCACCTGAAGCGCCACCTGGCTTCACTGGCAATAAAATGTCCATGCAGAAACACAGTTTCCTGACGAGCACACACCCACAGCAGGAAACAAGGAACCTCCTCCTACTCCATTTGATTCATTACTGATGTGTTCTTTCATGCAGTAGATTTGCGGAGTTTTTATTACATTTAGAATTTTGGGAGATATTTTATAATGCTCGTTCAAAGGATTATACAACAGAGAATGTCTTTCTCATGAAGAACGGCACTGAAGCCAGTTACTGTACCAAGATGTTTCACAGACTGGTTAACTTGAGGGTTAAATGACATCCTTCTATGATAGTCATGACTTGAAGAAAGATACTAATCCTTTATTTTCACTTTCATTTTTATTTTTTAGACACGGTCTTGCTCTGCCGACCAAGCTGGAGAGCTGTGTTGATCTCCGCTCAAAGCTGGGACTACTGGCACACACCACCACTCCCAGCTAATTTCTGTATTTTTTTGTAGAGTCGAGGTTTCACCATGTTGCCCAGACTGGTCTCAAAATCCTGAGCTCAAGTGATCCACGCTCCTGCCTTGGCTTCCAAAAGGGCTGGGATTACAGGTGTGAGCCACAATGCCTGGCCTAATCCTTACTGCATTTTGAGAACATGTTTAGAAATGCCAGTTTGTAAGTGAAAGAGCCTTGATTCAAACACTGCTGCTGCCAAAGGCCAGATACTTTCATCTTCTGTGAATACTTGTATTTGGGGGCAGAAGGAGGGTGTTCTCTGTCCACACTAGCCAGAAGCACAACTGCATGTCTTCAACTCCCTCCCCACTTCCCTTCGTTCTTGTCACACAAACAAGCTGGGTCCTGTGTCACCTAAACAAGCTGAGTCCCAGTTTGCTCATTAAAACAAAAAGGAGTAATAATTCTTATTGCATAGGGTTATTCTGAAGGTTATATGTAATCATGTCTATAGATTGCTTGGTGCATGCAGATTTAATTTCATCTCCGTTTTGTGCCTCCCTGTTATGAAAGTTCGCTCAAGGTATTGTGCTTATTTCTGTGTTTATTGTTGCTCTTTCAGTCATGCTGGTGCTTAGGATCACTGAGGACCCATGACTGCCTTCTTGATTCTAGCTACCAGAGTATTAATGTAGATGAGGAATAGACTCTAACTCCAGGGTCTTCATAAGTGGGGTGCAAGGTGCACAAAAGCAACTCTGTGTGTTAAGCTCCACAATAGCGATGTGAGAGAAGGTCTGGAAGGTCATAAAGAATAAATAAGCAATTGCACATGCAAGTCCTAGAAAAAGAGTGCGGTTGTCTTCCTGACGGAAACACCTTCTCTTCTCCATGTTATTGTCTTAGTCTGTAAGTTACTTAGCCCATAGCCCTGACAGACGCAGTCATCAGGGGTAATACAATCTATCAACAGACTCTCCTCTGGATTTTTTTTTTAAATATGTTGTTGATGTATAGGTTTATAAAATATATAAAAATATCTGGATCTACTGTGTTAGATAAGTAAAAAGTCATATGCATTGTGTCATTCCTTGTTAACTACATTAATTGATAGTATCTGTCTATTTGTAGACATTCTGATTGTGAAGACTTTTAAATAATGAGTCTGGGCTGCCCCGAATTGCTGACACAAATTGCTGACACTTGCTGAATACCTAAAATAAGTTCTCTGTCAAGTGTCCTTTTTAAGTGATATTTCCCGTGATTCTGACCATATGCTATTGCAGTGTCATGTTCTGTGTATCGTGGAAACTGTGCTTTCATTTTCTATGCTGGAAACGTAGCAGGGCTTGGGACCTTTGCCACCAGGAGCATGTACAGCTGACAACACTAGCTCTGTGGCCACTGGACTCTACTGCAACCCAGGACCTCCCAGACGGTGATCACCCAGGACAGGGCTGGTTTGTAGCAGCTCCTCTATCTACTCTTGAAAGATTGCAGGGAGTGAGATAACAGAGTCGATTTTCCTAGGGTAAAAACTCTGAAAAGTAAACATTCCAAAGCATTGTATATCTGTGTCTATTTTTCTTTAGTCTTAGATTACAAACAGGCAAACATTTCCTGGGAGCGTTGATAGCTCAAGTGTGGTTTGCAGAGTAGAAAGGAGCTTTCAGGTTACCATGGAGACACCTGGGTGTGAAAAAATATAAGCTTTCCCTCCCCTTAGCTCTTAAGATGAGTACAGATCTTGAAGTCTTTTATCTGTGGCCATTTACTTATTTTTATATATTTTATAAAAACTACGACTTGCTTCATTTACTTTCTTTACAATTTCATGAAAGGCAGTGTCTATAATGCAGTGTGAGTTTTCACTGCGGTGATGACCCTTGCTGTCCCCTGGCATTGCAGCCCTTAGCCTGGGTTCCTGCCCCACAGAGACAGGCAGTGGAGTGAGAGCTGCATGACCAGGGTTCAGAACTCTGTGAGAACAATTGCATTCAGATTCCGAATCTTCTGCCTCTGAGGACGAACATGGCTCCAACCTTCTTGCAACTGAGAAAATGTTAGCCAGTTGCCTAACACACAGAGGTGAACTGTTGATGATTGCTTGTTATAAATGAAGTGACTTTGGACCCCACATAAAACCTAGCAGACTGCACACCCACCCTGGCTCCTGAGTCAAAAGACGCTATGCAGTTCATACGCACTGGTCGGCAGAGGAGCAAAGAGTTTATATTTTAACCCGATGACATGCTGTGACTATTCTAAGTCAAGCTTATTTATATTAATCGCATACTTATCTTTCTTTACTCTCTATTCCTCCTTTAAAACTTTCATCCAGGATTACTTTCTTTCTACCTGAAATACAACCTTTTGCATTTCTTTTAAAGCAGATCTCCTGGTGGTACATTTTCTCATTTTTTATTTGTCTGGATTTTTTTTTCCTGTCCTTATTCTAAAATTAGGTCATATAATTACAGGTTGAGAAATGTCTTTTCTTAGCACATTGAAGGTGCGTCACTGATATCTGGTTTCCATTCTTGACATTAAATATCTTGTTGGCCAGGCAGGATGGCTCACACCTGTAATTCCTGAACTTTGGGTGGCCAAAGTGGACAGATCGTTTGAGCCCAGGAGTTCCAGATCAGTCTGGGCAACATAGCAAGACCCTGTCTCTCCTACTGTCTCTGCTTTGTGACAAAAAGAATCTTGTTAGTTTAACTGTGACTCTTTTGCAGATACATGTCTTCTTTGTCTCGCTGCTTTCTAGGATTTATTTCTATACTATCCACTCTGTTCCATTTATTTATACTTTTGCTCACTGTAGTAAATTTCAGTGATATTTCTGATGTTGAACATATTTCTTGCATTTCTGAGATAAACACAAGTTAATTAAGGTGTATATTTTAATACACCATTTATTTATCTAATACATACTTAAGGGCTTTGCATTTACAATCATAAATGAATAAGTTCTGAAGTGTTTTCATTTTCCTCATTTATTTTTATAATTAAACTTGTATTAACATAGTAAATTGTTCCTTTTATTAAATAGTAGTGGGGGACAGGAAAAAGTGTTTATCACTGCTTCAAATCTATTTAAGGTTGTTAGTCTACTCAGAAACTTTGTTTCTTTGCAACCCATTATTAACATTCTCTATTTCCTACCAATTCATCTATTTCACTTGGATCAGCAAAGTTATTGATACATACTTCTTTTATTTATTTTTTCTATAATCTCTATTATCTGCTTGGCTGCTCCAAATTCTGACACATAGCATTTACATTCCTGATTTATAATTATTTCCCAATTTCTTCAATGCTGTTTTTCCTCAATTCAAATTATTTTATAATGGTATATAATTTTCAGGTATCTGAAATTTCTTTTTGCTTACATTATGTTAGCATTTTCTCATTTTACTGCATTCAATAGAGTGGGTATAAAGTTGATCCTTAGAAATTTGTGTGTGTGTACATTAGTGTCCCGTATACTCTCATGAATAATTTATATGTTATATAAAATTAAAGTCTGTTTTCTATAAAGTTCATGTGCCCACACAGATATTAAACCTTATTGTTACTCATATCTTCTGTGTCTCTGCTTATTTTTGACTTGCGTGATCTACGTATTTAGAAAAGTTATGTTAAAAAATTCTCAACTATATTTGTTAGTTGACATATTTTACCTGGTAATTTTTCTGCTGCTGCTTTGTTATTTGGGGTTGGTTATGTTAAAAATTTACATGTTCATCATTAGTGTTTCTTCTTGACACATTTCTTTACTCTGGCTGATGTGAAATGTCCCTTTGTATTCATTATCATTTACTTTGTCTTAAAATTAAATCTATTTCTTTCAGATAGTTAAACAGGCACTCTTCCTTTCTTTGCTCTATACTTCTTAGCTATTGTTTTTAAATTTTTAAACTTTATGTATGTTATTTTTCTGTTTTTAGTATTTCTTTTATAAACAACAAGAGCAGATAATTTTTTTTATTTCATTTCAAACAAGCCTGAGAGTCTATGTTTTGGCTGGTGGATTTAATTAATTAACATTTATTGCAATTACCAAATCTTCATTTCCAGACGTGCCTTATAATTTCATCTTTGTGTTGTCTAGAATATCTCACTCTCCGTTTTTTTTTTTTTTTTTTTTTTTTTGGACATCAAGTCCAAAAAATAAATGGATATTTCTGCTTAGAACATAAAATCATTATGGGTATACACAAAATCCCTTTCCTAGTTTGTGAATCCATTCACTGTTTTATCTATCTGCTTATTTTCCTTTTCTTATATTCTTGTCCTGCATGCTCATTTCTTGCCCCACTGTAGAAAATCAACTCATTGGGTTCAGTTGTGTTTATTATTATTATTTGACTATGATTTTGCAAAATATCTACTGTAGTTTTATACTGTGGCTTTGAGCAAAATACTGTAATATTGTGCATCTCATTCAGTTACACTCAGTGCCATATGTTGAAGATTCATCCATATTACTCCTAACCAGCTTTTATAAGCTTGGACTCATACATCTCATTGTAAACTGGCTATTTACACTAATGGCTACAACATTTCATAAGAGACACCCAAATGGAAAGTCAGCTTTACTGAAAATGGGTATTTCTTCCCACGTAAGCTATGACATAATCCCTCACCCCATGCCCAAGTATACAAATCTCATGCTGGAAACAGAAATCGAAACTCTATTATGGATTAAGTCCTTGCCTTCATTTGCTGTATTGGAGCATTCAGTTAACCACCCAGTGCTGTAAGTTGTATTTCCGGAATGGCTGTCAGATCACTCCCTGTGCCTAAGTGCAGAACCTCATCACCTTTGTCTGTATCATTGTAAGAATGACCTAAGAGTCCACCTCTTCAAGCCTCCAGAAGTGGACCTCTACCATCTTACATGTTGCTTCTGGCGGACTTTCTAGAGCACATGTCTGGTTGGCTTATGGGTCTTCAGTGCTTTCTCATCACGTTAGGATAAAGTCTAAGTTTCCTGGTTAAAACCAGGCACTCCCTGGTTTTCCTCTTTCTACTTTTACTGGCCGTGTGTTTCAGCCACACGCAAGGACTGCTGATCCCAGGCCCGCCTGCTTTACACTTCCATGTTTTGCCTATGCCAGTTTGTCCACTGGGCTTCCTTCATCATTGTTTTTGGACTTTGCAAAACTACTCATTTTAAAGGATTTAACTCAGTAATCTGCTGTTCTATAAAAGGCTATTTTCTTCTCACCTCCACCTCCAACCTAAATTTAACCTTTCCTCTGTGGGAGTCCTTTTGTTCTGACATTTGGCTTTCTCTGACATCAGGGAATTTAGACTTGTGGCTTGGAATTCTCCAGATATTGGCAGAGGTCACCTTTTGCCCAAATACCACTTTATAAGAGAACCTCTCTCTTCAGTGCTAAAACATGGCAACTCCCCTACCACACACTCTCCCTCATGCATATCCTCCTTTATTTTCCTTGACTCGTAGTGTTCATACATTGCTTTGCTCTGGTCTGCACCTGCAATAGTAACAGTTAATGAACTCAAGTGAATGTAACTCTGCAGCAGTATAATTTCTCTTACTTAAAGTAAGTAGACCTCTAAATTAGAATACATTCTTTGTTATATCCCAATCAAAATGACGAAAGAAACATTCTAAAACCTCCATTATTATTTTTTAAATGTTGTATTCTATTTCATTAAATAGAAACATTAAAATATAGTTAATAAAATTAAAGCAGTTGGAACCACCAGCTGTTTCAAATTGAATACACATCACACGAGATGTATATTTTTAAATAAATATTATTTTCAGCATTTTTATGTATTCTTCAAATAGTATCTTATAATTATCTGAATAAGAGACATTAATTCTTTTAGATTTATGTATTGCCAATTTTAAAAAATAACTTTTCAAATGAGGTCTAAACTTCAGAAATTCAGACTGATTTTATGTATTAGTGGATCAATTTTGTGGACTTACTGTCCTTATGAAGCAGTTCCAGAGGAGGTTGTTCTTCCCTTTCACAATTCGAGGGCACAGCTAGGAGGCGCCGTCTATGATCCAGAAAGTGAGCCCTGATCGGATACCAAATCTGGCACCACTTTAACTCTGGACTGCCTTTCCTCTGGAACTGTGAGAAACACACTTCTGCTGTGTATAAGCCACTCAGTCTATGTTATTTTATTATAGCAGCCTGAACAAACTGACCTCAAGTAGCTGTGGACTGTAACATATTACAGATACCATGTTCCCTTTTCAAGACAGAGTTGTCTTATGTGTATTGATATGAACTGAATATAAATTCTGTTAGTTTATTAACACAAGAGAAATGATCAAAGAGATTTTAATGTAATTGACTTGTGTATTAGTCCTCACAGTGTTATAAAGAAACATCTGGACTAGGTAATGTGTAAAGAAAAACAGTTAATTGTCTCACAGTTCTGCAGATTGTACAGAAAACAACAGCTTCTGGAGAGGCATCGGGAAACTTAAAATCACTCCAGAGAGTGAAGGAGAAGCAGGCACATTCTTCCATGGTTGGAGCAGGACGAAGAAACAGAGGTGGAAGATGCTATACAGTCTGCTCCCATTTAAATGTAAGTTCCAGCTTCAGGTTATTTCTTCGCTCGTGAATACAGGCATAGGCTTCCATAAGCATCCAGCCTAAACCTTGCATGCTTTGCTGCTTAGTAATTTCTTTTGCCAGAAATCCTAAATCATCATACTCAAGTTCAAAGTTACACAGATGCCTACAACAGGGGTACAATGCCTCCAACCCTTTTGCTAACACATAAAAAAGTGACCTTTACTCTGGTTCCCAGTAAGTTCATCATTTCCATCTGAGACCTCCCTCAGCTTGGCCTTCTCTTTCAGCATTTGTGACATAACCACTCAACCAATCATGGGAAGCTGCAGACTTTCCCTCATCCTCCTGTCTTCCTCTGACCCCTGCAAACTGTTTCAACTTCTGTCCATTACCCAGTTCCAAGGTTGCTTTCACATTTTCAGATATCTTTGTAGCAGTGCTCCGCTCCTCGGTTTTAATTTTCTGTCTTAGTCAGTAATTGTACTACTATAAAATAATTCCTGAGTCTGAGTAATTCATAAATAAAAGAGGTTTCAGTGGCTTACAGTTCTCCAGGCTGTACGGAAAAGATAGCAGCTTTTGGGGAGGCGTCAGGAAACTTACAATCGTGATGGAAAGCACAGGAGAAGCAAGCATGTTTTACATGGCCAGATCAGAAGAAAGACAGATGGGGGAAATGCTACATTTCTAAAGATTCGGATCTGATGTTAACTTGATCAGAAGAACAGTACCAAAAGGGGAAACCCTCGTCCATGACCCAATCCCTTCATACCAGGCTCCCTCTCCAACATTGGGGATTACAGTTAACATGGCATTTGGGTGGGGACAAAGACCCAAATCATATCACCCTGCTTCCAATGCCCTCGTAGTAGTGAAACTTAGGGCAGTTAATACTCAAAATTTTGTCATAAATATCAATAGAGTTACAGATTTATTCCCTCTGAATCTTTATTTCCTTAATGCTTTCTGGCCATCGTTAATCTTAGTTATCCACGTTCTTTTTACATGGCTAAAGTAGATGAATATAAACTTTATAACATATTCTATGTATCTAATTTATACAGTTTGTATTTTTATAAACAGATAAACATGACCGATATAGCTGTGTTTCTGCAAAAAGAATTTTTTGGTTTTTTAGATGTACTAATTTCTGGAACATTACTTGCACAGAGACAGCACACACTTTTCTGAGATGTAGTGAAGAGATCACAACTGAGTTGGCATTAGCTAATGGTTTTTATTATCTATGCCATAGAATGTCATAAATGAGCATAATTAGCTAAGGTTAGCGGTTGCCTTCTCAATAGTTCTGAAGAGTCCGCTATTTAATTTTCTTTATATTAGCTAAATATAGTTGTAACAGACTTGAATCAGAATCACCACTAACTAGATGTCCCAGAGCAAACCGGGCTGACTTATAATCAATAACAAATAAAGAACAAAGCCTATGAAAGTCATAAAAAGACCAAATTTTTATAAATTACGTCAGGAAAAAAGGCAAAGTGTATGTTAGCTCAATTTTGGACAATGCACAGAAAAGCTTGTTATAAATAGCAGGATGTGATTCACTCCTCACTTGATTTATATGCTTAATGGTTGTTTTGCTTTCACGGAATAATTTATGGGTAGTTTTAAGAATCTCTTTTATTACATAAAAAATAAAATTAGAGTGCTAAATAGAAACTTTAAAGAAATACTCAAAAGTACTTTTTTATCTTTAAATTTGACTTTAAAATGGGGTTTTAAAAAGCATTGCCTTGAAGTCATGAAATAAATGCTCTGATTCTACACTCTGCATATAGTACTTTATTTTTAGATTACATTTTATACCCCCTTATTTTTAACATAAATTTTCAGAAAAAAGAGTATGATTTATATGTTTAAAACAACATGACAATGCTCCCTCTAGGGTTATAAAATTAAGATGAGAAGTTGAAAATACTATACAATTTCTTTAAGCAAGAGATTATGGCTTTTTACTTTTACTAGAAAATATGCGTACATTAGAAGAACAGGGAGTTCCCTTCTCTCTTGCTATTAATTGTCTGTTTTAATGCTGTCAGCCAATTCCCTGCTTTGCCCTGCTATTGTAAACATCAAGGTCATTTTGAGGTTCTGCCAAAATGAAGATCATTATCTACAGAGCAGTATTAAAATAGAGTGGCTCAGCCCTGGGGCTGTCAAGAGTCCTGAAGAATGAGCCACTCAGTTAATTCTGTTTCTCTATAAAGACAGACTGATGCTTAAGAAGCATTCTTACCTAGTCAGGTGAACTGACAGCAACTGCTATGGAAATATTTCCCCTTGCATGCAAACATGTGTTCAGAGTTGTTTCTCAAAGTCCACATGAAGAAAGCAACGGGGAACAAATGCGTCACTTGGGCCCTCAAGGAAATACTTGCCAAGTTCCAGCATGGCAACATGGAGCTATTCCTTGACCTTGTCCCCTGGAAAACTAGAAAAAATTTTATCATTTTTGTTACTATTACTATTATTTTCCAACAGGGTCTTACTCTGTTGCCCAGGCTGGACTGCAGTGGTGCAATCTTAACACTGCGGCCACTGCCTTTTAGACTCAAGCAAACCTCTCACCTCAGCCTCCTGAGTAGCTAAGACTACAGGCACCATGCCACCATGCTAGGCTAATTTTTAAATTTTCCGCACAGGTGAGGTCTTACTATATTGCCCAGGCGGGTCACAATCTCCTGGGCTCAGGTAATCCTCCTTCCTCAAGCCGCTAAAGTGCTGGGATTACAGCCATCAGCCATAGAGTCTGGTCACAATTTTTTTTTTTTAAATACCACCACTCAAAGGCTTTGGAAATAGTCCTAGGGAAAAACAGTCAGTGAAGAAATATCTATTCAGGAAAATCTACAAAAAACTTGATAAGGAAGCAAGAGTCTATGGTATTCGAACCAAGGCATTCCCTTCACTCCGCTTTCTAGCTCTACAAGGCAATCTACTCTAGCCTGTTGCAACCAAGAACACAGGGCTCCCTCCTCTCTCCCGTACTCGAGTTCTTAGGTGGAAGGCTCTCTTCTCCTTAGAAGCAGGACATGACAGTTTTACTTAGACCTATAGCTATGCTTTGTTGTGGCTTAGTCTTAGGCAAGGACAGTCAAAAGAAAAGGGCTTCATTCTCTCTAGTTCCAGGTTGTGAAGCAATGACTCTACCCTGAGTAGTATACTGGTGCCCTAATAGCCATTCCCTCACCTATAGGACCATGCTGGAAGACGCAAACCAAGAGGACCATGCTACTGCCTCTGTTCCTTCCATTAATCTCTCATGTGTTAGAGCCAGGATCACTAGAAATAAGCTTGCTGTTGTCCCTAATCCCACTTTTTGAACTTTTACTTGGAGGTTTCAGGGAGGTGGAGAAGCAAGCTAGAGAGTACATAGCTCCTAATCTCTTCCCAAATTAACTGTCTTCTCTTGAAACAGAGCATGGAGAAGTTCAAGCCTAAAGGTTTCATTAAGAAAAAGAGAGGTTGCAGTGAAAAGCCAATTGTGAAGAGACTCATGGATCTGCTAGACATGCAGCCTAGACTTCAGGACAGTTAGTTTCCCTAGGGTGCTAGAAAATAACACAGCTAGATGGAGTCTTTCTGATATTGGAACAAATATAAAACACCAACCGCAGAAGGGAATCCATCAAAAGAGCCATAACTTGATTGAAGTAATTTGTAGCAAAATTCATGCCCAGAATAATATAGATGATAATAAGCAATAATCGGGCATTAATGAAGTTTAACAGCTGAATTTGGTCACGTAAGGATTGGAAGAGATCCTTGTCTTATCATCAAAGTATTATCGTCTCAGGGTGAGGGTGAAGATACTCCAAATGTCAGCCTTTGGGAGGAGCAACTTCAAAGGCTAGTAACTGTGAGGGAGGAAGTAGACTTCTCAACAATAATTCAGCTAGTCACTATTTAAAAAGAAAAAAAAAAACAAGCAAATAACAATAGCAAGTCGTGGATATATGTTTGATGAGGAGACAAATACCTAAGATTGCTACACTGTGGTATTTAAAATGTGTAGTTTCCAGCAACAATAACAAAGCACAAGGCGTGCAAAGGAACAATAAAGTATAGCCCATACACTGGTAAAAGTGTAGGCAACCCCAACTGTCCATGAGAGTGACCAGATGTCAGGTTTAATAGAAAATAATTTCACAAAAGCCATAAGAACTATGTCCAAAATACAAAAGGCATGCATGTTAAGTGAAATAATTTAAGGTATAAATACAATATTACACCAAATTGAAAGAAATCAACAAAGAGATGAGAATTATATTAAGAAAAAAATAAACTAGAAATTTTGGAGTTGAAAGGTCTAATAACAAACTGAAAACATTCTCTAGAGGGCCTAAAAAGTAGATTTAAACTGTCAGATAGAAGAATTAGTGAACTTGAAGATAAAGCAATAGAGATTATACCATAGAGCTAAGTATCACAATAAAACAGTGCATTAGGAATAAAAACAGTAATTTTCAAGATGCTCACAGTATAAGATTAACAAGTGACTTCTCAGCAGAAACAATGAATGACAAAAGACAGTGAGGTAACGTACGGAATTCAAAGTCCTCAAAATAAAGTAAAATAAAAGCAAACAAAAATGTTTTCAACAAAGATCCAGCAGAGCTATTTTTCTAAATCCATGTGAAATAAAACCACTCCCAAATAAAGAAAAACTGAGATAATTTGTTTCTGGTAACCCACCTCACAAGAAATGCTAAAGAAAGTTGTTCACACTAGTGACCCATCAGTAATCTGAATCCACACAAACCAAAATGACTGGGAAAGGTAATTATAAAACTATAAGAGGCAAGATGTATTCATATTTTCCCTTCTTTTCTTAAGATATTTTAAAAAGTAATTGTATAAAATAATAAATATACAATATATCGATGGGCATATAATATATAGAAATGAAATACTTGTGTAGTATGTTTGCTGATAAGCTGAAGAAGGGTGGTAGAAGAAAATCTTTTTTATTTTTTATTTTTTGAGACAGAGTTTCGCTCTTGTTACCCAGGATGCAATGCAACGTCTCTATCTCGGCTCACCGCAACCTCCACCTCCTGGGTTCAGGCAATTCTCCTGCCTCAGCCTCCTGAGTAGCTGGGATTACAGGCATGTGCCACCATGCCCAGCTAATTTTTTGAATTTTTAGTAGAGACGAGGTTTCACCATGTTGACCAGGATGGTCTCGATCTCTTGGCCTTGTGATCCATCCACCTTGGCCTCCCAAAGTGCTGGGATTACAGGCGTGAGCCACCATGCCTGGCAGAAGAAAATCTTAAGATAGTGATGTGATAACTCTAATAATGCACTTCTATGTTTATAGCATTAATAGATTCAACATGTAAAACAAAAATACCACAAAAAAGGAAAACATAACAGAGCTATGTAGCAGTGGTATTTTACTTTGATTATACTAGTATAAATGAATCTTTTGGATAAGATAGGATGTATGTTTTAAGCCACAGAATAACTACAACAAATCTTTAAATAAATATAGCAACAAAGTTTTTAAACAAATGTAAATGTTTTATTAGAAAATATTCACTTTAGTACAAAACAAAAGTATAATGGAGTAACAGAGGAACAAATGAACACATAAGAGATAAAATATAAAATGACAAACATATGGTGTTGGGAAAACTGGCTAGTCATGTGCAGAAAGCAGAAACTGGACCCCTTCCTGACACCTTACACTAAAATTAACTACAGATGGATTACAGACTTAAACATAAGACCTGGCACCATAAAAACCCTAGAAGGAAATCTAGGCAAAACCATTCAGGACATAGGCATAAGCAAGAACCTCATGACTAAAACACCAAAAGCAATGGCAACAAAAGCCAAAATAGACAAATGGGATCTAATCAAACTCCAGAGCTTCTTCACAGCAAAAGAAACAATCGTAGAGTGAACTAGCAACCAACAGAATGGAAAAAGTTGTTGTAATCTACCCATCTGACAAAGGGCTAACATCCAGAATATACAAAACTGAAACAGATTTACAGGAAAAAAAAAATAAGCAAACCCATTCAAAAGTGGGCAAAGGATATGAACAGACACTTTTCAAAAGAAGACATACATGAGGTCAACAAACAAAAAAAAATGCTGATCATCACTGGTCATTAGAGAGATGCAAATCAAAACTACATTGAGATACCATCTCACATTAGTTAGAATGGTGATCATTAAAAAATCTGGAGACAACAGATGCTGGAGAGGATGTGGAGAAATAGGAACACTTTTACACGGCTGGTGGGAGTGAAAATTATTTCAACCAGTGTGGAAGACAGTGTGGTGATTCCTCAAGGATTTAGAACTAGAAATACCATTTGACCCAGCAATCCCATTACTGGGTAGATACCCAAAGGATTATAAATGGTTATATTATAAAAACACATACACACATATGTTCATCATGGCACTGTTTACAATAGCAAAGACCTGGAAACAACCCAAATGCCTGTCAATGATAAACCGGATAAAGAAAATGTGGCACATATACACCATGAAATACTATGCAGTCATGAAAAAAGAGTGAGCTCATATCCTCTGCAGAGACATGGAGGAATCTGGAAACCATCATTCTCAGCAAACTGACAAAAGAACAGAAAACCAAACACAGCATGTTCTCAATCATAGGTGGGTGTTGAACAATGAGAACGTATGGACAGAGGGAGGGGGAACATCACATACTGGGGTCTGTTGGGGAGTGGGATCTATCTAGGTGAGGGATAGCAGGGGTTGGGGGAATTGGGGAGGGATAACACTGGGAGAAATACCTAGTGTAGGTGACAGGGGATGGAGGTAGCAAACCACCATGACATGTGTGTACCTATGTAACAATCCTGGAAGATCTGCATATGTACCCCAGAACTTAAAGTATAACAAAAAAAATATTAAGAAGTAGAGAAAAAGGAAACTTGACGAAATATACAAGGAAAAAAAAAACATTAAAAAGTGGGAAAGGACATGAATAGACACTTCTCAAAAGAAGACACACACGTGGCAAGAAGCATATGAAAAAAAGCTCAACATCACTGATCACTGGAGAATATCAAAACCACAATGAGATACTGTCTCACACCAGTCAGAATGGCTATTACTAAAAAGTCAAAAAATACAGATGCTGTCAAGGTTGTGGAGAAAAGGGAACACTTGCATACCATTGATAGGAAAATAAATTAAGCATTGTGGAAGTCAATGTACTGATTCCTCAAAAAGCTAAAACAGAACTACCATTTGACCCAGCAACCCCACTGCAGGGTATATACCCAAAGGAATATAAATCGTTCTATCATAAAGACATATGCACACATATGTTCATTGCAGCTCTATTCACAATAGCAAAAACATGGAATCAACCTAAATGCCTATCAGTAGTACACTGAATAAATAAAATATGTTACATATTCGTCATGGAATATTATGCAGGCATAAAAAGAGCAAGGTCATGCCCTTTGCAGGAATAAGAGCTGGAGGCCATTATCTTTAGCAAACTAACACAGAAACAAAAAACCAAATACCACATGTTCTAACTTATAAGTGAGAGCTAAACATTGGATACAAATGGACACAAAGATTGCCACTATAGACATTGGGGGCTACTAGAGGGCGTAGGGAGGGAGGGGCCAAGTATTGAAAAAGTAACTATTGGATACTATGCACAGCACCTGGGTGATGGAATTATTCATATCTCATACCTCAGCATCATGCAATATATCCATATAACAAATCGGCACATGTACCCCAGAATCTAAAATAAAAGTTGAAATTACTAAAAAAGAAAAAAGAAAGAAAGCTAAAAGCTCTGAAATCAGTAACACTGGACAAAGGAGAAGAAACTAAAACAAGAATAAATAGAGCAAAGGAAATAATAAAAAAAATGCAGCTGAAAGTAATTGATTATAAAATACAAAAACAATAGAGAAAATCCAAAAAGTAAAACACTGAGTCTTTTAAAAGATCAACAGTGTTGGAAAACTTAGCTATAATGGCCAAGTGAAAAAAAAGAGAAATCTCAAATTACTAGAATAAGTAATGAATGAACATAGGTTACTATTGGTGCTACAGAAATAAAAAGAATTACCAATTAATATGAGTAATTATGCACAAATCATAAATTAGATAACTTAGATGACTCAGACACATTATTAGATTGACACAAACTAAACCAACTAACTCAAGAAGAAATAAAGAGCCTTAATATTCATGTAGCAGGTGAATGGCTGAATAATCAATACAAAAGAAAACAAAAAACCTACTCACAAAGAGATAGCCTACAGCCAGATGGCTGCATTTCTTAAATGTACTAAACATTAAAAAAACAAAAATACCACATATTCAAAGACATTTCAAAAACTAAACAAAATACAAAACGGAGATAATATGTCCCAGTTTGTTTTATGAGAACAATATTGCTATGATATCCAAACTGTATGAAAATATGAGAAGAAAAAAAAACTGTAGACCAATATCTCTCATAAATATAGATCCAAAAATCCTGAACAAAATGCTATGAAACTCGACCCGCCAACCTACATAAAGAATTATCTACCATGATCAAGTGAAATTTATCCCAAGAATGCAAAGTTGGCTCAATATTTGAATTGAACTTGTTTTTTTTTAATTGGAGGGCTCGCTATATTTCTCAGGCTGGTGTTGAACTCCTGGGTTCAAGTGATCCTCCTCCCTCAGATTCTCAATTATCTGGGATTGCAGCTGTGTGCCATTGTACCTGGATAATGTCTGAATTTTTAACAAGTAAAAAAATTCATGGTGTGTTCCATTGCACCTGACTAACATCTGCATTTTCAACAAGGAAAATAAACATTAAAAAGTGGGCAAAGGACATGAACAGACACTTCTCAAAAGAAGACATACATGTGGCAAGAAGCATATCAAAAAAAGTTCAACATCACTGATCATCAGAGAAATGAAAATAGAAACCGCAGTGAGATACCGTCTCATACCAGTCAGAATGGCTATTAAGTAACACCCTACACTATTTCAATAAATTCTTTTTGCTTTTATTTCGGCTTTTGTTTTAGATTCCAGGTGTACAATTATGCAGGTTTGTTACATGGATATATTGCAGCATGATGAGATTTGGGCTATGGTTGATCCTGTCACTGGAGTAGTGAGCGTGGTGCCCACCAGGTAGCTGTTTCAACCTTCTCCTCCTTTCTCTTACCATTGTAGTAATTCCCCGTGTCTAATGTCCCCATCTTTATGCTCACGTGTACCTAATGTTTAGCTTCCACTCGTAAGTGAGAACACGTGGAATTTGGTTTTCAGTTTTTGTGTTAACTCGCTTAGGATAATGGTCTCCAGCTGCATATATGTTGCTGCAAAACACATTATGTATTTTATTCTTTTTATGTCTGTGTAGTATTCCGTGGTGTATATGTACCACATTTTCTTTATCCAAGCCACCATTGATGGGCACTTAGGTTGACTCCACATTTTTGCTATTGTACAGAGTGCTGTCTTGAACACACACATGAACTTGTCTTTTCGGTAGAGCAATGTATATACTCTTTGCAGCATATACCCAGGAACTGCATTATTGGTCAAAAACAAAAATGAAAACACTCAACAAACTAGGAAAGAAGGTATAATTAGTCAGGGTTCTTCAGACAGACAGAGCCAGTTGGATGTATTGCCTTAGATATAGTTATTTGATAATAAGTATATTAGGAGAATTGTTTCTCATGATTATAGAGATGGTTAAGTCCCGTGGTAGGCCATCTGCAAGCTAGAAGACCAGGGAAGCCAGTACTGTGGCTCAGCCCAAGTCCAAAGGACTCAGAACCAGAGAAGCTGATGGTGTAATTCTCAATCCAAAGGCATGAGAACCCAGGGACTGCTGATGCAAGCCGTGGAGTCCAAAGTCCAGAAGACCTGAAGTTTAAATGTCCAATGGCAGGAGAAAAACCCAGTTCTAAGAGGGAGAGAGGCAGATGGAGAGAATTTGCTTTCCTCTGACCCTTTATCTGGGCCTCAGCTGATTGGATGGTGAGCACTCACATTAAGTGAGCATGGATTTTCCTCACTCAGTCCAGTGCTTCTAATGTTAATGTTTTCCAGAAATGCCATTTCAGAAATAATGCTCCAGCAGCTATCTAGGTAGGTATCTCTTACTCCATTCAAGTTGACACCTAAAATTAATCATCACGGAAGAGAATGTTTTCAATTGATAAAGAGAATCTATGAAGAAAGTAACATTACACTTAATGGTTAAAGGCTGGATAATTTCTTTCTAGGATCTGGCATAATAAAAGTATATCTACTTCTCTTACTTTCATTCACCAGTAAACTGTACTTTTTAGTCAAGGTAATTAGTCCAGATCAAGAAATAAGACATCCACAGGGAAGAGAGAGGAGTAAAACTATTGGTATTTGTAGATGGTGTAACTTTGCACATAAAAAATCTTAAGGAATTCACCAAAAAATTAATAAATGAATTCACTAAGGTTGAAGGATACAGGATCGATATTCAAGTTAATTGTGTTTTTGTATAATTGCAATAAGCACTGAGGGGATGAAGTTAAAATAACAATTTCGTTGACAATAGCTTCAAAAATAATGCAATATTTAAAGGGATTATAGCAGAAAAAGGGCAAAACATATTCTAAAAACTATGAAATATGGTCCAAAGAAATTAGGGACTATGTACATAATTAGTAAAGCTTCCTGTTTCATTGATCACAAGACTTAGCATTGTTAAAGTAGTATTATTCCTCAAACTCATCTACAGACTCAACACAATTTTCACCAGTATCTCAGCTGACTTATTTATAGAAATTGACAAGCTGATTCTAAAGCTCATACGGAATTTCAGGGAAACTAGTGAAAACAATATTTACAAAGAAAAACAAAGTAGGAGAAGGTATATTGAATGATTTCAAACTTACTACAAATCTACAGTAAATAAGCTAGGGTGAAACTGGCATAAAGACGATTACATGGAACGATGGAATAAAACTGAAAGCCCCGGAAGGAAATTTATGTTTTTATGGTCAAATGATAATCCACAAGAGTACGAAATCGTTCAACGAGAAAAGAATATTCTTTTTGAAAAGCGGTGCTGGGACAACTGCATGGCTGCTTGCAAGTGGATGAAGCTGGACACTTGCCTCACACCACACAGAAACATTGACTGAGAATGGATCAGGCTCCAACATAAAAGCAAAATCTGCAAAATTCTTATGATAAAACAGAGGCAAATAAATCTTTCGGACCTTAATTATGGCAAAGGAGTCCTAGATATGACACCAAAATGCACAGAATCAGAATAAATGCATAAGTTGAATTTTATTAAATTTTTTTTTAAAGTTTTACCTTTTAAAACACCATTAAGACAGTAAAAAGACAACCTGCGGCCGGGCGTGGTGGCTCAAGGCTGTAATCCCAGCACTTTGGGAGGCCGAGGCGGGTGGATCACGAGGTCAAGAGATCGAGACCATCCTGATCAACATGGTGAAACCCCGTCTCTACCAAAAATACAAAAAATTAGCTGGGCATGGTGGCGCGTGCCTGTAATCCCAGCTACTCAGGAGGCTGAGGCAGGAGAATTGCCTGAACCCAGGAGGCGGAGGTTGCAGTGAGCCGAGATGGCGCCATTGCACTCCAGCCTGGGTAACAAGAGCAAAAACTTGGTCTCAAAAAAAAAAAAAATAAAAATAAGTAAATAAATAAATAAAGACAACCTGCAGAATGGTAAGAAATATTTGTAAAGCATCTATTTGCAAGATAATTGTTTCCAGAATATACAAAGAAATCTTACAATTCAATGATAAAGAAAAAAACCTAATTTTTTTTTTAAATGAGCAAAGGAACTGAACACTTTACTAATTATAACACAAATGGGAAACAAACACAGGAAAATGTGCTTGACAGTATTAGTCATCAGGGAAGTGCAAGTCAAAACCACAATGAAATACTACATTACGCCTTGTAGGGTGGCTAAAATAAGTCACCTAACAACAAGTATTCGCAAAAGGGGAAAAAATCAAAATCTGGCACATGGCTGTCGGGAATGTTAAACGGTGCATCCACTCCGGAAAACAATCTGACATGCCCTCAAATGATTAAACAGAGAATTGCCATATAACCCAACAGTTCCACCACTAGGTTCACGCCCAAGTAAAATGAAAGCATGTCCCATAAGAGCTTATACACAAATGTCCACAGCAGCATCATTTACGATAGCTTAGAAATGGAAAGAACCCAAATGTCCACCAACTATTAGCTAGGTGCAAAAATAATTATTGTTTTTGCCATTACTTTCAATGGCAAACTGCAATTACTTTCATACCAATCTAATAAGAAATGTATAGAAAAATACGTTATATCCATAAAATGGAATGTTATTTAGCCATAAAAAGGAATTAAGGACTGACACATGCCACAGCGGGGATGAACTTTGAAAACGTTATGCTGAGAGAAACCTGTCATGAAACACAAAATATTGTATGATTTCATCTATATACAAAGGCCAGAATGGGCCAAATGGTAAAGACAGAAAGCAGATTAGTGATAGCTTAGGGATGGGGATGAAGTGAGAGACAATAGGATAGAGAATTGTAAGTTAAAAACGACAGAGCTTTTCTCTAAGATGATGAAAAGGTTTTAAACTTGAGGGTTGTGATGAATGCAGCACATGGCATTTTAGCCACGGCTACTGTCACCGAAGAGGACGTAGTTGGTGCCCTTTGAGGACGCAGCTGCCAAGGATGAAGAGCTGCGCATCCATCCATGCGGTTTCCAACAGCCGTGAAATGAAAACGCTTCAGCTCCTTGAAAAAATAAAGGTTAAAGAGAAGTTAAAACGTCAATATTACTGAATGTAAGAAATATCTTGTCTATGATTTAGGATTTTTTTTTTCCTACAGCCTATAAGCTAAGACCGAAAATGGGAGTGAACTATTTCAGAATGTTTTATGCAGCCAAACATACAGTTCTGTTCATGGCAGGAGTGCGGAGTGAAATCTGATTCCAGGAAGTCTGGAAGAGAAGCAGGCAGCTGTGCCCAAAGAAAGTCAGAATCCCCTGGGCTCACTTCAGAAAACACCCTGTGATGGTGATTAAGGGCAAGACCTTTGGAATTCCTCAGACACACTGGATCTAGGTCTCTCATTAACAAGTTTGGAGTTTCAGAGCAAGTAACATACTTTCTGACAGTGTGATGCTTCATCTGTAAAACAGACACAGTATCTCTTTAGATAGGTTGTTAGAAAAATTAAATTAGATCTTGTACATAAAGCACTGTATGAGTCATGACAATTAGGAAACTGAAGATATAACTCATATAACTGAAAATATCAGATATTTTAATAAAAAACATATAACATGTGAGAGAGAATATAATTTTAATAGAACCCAAGCAGATTTTTATAAACAATGATGTGGGAACTGAGAAAAACAAAAACAAAACAGCAACAACAAAAACACAACAACACTGAGACATCAGGGTAGCAGCTCCAGGAATTAGCTTGCCTTACTCTTCAGGACTGGCAGAACTAGAAAGAGCGACGTGAACGCTTGGAACTTTGAAGCCTCAAGGAGGGGTGCATGGAGCTGAAACATAAGACCCCTCAAGGAAAGTTGTGGTTGGGCTCCATGAAAAGACTGGATCAGCCTCTGGTTCTCTGAGTACTGAAGAGCTTCCAGGTGTCTTTACCTGCTGCTGCAGACAGGAGCGTGGAGCAATTTTAGGATGATGTTTGTAGGACTAGGAAAAAGGGTAAAAAGAAGGAAAAACAAGTCCTTACCTCCTTCTGCCTGCCTTGCTCTTGTAAGCTTCTTGCCAAAACTCAATTGAGAGCCAGATGACAGAGCAGGAAAATTATCTGCAGAGCCTCAATCCAGCGTCACAAAGCAAAAGAGCAAAGATTGAGTTTGGAGCTGGGAGATAAGAGCTTAATCCCCACCACAAGCAGTTTATAAAATATTAGAACTGATAAGTCTTAATTATTATTGCAAATAATCATGACCAGTGAAATATCTGGAAGTGAAAGACCTCTAGAGTCAACTCCCTTAAATAAAGGACATCAGGTTTGGGGGACTCCTAATGCCCAAGGGACTTGTCCTTTTTCATATGCCATGAATGCATAACAGACTTGTCAAACCTTGATGTCTCTTTATATTATTTCACATCAAGAAGTCTAGAAAGGGCAGGGCTTGGTGACTCACACCTGTAACACCAGCCCTTTGAGAGGTTGAGGCAAGCGGATCACTAGAAGCCAGAAATTCGAGACTAGCCTGGCCAACATGGTGAGAATCTGTCTCTACTAAAAATACAAAAATTGGCCTGGCATGGTGGCGGGCACCTGTAGTCCCAGCTACTCGGGAGGCTGAGGCACAAATGGCTTGAACCAGGAGGTGGAGGTTGCAGTAAGCAGAGATCACGCCATTGCACTGAAGCTGGTGACAGAGCAAGACCCTGTCTCAAAATAATAAAAACAAATAAGTCAGTAAGAATGTTGTACAAGCTGTACCTGTTCAATAGGTCAGGTCAGTAATGTTTGCGGCACTGTAAATGCTTTACTGAGAGGAAGTATTCCTAAACTATGCATCTGAAATTATACGATTTCATAAATTAAAGAATTGATCAAACCATTTATTCTGGTTTGTGATTTAGGATTTAGAAAATAAGTTCGGTATACTCATGACAGTGGATTTACTGTCATTTGTATCAGAGTCCTGGTGAGAGCAGGTAGCCAGGCAGACACGAGCAGGGCAGGAGGCCCTCCCCACCGAGGAACGTAAAGAAACCATCAGGAGGTTGTTAAGCTGTTTCTCTAAAATGATAATCGCTCACATCAGGAGCCAGGGCAAGGTAGTCTTCCAGTATAGAGAAAATGCCTGAAGCTGGCAATTAGCAGCTTCTCTGTAAGATATAAGGAGTTAGTGAGTAGGCGTAAGCATGTGCACTAAGAGGCCATATCTGGACTTTAACTGGTATCATAACCCTCCTCTAGAAACTTTTGACTGGCAAGAAATGCCTCAAATGACCATGCCCACAGCTCCAGTAAACACACCGCTTTTGTGGCCCCTCCTGCCCTTGGTAGCCTGGCAATCTGGAGCCGAGAGTCCACCTCACTGAGCTGTCGCCATCTTGGTTTAAAATAACACAGACTCTGCCCTTCCTCACTGATTTGTGTAAATGTTCTTGAATAGACGTTTCTTTATTTGCTGCTTGTACTTAGTACTACTTCCAGGGACCTTACATTTTTTTTTTTTAATAGTTTTCACCAACGTATCTAATCAGTGGAGCTCTATACCATCATGCTATAATTCTCTTTTTAATGAAAAAGTAATATATGCAAACAGGACTAATTTGGAAATCAACCCACAAACATTGGATGACATAATATCCACCCTCAGAGTTATAACTATATTTGAACATGTGTCACGCATGTAACGTGATTATTGTAGTGCCTAACACATGGTGCCTCTAACAGATAGTTCCAAAGATAATGTGGGATTTTTAATTACCCACTAAGAATGGTGGGTAATTATTTTAGTAACAACTAAAGAAATTGAGAGAATGAATTTCCTCTAGAAATGTGTGATGGAACACCACAGGGAAAATAAGATCTCTCTTTTAACTGAAACCTCCCACTGCTTTTGAGGAACAAAAGTAGCATGAAATATGGTCCTTGCCCTCCAGGAAATTGCAAATTAGTTTAGAGGACAAGATGCTGAGTTTCAAAATATGTACTTAATCTGTGAGGCCACTTAGAAATCATCTAATACGATGTTCTGATCTTAATATAAATCAGGAAATGAAGACTTGGGGATTCAGTTTTCTAAGACTTCTACATGCTATGGTAGAAATAATCTGACCTAGAATGTACACCTGATTTGACCTAGTGCACTTTCTGTAAATAACTACACTGTGAAGCTGTCTGAAATGAGTGTTTCTGAGAAGTAACTACTGTTGGAATTCAGATGTAGGAGCCATCACTACAGTTGCTGTGATTAGGGAAAAGTGACAGTTATCCCAGCTGTGAGGCAATGAGGCTCGATCTGAACGTATAATGTAATTACTGAACAGCTTTCAAAAATCCCACTGACCATACCTCACCACAGGCCTCAGTATTTTTTAATGTGCTCCAGTTGATTCTAATATATAGCCCAGGTTAACAAGTACCATTGTAATGTAAAGATAGGAGTGATCAGCAAAACTTAGAGAAAAGTATTTCAAATAAGGCAGATTGATTACCTAGTGCAAGGAAGTGGAACACTGCATGATGTTTTGAAAAGACTGGCAATATAGACATTTACAAAAATATTTATTATTAAATAAATCAGTACTATCTGTGTACCTATCTGGGTTTATTTTACACTGGTTAAAAGCCACTAACTGTTTGCAGAGGAAGCAATAGGGCTGAAGCTGTGTGTTAGAAGATTAAAATGGGAAGACACAGGCAACCTCATCCAAAAGCATGTTTGTACAGTTCTACATGTAGTTTGTCATGTTTCTACAGTTCCTGCAGTGACATGTAGGTATCTGTATCCCAGGGAACAGTCCTATAGTTTGGTTCTTCCGGCTGGAAGGTTTTTCAGCATTCTGAAGGATTTACATCTGTTTCAGGTTCAGAGTCAGCCTTGTCCATTTTGTAATAAGAGCAATTGAAGCAATAGGATGACAACTAATGCCTATAATAGGCTTACAAAGTTCATGCACGTTATCTCATCGAGTTCACTGAGTTAGTGCTATGCAAGGCGTCGGTAGGTATTACATCCTTGGCGTTGGCCAACTTGATTACCAGTTTCCTTGATGCCATGTGTCCAGGCATGAAGCATGTGAAAATCATGCTGTTCTTCCCTTTCTCAATTCTTCTAGAATCACTTCCTATGATACATTATCATTGTGCGTTGTGGCTTACATGCATATTTTTCCTAAATTGGATATCGTATCACATCTTTTTTGACTTTCTATTATCTGACACATAATAATGTTCCCAAAATATTTGTGTTATTATCACGACTTTATAGATAGAGGAACTGAAGCTCAGGGAGATAGCTTGCCTGGAGTTACAGACTGATTAGGGCACAGCTGGGCCTGGAGCCCAGGCTGACTACAGAGCTGCCTCCACGGGGATGTTTTCAATCCTAGACTGCTAAGACTGTGCCATTGTGTCTGCCCTGTATTCCTAAAGCCTGGTGCACCTGAAAGCTAATAGGCACCAAATAAGTGTGTATGATTGAATAAGATCTCCTTCCAGCCTTGCTCACTGCCCTAGAACAATGAAGAAAGTGTGGCCAGCCTGTGGAGGTGCCGTCAGCTAAAGCAGAGACACGTTCTAAGGTCTCGTGGGCTGATTTAATCCATGGGAAGAATCAGGACCATGACAGACCATGAAGCAGATTCTGATTTGTTTCAGAAAAAAGATTTTTTTTTTCTGCTACTGGATTCTCCAAACTGAAGTTGGCTTCATAATGATGAAGGAGAGATTCTGTGTCTCTGGGGGTCTTTAGAAAAGGAAGGCAATCTTCTCTTCTCTCTGTACATTATTGAAGACATGCATGCATCAGAAAAGGCAGTTTTCAGTATGGATTGCTTGCAGTATTTATAAGGGAGATTTTACTAACGCCTAGGCTCTGCTTCAAACCAATAAAAGCAAGCCTCAGTGGGGAGAACTAGCCATCAGTAGAGTTTCCAGGTTTATCTGGTGATTCCAGTGTGCAGCCAGGATTGAGAACGACTGACCTGTAAGTTACACAAGAGTGAGGAACCATTAATAATGATGGTTACTTTGGAGTATGTACAAACTATGAACAGACTCTCATGTCGCCCCCTGAAATACACTCCTTCATAATTCCTGGGGGAAGGAGTTTAAGAATGAGGAGGAAGAAACTTCTAATGTAAAAAGTCTCCCAGGTGGTTCGGATGAGCCCGCCTAGCCCTAGGATGTAGACCAGCATCCCAGAACATTCAGGCTAGAGCTCAGCGCTTGTGTGACGTCTCCTGACTGCCCTGGGCTTGTGGCACCATCCAATCTGGACCATTTTCAGAACACAGGCCCCACTCTAGCAGAAACAGTTAGATGCCAGTTTTATCCATGCCCAGCTTATATCATGGTCTTCTTTCCCTGAAATTGGAACATACCTCAATCCAAATTCTGCTCATGCTGGCTTCTGGATTCTTCTCAGTATCTTCCAGCCTGCAGGGTTCAAGTTGGTCTGGTCTCTGGGGGGCTGGCACAGTGCTGTAATGGAGGCATCTTTCTCCTGGTTTCTGCTTTGACAGCAAAAGCTTTTTACTCCTCGTGTGTTTAATTTTAATTTGCTTTGTAGTGTCAATGCTCTCTCGGCACCTGTCAGGTCAGCAAATAAAAGGAGATCTGCAAAAGATTAAGTTATTCGATGCCAGGTCTTTTTGAACTGCAACATACAGGGAGGGAGGCTCAATTTTATAATCTCTTTCTGCAAGATGCAAAGGCCTGAAAGCTGGCCCTCCTCTTCGAAACATGAATGCTTTCACCTAAGGGAGGAAGGGTCTTCCTTTTATGTCAGTTAGCATCAGCCGTCACCCACACACACACACAAATAGAAATGCATCAATTCATCATCGGTGGCTCTTGAGTATGTATGCGGCCAGCCCCTATGCCCCTTTCCATCACAGGTCATTACAGGTGAGCTACATGACAGAGCCTCAGTCAGGGTCACCATTTTTAGAAGATGCCATTTTCCTAAATGCTAATAAAATTTGTTACAATATACATGAGAAAAGTCAATCATACTTATAAATCAGTTTATAGATATAGATGTATTTTTTAGGCATACAAATTTCAAAAATAGTCAATATGCACAGACTAACAGACACTTCAAAATAATGAATTGATAATTTCTTGCTTATCTTGGGGTACGGAGCAATTACCTAACATCAAAGAATTTTGGCTCTGTGTTAAATAAGCTCATTTACATTTTTATTTTTCGGTCTTTTGTTCTCTCTTTCAGCGTCTCAACTACACAGAGGTTCAAAATCACTAAATGCAAACACAAGGACATTAGATCTGGAATGCAGTCTTCAAAACCAGCATCCCCTGAGATTCCAGGCACAGGCACTGAGCTCCAAGAATAACCACATTAATTCAGACCTCTCCTTTAGTCCTCGAAGTCTAATTTAAATGCTGATGATGTTTGTGCATTGGCTTTAAAAAAAAAAAAACCTCCTTACAGAAAACCTTTCGCTGCTTTCACACAGGACTCTGCTTTAGATTTCCTCAAATCCATCACTAATCAACCATAAAGTTTTTATTGGTAAAGTTAAATATTGGTATTTTTACAAGGTAACTCATGCAGAGATAAGCTTTGGCATCATTTAATCTGTATCTCTAGCTGGACAGTGACGAGATCTTTTTTGTAGCTTTTGAGTAGCCTTTTGGAGATTAATCTGGGGATGGACTACCCTCAGTGAAGCCTCAGAGTCCAATCAGAGTCAGCCCGTTTAGTGGTTTAGATAACCAAGTCTACCAGGGCCTTTAATCTCGTTCTAGGAGATGCAACTGGCATTTGGGATCTCTTTTCCACAGTGGAAGACATGGCAGCATCCTTTTGTTGAAGGACAATATCAATCCACCGTCTGGTATCACCTCAGGTCTATTCATGGTTTGCTGTTGATGTAACTTTAAAGTATGAAACAGTGGTTGACTCTTAGGAGATGACGTGTAAGCATTTTTACTTGTTAAATAAGTGCTATTGACATGTAAGCTTAGTTAAAATATTGTATATTTGAATTTTTCAGATCTTAAGTGTGCTGACCAAATAAAAGGTAACTGTGAGGTGACAAATATATTAATTAGTTTGACTCTGAAAATCATTACACAAGGTATACTTAAATGGAAACACCACATTTTACATCTTCAGTACTTTTACATCTTATAAAACTTGTATTTGTCAATTATATCTCAATAAAGCTGACAAAAATTAGTTAAATCAATTAAATCCTCCTCCAGACAAATATTGATTCATGTGTAGTTCAGTGGAAAGTTTTATCTTGGACACTGATATGCTTTGGCTCTGTGTCCCCACCCAAATCTCATGTTGAATTTTAATTCCCCAGTGTTGGAGGTGGGGCCTGATCAGTGGTGATTGGATCATTGGGTGGTTTAACAGCATTTTCATGAGATCTGATTGTCTGAAAATGTGTAACAGCTTTCTCTTCATGCCCTCATGCTCCTTCTCTCTCTCTCTTCTGTTGCCATGTAAAGATGTGCTCGCTTCCCTTGCTAATTATGACCTTCTGCCATGACTGTAAGTTCCCAGCCATGCTTTTTATACAGCATGTGAAACTGTGAGTCAATTACATCTTCTTTCTTCGTAAATTACCCAGTCTCAGGTAGTTCCTTATAGCAATGTGAAACAGACTAATATAGAGACATTGCTGTCTCCTTAGACACAATACATCTCAAGCCAAAGCATATTTCCTTCCCTATTTGGCTTTTTTGGTCTAGGGCACACTCAACCTCTTAATACATACATGTATACACACACATATATATATGTGTGTGCATATATGTGTGTGTGTGTGTGTGTGTGTGTGTGTATATATATATATATATATATATATATATATATAGTGTATAAATTAGGAAGCCCTAATGTATTTTAGGGTTCTGATGAAAAATCACCCTTCCTATAAAATTTTCCCAGTTTCCCTCCCACCCACCCATAATGATCACTCTCTTTTTTGTGTTAAAGAACATCGTTCATTCCACTGGGAGCTTTACCACATTGTAGTTTTGTATTAATGATACTAATAATTATAATTTACTGAGTGTCTTTATGACTGGCATGAATGCTTATATTATTACAGATCAGCTATTCCAAGCATTATTTTTATACGAACTTCCAAGCCTCCAAGCCTCCGAGTAAATCATTCCCCTACTGATTGTTGACCAAGGTCTGCCGAATATGCCTGGAGAAGATCCTGCCAAAAGGCCATCCCATCATCCTCCTCCATAGAGGGGCAAGACCGGGCCTCCTCAGCTGGGCTGTTTTTGCTCTTTGACTCCCCTGGCTTCTGGCTAACTCCCTCTTGGAATTCTGAATATTATATAATAACTGTCCCCCTGCCTTAATCAGGTGCCTGGGGTCAGAAATAGACCCTGGATCTGGGTGGAGACGCTCTCCACTCCTGGGTTCTCTATTCTTTACAGCATGTGTTACTCGAGGGTCTACACAGCGCTCTCATCATGACATTATTCTTCACAGCAGGCTGTAGGGTGAGTCAAGGGTACTGTGGCCTCCTACTGGTGGACTGGAAGGTATAGGGATGTTGTGCAGGGTGCCCAATGTAAGCATAGAAAGCGCTCAAGTTGAATTCATGTATGTTTCCTTCCCTGTTCCTCTGTGCTGCCTCCAGTTCTAGAGACTGCTTGTTCTGCAGAGCTTTGATGAGGTTCCAATTAAACAATCTGAAGTCCTGGAAACTCTGTCTCCAGCATAGTCTCCAACCTTCTGAAATGATTGTGGCAGGTCTGGAGCTGATGCCTTCCACTCATGTAGATATGAAGATATTTTTTTCAGACACTGGCAACATTGCAACCATAGTTATTATTCAATCTCAACAAAATGTCTTCCAAATATAAAAATCTAAATAAAAATGTCTCAAGAAATTTGAAAATACGATAATCATTTTGGTGATTGATATGATTGTTCACAGCTGAAACTCATCAGTTCTCTAAAGTCTACTTCAAATCAATGTATATAATTTGGGGCAAGTCAGCTAAACTTGCTTAGCATCAGAAACTTCAAAATTGGTACAATAAAAATAGCTAATACTTATACTAGAGACTCTTCATGTAGCATCTTTTTTGATCCTCGCAACTTTGAGAGGCAAGTACTGTTATTACTTTTATTTAATGATGATAAAACGGAGACACAGGGAGCTTAAACGTGTTCAGGGCTACATAATTAACAGGTGTTGAATTCAGGAATTGGATTCATGAGCAATGTTTCTAAATACTGTGCTAAAATTGACTCTAATGAAACTGCCCCTGTCATCCAGTATGGTTCTACTTATTAAAATGAGATGCTGTTTGTTAGAATTTAGCCTATATAATTACTCATTATGGTGAATAAGAGTTTGCCAGTAAGTCCTTCCTTATGTCATAAATAGGTTCTTGGAAACTGGGCTTTTAAGCGAAGTAATGGATAAGGAAGTCAATATTACTGCAGGCTAATTGATATGAATCTGACTTAAGTTTCTATGGCATATTTCTGGTCACAAAAACATCATCAAACTTCAAAATAAAGACTCCAAAGCACTTCTGATATTGAACATTGGAACAAATGTAAGTATATATACATTTAAAAAAGGCCAATAAAAACAAATAAGATATTTACCTGGTGATTCCAATTCAGGGGTGCAGGTGATTGGAGCTTCTCTGTGGAGCTCAAGGTCTAAGGAAGGAACCAGCCCAGGAGAGGAGGCCGTCCCATCGCGCACCCCCAAACACAGACACTCAATCCATGCAGAAGGAGACCGCCTAGAATCGCCAATGAAACTAACATGCACAACTTTGGGATGTGGGGGGAAACTGAGTGCCTGGAGAAAACCCACACTGACGGTTGCCCTGGCTGGGTGCAAAGTTTATTCTCATCAACTTTAGTACAAAACGACATTGAACAAAATGACATTATTTGAGGACCTGCCATACTTCTGCCTTGAAAAACGGGGCTGGATTAACTTAAGAGAAGTGTTTTTCTTAATTAATGTATCTATGTGACAATATTAGTTTACACACACCCTCTGCTAAGAAAGACATTTGGAACTCACACTTTAAAGGCTAAAAGATTCTTCTCCCGAAAGCAATTACTTGTGACTGAACAATGCAAAAGAAAAGGTTCATGGAAACAACCTACCACCAAAATGGAGCACCTTCCAAATCCTTATCATCATAAATGCCACACTTGGAATAATTTGATTCTTTTGATAAGGCTTGGAAGTAAATATTATTAGTTTCCCATGTTACAGGCGAAGAGAGAGAGGTACAGAGAATGTAAGCTGCTTGTCCAAAACTAGTAAGTGGCAGAGCTGGGACGCTAACCCAAGCAGTCCAGCTCCAAGCCTGTGTTTCGCCTTCTTCTTGACTGCTTCTCTCCCAGAAACTGGAAACCACGTAAAGTCAGGGTCAGCTTGTACACAAAGCCTTCATGTGGGTGAAGCTCAAGTCAGAGTAATGGGTTCACCCAGTCCCCCTGTGGCAAGCACCCCATGCTACTGTAATGCCCTTTGTTCACTGGCCAGACCCCTCCACAGGAGCACAGGGCTCCCACCCAGAATTTCTCATTGCATCTTCACCTTTGCTTTTTATTCCTGCATCTGAGTGACACCTGACTTGTATTTATTTTTGTAATTCCTCATTCCTGCACTGTGCTCACACAGGGTCAGATTCCTTGTGTTATTTTCACTTTGCCCTTGGTGCTCTGGATTCTCGGAAGAGAATCCCTTCTGACTGAATCCTGTCCTCAGGACTTTACACAGGTGGGCATCATCACCGGGTTCACGTTGTGTGAAATACAATCATGTGTGTAAGGGGTGGAAAGTTGCTACTATGAATTAATACCATCTATAGCGTCGCCTTTTTTTAGAATACAATCAGGGCTCCAGCTATCAATACATGAGCTCCCACACCAGCTCTGGGCAAGGACTTTTCAAGTCCAATGTATAAAAAAATAGATAAGAAAAGCAACACTGGACTTACAGCAAAAGTCCATTTTACTTGAAGCAAAGGTTTGTCTAAAGCCTAGCATGTTTTGATTCACCTAAATTCTTCCAGTTTGGGAAAAAAGGACCGGAGATTGATTTTTCAGCCAATGTCTATATCTGCTATAAAATCAGATTTATTTGACTTTTCATTTGGTAAAGATACTCCTTTTAACGGCCATGTCTACTTAAGAAGCCTTCAAAGAAGGTTTAAATTAGATTGAAATACGACCTGGATTGTGAATGTATCACTCTGCGTTTAATATCATAATCGGTTCATTTCCCAACGTGGTTCAATAAGAGAATTCATACAAAAATATAAGTCTGCGAGAAGGTTGACTTGGGATTATCACTCATGATTGGTGGAGAGATTCATATCCATGATGTCATAGTCATTTGACCCTGTTGCCATTCCTTGGCCGGAGGAACTAGAGCAGGAGAGCGTGCTTGCACCTGACTCGTGCAAGGCCTGCTTTCTCCAGCCCATGATTTACAGAGCGCTCTTTTAGAATATGTAGAAAAATAAGATTTTGGTTCTTTGCAATTGCAAATGAAGGACTCAAAATCAAAAGTATCATTAATGTTTCTTCAGAAGTTTTAATAGAAGTGGTGGGGTTTTGTAACTGACTGGGGAGATGTGATTTTGCATCTTAACATGCCGTTAAGCTCCTTCTTAATATAGTATAATGCATGCAAGAATGAACACCAGCGTTAAAGCATACTTTTATAAAACATGTAATTCCATTATCTAAAATGCATGCAGATGCTATAAAACAGAAGTAGAAAGCTCATTCACTCTATCAAATTTCAAATGTTCGTTTTTCCTGCTATAGCATATTGGTTAATATGTTGTTATTGATTACACTTTATGTGACTTGAATTAAATTTTTCAAGTTGTAGCTTATTTAATATAAAATTTATACTGACCAAAATAACTTCTTATGCAAATATATTTATATGTTTAGAAAATATTATATATTTTTCATAGAGAGATTAAAGTGCAATTATATAAAATTACACAAAAGTATATAAAATATAAATACACACAAGTATATAAAATAATTTTAGATGTATACATATATAAATGTACACATATTAATACACAATCATTTATATGGAGGTGGCCATGGTAAAGAGTAGAAGAAAATTTGACTTAGCAGTGTAAGACTTGGACTTACACTCAAGATCTCTCTGTTACTTGGTTTACCTCCCCTCAGCTCGGAATGCTCAATGTGTTTATCTATCAAATAAAAAATAATTTCTATGCTTTCTATTTCACAAACAGTTAATAACAGAGCTGAGAGCAAACTCAAAAAAGTTGAATAAGCTGAATATATGCATCATTGTAAACATAAACGTATGTGCACCATTGTAAACATATTACATAGTATATACATACTACTCACATCTAGATGTGTTTACAAACTATGAAGTAAGCATAACCTCTCTCTCCCCATACCACCTCATCCCTGTTCTCATTTCGAACCTAAACTCCTCCCCCTGCCATGGTCATCAGCCTATTAGCTTCTCTCTCATAATTGAAAAGCAGCATACCAGGGCAGGTGCAGTGGCTCATGTCCGTAATCCCAGTATCTTGGGAGGCTGAGGCAGGCCTTGAGGTCAGGAGTTCAAGACCAGCCTCGTTAACATGGTGAAACTCCATCTCTACTAAAAATACAAAAATTAGCTGGGCGTGGTGGCAGCCACCTGTAATCCCAGCTACTAAGGAGGCTGAAACTCAAGAATCACTGGAACCCGGGAGGCAGAGGTTGCAGTGAGCTGAGATCATGCCATCGCACTCCAGCTTGGGAGACAGAGTATGACTCCACCTCAGAAAAAAAAAAAAAAAAGAATAAAAGAAAAAAGAAAGGCAGCATACCACATACCTACTGGAAAATTTCCAGCGAGAGGAAAAAAATTGAAACAAATAAAAGAAATAGATATGAATTGATGTCACTCAGTTTTGTGTTGTAGCTAACATTTATTACATACTTACGTGGTACCATGTGCTGATTTAAGCACTTTTAAACTAATTTGATTAATCCTGGAATAGCCAAGTGACATAACGACTGTTGTCATTTTACAGAGGAGAAAAAGCACTCAGGGAAGTTACATAGACCTGCTGAAGAGCTTGTGTTTTGTTTTATTCAATTATGTTTTATGATTGTTGTTGCTATTTTATTTTGTTATGAAATTTAGTTTATATTAGAATGTTCAGACGAGTGGATTACAGCAATATTCATGCAGCTTCATGGAACGCTCATTGTCCAATGTGCTCAAACGAACGAGAAACTGCCCAGGGTGCCAACTGGGAAATGTTTACAACCAAACGCGTTTCTTAAACGTGCACTCAGTGGAAAAGGGACAGGGACATCAACATGCTTCTGTACATTTTTCTGAAATCACAAGAAAATATTGAAATCTTGAGAAAACTATTTTTAATGACTTCTCTATTGGAGTTTTTTGATCTTTACTAAATGTTATCATTTCCCAGAATAAACTACAAAGGACTTTTCAATTTTTTCCTCCAGAAAAATCCTATGGACAATTGTTTAAGGAGAAATGTAATTCAGAATGGAAGAAAAGGGATAACACTAATTCACCAAGTTCCCAGCAATTTTTGTTATTCATAGTATTAACGTTCTTATCCTGGTCTTTAGAGAAATTAAGTTATTTGACTAAATACATATTTTAAGGGATATAATTAATATTTAAACTTTTAGTAGATTTTTATAACTCTAAATCCCATGGTTTTTTATTGATTAGAATAATAAACTAAGTGTTTTAAAATTATGAATTACTATTCAATTTTTGGTAACATATTACAATTAATTTTTAGGCACACAAGATATAATCGTAAGTGTAAATATAATAAATATAAATATAAATAAATAAATAATTACTATTCAATTTTTGGTAACATATTACAATTAATTTTTAGGCACACAAGATATAATCGTAAGTGTAAATATAATAAATATAAATATAAATAAATAAATAATTACTATTCAATTTTTGGTAACATATTACAATTAATTTTTAGGCACACAAGATATACTTATAATCGTAAGTATAAATATAAATATTCTTAGATCTAGTCCACTGGACCTAATTTGTATCTCATAATGTGGGTCTCCAAAAATATCCAAATAATTAAAATGATTATTGTTATCAATAGCATAATTAGACTTTGAAATATAATGCTTCTGCTGACATTTGTTAAAAGACTAAAAATAACCCTTTCCTGTATCTATTATCAGGTGCCGGATCCTGCACTAAGCATTCTCTGCTAATTCTCATTGTCACCGAGGGTGAAAACTCCAATCCCCATTTTTCTTTTAGAAATCAGGATGAGAAAGGCTAATTAAGACTTTCCCCAGCACTTTGGGAGGCCGAGGCGGGTGGATCATGAGGTCAAGAGATCGAGACCATCCTGGTCAACATGGTGAAACCCAGTCTCTACTAAAAATACAAAAAATTATCTGGGCATGGTGGCGCGTGCCTGTAATCCCAGCTACTCAGGAGGCTGAGGCAGGAGAATTGCCTGAACCCAGGAGGCGGAGGTTGCGGTGAGCCGAGATGGCGCCATTGCACTCCAGCCTGGGTAACAAGAGCGAAACTCCATCTCAAAAAAAAAAAAAAAAAAAAGACTTTCCCAAGGACTTGCTGTGAATTAAGTGGTGATTCCAGACTTTATATTTCGCTTTCACTGACTCTAAAGCCTAGAGCGATTCCATCAAACCACTAATCACATGTGGCTGTGTCCACGAGGCCTGTGGGTTTCATTAGCGCCGTCAGAGTGACCCTTAGCACTTGGGGAGAATGGTCTAATTTTCTATGTCCCACAGAGTGCTTCGGACATCACATCTGCCTTCTTCGTATCTCCTCTTTTTATTATTCTGCCATCTTAGTCCATTGCATTCGTGAGAACCATGCACCACCTGCTACAGACATCAATGTCCGACCCTTTTGAAAGATGCGCAGAGAACCTCTTTCTCTTGCCAGTCTTGTGGGTCATTCGCGAGAGAGGCACAGATAAACATACAAATTTGAGAAAGAAAAGCCAAGTCCAGCTTGAGTGGTGGAGAACTCAGATATACCATCTATATTAGTAAACTTTGATTTATTGAGTGTCTCTGTGTCCAGAATTCTGCTAGGTCTCTTTCTGGAGATGGATAAGTGCTACTCACTTCTCAGGACAAAAAGCTGTTCAGCGTGGTTGGCAGAAGAATAGGATACTTGGAGGAGAGAGTATCTGGAGTTACATGTACAAGCTGAGTAGAGAGTATCAGGGTCTGTGTGCTCTGTTGAGGATTTTAAACTTTATCAGCAATGAGAGTCAACCGAGTTTTTAGTAAAAGATGTGTGTTCAATTTCATATTTAAACAGCAACTCCAGGATGAAAATTTAGCGTTAAGGCAATATTTGTGAATTACTTTTCTGGAGATTTCAATAAACTAAAGGATACTTTGGACAGAGGAAGACAGGAAAGAAACAAGAAGGTTGGAGGTTTCTAATTTGAGTGACTGGGAAGACGGCAGAGCCATTAACTGGTTGAAAACGGAGTTATTTTGCTGGACCAGTTAAGAGTTTCCTTTTAGAAAAGTGGTTTTCAAATATCCAAGTGAACTTGCTTTTGGATATAAATGTCTACAGTTAGGAGAAGAAGAGGCTAGTGACTTGAGAATCTTGGCTATTGTGTTAATAGTGAAGAACTTTCAAAAATCTGATGCAAGCAATGTTTTGAAATAGTGTGGAGTTGCTTATCTTTCCAGTAACGCTGCGACTTTCTTACAAGATAATGCATTTAGCCCATTTGTTTTTGTTATACACTAATGAGAATATGACAAATAAAGAAAATCAAAGGCATGGGATGATAAGGGGAAAGACAACTTCCTCAAACACCACTTCAAAACACTGTGGATGGTGGCTCTGAAGAGAGGAGGCAGGAGAGTGGGGAAATGTAGAATCATAAAGATTTTTTTTTTTTTTTTTTTTGAGACGGAGTTTCGCTCTTGTTACCCAGGCTGGAGTGCAATGGCGCCATCTCGGCTCACCACAACCTCCGCCTCCTGGGTTCAGGCAATTCTCCTGCCTCAGCCTCCTGAGTAGCTGGGATTACAGGCACGCACCACTGTGCCCAGCTAATTTTTTGTATTTTTAGTAGAGACTGGGTTTCACCATGTTGACCAGGATGGTCTCGATCTCTTGACCTCGTGATCCACCCGCCTCGGTCTCCCAAAGTGCTGGGATTACAGGCGTGAGCCACCGCACCCATCCAAGATTTTTTTAAAGTGTGAAATGGAGCCAATACCTTTGAGAAGAACTGAGGTGAGAGGGATCCCAAGAGAAATCAGGAATGAGAACAGAGCATAAATACACCTTCTTGGGAGCAGTGTTCTTCCCAAGGAGAATGAAAAATAGCATAAATTACCTATAATGTTAAAGCACAGTGCCCATTTCAAAAAAATGCTGCTATCAAATATTGCCTAAATTAGGTGAAGTTAAAATATTATTTTAATGTCTTTATTAGATATAATGTGTCTAAATAGATTTTTAATAAAAGAGAGAGAGAGAGGGTGCTGAAAGATGCACCACATCGTGCGCCAAACTTTTCAGGGTGGCTGGGGCTTTTGGTGTAATTTATGTTACCCTGAGTTTCTTGGACAGACCTACAGTAAACACTGTCCCCCAACATGTCAGCCATGCGAGCTTGTATACACACATGCACACAAACACACACTCCAGACACACACACACACACGAGACACACACCAACACACACACACACGAGACACACACCAACACACACATACACACATACAATTTTCCTTAGCCTCACACACACACACACACGAGACACACACCAACACACACACACACATGAGACACACACCAACACACACATACACACACAAAATTTTCCTAAGTTTTTTTTTTTAAATCTTATAAAGTGCATTAGTATTACCTGTTTCCTGAGAATATAGCAGGGAATAAAATACACAAGGTATATAGAGAATATTAATCTAATAATCCTTTATGTCACCTTTCCCGCTTTCAGTTTGAGATAAATTTAAATTACATCATCTGTTGCTTTCTACTTACTATAGGTAATTCTAAAATGCCACATCTACCTGGGAAACCTTGTTTTGTCATTGACTTTGTCCCTTGGTTTTTCACACTGCATGCCTAATAGACTGTTTATTTTCCCCAATACATCTCATAAATTAGAGACGAACAACTGTCTTCTAGTCAGAGTTCTCTCAGGAAGACTTCTTCATATCCAAAAAGAAATCTGACATCCCATCAGCAACTTCCTGACTTTACCAGTTTCAAATACCTCTGCATACCTACAGCAGTGAATCACAGGAAGCATCTTCCTCTATAACTTTCATGGCTAAGAGGAAGGATCTCTTTAATATTTTTTCTTCTTTCTTTTTTTTTTTTTTTTCTGGCCCTGTTGCCCCAGGAAGAAAGGATCTCTCTGTGTAGCCTTTTTCTATGCACAGGATGCATGTTAAGCTAATCTTTTTTTTAAATGAGAACACATGGACACAGGGAGGGGAGTACTAAGCTAATCTTAAACCGAGGCACAATAAAATTTTAATGGGTTTATGTGAACACACAAAAAATTCATGAATCAGGAAGCTCCAAGCCAGAAGTGGCTCAAGAGCTCCACTGACGGGGAAGTGTTTATAGGGTGTACATGGAAGTAAAGAGCAGAAAATGTTTGATTGGTTACAGTTACACAGTGACCTTAGGTGGTATATCCCACTGGGAAAAGCCCTTAGTTATATAATTATAGATTTGTTGGCTACTTCTGATTGGTTGAGCTTAAATTCTGTTTTTCTTTTAATGTTGGTATTTATAAGAAATAGCTCAAGTTAAGTTTCCCTTATGTTTATAAATCAAGCAAGCTTGAAATTACTTACGACAGCAAACTGGTTTTGTCTGTTCAGGAATTCTTCAAGGCTGGTCTTCATTGGAATATACTTGGACCTTGATAAGCAAAATTCTTTTTTCTCTTTCTTTCTTTCTTTCTTTCTTTCTTTCTTTCTTTCTTTCTTCTTTCTTTCTTCTTTCTTTCTTTCCTTTTTTCTTTTTCTTTCTTTATTTTTCCTTCCTTCCTTCCTTTCTTCCTTTCTTTCCTTTCTCCCTTTCTTTCCTTTCTCTTCTTTCTTTCTTTCTTTCTTTCTTTCTTTCTTTCTTTCTTTCTTTCTTTCTTTCTTTCCTTTTTCTTTTATCCTGGGAGATACTGAGGATAGTTGATTCTTTTCCTGACTTTTCTTTTTTTCTTCAAGTATATTTGGCTCCTTGATTTTGGAACTATGCCTGCTGTTGAATTAGAGGCCAGCATTGAATGTTTTAAACTGTTGAGTTAAGGAAGTGCTTGGCACATGGTCCCAGCTGAGGTGATATAAAGTTTGGTGTCCAGAGAAACTTCCTTCCCTGGGAGATACTGAGGATAGTTGATTCAGGACCTAGGCATGGTTCAGGTTTGGCCCTAGAGAGAAGCTACATTTGAGTGAGTAGCCTGGAGTGGGTCTGCAGAGACAGAAGTCAGATAGAAGAACAGGGAGAGGCCCGTTGGGTATCCAGGAGGGGCCAACCTGGCAAGAAAACAGAGGAAAGGCCGCAGCCACCCCAGGGAAGCCAAGCCCACTCAGGAAAGTCAAACTACATGAAATAGGACAATTATTTTCTTTCAATGGTGTCTTCATGCATTCTGCCTAAGCCTTCCCAAATTAAATAAAGACAGAGCAGTGATTGTGGCTGATCGTGGTAGTCCTAGGCCCCGAGGTCTCAGTTCAGGTACTGCATCCACAGTGAGAACTGCAGGTGCTCCATCTGGCAAGTGTATCTACCTCCACCATAACAGTTATTTTAAGTACATCTTTGTCCAATTCTTAACTCTTTTCCACCAAGCTACAAATTCTCAAAGCATAGTAATCAGGTCGACATTAATCAAATTTGCACCCATGGCATGTAACAGAAACTGGCACTAACACTTTGGAAAGTGTTAGCATTTACATTACGTTATAATAACACAGCTCTGTTCAGGATATACGTGACTTCCACTGGTTCATAAGGTGGGGAATATTTAAACAAGATCTCTGATTGGTGTGTTTCTTCTCACTTCCTTCCTGTTTCCACTATGTACCTTATTGCTGTTTCCAAACCCAAAGTGCAGCAAGTACTTAATGCTGCACATACAAAGTTTCATTTTTATATAATCAGTATAAATTATGTGGATGACAAGAATGCATCCTTAATTGATACAGACTTTTTATAGAATGATCTATAGCCTAAAGAATGATAGCTTTTAAGAGAGGAAAGTGGTTTGTTTTTCCTTATCTTTTTCTACCTCATTTTCTTATGAAGTAGTCTCTGCAATTTTAATTACAAAGTCAATGTAGTTTTAAAAATATCTAAAATAAAATATGTAAGCGCTTTCATTGATTTCCATATTAGTCAAATTAAGATTGGAAAACCTCACTTTGACCAGTTCATGTGAATTATAAAATATATAGACAAAAGTTAAATATTGTAGAAAGAAACGCATCCTCCTTAGTATTTACATGAACCTTTTATATACAATGAGATAGTATAAATAAAGCATATAGCACATACTCTACATCGTGAGTTGTTTGATATAATTAAATTTACGTTCTTCCATTTTTAACTTCAAGTTAATTATCAAATATGTGCCTGATGGAAATTGTCTTGGAATTTACTTTACAACAGATCAAAAGAGAAATCAATAGAGGAAACCATTTGCCAAATTTAATGGCTTGTTTTGCTTTTATTTTTTTAAACTCGGCTTTTCAAGAGACACCTAAGTGCACAACTTACAAGCAGGCTATAATATGAGTTACATGTTGGTAGTTTTTGCATTAGGGCAAATGTGCACATACATTTACATCCCTGCAGTTTTCTATTCCATTTTCAAAGGAAGGAATTTTACATTGTAATTGATTGTATTTAACTTGCATCACCATTTCCAGGAAAAGTGTACAGGGAAGCAGCTCAGGTCAGACGAACTCCATGGTTCCTCCTATCTCTATACCACTATCATATATTATCTAAGGGCTTCTGAAATAAGAGCAGAACATTTAAAAGCAGTCTCTGGGAACATTCTATGAGCTTTATGAATGAATACATCCAAATATCCCTTTTAAATGTAGCCTCTAGCGAATTTTCAGAAAGAACGTGTAAGAGAATATGATCAAAATGCCGAAAACATTTGGCCTTTACGTTATTACTCTCTGGACACAAATCTCTCTTGATCGGTGTGTCAACAGTACAAACAAAAAAACAAAAACCACGTTAATCGCACGACATACACTGCTCTGCGTTTTCTGCCTAATTCTCCTTCACACACTGTGTGTAACCCTTATTAAAATCGACAGAGCACATGTTTTGTGAAGTATTTTCTTTTCTACTACATCATTTTTTACAGCTGTGAATTGATTATGTGTGGGGAGCTGGATGACTTAGAAGATAAGCAAGACTCCAGGGCTAATTAGCTCACCCAGCTGGTCATCCTGGGCTAGATAAGAACACCCAGGCTGCCAATTGATATTCATGGTTTTCACGTGGCTGACCAGATAAACTCTGTCCCTCTATGGCTTTCCTTGCGTCCTCAGCCTTTGGGCAACTGTATATAGCTTTAGGCTTACATTTCTCATACCGAAAGATACATAAGCATCTGTTGGCAGAAAAAGGTCTGCTTTAGACCAAGGAAAATGCACAGGAAAGGGAGTTGAGTGCTACTTCTGTCAGTAGAAGGAGGTTAGACTTCTCTACAATCTAACAGATTAAATTCAACTTATGGTAACTGATCATTTATTAGATGCTTGCAGGCATTGAAAATTTAAAAAGAAAGAAATACCCCGTTACTAAAGAATTCACAGAATTTTAAAGAGCTCAGATGGGGACACACCAAAATCATTCCCATACACGTTCTGCATTCATTAAATTACAAGGTGCAAAGCCCAATGGTGGCTGTCAGGAGAAGGGAGATGGAAGAACAGCCGGAGCTGGCTCTGCAAGATGAGTAGGAAGTGCCTGGTAGGTTCTGAGTGAGAGGATTTCCAGCTGGGACGACCGCCTGTGCACAGCTATGATGGTAGGAACATAAGATTCTGGAAAAGTCTGAGAATAAGGAGCCCAAGAGTGCAGAGGTGAGGGTGTGCCAGTAGTAACCATGCAAAGTCAGAACAGACAGGGCATCTTGGCAATGACTGTCAGAAGCTTGAAAAGTTTACCCAAGTGTCATACACTTATGGAGGGCTTTTTGTATCCCCCATCTCCATAGGACCATTTCATGTTATTCATAGAATTACATACAGTTCTGAGCACACGTACAAGTCAGCTGGTTCTCAGGAGATCTACAGAATTTGAAGTCAAACATTGGCTAACAAAAGTATGACTCAAATTTCCCATTTTCTCTACAGTTTTTAACCTGCTTACTTTGCTCCCAAGGGTGCTACTCCACATTTGTCTGTCACTAAATGATTCTGAATAAGCCACGGTGAATGTCACAAAATCATCATTTCCCTAATGTATAAATACTGTGTAATCAGTAAAACTGACCGTTCAGAGTCATTTTGTATAAAGGGCATTCCAAAATCAGAAGAAACAGCTGAAGGAAGGAGTTGATATTTAACGAACCACTTGAAGATTTATTATTTCTATCTTGGAAGAGGAATATATTAATGGTTGAGATTTTCTTTCTTTCCCTTTCTTTGTTTCTTTCTTTCTTTGTTGAGAAAAAATAAGAGAAAAAAGAAAATGAGAGACATTCTTAATTCAAAGATAATGAACAACAAAGCCATATTTTAGAAGAGAATAATAATGCTCATGAAGACACTCATGAAACAGAATTACATACTCCAAATACAATTTTGCAATGCATACAGAGCAAGTAAAAGTTTAGAGTGTAGGTCGTTTTTCAATAATCCGTCATCTCTGTAGCCTATCCCTTTTCATTCTGCTTAGAGAAAATAAGATTCTAGTGATTTTGTTTCTATTATTCAGAAAATGGTGTTGACACTGGAGAAAGGTGAGCTGATACCACAGTGCCTGGCACGTGGAGATCCTTAGTAAGAGCACATTATGGGAGCATGATGGCAGAGCAGGAGGTGCGCGTTGGGGTTAGGCCAACACGAGTTGAAGCCGTGATTTCACCCTCACTTTCTGTGTTATAATATGTTTTAGTCCATTCAGGTTGTTCTAGCAAAATGCCATAGATCGTTTAAACAACAAACATTTACTTCTCACGGGTCATGCAAATTGGGGAGTACAAGATCAGGGCTTGGATCCTGATGTGGTTCTTCTCCTTGTTCATGACAGTCATCTGCCTGCTGTGTCCAACTAGGGCAGAGGAGAGAGAGGGAGCTCTCCTGTTTCTCTTCTTACAATGACCCCTATTCCTCTCATGGAGGCTCCAACCTCATGACCTAATGATCTCCCAAAGTACACATCTCTTGGCATCATCCCACTGGGGTTAAGATTTCAATGTATAAATTATGGAGGAACACTCATTTCATAGCATATAGAGAAGATTTTCAACCTTGTTAATGCTTATTGTTCCCCTTTTTAATGTAAATTTCACTCTGCTGTGTACTTAATATTAACTCTGAACTAGATCTCATGAATAAGTGGATAAATGTTAATCCACTGCTTAAAACTTCCTCATTTTATAATATCAATTTATAGGTTCACTGAGTGTTTGGCTCAGCATATTTAGTGAACAAAAGCCCTAGAAATAGATACTTCGCAACTATGTGTGTGTGTATCTATGTGTATCTGCATCTGTGTGTATATTCGCATATGTGTGTGTGGTACCTGTGTATATCTGCATCTGTGTGTTTGAGTGTGTGTATGTGTGTACTGTGTGCAACTGCCTCTGTGTGTTTGTGTATTTGTGTGTGTGCACTCATGTACATCTGCAATTTTGTATTTGTGTGTAACGGTGTGCATCTGCATCTGTATATTTGTGTATCTGTGTATGTGTGTGAACCCAAGTGCATCTACAGTTGTGTGTACCTGTGTATGTGAATGTGTGTGCATTTTTCTGTATCTGCATCTGTGTGTGCATTTGCACATATGCATGTACCCAGGTATGTATTTGTACCTGTGTGTATTTCTGTATGTGTATGTGTGTCTCCATGTGCCTCTACATCTGTGAGTGTGTCTGTGCATGTGTATGTATACCCGTGTGTGTGCATCTACCTGTGTGGACATGTGCCCCCATCTGTATCTGCATCTGCATGTAGATTTGTGTATGTGTGTGTGTGTGCTTGTGTGGGCATCCGCTGCATGTACATCTCCGTGTGTGTTCCTTTGAGTAATAGACTGCTCTGCATGTATTCAATGTAAAAGTCCTGATAAGAAATAATGAGCATAATTAAACTGCCCACAAAGCAAAAGTTACAAAAAGTAACTGTGAACCTGTGGCACGTAGGCACCCCATGGAGAGGGACTGAGGCCAGTCTGCGCAAGCTTGGAGCTTATGTAGACAAATCCTAGACCCTTCTCTCCAGCCGTACTTGGGCATCACATACTTTGTAGAGGCCATGAGGAACATGGCTGGCCCATATGTGCCATAGTAAGCAGAATTAGGTTCGTATGAGCACTTTTATTAGGAATTATTAATGAAATTACAAGACTTAGTTCTAAACATGAACTTAAAGTCAGTATAGGTCAACATTTTCTTACTGTCAATTTATAGACAGGCAAAGTTTTCCCCTTTTGCTTTGTAACAAACAGCTTTCTTCAAATAATATCCATGGTCTCACTTTCCCTTTCTCGTCCCCCATCTTCTTGGAGTCCTGGTCGAGATCTCAGATGTGTCAGCATAAAGCAGGACAATGAACGTTGAGAATGTAGGTCTGGACTGAGTCCCTCGCTGTATAGCTGGTAAAGTGAAACTGGAGTGGCTCCTCTCAGTGGCAGAGCTGTGTGCCTCTCAGAGTCCCTGCGTCACCCTGGTCAGCCCCATACAACCTTCGGGTGGCGCCTGTCCCCAGCACTTCCTCACTGTATCCCCAACTAGGCAGGCTGTGGACTTTCGATGTTTTAATTTTTCTAACATCTGTCAAATTATATCACCTTCCATTGCAGAGAGGCCATTATGTAGGTAATTAACTAATTGAAAATAAAATTGTAAATTAAATTTAAGAATAGTTCATTTTCGAGCTTAGCCAGATAAAACAGTGTGGTGTGATTGCAATCGCTGTGGTCAGGGAGTTGGGAGACATCGTCCTGGTTCTGTTGCCGATTCACTGTTTGATCTTGGTGAATAAATTTACACCATGTTGTCATTTATTTTTTTGGTTGGTAAAGTAAGGATTTTGAAAAATCTCCAAAATGTCTCTGACAGTATAATCCTACAAGGTTTGTTTTTAAATTAGTAGCTGATAAACATGCACTTTTTCTAAAAGTTTTTTTTCTGAACTATTTCTCAAAGAATAGGGAAAAAGTGCTTTCTTCCATGTGAGGTCAGTTTCTTTCTTGCAAAAACACATTCTTTGTTAGTTCACTTTGCAATAAAGCATATTTTAATTAGACTTATAATTTGGAGATATTTGTACATTGACACATAGCTATAGGAGATAAGACATAGAGATGCCCTCCACCTTTTACTGAATTTTCCCCAAAGGCAGTATCTTGAAACACTGTTTAGGAATGTCACAGCCGTGGATATAGAGCATGGTTGCCCCACGAGGTCCTTCCAGTTGCCCTTTATGACCATGTCCGCTTGCTCCCTGCCTGCATTTATCTCTTTATCTCTTGGCAATTACTCATTCATCTGTTCTTCATTTCTCCAGTTTTCTTATTTCAGATGTTATAAACACATTTCAAATGTTACACACGATCCTTCTGGGAGGGGTTTTATTTTCTCAGCTGAAATTCCAGGAGTGGAATTCAGGTGGTTGCACACATCAATTGTCTGCTCATTTTGTTTCCAGAGTCATATTTCACAGTAGAGTTGTACCTGAGTTACACCACAGTTGGTTTAAATGGTCATCTGTTTAAGGATGTCTAGGGTGCTTCTTATTTTTGGTTATTAAGAATAAAACAATAATTGACATTTGTGTAAGGGTTTTTGTACAAACATACTTTTTCGCTTCTCTGGGATAAATGTCTAAGTGTGCATTACTGGGTTTCTAAGGTTGTTGAATGTTTAGCTAAACAACAATTTAAAACCAAAAATCTTCTAAATTTTTTTCCAGAGTGGATGTCCATTTTACACTCTCACCAGCCATGTATTTGTGAGTCGGTTTATCAGCATCCTCAGTATTACTGGGTGTTGTCACTGTTTTTTATTTTAGCTGTGTTCATAGGTATGCAGTGATGTCTCACTGTGGTTTTAATTTTCATTGCACTAGGGGCAAACATTATGGACTGAATTATGTTTCTCCAAAATTCATATCTTGAAACCTTAACCTCCAGTATCTAAGAATGTGGCTACATATAGAGACAGGTCCTTGAAATAAGTAATTAAGTCAAAATGAGGTCTTGGGTTTGGGCCCTAATCGAATCTGATGTGTGCCTTTATGAGAAGAGGGGATGAGGACAGCAGGGAGACATCTCCACAGAGGGGCAGCCACCTGCAGAGGACGCAGTGGGTGGCCATCATGAAGCCCAAGAGAGAGACTTCAGGAACATGCAATCCTGCCTGATCTTGGACTTCCAGCCCCAGAACTCGGAGAAAATAAACATCTGTGGTTTAAGCTGTCAGTCAACAGCAGGTGCCGTTACGGAGGCACAAGTGCACTAACAGCCCGTGATCTTGAACGTTTTCTTTATGTGCTCATTGAGCGTTTACACAATCCTCTTTGGTGAAATGTGTCTTCATATCTTTTCTGCCCACTGTGTAATTGAAATATTTGTACTTTTACTATTAAGCTTTGAGATTTCTTCATCTATTCTAGACACTCATTCTTAACAGCTATGTAGTTTACAAATGTTTTCTTCTAGCCTATTGCTTGCCTGTCCTTCCTGTTAGTGGGGTTTTCTACAGAGCAAAAGGTTTTGATGAAGTCTAATTTGCTACTTTGCCCTTCTGAAGATGATTTGTTTTCGGGTCAACTCTAAGAACGTATTGCCCAGCTCTCAATCTCTAAAATTTTCTCTTATGTTTTTTCTAAATGTTTCATCAGGTTGCATTTTATATTTAAGTACAAGATCCATTTTGACTTTTATTATATGAGGTGTGAAGTTTAGGTCAAAATTTTTTTTTAACTCTAAATATTCAACTGCTCCATCACCGCTTGTTACAAAGGATATTCTTTTTAATTGCATTGCTTTAGCACTTTTTTATTTTTATTTTTATTTTATTTTATTTATTTTTTTTTTATTGGATTTTAGGTTTTGGGGTACATGAGCAGAGCATGTAAGACAGTTGCGTAGGAACACACATGGCAGTGTGCTTTTCTTTCCTTCTCCCCTTCACCCACATTTGGCATTTCTCCCCAGGCTATCCCTCCCCACCTCCCCCTCCCACTGGCCCTCCCCTTTCCCCCCCAATAGACCCCAGTGTTTAGTACTCCCCTTTCTGTGTCCATATGTTCTCATTTTTCATCACCCACCTATGAGTGAGAATATGCGGTGTTTCATTTTCTGTTCTTGTGTCAGTTTGCTGAGGATGACGTTCTCCAGATTCATCCATATCCCTACAAACGACACAAACTCATCATTTCTGATTGCTGCATAATATTCCATAGTGTATATGTGCCACATTTTTCCAATCCAGTCTATTATCAATGGGCATTTTGGTTGATTCCAGGTCTTTGCTATTGTAAACAGTGCTGCAATGAACATTGACCCAGCAATCCCATTACTGGGTATATATCCAAAAGACTATAAATCGTTCTACTATAAGGACACATGCACACGAATGTTCATTGCTTCAGCACTTTTATCAGAAAACAGTTCGTCATATTTATTTCAGTCAATTTCTGGATTTTATCTTCCATTCAATTGATTTAAGTGTCTGTTTCTCTGCCAATACCACACTTTCTCAATTAATGAAGTTATGTAATAGGCTTTAATATTGGGTAGAGGGATTTCCTCCACTTTCTTTTGAAGGTTGTTTTAGCCATCCTATGGCTTTTGTGTTTTCATATAAATTCATAATAAGCTTGCCTACAATAAAATAGATGCTTCAGGAAATACTGAACTAAGAGAATCATCAACTGTGCGAACCTAAGTCCCACCTAAGCAGTCTGGACACTGGCATTTGGGAGGCCAGCTTCTAACAGCGAGTTCAAAGGATGGGAGAAGAATTCTGAACAAGACACAAACCATAAATGGCCTGGTCTTGGTTCAAAAGAGGGTTGTGTAAGAAAAGTATTTTAGCCATAACCCTCTTAGTGATGAATAGCAGAAACCTACTCAATTTGACTTAAGTAAAAAATTAAATACAACACATCAAGTAACTAAGATGTTTGAGGTAGAAATTCAGTGGATCCAGATGCTCAACCATGGTGTTTATTATTCTTCCAAGTAAGAGTGCCTTCCTGCAGACTCACGCATGCACAACGTCTATGCCCATCGGCAGCTCCACGTTTACATTCTTTATAATTAGCAGGGAGCCTCAGCATGAAGATAACGATCCTTTCCCAACATTCTCAGAAACAGCAAAGGGAAGCCTTGGTGAACTGGCTTTTGTCACAAGACCATGACTGAGGCAGTTCCCACGGCTGCTGAATCAGTTCTTTTATTGGACTAACATTTAGTTAACGTATACTCATGAAGAATGTTCAGAATTCCAGCCGTGCTCAAAAGCCCAGACTGGAATCTGAAAATGGGGTGATCTCCTCATTTTCAGGTTCCAATACATTTCCCATAGATACATATCCTGAGAGGGTGTTTTACCAAGGGAAGAGTTTTGGGTGCTGACACTAGAAGGTGAGCAGCTGGGCGGTAAGACAAAATAAAATGAGAGCAACAGCAGCAACACACATTGAGCCTAGGAGGGTCTAGTATAATAGTCGTCCCAAAATAATAGCTGCCACTGTTAAGTTCTTCTACGTGTTCCTTTTCATTTACCCTCATAACCATCATTGCAGATGGAATTATAAAGGATGTTTATTGATGAGGAAATCTACTCGGTAGCTTAGATCACACAGCTTGTCAGTACAGAGCTAGTCTTTATATCTCGCTCTGTACGATCAATGCTCATGCACTTAATCAATATGCTACACTGTGTGGGTATGCCCCATTGGCTTCCAAATAGAGTGCCTAGATCAATTAGAACATATATGAACAATAGGTCCCGAAGCACCTGTCCTCTCTTGCTTGTATGAACAGATGCTAAACTAAACTATTGTGAATCTGAATTTCACACTAGGATTCAAACCCAGGGTTTTTGACCCTGGCTAATGTTTTGTTTATTTTTTCTTCTTCTATATCTACCATCCAATTATATTTATGATAAAAACTGGTATTTATTCAATTTGTAATTTTATCTGCTATGTGTATGGTGCAGTACTTTGAGGTGTAATTTTTTTTTAATTTCAACATTTATTCTATATTAAAGGGTACACGTGCAAGTTTGTTACGTGCGTAAATTGTGTGACATTGAAGCTTAGGGTTCCAACGCTCTTGTCACCCAGCCAGTAAGCATAGTTTCCATGGGTGGTTCTTCAGCCCACATCTCCTCCCTCCAACCTCCATCTAGGGATCCCCAGTATCTATTGTTCTAATCTTTATGTTCATGTTTATTCAATGTTTAGCTCTCTCTTAAAGGTGAACACATGCCGTATTTGTTTTCTGCTCTTGTGTTAGTTTGGTCACTTAGCATAATGGCCTCCAGTTTCATTCATGTTGCTGCAAAGGACATGATTCCATTCTTTTTTATGGTTGCGTGCTAGCTCATGGTGTAAATGCACTATATTTTCTTTATCCAAGCCACTGCTGATGGGCACTCAGATTGAATCTATGTCCCTGCTATTGTAAATCACTCTGCAGTGAACGTAAGGATACGTGTGTCTTTCTGACAGAATGAATTCTTTCCCTCTGGGTGTATGCTTAGCGGTGGGATTGCCAGGTTGAATGGTAGTAAAGTAACAGATTATTCAAGACATTGGTCCACCCATCAGCTGTTTGGCTACAAAGATATGCCCCTCCAAATCACAATTTCCCACCTCTTTTAGGATAGCGAAAGGCTCCTGCCCAAGGAGATGGCTTATCCTCTCTGGTTCTCAGAAACCCTGATAGGCACAGAAAATCTGCAGAAGTTAATGGAAACATTTTGCTTTCTCTAGCCCGGGTCCTATGCCATGTCTCTGAAAGGTAGGAATGTGCTGAGATAAAGAGAAGATGATACAGAAAGCAGTAAAGGGAAGGACTGTTTTTGCTTTACATGGTGACAGCCTCTGTCATTTGAAACAATGCTTTATGTGTAGGCATTGGTTCAGAGAAAATAAGAAATGAGTTTTCACATTTACCGAGAAAGAATTTCAGTTTCCTACGTCCTTTGACCAAACAGGTCTTATGCCAAGGTATAAACTCCTAAAACTCTCCTGGGTTTCTCTGTGTGTCCCATGCTGTGAGTGAGATAACCAGCTAAGTCACTCTGACTTCCAGAGAACTCAGGGCTTCTGAGTTACAATACTTAGTATGCTTTGGAGGCAAAGACATCTTTATAAATCAGAGCACCAGAGCTTCAAAAACAAAACATACAGTATGACACAGATTTGCCACAACACGAACAACTATGTAGACTTCAGGAAAATGCCACGTTGCACATTTTAAAGCCGCAATACCTGATTTGCAAGAATGCAGAATTCACCACAGTAGAGAAAACCTGGAAGAGAAAATCTATATTTCAAAATGACCACCGTGAAAAAAACTTTTCTCGTGAAAGATACAGCATCTCAGAAAATTGAGGAACATAGGAAACATAAAATTGCAATCGAAGCGCTAACCTCAGCTCTGCATTCTGAGCGCTTTGCCGTGGTTTTCCCGTCATTCTTCAGTGAAATACAGTGGGAAAGTGGCACACGGAAGCCCCAGGTCTGTGATAAGAAGCAACCTGGCCCTTTGCTGAAAGACAGTATTGAGTTTTCCCTATGAAAGCAAGGACAATACACACATCATTATCTTAAAGTTTGAATGGCATTGTTTATAGTAATGTATGCAGGAAGCTAGGTAACATTGCTATTTTTAACACAGATGGTTGAGTTCAACGTGCTTTCGGCATCTAATAAGACATAGTGCTTTTACTTGACACTAGGGACATTGAAATGAAAAAACAGTCTCTGCCACTGAGGGAGAGACAGCAACAGAGCAGAAATATTAGTGTGTGCAGCAAGGTGAGTGACTGAGCTTGGAAGGCGAGGTCTAGATATGCAGTTGTATTTTCTAACAAAGTGAAAAACCAGTGACGAGCTTCTATGCCTCAATCTGCTGGAAATTTAATATGGAAATGTTTATGCTTTACTTTGCTCCCATTTCCTTTTCTTTTTCTTTCCTGAAATATTTGTATTTAGTGGGAGAAGAAAAATACCCTTTTTCTCAGTTATCCTGAGTTTTCCATTGGAACGAACCCCTATAACAAAAGACAGATTAACAAGTGAAAAGCAAACAGAAGTGTGTTAACGTGCATATTTCACATATACATGAAAGATACCTAGGGATTGAAGTATTTCCAATAAGATGGCTCTGATTTCCAGCTTATGTAGCATCTTCAACAAAGAGCAGTAAATTTTTACAGAAAGACAAGGAGAGGGAAAAGAATTTGAGTCCCTAACGGTGGCAACCCTTGGGAAGGCAGATAACTGGCAGATTTGGGCTAGCTAGGGAACTTTGTTAGTATGGACTTCTCCTGCCCTTTCTTCCTCCAAGCCAGAAAGGGTCTAAATTTGCCTTAAGGGGGTTTGCCTTTGTTTTCCCTTGTAGAAAGGGAGGTGAGATAACTTGGGTTTTTAAAACTCAATTTCCTGCATTAAGGCAAACCGGGCCAGTGCAGAGAGCACTCCTGCATCTGCTGCTTCTTAATTGCCTTGAGCTCAACAATCCTTAGGCAAAAGAGGCATATTTTAAGGTGGCATATTTTGATTTTCCACAAATCTTAAAAGGGGAGCCTTGGGGACCCCAAAGCTTTATTTCAAGCCCTGGGAATGGCAGTAGAGAGGGAAACTGAGTCAGGGTTCAGTGCCAACAATTCTACCGCATCTTGATCCACTGCTACTCATAGTCCTTATCATTGTAAATGGTAAGTCCAAGAAAATTCAACAGTCAGTAACATGTAACACCCTGGACAAATTATTTGGTCTACCCATGAAACAATATTAATCTTCCATCAGTTATGTTGACCTGTCAAATATATATATATATATATATATATATACACACGCATACACACACACACACACGCACACACACACACTGTATCTCAAGGTGTTTTGTTTCTAATGAAAAACACAAGAAACACATTGATAGGTATCTTCGTTAATGTCAATGGCTTTCTGGGGAGAGTCCACTGTCAATAATCCAGGCCGAGTCCTGAATGTCCTGGGCCCTGTGGGCTATCTTCTCAAAGCTTGCTCCTCTGACAAATACGTTTAGGTATTCCTGATTGCAGTATAAGCTCAGTTCTTTCTTAAGGTAGAGCCTGGTTCCAATGCTAGAACTCAAAAAAAGAAGTAATCTGTCTCTATACATTTATGGAATGGAGTAAAATTCTGATCACACTGATTCTTTTTATTCAGCTCTTTCAAAAGGTATGACTTACTGTTGTCTTTGAATCTTTACAACTCAAGAGCTAGGTTTTTCAATGAACCCAAAATTAAGCAGATGCGTGAGTACAGTACCCTGAAGAGAAATCAGAAGTTCTTAAATTTTTCTTCTAAATGGTACAGTTGGTTTACTTTTCAAACAGAGCTGAAGAAACTAGCTTCAGCATCCCCGTTCCCCACCCTTCGCTGTCCTGCGGCACACACGTGGGGAAGCAGAGGCGGGCGTGTTACAGCCTACGGTATCAGTGATGGTGTTGCAGTGTGCCTGTTCAGCATTTAAAACTATATTCCTGGCCGGGCGCGGTGGCTCAAGCCTGTAATCCCAGCACTTTGGGAGGCCGAGGCGGGTGGATCACGAGGTCAAGAGATCGAGACCATCTTGGTCAACATGGTGAGACCCTGGCTCTACTAAAAAAATACAAAAAAATTAGCTGGGCATGGTGGCGCATGCCTGTAATCCCAGCTACTCGGGAGGCTGAGGCAGGAGAATTGCCTGAACAGGGGAGGCAGAGGTTGCGGTGAGCCGAGATTGCGCCATTGCACTCCAGCCTGGGTCACGAGAGCGAAACTCCGTCTCAAAAAAAAAAAAAAACTATGTTCCTGTGAAAACCATGAGTGAAATGAATGAATCATAAATGTAGGACTCAGCCAGGATCTGACTGTTAAAGCTAAGGTACTACAGTCATATTTACACTGCCCTGCTGTGTGTTTTTAGAATTTGTATGTAATTATGTCTCCATTGTAATTACGGGGAGCTTTAAAATGCCTAGGTTGTTTGCAGAGGTCCTTATTGATTATCCTAGTTGCATTCTGAGCAGCAGAGTTTTTACATTCATCAGGAAGCATCAGACGAGAAGGTATCAAGTGCAACGGCACTTGGAGATTCAGTCCTGCTGGTGCAGTGGATTGCACTGCCTGCCCCTTTCTTTTTAAGTATTCATTCCTAATGCGTATCAACCATAGAGGTTAACACAATAGCTGGGCGAGGAGATAATGTGCCTCACATCTATTTTTTCCTAAGCAGAATGGTCTTAACTGACCTCGGGGTGTTGGTCCATGGGAGTACTCATTCATTTTACCTTTACCTCGTACAACATGAATGGGATTCACTGGTACTTTAGCTCGGGTCACAAGTGCTTTCTTACTGATAATGAAAACATTTATGTATAGTTAGCAGATAGAGAATGGCAGAGAGAAAGACGACTCTCCGAATCCTTGCTGGGGTGTGCATAATGCTCTTAATGGAAATTGATTTTGATTATTTTGACATGTCACAGACTGCCAGGCAGAATTATGCATATAAACAAATAAGTCAAACATTAACAAAGAGCCTCTCACTTAATCATTTGAAATCTAATGGAATTCAGCGGTTTTCCCACCATCCTAGTGCTACATTATAATCACCTAGGGCTTTTCAAACCCTCTGCTTGGTCCACACCTTAGAACAATGACATCAGACCCTCAGGGGTGGCAACTGTGGGCGACTGTACTTTTTAAGTCCTTGACCTACTTCCAAGGACAGTAAAGGTTGAAAGCTACTACCTTAGCCATTAAATGTGGAGTCATGTAGTTGTAATTAAGGGAGAACTACTCTCTTAGTTAATAAATTTGAAGTGTATTTAGAAACAATGTGGTAAATAGTAGTATTAGCAGTAGGAATAGATAACTATGTTGATGGTGGTAATAATAGTTCTTTATTAACGCTACTTAATTAATGTTTGTTCTCCTTTCATAAGCACATTATATATATATAATCACTGACTCGTCATGGCAACCTTCAGTGGCAGGAAGTTTTACTGTCTCCATTACATAATGAGGGAATGTAGATTAGAGAAAATGTAGATAACATGTCCAATACTATATATTTATTCAGAGGTACAACGAGCCTAGAATTTGAATCCGGATCTGCCTAAGTAGAGTCATAGAGCTTGACCATTGAGTTAGTTTCTACTTCCAGAAAGCCCTCCACAGGTGAGAGTCCATCTTCAGTCTACTAAGATGTGTTTGTTTTAACTAATACAGCACTAATTTTTTATTTTTACTTTTCTGCATGGAAGTACACCCAAAGTTTATAAAGTAAACAAGTTACAGTAAGCTAAGATTAATTTATTGTTGAAGAAAGATAAAATGTTAATAAATTTAGTGTAGCCTAAGTGAACAGTGTTTATAAGGTCTACAGTAGTGTGCAGTAATGGCCTGGGCTCACTTTCACTCACCACTCACTCCCTGACTCATCAGCAACCTACATTCTCAGTCTGTATTGAGATCAACACAGATGTTACATATTTCAGAAAGAAACATTACAGGTCTACCCTTCTGATATACAGTTGTTTCTTTTATTTACATGCACGCACACACAGACACACACACAAGACTCACGGTTAACTTTAGAACATTCTCTCTTACCAATCACTTTGCTACATATAGACAGAGAACCTGACCACACTTAGTTTCTGGACAAGTGAGATGTGCTGGCATGAAAACACACAAATGTGTAATATCATACATACACAGATTGCAAACAATATACATATTAAGGATGGTGTTATAAAACAGCTGGAGGACTCTAAAACCATGAAAATGATGTTTTAAAAAAGAAAAAAGAATCCGTAAAAATAGAAAACAAATAGAAATAAATGAACCTAAAGTATATCAACTAGGCAGTAGAGGAACTCAGATAATGTTTCAGTTATTCTGAAAGTCAAGTATATTCAAAGCTAGAAGTAAACGCAATGTATCTGGTATGGTTTTGATGTTTGTCCCCACCCAAATCTCATGTTGAAACGTAATCACCAATGTTGGAGGTGGGGCCGACTGGGAAATGTTTGGATCATGGGGGCAGATCCCTCATGAATGGCTTACACCATCCATTTGGTAAGAAGTGAGCCCTTGCTCTGATTTCACAAGAGAACTGGTCATTTAAGGGCATGTGGCCCTCTCCTCACCACCTTGCCTGGTCCTCCTTTTGCCATTGATGTGCCTGTTCCTTCTTCAACTCCTGCTGTAGCTGGAAGCTTCCTGAGGCCTCTCCAGAAGCAAATGCCAGTGCCATGCTTCCTGTATAACCCGCAGAACCATGAGCCAATTAAACCCGATTTCTTCATAAATTATCCAGTCTCAGGTATTTCTTTACAGCAATGGAAGAACAGCCTAACACACAATTTTGTTATAATATGTTTGTTCTACGGCAATATTGACATTACTACTTTCCTTTTTGAGACTACTGCATATGCCTGACATAGTTTACATAGGATAAAGAAAATATGTTTTTATTAGTATAATTAGGAAGGAAGATTTTCTTCATAAGAGAAAGAAAACACAAAAATATAAGGAGAATTTCAATAAAAATAAAATCATATAATCTTTACATAAGTTCAAAAATTGTCACACACTTATGTTTTTTTTTAATCTTCTAAGAAATATATATTGAAGTAATCAAAAGCCAGGACCAATCAACATTTCATCCCCTACGATATCAAAACACTACTTTACTGTAAGGATCCAGGGCTCCCTGAACCAGCTGACTCTGGGAAAAGAGCAAAATATGTATTCGTTTGAACTGTATTATGTTGTCCCTTTGTATCTTCAAAATGGCTGATTTTTTTTTTTTAGATTCAAAAGGTCTCATGTAATAAAATATGAGCCTGGGACATTTGGTCATGTTGAAAGCAAAGAAATTATCGCAGATGAACAAGAGGCCATCTATGTAAGAGACCACATGAAAAGTGGATTTCTACTGCCCTTGATGAGAAAATTTGAGCAACCAAGAGAATGACAACTGCGTTGTAGTAAATTATACCATAAAAATTATTTTTAAAATATACACACGCATATACATACACATAAATGTCCAAATGCTCATTCATTCATAATAATAATACATTTTTGAAAGCAATAACCTTATTGACCAAATTTGGAGTTTGCTAGGACACCCAATGATTGTTCTAAATATTGCTAAGTAAAAGAAAATGACAACATTCATCCTGCCTTTCCAATGGGGACTGCATTTTAGCAAAGAAAACACTTGATGAAGCTGTTTGTTGTAAAAAAAAATTATTTAAAAATATACAAATAAATTTTTGAATTTAGAAATTACCATTTTGCTACTTCCAATGAAGTGATTGTGCTAAGCAAAAAGTATTTATTGTCTTTTGTTCGCTTCTTTATCATGGGTGAAATCCACTGGGAAAGACAGACACATATGTCATTAATGAATGGATCAGATTGATAACGTCTGAACCAAGATATTACCTTGACTGCTTTTCAAAGTGGAACGAGATTGTACTTCTTTGATACGGTGCAATAGGAAATGCCTCACACCCTAATTCAATTATTCATATATACATACATACAAAGTGAATTTAATCAAGCATTTAATCAAGTTTCATCTATCTGTATATAAAGCCTAAATGTAATCAAGCATCCAGACTTAATTGCCTAATTAATACAAAATAAGATAAAGGAACATGTTAATTAGCAGGAGATACAATGAATCAAATCCAGACTTTGAGAAATTCTACCACTTCTTCAAGAAAGAAAAAGCATGGGGGAAATGTAGGAGGTTGGTGGGGAGCCTGTTACAGACTAAGGGGGGCGGAAGTTCCACATCAAGAAAGTACAGTGTGACACTCTTGTCTAATCCTTATTTGAATAAGCCAATGGAAGAAACATGTTGAAAAAATTGGGGACAATTGATGACATGTTGAGGAAGAAATGACATAATCATAAATAGCTTACAAATGGAAAATATTTGTTTAGAATATACACTAATATGTTCACAAATGTCTGCAGTTTTCTTTTGAAAGTTTCTAGCAAACAACAACACAAAACCAACAAATATGTCAAGGAAAGAATAGAAGAAGCACAAAGGGCTGAAGACTGACAAATGTTGCGGCTGGAAGAAATTCCCTTTTGGGATGTGTTTGAACATCAAGTACAAAGCTCGAAAAAATATTCAAAGGTGTCTGGAAATGTGAGACTAAGGAGATGATGACAGTGGAGAGTTTTACAGGATCAGTAAGAGCTTCATTGTTCATCTGAAGGAGAATTCCAAGCAATCAGAATAGCTTGTGAAAGGCATGGGCTTCTGGAATCACATGGCAAGTCTGCTCACCAACAGCATTTCAGTGTTACTGAGGCATCAGCCACAAGGCATAGTGTGGCAGGGGAAGGAACAGCTTATTTTAATGGACAGAGAGACAGAGTTATAAAATGGGGTGGGGGGGAACAGACAGATTTTGAAGCCAGAAATCCAGCCTAGCACATGTTAGATTCATCTCCAAGAAAAGTCACTTAATCTGTGTGAGTCTTTAGTGTTTCATTTGGAAAATGTAGAGCCTGTCTACCTCTCAGCAGAAGCAGGATGATCAAAGGAAAGCACAGATGAGCAAATCGGTTGCAGACTCTCTCATCACTACCATTGTTGATTATGTGCAGTATACACACATAAAACTGTGGGCCTAGGAAAACGATTTCTGCCCTTAGAAAATATCTAACTCCACCTCAATTCAGTATTTGCTGTTTTGTTGATATTGTTGCTGAATCAAGTAAAATCATTTCTGAATGCACTTTGATGAATTATAATCATGAGATTGTGATGACCAAATAGTATTTGTTTCTGTCACCAAATACCTAACACGAAGTTATGTTATATAGGTAAGCATACTCTGGGATTAGGTTAAAAAAATTAATTTACTGGAAATTGAATTTAGCCATTGTGTGATGAAAAGCATCCATTCAATATCTGATAAATTCACTTAAAAATCTCTTGTAATTGATTTATGAAATTGTTAATTGGATTTTTTGCACAATGCTGAGAGTTATAGGAGATACATAGAAAGCAATTGAGAGACTCATAAGGAAAACATTAACTATTTTATTTTTTATTTTTATTACTTTTTGTGCTACACTGACCCGTCATCTTTCTTTAATGCATACACTTGCGTGTGTTGGTGTGTGTGAGTGGGGTGTCAACAAAGAAAGGCTCCTTGGTTTTGGTCACAGCTCAGGGACATCTGGTGGGTTCTGATACTCAGCTGTGATGCTGTCAACATGCAGATCTTTTTAGTTTCCAGGCAGTCTGTGGCTCATAGACAGCCCCATTAACTCAGCCTTTTCTATTCTTTTCACGTGTCATATAATCATGATAATGAACCAGGAAGTGGCTATTTGAGAAATGCACAATAGACAGAACCAATTTATCATGTTTTGTTAAATGAAAGAGTAACAATAAAAACAAAATTGCCCGTGACAGTGCGAAGGCTTCTGAAGGATTTATGATGAGTGGATGGCAGCACAACAGCCTTACCAGCCACGGCCTCTGCCCAGAGCAGCAGATGACTCTTCAAAATGTATGGCACGCATCAGTAACTTTTAACAACCCTGGACAAGGCATGCACACTTATTTACATACGTGCAAACACCCTTCATTGAACTCTGTGACACTAAGAATTTTTGTAAATAGATGTCAGAGCCTTTGAAACTAAATGAGGAAGGAGCATTGGTCTTTTGTGGGAAGGGAGCTCCCTCGTTCCTGATTAGAGAGAAGATTGGCATAAATATCAGAGGAACAACATTTACAGATTTAGGAAACTGCCGAGTTGGAAAGAAACTTCAAGACTTTGCCATGTATAGTAGATGTGCTTATTAGACATTACTGAGATATTTCAGTCCATCTTAATGGTTATGATAACTAGAAAGTTATTTCCTATATTAAACTTTTACTCATTGATATTAGTCGTGCCTTCTGGGGTCAACAGATAAATGGTATACCCTTCTCAAATATTTGAAGACATAAAAGTAATTTTTAAAAAACTATTTTAGCAAATCTTTCTGCCACTTTTCTCCTCCAAATAATTTTTTTCTTATTATTTTATCATTCTGACCAGGTTCATCTTGACTTAGTTTAGTTTGTTCAAGATTCTATATAATTTATTTGATAAGAATGGGCTATAAACCCCCAGGAAGCCAAAATAAAATGAAAAACAGTTATACATTGGTCATTTTCCTTGAGGACATATGTATGTCTGTAGCCCCTTCTTCCTCAATATCCAAGGCAGAGCTCCACATATAACTTAAAGAATGAATTCTGGGAGACAAGCACAGAGGTGAATATAAATTAATATAATCTACATAAACAGTACATCACATTCATGCCCAAATCATGGGGCTTGTACTTACTAAATTATGCAGATTGATTTGGGAAATAAATAGGAGGTACTGTTTGTGATGTTTATTAATATTATGTACTTGATTTGGGAAATCAAGCAGCATAATTAGAAAACTGATACATATATACATACATACATAACTAAAACAATGTGGGTGAGATCTACGTTTGTAAACGTCTCAGTGTTAAAGTATTTTATAGGAGAGCTTTTGTCCTCGTACATATTGGCAAATCTCAGAGACAAACAAGACCTAAGTGAAAGGAGAGTGAGGTAAAATTTATTTTGTTCCTCAGGCCACTGTCTTTTCCCTGTAACATCCCCACTACTTAATCTATCATCCCTGCATTGAATCATCCATTTATTCCGCTTGTTTATCATCTGTCTGTCTTCATTAGACTAGAACCCACCTGATAACATGGTATCATTTTTTTAACTACTCTATCCTCAGTTTTTAAACAAGTGTCTAACTCGTAGTTGGTATTTTGTAAATATTGGTTGGTGGAGTGGTAAAATAAACAGGAAACCGTTTATAGCTGAAAACGTTTATAGCTGTTCAATTTAAACAATGCATGTGATGTTCAAATATCTCTGAGAAACACTGAGTTTAAAGGAAATACCATGTTATATCCCAAAAGAACAATGTAGCATGCCAAACTTCCAAAGTTCTTTCTCTTCTTTATGTTAAAATAATTATAAAACCCTTTCAAATTCAAACATACAGGAAAGTAAAGGAAATAATGCAATAGGAATCCATATATGCACAGCTGATTAATTAAACTGCTGTAACATTTTTGCATTATATGTTTTTGGTTATTAACTATTTAATGAAACTCATTTAATCAGTACACAGAAGCCACCAGCTTCTAATGTTGCCTCCATCTACCACCCTCAGTGCTAATCACTTTCCTGAAATTTGAGTGTGGATTTCCCATTTGTCTTACCATTCAGTAAACTAGTATTCATTGAATACGAACTATGAGATAGACACTGTATAAGAACTAAGGATGAAGCAATTTAAAAAAAGGTGTTTGGTTGGTGCAAAAGTAATTGCAGGTTTTGCCATTAGAAGTAATTCAGTTTTTTTACCCTCACTTTTAATGGCAAAAACTGCAACTACTTTTGCATCAATATACATAGGTTACAGTTTAGTAGGGGCAGACCGTTGATTAATAAGATGAATAAATGAACACATGAATCATAAAGCACTGACGATATTTAGGATAATAATAAAGCAAAAGAGAATGGCCTGAGAAAGCTTCACTGAAAGCGGAACATGGTCATCAGATTCTGAAGGAAGTGCTGCAGTGGCAATCATCTGGCCATCTGGGGAAGAGGGTTCTAAACAGAAGGCGACCCATGCAAAGACTCAAAGAGTGACCTTGCCTGGTGTGTTCAAAACCAGCATGATAACCAGTGAGCCCAGAGTGGAGACAGTCACGGGGAAGAGAAGTCAGAAGCAGAACTGGGAGTCTGATGGTGTAGCCTGAGACACTGCAGCACTTCCATGAGATGAAGGGATTGGGGCAGAATTGTCCCCTGATCTGATGTTCAGGGTGACATGATTACACTGGAAATTTCACCTTCTCTCTTGGGCCTCAAGAGTATGCTTTGTGGAATATTCACGTTGTTGAAGATAACTGTAATTTTGCTTTTCATTGTTGTTTTATGTAATATCATTTGTATAAACATACTGCAATATATGTATCTATTCTAGAAGGAATAGGAATTTGAGTAGTTTCTAGCTTCAGACTATTTCAGAAAATGCACCTATGAACATTCTAGGATATATCCTGGTACTCATGAGCATTAACTTCTCAGGGGCAGATACCTAGGAGTGGAATTGCTGATTATAAGTTCACACAAACACAAGTTTTACTGGATATTGCCAGAAGGCTATCCCATGTGTTTGCACTGGTTTTTAATTTTGCCAGCAGCATACAACAGTTCCCATTGCTCTACACCACATAAATGTTCAGTCAGACTTAAATGCATTCCTAGTTATGGTGTCTTGATGTAGATATCTTATTTTGTAAATTTTATTTTCCATTTTTAATCCATATCTCTATGTGTATTTTTTCATTGCTCTGTTATAGTTTTTCATCATAGATTGGGTATTAATTATTTGTTAGTTATCATTTGCAAGTTTTTCTTCCCATTCTGTGGCTTGACTTTTCATTTTTCTTATGGTGTCTAATTTTTTTAATTTTAGTAAAGCAAATTTTATAATCTTTTACTTTATGCTTAATAATTTTGTATCCTTTTCAAAAACTCCCTCAACTGATGTTATGATAATATTTTATATTTTATTTTAAAAGCTTTTTGCTCTTTATGTCCTCATCTTTAACTTTAACTTAAGGAAAATTAATATACACATAGCATAAAATAAGTGTTTAATTTTATTACTTTTAATAATCCAGACACCCAATTAAATAGAATACTTGTAGCTTTATTTCAGTCAATTTGCATATTTACATATAATGGAGAAAATCTTAGAAACCTCTAACTTAACAAAACTAGCCCACAGTGAAATCTAAATAATCTTAAATTCAATAAAATCACAAACTCTGTAGCAAATTAGTCTCACAGTCAAAATGCAAAGCTGAAAGGCTTCACCAACAATTTTTGCCAATTATTCAATAACAAATTAAAAATTTTTTAAACATTCCAGAAGATAGAAGATGAGCAAATACTCCTCAACTCATTAATAAGATTATCATAACCATGTTAATCAAAGAAAGTAACAAGAGCACGTACTGTGAGAAAGAAACACCACAGGCTAATCTTGCCTTTGTCACCATGGGTAGAAAATTTAAACAAAATACAGACAATCAAATTGGACAATATTTATTAGGGCTCAGTTATGAGCTGATCATAATCCCAAAAGACACAATCTCAGATGTCAAAATCTTGAGGATTGAAATTCTGAAAGACTAAAATCCTGAAAATATAATTATGGAAAAAAATAATATAAATTAAAAAAAATTAAAGATACTCATTTACATCTTTAGAAAGAGAGATATTTGAGAAAAGTAGAAAAGCATGACAGACCACTTTGTAGATTTACAATAAAACAGGCAATAATGATGTACATATTTTTCAAGCATAAATAATCAGCTATGTTAATGACAGTTATACAGCCATCATAGTTATGAGACAAACCATAGTCATAAAGAAACAGGTCAAGGCCGGGCACAGTGGCTCACGCCTGTAATCCCAGCACTTTGGGAGTCCGAGGCCGGTGGATCACTAGGTCAAGAGATCAAGACCATCCTGGTCAACATGGTGAAACCCCATCTCTATTAAAAATATAAAAAATTAGCTGGGCATGGTGGCGCGTGCCTGTAATCCCAGCTACTCAGGAGGCTGAGGCAGGAGAATTGCCTGAACCCAGGAGGCGGAGGTTGCCGTGAGCTGAGATCGCGCCATTGCACTCCAGTCTGGGTAACAAGAGCGAAACTCCATCTCAAAAAAAACAAAAAAAAAAAAAAAAAAAAAAAAAAAGAAAGAAACGGGTCAAAAATTGAAACACAGAAATGCGGTTTGTTATGTCTTGTGATGTGGTGCACCCAGCTTCATAATTCAGTATTCGAAATACAATGAAGGACAACTTAGAACTTTTCACAAAGTTGATAAAAAACCATGATGGGTCCCCACCACATATGGAATCACCTAAAAAGCTGAGGTCTAGAGAAATTTTATCTTTGCAAATGCAGATGCATTAAAAAAAGGCATCTCTATTTATTGAGGAACGTCAGTGTTTTCACACACGTGCACAGTGCTTACACACAAAGCCAACTGTGACTATATGCCTTGATGGAGTCACATTTGTAAAAAATGCATAAAATAAATCAGAACTCTCTAAAAGTGTTTACACAATTTATACTTGCAGTGTTGGAAATGATGCAAAGATGAAAAACATAGTATAGTAAACTGTAAAATAAATGTATTACAGGTATAGGTATTAGTACATCCTCTTTTCAGAGCATACGTTCACATTCATTTTCTTTTTTTCTTTCTTTTTTTATTTATTTATTTATTTATTTTATTTTTTTATTTTTTTTTGAGACGAAGTTTCGCTATTGTTACCCAGACTGGAGTGCAATGGCACAATCTCGTCTCACCGCAACCTTGGCCTTCTGGGTTCAAGCAATTCTCCTGCCTCAGCCTCTCGAGTAGCTGGGACTACAGGTGTGCACCACCATGCCTGAATTTTTAGTAGAGATGGAGTTTCACCTTGTTGACTAGGATGGTGTTGATCTCTTGACCTCGTGATCCACCCGCCTCGGCCTCCCAAAGTGCTGGGATTATAAGCGTGAGCCAACGCGCCCGGCCACGTTCACATTCATTTTCTATGTGGCGCTGCTCGGTTTCAAATTATTTCTTGATCTGACATACACAGACAAGAGCATTCTGTAATAATTTTTCCCATCTTCGGTGCCACACTTCTATGCTGTTTTGGGTACATTGAAATTTATTCCACATGTGTTCATATACAGGCCACAAATTTGGTGGGAACAATTCTTGGTGGTAGACCAACAACACTCTTGTAGGTCTTCTTATTGCACCATGCATGTAATTATTTTTGAACCAGTCAGTGACTTCACTGGCTTCTTACAGCAAATGTGGCTTTAATTCATTCAAAGGTCCTGAAATGTCATCAGCTGGAATGAATGACAATGCAGACGAAAAGCATATTATAAAACTGAAGTTACCATTATTTTCGTGGCCAATCCACTCATCTGATTTTTCTGCCAAATGCACTGGACTGAATGCTAAAACAACAGAAATAACAAAAACAACAGTAACAAAACCCTTTATCGGTAACATCTTAAAATCTACTTTTCAAAGCCTAATTGTACCTAATTCCAAACCTGGCATGGTTTGGGGATTCAGCTGAAACCTATTTTCTGCTACATAAAAAAATAACAAGGTCATAGTTCTCCCTAACATGAGGCAACTATCCTGTGACAGTGATTTTCAAGATTTTAGACATTAGGAATTTTTGACTTTGGGGACTTAGATATTAGAGATTCTGATCTTTAGGGATTTCAACATTTGGGATTATGGCACTTAAGACTGTGTCTTTCCAGATTATGATCCAAACCCAACCCATTTACATCTCCCTGTTCCTTGCCCCTTATGATCAATATCTCATTTAACTTTTGACAGTTAATAAATGTCAGAAAATAAATTAACAGATTAAAAGTCACAGAATGGAAGAAAAAATATTGCAACACATATAGCCAACCAAAAATGAATTCCAGACTGTATAAAGAACTACTGCATAGTAATAAATAAGACAAGTACAAACGTAGACAAGAATTTAAGTTACTTAATACACTTAACAAAGTCAGCATTCTGCATTCCATTAAATGTATGAAAAGGAGAAAAGCCATATGAGAATATTTCTATACACGCAGAAAAAAGTTTTAATAAAACTTAAAATATATGTGTGTTGTGTTAAAGACACACACTCAAACACATTTTGGTAATGAAAGCATAGGAAGCAACGTCCTCACCCTGATGAAGTGCATCTACAAAAAGTCAAACCTGAGCTTTTCTCTTTCTCTTTCTTGCCTCTTCCTCTCCTTTCCTAGCTTCTCTCCCTGTCCTTTCTTTCCCTTTTATTTCTGGTCAATTCTGGCAAAATGTATCAGATGAGGCAAAGTAGGCTTTTACACTAGCCTGGCATTGGAGGGAGCAGTTGCTCAAGGCAAGGCGTTGACTCCCAACCAGAGTGAGAAGAATGTCCTTACCGGGATGATGGCCTAGTGTGAGGTGTATATGGAGCTGGGTATTCATGCCCCCGTGCAAGGGGATCCACGTGAAGATTTCCTGCAGTGGGGTCTCAGAGCCAGAGGGAGTGAGGGGATGTAAAGCCAGATAAACATCTGGCTCAGAGTGTAGAAGCCCCGGGAGAGTGAGCATGATATTTACCTGCTAGGGCAGCTGGGTATTGAGGGCTCCTACATAGGGGTGTGCCTATGGGTGAGAGGACGTTCATTGCATAAAGGGAAATTGATCAGGTAAAGAAATGGGAGTTGGTTTTCTCACCACTGGAGAAGAAAATTGCAAATATGAAAAGAAGAAAAACAAGAATGAATGTGTAGTGTTGAATTGAGATTGGAGTGTGGACTCATGGGTACAGAGAGGGAGTGAGAGATGAAAATTCACATATGTGTGTTGACCTTAACTTTTGAATTCCTAAATTGTGCAAATGGATTCAGAATATGACTCACTAGTCTCTTCTCTGCAGAGCAATGGGATCCCTTTCATGATGTTAATTCTGGGCACCATATGTGTGTTTCAATTGCACTGGGAAGAGAAAACTGTTCATAGAGAGAATGAGATGGCAGATTGCAGTTTTACTTGGTTTTGATTTTTTTCTTCCATGGACCTGGAGGTAGAAGGAAGGCTAAAGCTGCTTCTATATAATAAAACATAATTTGTACTTTATCATAACGTCACTGAATCATGGGTCAGCAACCTCTACAAATTCTGAACCTATTTTTGCAACCATGAATAAAAATGTATTATTTAAATTGGTTCCAAGATGCAGTTCAAAATGTAGCCCTCACTCTAGGAACATAAAAGGTATTTGCAATCCGCCTTTCCTTTCTTTTATTTCTATACCCAATAGAAACTCTGGAGGTATTGCAAATGAACAACCCTACCTGGGTGAGAAGCTATCAATTCTCAGAACTTTTTCGAACGATGAAGTCTAGCCTGGTCCGTTGCATGTAGCACTTCTCACCTTTGCTGTGAAAGTCTCTCTGACACTTTGGTGTGTACAATGGAAGGTGATGAAAACTAGCAAAGTCCTCTCTTTCAGCTGCTGGTCAAAATGCCAAAATGTCAAAACACTGCTATTGGTCACTTCCCAACCCTCTGGAGACGCACTCACAGAAACACCTCCTTAAAGGAGAATCCTTTACATCTGTTTTGCTTGATTTCTCTGCTAATCCTTCTTCCACTGACTAAAAAGCTCTAATAACAAGGCTCCTTTGAAAAATCTACACTTAAATCTCTTAATTACACTTTGGCTTTTGCCAGTGTCTTGCTTGCATTCTATGTTCAGATGCAATTTTAACAAGATTCATCTCTTTCAATATGCAGAGCCAGCTTTGTCCTTCAAAGTGATTTTTTTTTTTTTTTTTGGTTCTCATCGGGCAGCTATTGGCATTGGCAGACATCAGGAACACATTTCCCGGAGCCACTACCCAGTAACATTTTAAATTTGCAATTAATTGTGTAGGCAGTTGGACACTAAAGTAATTGTGGACTAAGCAAGCCAATTGTACTCTCAAAAATTAAGGAAAATTATGGCCACATTTAGTAAATTATGGTATAATTCTCCCTATGTGCAATTGGATTCCCCAAATTAAAGGTGGGTATAAAACTGAAGTGGCAAAAATGAAATGGTGAGTTTTCATTTTCATTTTGGATAATGCAGTGTTTTAATGAAGTTATCTTTTTTTAAAAAACTTTATAATCTATATTTCTAGTTTTTCATAAATTGCCAGTGGAAGAAAATGTACCCTTCTGCAATTTTCATATTGTTTTTGTTTTTTAGGAAAAAATCAAGACACTGATGCTAGTTTACATTAGTCACAGTCCTTTCTATGTTGTCTGCTGGTAAATGTATTTTAGTGCTAAACATCTGCATGGAATATTTTGTGACTAAAAGGACATTGGCTCTACCATGTAATTAAATCTTGTTTATTCAAAACCAATTAGTCTCTTTGACCTCAACTCCTGAGAAAACACCTGAGAAACTGAACATAGATTTTGTTAAAATGGGGTAAAAGTTTGTTTTATATTCAAAATTCATATTCCAAATCCCATGTAACTTATACTTCATAATTTGCATTTTCCACATGTAAATCTACTCAGCACCTCTTTTGACTGTCTAGTTTTCCACCCACAGAAGTAAGTTCCACAGGTGGTGACAAGGGCACCTGGAAACAGAAAGACTGAGAACAAAAAGCAAATATAGCTGACTATCTGACAATGAAAAGCAAAAGACAAAAATAATAAAATCAAAACCAACACTGAAAATTTGCAAGCTTGGAAAGTGGTCAAAAAATTATTTTGTACAGCAACCGACTCAGGAGACAAAGTTCTATTTCAATAAAAAATGTTTATAGCTTGTAGTTAGTGGTTTACAAACAGCACTCACATATATTAGTTGATTTGGTCCTGTGTGTCATACGCAGGGCAGATAAGCAGCATTCCCTTTCAATAATAAATTTTGTGGTGTAGGGCCTAATAGATGATTTTTAGAATAAAATTTTGGATCTTCCTCTAGCTTGATGTGTAATCTTAGCCAGATATGTTGAAGCTATGCAAATGTTGATGATAATAGTTACCTAACACAGCCATTGAAAAAACTAAGTCAAATAATGCACACAAAATATTCAGAAACACTCAGAAAATAGGAGCCATTGCTATTATTGAATGCCACAAATGGAGGCTCAGAAATTGACATGCTCGACGTCACATAATAACTAAGAGATAAAGCCACTTTGTTTTGTTTTGGCGGTTCTGCCATTCGTCTGCAAGCTGATTTGCAGTCTTTAGGATTCAAAAGGAAATCACATCCAGGTAATGTCTTAAACAAGTAATTCACCACATAACAGAATTACAATCAAAAGCCATATGATAATCTCAATAGATGCAGAGAACTCATTTGATAAAGCTCAGCATCTTCTCATGGTAAATCCCTCATCAAACTCGGCATCAAAGAAAATATCTAAAATAATAAAAGCTGTATATGGCAAACTCACGACTCACGTCATACTGAAGTTGAAGGCATCCTCTCTAAGAACTGAAACAAGACCAGGATGCCAGTCTGTCTCACTACTCCTATTTAACTAGTACTAGAAGTCCAAGCCAGAGTAATCAGGCAAGATAAATAAGAGACATAAAAGTTGGAAAACAGGAAGTCACACTATTCCTGCTCATTAATGATATGGTCTGATACTTAGAAAACCTTAAAGACTCCTTTCAAAGACTTCTAGATTTCATAAATACTTCAGTAAACTTTTGGGATGAAAAAAATTAACGTGTGAAAATCAATAGTATTTCTATACACTAATAATGATCAAGCTGAGAACCAAATTAAGAATGCAATCACATTTACAGTAGCTACAAAAAACCTAAAATACCAAGGTATACGTTTAACTAAGGAAGTAAAATAGTTCTATAAGAATAACTACAAAACACTGATGAAAGAACTCACAGAAGACACAAATAAATAGAAAAACATCCCAGGCTCATGGATTAGAAGACTCAATATGATTAAACTGACCATATTGTCCAAAGCAATCTACAGTTTCAACACAATTCCTATCAAATTACCAAATCATTGTCCACAGAATTAGTAAAAACAATTCAAAATTTCATATGGAACCAGAATAGCCAAACAAATTCTCATCAAAAAGAAAAAGTTGGAGCCATCGCATTACCTGATTTCAAGTTATATTACAAGGCCATACCAAATGAAATAGCGTACTATTTGTATAAAAACACACACATAGAACAATGGGATAAAATAAAGAGCCCAGAAGAAAAGCCACAGGCCCATGACCAATTGATCTGAAACAAAGTCCACAAACATATGCACTGAATAAAGGACACTCTACTTAATAAATGTACTGGGAAAATGAGATCATTATATGCAGAAGAATAAAACTTGACTCCTATTTCTCACCAAATATAAAAATTAACTCAAAATGAATTAAAGATTTCAGTGTAAGACTTGAAACTATAACAATACTAGAAAACAAGCTAGGAAAAAAAAACCCATCTGGACATTGGCATAGGCAAGAAATTTACAAAAAGTTCTCAAAAACAAATACAACAAAAACAAAAATAGACAAACCGGACTTAATTAAACTAAAAAGCAGAGCAAAGTAAACAATCAACCTAGTAAACAGCTAGCATATAGATGGAAAAAAGCACTTGAAAAGAATGCATCTGAAAAAGGGATAAAATGTAGAATCACAGGGGAACTCAAACAACTCAACAACAACAAATAATCTCATTAAAAAGTGTGCAAAAGATGTAAACGTATTGTTCAAAAAGACATACAAGTGGTCAAAACTGTGAAAATATGTTCCACATCACTAATCATCAAATAAATGCAAAGTAAAACCGCAATGAGATACCGTCTTACATCAGAATGTCTGTTATTAAACATTGAAAAACAACAGACGTTGGTGAGGATGCAGAGAAAAGGGAATCCTTGTATATTGTCAATGGAAATATAAATTAGTACACTTTTATAAAAAGCTGTATGAAAATTTCTCAAAGAGCTAAAAAGAGAACTACTATACCGTGCAACAATCCCGCTACTAGCCATATATCCAACGGGAAATAAGTTATTATGTCAAAAAGGTACCTCCACTCATATGTTTGTCGCCCCCTATTGACAACAGCAAGATAAGGAATTAACCTAAGTGTCCATCAATGCAGAACTGGATGAATAAAATATGGTAAAGATATATATATATATATATTTCATGCATGTGTGTGGGCGTTGCATATATACCATAATACTATATATAGTATTATAATGCTATAGATACTACATAATACTGCATATAGTATTAACCAATAGTATATGTAGTATTATACCATTATATATACATATAATATATATATATAATTATAGCATACTACAGACATACACACACACACATACACACTACCTATATGTGCTACTATATATACAGCATTTATGATATACTACATATATGTAGTATATATAGCACATATATACTATATTATACATATATAATATACACATATATATTGTAGTATATATGTATATAGTATATACATATACTGTGTATATATACTGCATATATATATACTGTGTATATATACAGTACATATACATAAATACATATATGTAGTATGTATATATACTGTATATATGTACTGTATATATACACAGTATATGTACATATACATGAGACACATTGAAGAGTTAGTATATACAGTGTATGTAGGTACTACACATATACTATATAGTTTTATATATGTTAATATATACGTATGTACATAGTATATATGCTACTCGGCCATTAGAAAGAATGATATCATGTATTTTCCAGCATCATGGATGAGCCTGGAGACCATTATGCCAAGTGAAATAACTCAGAATGACAAATACTGCATAGTCTCACTTATAAATGGAGCTAAACAGCAGATGCACATGGACGTTCGGGAGCGAGAGAACAGTCCTTGGAGAGTACAAAAGGTGGGAGGGTGGGAAGGGGGCGAGGTTTGAAGAATGATGTAGCGGGTAAAATATTTACTACTTGTGTGATAGGTAAGCTAACAGCCCAGACTTTGCCTCTACACAATTTATGCATGTCAGACATCTGCACTTGAACCCCCTAAATCTATCAAAATAACAATTATTAAAAGAAACTAAGCTTCAGATTTTGTTTTTCTTATTATCATGGTGTCAAAAGATTGGTTCCATCTGGAAAAAGTGGTTGCCTACGGTGACATAAATAGTTAACACCAGAGGGTGGAAGACCAAATGCTACCTTGGAGGAGCCCTGAGGGTTCATTGAACTCTAAAGGACAACGGAAGAGAGGTATGAAAAATAGCAGGTTACAAAAGTCAGCCCTTTCTGCTTATTTTCTCCTTTTCTTCTTTCCTTCCTCTCTTTTTTTCCTCCACTCCCCTGTTTCTCTTCCCCTTTTTCTTTCTATTCTAACAAAGAAAAATTAGTGTAGGATTTATTATAGGCCAAGATTTTCACTAGATATTTACACTGTGTTAACTACAATGATCCTTAACCTAAAGGAGTTTATACTTGGCTGGGTAAAAAAAGACCTAGACCCCTGTTCTTATAAAGGGTGAGGAAAACACTGTGACAGAAGTAACTTGGTGCTACAGATGGTTGGAGGAGACGTGCTTGACCTTCATTTGAGAGCTCAGGAAGGATTTTAGGGGAAGAGCGATGGGTGCTGAGTTCAATGAGTTCTAAAGCAATATATGGCAACTGGGGTTAGAAGGGATAAAGCAGTGCAGAGGAAACTGAGAAATCCATTCCTTTTTTATATTTTTGAGTAGTTGAATAGGGCCAGAGAGAGCAGTGGTGAAAGAGGCCCCCTGAGGACTTAGCAGGTAACAGATGACAACTGGGTGAGTGTGCACACTGATGGCTGTACTGTCAAGTTGGCTAGCTGGAAGCTCAAGTCCCCGGAATCCTCTTCTTTCTGTACTTCTGGCTTACAGCTGTCCTTTTGGGCAACTCAGTTGTGCTAGGTTGGGAGATTGAAGTGAAGTACCTGCATCGCTCTCTGAAGGTCAATATTCATGGCAGACGGAGAGAGGCAGTGAGATCGAAGGCTTTTTGTTTTTCTTTTCTGCTCTGCATGTTCTATTCTTTTTGACTACTGACTCTGTAGCAATCCCGGCTGACCACCAGAAGCTTTGCTGAAAACCCACAGAGTCAGGCAGTAGTTACTGACACCCAACAAATTCCCATAGACGTCCAGGTCTCTATGGGAATCCCTTCAGGCTCCCGCTCCAGCATCTGGGCAGGTCCAGTTCCCAGTTTTCCCCAAGCTCCAACTCATTCATATTGTCCTAAGCTAGTAAGTGACTACTTTTTTTTTTCCAACATTTTTCTTATTAGAACTTTACTTTTTCCATTTTAGCACAATTTTTATGATCCAATTTGTTAATCCACAATATTTTATAATTCTATTCTGTTTTCAGCAATATAGTCGGTGATACTAAGAGTAGCTCTAGAACAACATAACTTTAAGGATGAGAAAGTGAAGTGGATTATTTGCATACTCTGACGAGGTTAAAGATCATCAGTGACCAGACCATTTGTAGTGATGCAGGGGGCACTGAGGGCCCTTCCCAAGCAGTGAAAAAGCTCTTGCTTAAATTTTCACCTGTGAGCACCTATTAACGTGTACCTTTGAAAACCAAGACCATCATAGCAAATTTTACTGAAAATAAGTAGAACGGATTTAATCGGTTGCTCGCAAACATCCTAGAGATCTTGGAGGAAAAAAAATATATATATAAATGCAAGGATTTAAAAATCTCAATTCTAGGTCCAAAATGTACCAGAAAGCTATTATTGCCTAAAATCAATCTGATCTCCTCAGCTACAGGACTGAGATTTCTGAAAGCTGGACCTGAAGTCTAATCTAGCAGGTGGTTAGATTACTGTGAAAATGGAATGATCTGTGCAGCTAAGGATGGGGGCAGGTGGGAAGGGTCCTACGAGGCTGAGGGGCTTGAACCCCTACATTCTGCTGAGCCTGTTCTGCTCATAGAAACAGACTTTTCTCCGGTCTGAGGACACCAGCCCTTGCCTGAGAAAGCCGGAATAACATTCTCTGAAGTAGTCACGTGAGGAGAGACTTACGATGACCAAATCTTATTGCTTCTCTTCCAGAAATGGCCAGATTTCCTCAGCTGATGGCTACCTTAGCATCTCTGATTTTCCGCAGTGCCTTGGGCCAAATACAATACCCAACAATTCTGTTCATGAAGTCCACCCCTCAATACTTTTTATTTATATTTTGTAATTACTTGAAAAAATGCTACACCTAAACAAACAAAAAGAAAAAAAAAAACAACTTGTACTACATTCTTAAGCAACCACAAATATTTGCTAATGGCACATCAAAGCTGAAACCTCAATCCAGAAACACAGGACACCACTGGAGGCTGCAGCCTGACCCAGTGCTGAAACTGACTGTCAGCAAGTGAGTCGTTCACGTGGGGCCTGACAAATGTTGAATATCTCCGTATTTTCCTTAAAGTGTCCTGTGACACCCTAGCGAATGGACAGTGGTGCCCTGGGCACCCTGGTGCAGAGTCTAGGAACTGTAGTTTTAAACTTATAACAAGATTCAAGTCCAAGTGTTTCCCAGAGAAACAGGTTAAAACTGTAACCCACGAGAAAATGGAGTATGTACCAAAGGAGTTGCTAGACTTTGCCAGTTTATACTGGCAGAATTGGGAGCTACACCGGCAAGTGAATCCTAAGTGTGTTAGATGATACCCTGCCCAAACTGCTCTTGGCGTAGCCCACTCAGTTCAGGGTGTTTTTCACATTTCAATCGATTACCAGAGGCATTAGTAGAATCCGTAATGTTATTATACGTTTTGTTTTAATGGGACCACATTCGCTTTAATCTGGAAAATGTATTAGAATCAGGGGGCAAGGCGGGTCATGTGGGAATCAGTTTAGTCTCGAAGAAAAATGGTCAAGGGCATACCCAGTCAACACTCAGAAGATATTTATCAGAGCAGTTTGCCACCCATTGGAAATGTGGGACTGTCTTCGTTTTCTGGGGCCACTATCACAAAATACCTTAGACTGTGTAACTCATAAATAACAGAAATTGGCTTGGCATGGGGACTCATGTCTATAATCCCAGCACTTTGGGAGGCCAAGGCAGGCAAATCACTGGAATCCAGGAATTCAAGACCAGCCTGGGCAAAAAGGTGAAATCCTATCTCAAAGAAAAAATACAAAAAATTAGCTCACGTGGTGGCCTGTGCATGTAGCTTCAATTTTTCAGGAGGCTGAGGTGGGATGATCGCTTGAGCCCAGGCTGGAGCCAAGACCACTCCACTGCACTGCAGCCTGGGTGACAGAGCCAGGCCCTGTCTCAATGGAAGGGAAGAAGAAAGAAGGGAGGAAGGGAGGAAGGGAGGAAGGGAGGAAGGGAGGAAGGGAGGAAGGGAGGGAGGGAGAGAGGGAGGAAAAGTATTGCTCACAGTTATTAAAGCTGTTAGTCCAAGACAAGGCACGAGCAGATTTGGTGTCTTGAGATGGCCGTTCCTCATGGGTGGTGCCTGCTGTGTCCTCAGGCAGGAAAGGAATACATAGGCTCCCAAAGCCTCTTCCAAAAAGGCGCTCATCCATTCATGGGGGCAGAGCCCTTATGACCTAATCACCGCCTAAAGGCTCCGCTTGTGAATACCATGACACTAGGAGTTAGATTCCAGCATAGGAATTTTGGGGGGACACCAACATCCAAATCATAGCAGGTGTAAAAGATTAGTCTTAGATCTGTGCTCTCCAGGTTTACATTTGGCTAGAAAAGTCAAGTATTGGACCACTGGACAAGCAATTCAGTTGATGTGGGCTACATTCTTTTTTTTTTTGAGATGGAGTTTCACTCTGTCACCCAGGCTGGTGGGCAGCCTCTACTTCTGGGTTGAAGTGATTCTCCTGCCTCAGCTTCCAGGGTAGTTGGGGTTATAGGCACACACCACCATGCCAGGCTAAATTTTGAATTTTTAGTAGAGACAGGGCTTCACCATGTTGGTCAGGCTGGTCTCAAACTCCTGACCTCATGATCCTTCCATCTTGGCCTCCCAAAATGTTGGGATTACAGGTATGAACCACTGGACCTGGCCATGGGGGATATTTATAAATGGCCAATAAATAGAACAAATTGGTCTAGATTTCAGTTTTAGTAATGTTTAATCTGTGGAATTGACATGTAATCTGGGATCTTAACATGGAAGACTTAAAGAATTGACCTAATAAAGAATTGGCCCGTAAGATGGGGTGCAGAGGACCTGTGCTTGCGTCTTAGGAGAGCCTGGTGTTCCTGCAGCTGGGTGGATACAGAGCCACTTCTAAGATAAGGGCAAGCAGCAGTTTCTAAAAATCATGTCTGTGGAATTCTCCTTTTCCCAAACATGCCAAATGACTGAAACTTATGACTATAGTAGTTTTTCTGTGACTTGAGATCTTACTTAATAGTATGCAGACTCAGAGTTTTTGAGTGGAGTGTATATTGGCTTTTTTCCTATCTAAATGAGTACAGGAATATCCTCTGTGTCCTTACCCATATGCCTTCTTGTCATATTAAAAATACTGGCAGTCATTTGTATGTCTCATCAATCTCCCCCATTAATTCACTCAGAGCTAGTGCTAGACAGCAGATGGGCAAAAATGTGCTCCAAAGAGCCAGCCCCTCCTGGAAGACAGTGGCTGTGAGCGTCCCAAGCCCAAGCGACAATTACCAGGCAGGGCTAGTAGATTACGGCCCGCTTAGAAGACAGGAGGTTTTTAATGTCTCAGTGTTCACAGGTTTATGAAGCACTGAGTGGCTTCTCTCGGACCTCTCTGGTTCCTGGTGTCGTTGGGCTTCTATTTCTTCCTCTAATCATCGTAAGAGTTGTTTTGGGTCTTACCCTCTGTAGTGAAAGGGCAGCTCGGGCATCTGCAGGTTGCATTCACACTCAGGCTTCACATAAGATTGGAATGCATCATCGTAGCACTTACAGAGTAGGCTTTGGATCTAAATAAAGGAAGAGGGAATGGGGTCAGGCTCTCCTAGTCAATTCAGGAACTCAGATAAAGGGGGGATAACTGCAGCGTTCTCACAGGAGGTTGATTAGCATCACCTCAGACCTTACAGACTAAACTGCTGAATAAAAAGATAAGGTTCCACTTTGGGGAGAGCTGCTGGGGAGTGTCTCGTGGGGAAGACGAGAGTGGGTGGCCTGGAAGGAGCTTCATTCTCTTCACTTCGGATACTCCCGGAGCAGTACTACAGTACTTTGTCACCTTTCCATCTCCCAATCCAGAAAAGCACCTCAATTATTTTTCTAGAGGTCAATAAAAATCAAAGAGAACGCTTGAATAAACCCGTTTACCTGAGAGGAATCACTCAGACTAGTTACTGTGGTGAGAAGTCAATCAGTTGTTCAGTCAAGTTTCTTGTGTTCCTCCTTCTGCAAGCATTTACAGACACCCTGGTTGCCAGGCATCGGCTCAGAATTAGTCACTGAAGGCCCAAGGGAAGCCACTCATTGCTTCACTCATCGCTGTGAGTAAATTAATGGTGGGGATTGATGAGACATACAAATGTGCCTTCATCCCTCCAGTGAGCAGCTTCCTATTCTGGCAGACCCACTTTTTATTTAAGGAAAGAAGGAGAGGCTGAACCTTGCATGTATTCTACAATGAATCAAGAATTATTCACTAGCCAAGGGTTTGCTGTTTGAACTGCAGGAATCTGAGAGCACACACAGTAGGAACTTAGTTCCGCATCTGTGTGACTTCGGTAAGTTCACAAAATATTCTCATCTTCTGGCCGGGTGCAGTGGCTCACGCCTGTAATCCCAGCACTTTGGGAGGCAGAGGCAGGTGGATCACGAGGTGAACAGATCGAGACCAACCTGGTCAACATGGTGAAACCCCATCTCTACTAAAAATACAAAAACTTAGCTGGGCATGGTGGCGCGTGCCTGTAATCCCAGCTACTCGGGAGGCTGAAGCAGGAGAATTGCCTGATCCCAGGAGGCGGAGGTTGCGGTGAGCCGAGATCGCGCCATTGAACTCCAGCCTGGGTAACAAGAGCAAAACTCCGTCTCAAAAAAAAAAAAAAAAATTCTCATCTTCTAATTCTTTAGCTGTGTAGTGAGGATAAAATAACACTTCTGCATAGATTTGTGTTGTAAAGTGAATGAGATGATGCAAATAAAGTGCTTAGCATGGTGGCCAGGGCATGCAGGTGCTTAGTGAACTCTAGTGTTGCTCTGACACACACAGATGCAAAGGGCATTAAAACACACGGTGGCCAGCGCATGCAGGTGCTTAGTGAACTCTAGTGTTGCTCTGACACACACAGATGCAAAGGGCATTAAAACACACGGTGGCCAGCGCATGCAGGCTGCTTAGTGAACGCTAGTGTTGCTCTAGTACACACAGATGCAAAGGGCATTAAAGAACACGGTGGCCAGCGCATGCAGGTGCTTAGTGAACTCTAGTGTTGCTCTGACACACACAGATGCAAAGGGCATTAAAACACACGGTGGCCAGCGCATGCAGGCTGCTTAGTGAACGCTAGTGTTGCTCTGGTACACACAGATGCAAAGGGCATTAAAGAACACGGTGGCCAGCGCATGCAGGTGCTTAGTGAACGCTAGTGTTGCTCTGATACACACAGATGCAAAGGGCATTAAAACACATGGTGGCCAGGGCATGCAGGTGCTTAGTGAACTCTAGTGTTGCTCTGATACACACAGATGCAAAGGGCATTAAAGAACACGGTGGCCAGCGCATGCAGGTGCTTAGTGAACGCTAGTGTTGCTCTGACACACAAAGATGCAAAGGGCATTAAAACAACATGGTCCTCACTTCACCTTGAAATGCACCCCACCTCTTTCATTGTTCCATGAGGGCTTTCATGAGCAGATGGTTCTAGCCCTTGGAGTCCAGAGACTGATAGTGAATACTCAAAGAGTCTTACTGAATGAGAAAATGGTAAGAATTAACGATATGGTTTGGCTGTGTGTCCCCACCCAATTCTCATCTCGAATTGTAATCTGCAAGTGTGGAGGGAGAGAGGTGAGTGGATCATCTGGGCAGTTTTCCCATACTTTTAACGTGATTAAGTGAGTGAGTTCTCACAGTACCTGATGGTTTTATAAGGGGTTCTTTTTTGTTTTGTTTTGCATTGTAGACATTTATCAAAATTGGAAAACATTGTTTAATTAATCTTCTTGTGCCATGAGACTCCATCAGACTGTCTACAAAGACCACTAGGAGGCTAAGAATCACTTGAACCCAGGAGTTTGAGACTGCTCTGAGCCTCAAAGGGCACTGCACTCCAGCTTGAGTGACAGAGTGAAACCCTTTTAGGGGTAATTCAACGGGGGATTCTTCCCCCTTTGCTCTCACTATCTTCTGCCACCATGTGCCTACTTTACCTTCTGCCATGAGTGTAAGTTTCCTGAAGCCTCCCTAGCCATATGGAACTGTGAATCAATTAAACTTCTCTCTTTTATAAATTACCCAGTCTCGGGTATCTCTTTATAGCACTGTGAAACCCTACTAATACAACTGGCAAACAAGCAAATGAATCCTAAATATTTATATAGCTTATTATTGACTCACAATTCTCAGGGTTTCTTTTTGGCCTCCATGGTCAAGAAGGAAGAAGTATTTGCTCTAAGCAATTGGGCATACTTGCAGGACCAGACATAAAATTAATCAAACATATGGAAAGAACATTGCTGTCTACAAGGTTGGAGTTCTTCCCTTCCCTTCCTCCTTTCATGCTTTCTTTCTTGTTCTTATTATTTTTTTCTTTTCTTTCATTTTTCTTCCTTTTCTGGAATTCTAAAAGACCCATCAGTTGGCATCTAGATTGTTCTCTTACCAACTTGTCATGTTTCCTTGAAGTAACACAGGCCTATCTAAGTACTAGCCAATGAGAAAAGAGAAGGTTTAGACATTGGTTGCCGTTATAATAAAGTCTGCCAGCAATCTAATCAGAAACTATTAGAGTAGAGTTTAAGTCAGTCTTAAGGCTAGCAGGGACTAGGGCACAGGTTAAAACACAGTACACAGCCATTCAGATTCGGCTCTCTCTGCTTTCCTTCTCCCCACTCTTCTCTCGTAATGCATCTGATCATGTGTCACCTAGACCACCTTCTGTAACTCAATACAATCTTCCTTATATGGTATTTGACAGTGATTCTTTTTCCCTAGTTTAAAATTAAATTCCATGTGCTTTGCCTCAGGCTTCTCCAAATTTGTATTAGCACACCCTGCTTCTCAGCCCTGTGGGAAGCCACACTTGGAGTCCAGGTTGGATTTCTGCGGAGGAGATGGGATGAAACAAACAAGCCAGGAGGCAATCACAAGTGTCAGATCCCAGGAGGTTTGGAATAAAATCAGGTCACCAGAATACCTACCAATGTCAGAAGTGTGAACTAAAAGGGAGGTAGAAAACATCACCTATTTTACCATTTGGCTTGGTCTTGTCAGGCAGCAGGAAAGGTAGCCTGCTAAACTCACAACCGTCTCCCCAGAAGACAGGAAGACAGCCTGATCTTCACCTGGCCCTAGCAGTCCAAAGGGGATCCTGGAAAGGCAAAGAAATCCTCATAGGCAATGGAGGGACGGGATTGATAAATGAGTCTCCTGTGCATCTGAATCACAAAATAATACTGAAAATAAAATGCTACAGGATAATGAAAATGATCACTTCTTGCACACTTACTGTGAAGTGGTATACCAACAGCTTCAGAAAATACTACTTTTTAAAGTTTTCCTCTATGAAGTATTGTGTGAAGATTACTAACGCTCCCGATATTTGGTCCTTCTGTATTTTCTGCACATGTGGACTAGCCAACTAGCTTCTCTTAGAGTTTCTTTGTAGCCATTGGAATAGTTCTGTCTGATTAAGAAGAGAAGCTGTGTGTCATTTCTAGTCACAGGCAACCAAGAACAAGTGCAAAATTCTCATGTGATGTGCAATAGCATTTCTTTTTTTTTTTTCTTTGAGATGGAGTCTCAATTGTCTCTCAGGCTGGAGTGCAGTGGCGTGTTCTCAGTTCACTGCACCCTCTGCCTCCTGAGTTCAAGTGATTCTCCTGCCTCAGCCTCCCAAGTAGCTGGAATTCCAGGCCCCCACCACCACACTAGGCTAATTTTTTTGTATTTTTAATATAGGTGGGGTTTCACCATGTTGGCCAGGGTGATCTCGAACTACTGACCTCAAGTGATCTGCCCTCCTTGGCCTCCCAAAATTCTGGGATTAGGTGAGCCACTGCACCTGGCCATGCAGTGACATCTTTTGATGGAGGCAACCTGGATCTCAACTTTACGATGCAGAAGTTAGGTACTCATGGAGTCTTCTGACCCACTTTGGACTTTAGGCAAGTAAGAAGTAAACATGTATTGTGTGAAGTCACCAGGGTTCTGAGGTTTGTTTATTACAGCATCGGAGCCTTACAGTCTTGAGCAATGCAAAAAGAAGCAGACATGGTGCAGAAAGGGTAAAAAATGAGCCTAGGTCACACAGTTAGGAAATCATGGGGCCAGATTTTGAAATCATGTTAGTCTGACCCCATAGCCAAGTGCATAATTAGTATATTCTCCTTTCTTCACTCAGAAGGGGACCAGCTTAGTCTCCAGGAGTCAGACCAGAGCAAGAGCTTCCCAGGGAGCAGGTCTGCAGACAGACAGATGGCTGCCCATGCACTTCTGTGTAAGGCCCACGGGAACATGCTGTTTCAGCGATTGCCTGCCTCCTCTCCCACAGTTCGGTGACTTCTCTCATGGATTTAAGCTCTTGGTGTTCCATGCTTGTCTTCAAAACAATTTTTAAAATATCAGTTTACATCCTTTGCTGAGCTAATAGATTATAATAAACATGAGTAAATTATTACACGTTCATTGTAGCTGAGAAGCAGAAATAATAGCCAAAATATTGGAATATCAGTGAAGCAGACACACAGCCAATCAGAATAGACCGTGCTTTGATAGTATACGTACAGAATAACCTGTTTCATCCGGTAAGTACACACTGGTAGAACGCCAGCCCTCCTTAGAAAAACTTCAAAGTCACTGCTCTGCTATTTATTCAAAAAAAAAAAAAAAACAACGAGTACACTGAATACGTAGATCAAAACAAAAGGTTAATGACCCCAGGATAAACTTGACTTTGAAAAATCAGCTCGGATCTTGTTGATTTTTAATATGAATATCTGATAATCTCTTGTTATTTTCTTTCTTACATTAAAAGTCTATTGCAAGAAAAAACCATTTTGCATAATCGACCATGTTGGTTATTTGAATTCTTATTAATTACAATATTAGCAGTTTTGGACGTATCTGGTAAATATTAAATTGTTGTTACTCATGTCGCCTGCAGAAATTTTGAGGAAATGTCTTAACTTCTTGTGTTAAATACATGGACATTTGAAACTTCAAAACTGTGTGTGTGTGTGTGTGTGTGTGTGTGTGTGTTGCATGTACACATAAAATATTCTATTTTGGAGACAGTTAAAATTTAAGATTGTAATTATGTAACAATTTATCTTTTGCCATTTCAGAATGATCTTTATGTGATCAAATAGAGAGTAACACTTCAACCCATCAACTAAAAAACAGTTTGGCTCTTTCTAAATGGAGAACCTTGCTCTGTGAGGCTGAGTACGAGATCATTGCTGCCTTTCTCAAAGTCACCAGAAGTCTCTCTGGAATATGCTGGTGCCATCCATGCTGTTTGCCCTTTACCATGTACTTTTTTAGACTGGCAATGAGAGCAGGCCTGGCAGGTGGCAGAGATTGGGTGTCATCATCTCTGCGGACTTGGTGCTCACTGGGGAGGGTGAAGGGAGCCCTTGCGTTGGCCTGGCTTGGATCACATTACGTAAACAGAATTTGGCCACCCTCTTCCATAGGAGCATCTGCTCTACCAATGGTCCCTGGTGTGCCCATTTTGTTTTGTCCAAGACAGTGATCATGATGAGTAATGGATGGGGGTGAGCCTGCTAATGCATGATGTAATTGTCAGAGGGATTTAATTATCAGCACATTACATGTGGGGTTATTGTGCAGTGCTGTCTCCAGCTTACTCTCAGGCAATTTAGAATCAGCATGAACCACAGGAGGGAGAGTCCTCCAAAAAGTCACTAGGAATACATTTGCTCCACTCTTACCTAAGAGCTTGGAATGACCATGACTTATTTGACTTACTAATTTTAATAGAAAATCCATAATAGATATCTGTTCTTTATGCATCATCTCATCTCTGCCTAAAAGCCATTCACCTATCATGCAAAGCTTTTTGCAAAAGACTGAGTGTTGAGGACATGCACTCATTGAGCGCTAGCCACTCAGGCACGGATTTTGTAAAAGCAATAATTATCAGATGTACTTTTATTCTTCTGGCAATAGGCCCTGTGAATAATGAAGCATGGCTCTCTGGTTTTAAGATGGGTTAAAGAAAGGCAGAGAGAAGTTGTCAAATTATATCTTTACTTAACAAACTAAAATAATTATTGATCACGGTTATTGCAATCAATAATTATCAGATCATTTATGAAACACAGTAGACAAACTGCTGTAGTTACTATATTTGAAGACAATTTATTTTAAATTGAATGTTATATATTAAACTAGCTATAGTTGATAGCTATATAGGAATTATACATATATTAAAATACTTGTGTTCATAATTATGAAATTTATTATATGGATGAGGGAACAGATCCAGGCATGTTAGGTAACTTCTCAGGGGCAGGCAATAAGAACTTATGTAAAAGAAGTGAAGACAAGGCCAGGAGCGGTGACTCACACCTGCAATCACAGCACTTTGGGAGGCCAAGGTGGGTGGATCAACTCAGCTGAGGTCAGGAGTTTGAGACCAGCCTGGCCAATATGGTGTAACCCTATCTCTTCTAAAAATACAAACAAACAAACAAAAACTTTGTTGGGTGTGGTGGCGGGCACCTGTAATCTCAGCTACTCAGGAGGCTGAGGCAGGAGCATCTCTTGAACCTAGGAGGGGAAGGCTGCAGTGAGCTGACATCATGACACTGAACTCCAGCCTGGGTGACAGAGCAAGACTCCCTCTCAAAAAAATAGAAAAAGAGAGAGAGAGAGAGAGAGAGAGAGAGAGAGAGAGAGAGAGAGAGAAGTGAAGACAAAAGTCAGAGATTTAGATTAAAGATTGTAGGCAAGGAACTGAAATTTATAATTTTTTTTTAATCTAGCTGATTAACAATTAACCAGTAGGCCCTGGGATTCAGAGTTTCTGCTTCACAAGCTGTAGAGTTCCCAGCCGTGTTCAGGGTCCAGCAGCCTGCACGGCGGAGCCACTTCATCCTCATTTGTCCCACGCTTGAGCTCTGCTGTGTCCACATTCTGCTCCCACATTGACAGCCCCTCCCCACACGCCACACACAGGCTTCCTTCCATCCAGGTTTGCCAAGACCCTTCCTCGTACCACTCTGTTAGTGCTCACCTCTCTGTTAAGATCAGGAAAACACTGTTAGTAACACTATTGGGTGTACACTTGTGTTACATAAATTGTTAAAAGTATGTTTTCAAAAAAATTTCTAATTCATGAAAATATAAAAATATTAACTTGAATTTTAATAAAGCTTTATAATTCTGGTTTTCATTTTTAAATGGCTATATATATGCAGAAAAAATAAGTCTATTTTTAAATTATTCTAAACTATAATATTTATATTATAACATGAACTCTTACATAAATAATTTTTAAAATCTTCTTAATTGCCTCCAATATTTAATAAAACTGAAAAGCAACTTACTTGATGTGAAGGCTGAAAATTTCCTTATATCCTTCTGATAGCTATAACTGTATATCAATGTATGGAAATATGCATGTGTGTGCTTATGTTCAGAAGCTGTAGTTGTCTGATATCTGCATAAGGAAAATCTGATATTACATAAACTAAGGGTTTTTTTTTCTTAGATCAGAAAGTCCATATTATTTGTATAATTTACAAGTCAAATATTCGAATGATCACTTAATTTAAATTTGTATAAAATCAACTGTTTTAGAATAACATATTTGTTTTCTTTAAAAAATCAGATTCAACAGATAATTAACATTTTTGGCATACAAGTATTTTTACATTGTTCTTTTAATATTTAATACTGACCACATTCCTTTTTAACCGAAGGCATCTCGTATTTAAAGTATTTCTTGTTATAACTCATGTTTCAAGTTTTTTTTTGCGGGGGGGACTAAAACTCAATTTCTGATCTGTGAGCACCAGTAAAGTGAAGTCCGTGTTTTAATCGTTTTTGGGTTTTCAATATCAAATGGACTTCCTGATATATAGTCAGCATGGGTTGATTTTGGATTTTATTTTCTCCTTATCAAGTCAGAAGTTTGTGAACAAATTAAGATCAGTTTTATTTATGTCACTAATTATGTCACTAATCTTCACCTTTCAAAATCATTTATTCCTTTTTCTTCCCCACATTTTCATCTGTCATCATTTCCGCAACCTAAGTCTCCCACATCGATACTTCCTCTTCCTCCAGGAACCAGTCAGATCTGGGGTAAGAATGCTGGATTCATTCTGGATGATCCGAAGCCTCACTTACTTGCTATGTGATTTGGGCTAAGCCAATCTGTCTGAGCTACAAATCATCTGGAAAGGTAATATTAACACATTCTTTACCTAAACTCCAAATTCTTGGAGGTATCCAATAAGTTAATATTTATGAAAGAAATATAATCTTAAGTATGTCATATAAATACAAATTTTAGTTTTTTATTTTATGCCAATATATATTTGTTTTTCCTTTTGAATGTTTGAAATTATTAAATGCATTATGTTGTACTATTTTATCCTACCTGTGCGATAATCACATTAATGCGATGATAATGTAAAATTTAAATCTTCTTTATTATATATCTTTCATATGATTGTAACGTGACTTTTATTCTCACAAATTCAATGATTTCAGCCAAATCTTTGAGCACACTCTAGTATCTTAATAAGGATATGTGTGTGTGTGTGTGCATGACTGTTCCTCACCCTCTTTCAAACTTACAGTGATTTTCTTATGAAAACTATAATTGAGGGGCTTAAGTAATTTTAAAAAATCATTTTTCCAACTTCAGGAAATATTCTTTGTTGAGAGGGGGATTGAGGTATCATTCTGTTCTATTTTTATAAATCACTAGTTATAGAAAATTGTTTCCAACTTTAGATATTCCCTCAATAACAGAGTGAATCTAAGGGAGAAAAGTTAGAAAATCAACAGAAAAAGACATATTTGATACTACCAAATGGCTTGCTTTTCACAAGGAAAGTCACAGAGAGGTCACCTGTAACACTAGAGTGTATTTTTCTGAAGACATTGTGCTGTATTCGAGACTGCTCAGCTAGAAGCTTGGTGTCTCCTTCTCACTAAGTAGCTGTGAAATCACAGGTAATATAATTAGTCTTTCTGGATTTTGACTGATTTATCAAAAAAAGTGAGAAGATTGGACTACACAATTCTCAAAGTCCTCTCAATAACAACAATCTACAAATAATAATTCTATGACTACTTTAGGGGGAAAAAGGAAGATCGATAGATACAATAATCCATTAAGACCCTAAGTGATTCTCTGGTGCAAGTCTATTGGAAACTATTGTCTTTGACTGTTTCTATAGATAGGGGCTCACAAGGTGGCTTCTTACCATCAAGCAGTCAATCAAAGAGACGTACAGGTTTGGAATGAGTTGGTAATTCCATTTCATGACTAAACTCATATGCCTTTTTAAGATTTTTTTTTCTTTTGTAATATGAGAATGTTACATCTGAGCCAAAAAAAAGGGGGGGGGGCTGGAAATGCTATTCACTTTGATATTAAAAATCAAGATATTTCAAATTTCACAGAGTAAAAAGTAGAGCCCCCATAAAAATGTCCACATTTGATCTTGGAAAACTGGTTTATTTTCTCAATGGCTTAATTTTTGTCTATTAAACAGGCAGTAAAGTTTTCTTTCCTCATACATTTTTTCCCAGAAGGAACCATCTAAACAACAAATTGACTTGATATAGTACAATAAACACCAATCAGCACAGTGAGAATGATGGAGGTGGATCATCTCCCTTAGGTCTCTGTGCTAATTCTCAGCTCTGCCTTGCCATGTGCAAGTCAGAACAGCCATCTGATGCTTACCTTGTCACTTCAACAAGCATTTATTTGAGTACTTGCTATGTACCAGTTGCTGTTGGTGATGGAATTAGGAGTTTTTTCCTCTAGAAGGTTATAAATATATAACCCTCATCTTCATATCCAGTTTCATAGTCTCATCCAAGCTCTTAAAGCCAATACATACTATGTCATGAATCATTCATTTGGTGGTAGACATCTCTGAAAAAGCTCAAAGTATTGAGACAGAAACATCCAGAAAGAAAGAAAAAGGAAAATATAAGTTTCTAATATGCATTTGAAGTCAATGTGACTCAAGAAAAGCATTAAAAATATAATCTGCAGAGCCACGCAAAGGAATGAAGCCATGTTCTTTGCAGCAAGAAGGATAAAGCTGGAAGCACTATGCTAAGAAAATTAATGCAGGCACAGGAAACCAAATACCACATGTTCTCACTAATAAATGGGGCTAAACTGTGGGGACTTGTGGACATAAAAGTGGACACAATAGACATTAGTGACTACTAGCAGGGAGGGAGGAGGATGAGGGTTGAAAAACAATTGCTCAGTTTCTAGGTGACAAGATCAGTCATACCGCACACTTCATTTTCATGTAATACACCCAGGTAACAAACCTCCACGTGTACTCCCTGATTCTGAAATAAGTGTTGAAATTATTACAAAAGCAGGTAATAAAATAAAATATGTATAGGAAATTAGAAAAAGGAAAATACACTCTTTCTAAATTTATCTTAAATAGCATCGTGCCTAATCGTGGAATGCAAGAAAGAATGTTGGCTATTGCAGCTATTCAGTAGGTTCCAGACATTCTGGTCAGTGCAATAATATGTAAAACAAATAAAAAGTATCACAGACAATGAAAAGGAAAGAAGACATAAGACCCAAACAGAAAGCAGTGGGACCTTCCTGCAGAAGGTGCTGAGCTGACCTATGTCTAGTCGACATGGTCTTACTCTGGATTCAGCACTTCCTGGACCTCTTCTCATCCTTTGAAAGACGAGCACACTGAGGTCTGTAGGGAGAAATAGGGGAGGGACAGCAGGGGGTGGGGAGGTGGGGAGAGAGAGCATGGGGAGAAATGCCTGATATAGGTAATGGGGAGGAAGGCAGCAAATCACACAGCCATGTGTGTACCTACGCAACAATCTTTCATGTTCCTCACATATACCGCAAAACCTAAAATGCAATTTTTTAAAAAAGAAAGAAAAACAAATTCAATAAATGTCAACGAGGCAAACAGGACTGATTATATTCACAGTGTCTGTTGAGACTGGTCAATATTTAGAGACATGATCCCCAACTGGGCATCAGAGAAGGAAAGGGAAGCTATAAGTGTGGTTGTTATACATGTTGTAAAAGGGTAATTATTATTAGATCAGGATGTTATTATTTACTAAATATTAATTAATGCATTTAATTACAAAAAGCATTTATTACAATGCATGCCTGTGACTTAGTCAAAGATGATAACAAGTCTTCTTTCAGTACTATAGAATCACCTATGGATCATCTCATTTAATGATGATACAATTTTATGATATAAGATCTGTATCTCCATTATCATCACCATTGTGTCAATTACCAAAGAAAATGACATGACACTGAGGGAAGAGAAATAACTGGCGCCATGTCTAACCAGTAGGCAGTGACAAAATAGGGATTCAAATTAAGAGCTGCCTCTAGTCCGCATTATTAATCATTACGTGAGCCTGCACTGTCGCCCTGGACTTCAAGTTCAGCTCACCTGATCTGAGATTGCTGTGGTTTCTGCCATTCTCCTTATCTTGCAAGACACTATCAAGTTCACACTATGTAGCCTCAATGGTGTCTTCTTCCCTCGAACTGGAAACGCACCAGGCGTCTGCATCTGCTCTGTCCCCAACACGAGTACGGCCGATGTGTGAGTCAGACCCTGAGACAACATTAGGAGGACACTAAGTAATTGATGAGGCTGGAGCTTGGTCCTAGAAAAAGAACATAAAATCTTGACTTTCTGGGTGGAAGTCAACAGGAGTTAATGAGCAGATAAAGCATGGAATGGGTAAAGAAGTGATCTGGTGAATTCTCCTACTGTTAACCTACTTGTGCACTTTCGTAAAGCAAGTGCTTCTGCTGCCCTTCAAGTGAATTTCCAAGTTGGTGCTATGCCTAGTTATGTATTCTGATGTTTAGCCTTAGGGAATGTTTGCAAACTTGGATTTTATACACCGTCCAGGGCAAGGGCTTTAGAATCACAGAGCTCCAGTCTTGGTTTCTTACTGAAAAGGTGACTTTGGTGATTTAACCCTCCCTGGTCATTAACCTCAGCCTCAGAATACTAATGGTATTTGGCATAATTAATCAGAAGGTGCAGTTTGATTTTTGTATCTATGGCATCTCAATTTCTTTCCCTTTTCCCGTTTTTTTTTTTTTTTTGTCCTGATCTCAAAAATATCTTGAGCACGTGATCTTTTGAGACCAGAGTTTTGCTCAATATTTAAGTATGAAGAGACTACATTGTATCAGAAACTGGCCTAGATAAGCGGAGGTCAGTAATGAATAGTCAGGTAGGGTCCCTAATCTTGTCATACTCTTGCAATAAAATGAAGATGACCAAGTTTCTTGCTTTGGGAATAGTGCAATTTAATGGAGTAGAGTGGAAATCACCAATTTCTCCTTAGACTATACCTGGTGAATTGTGTGTCCTCAGTTTGGCAGTTCTTAACCCTGTGGCACATCTCAGCTCACTCCTGCCTTCTGGGAGTCTTCCCTAAACCCGCCATGAGCATAGAAGTTTGCTGCTGTATTAATTTAGCTTCATTGCCTAGTGTTTGCTCACCTACCTGAAAGCGTGATTTTTGAACTCAGATCTGCCTTTCCACACTCATTGTCTACTACTTCCCTTGATACAGTTTATAAGCTGACCAGATCTGAAAAAAAAAATGTACACACTAAAGAATGAATGAGTTAATTTGTGAATGAGGGAAGTAAGAGAGGAAAGAGGGAGAGAGGGAGGAAGAGAGACAGAGGGCTCCGTCTTGGCCAATGTTCTTTCAACTTCTTTAAAACATGTGCTCCGTTTGCAAAAGCCCAGGAGAGAACATTATATGTTCATTGCACTTAGAAGGTTGTTTTGTTTGTTTCATACTTTGGTTAAAAAATTAAGACTTAGATAATAGTAAAAAATATATATATTTCCTTGCAGAAGATAATTCTCTTCAATTTTCTTTCTTCAAATGTCCTCTTCTTTAGTTTCCTTTTTATAAACTCCCATATTTTCTCTTATATGATCAGTTATTAAACAGGTCAGATGTGAAAAGAGTATGCAGTTTGGAAACCTGTGAGAAAAGTATATAGACATTAATCTATCTTGCTTTAGTTATATGACTTGGGGGACATTAAGTACCTTTCTAAGCTACATTTTGTAAATTATATAGCTGAAGAATATTTTAACTCCAGGAGTTTTGGTAAAGGTTAAATGATATAATTTATGAGGAGTTTCTCAGATTTTGCATGTGCAGTAGGTAGTAGATTATTGTTCAGGAAAATTTGATGTGTTGTCAATTTTGTCACTATCAATATCGAGAAGACAGTGACCCTGTCTTCCAGCAATGCACAGGGACGGGTGTAGAAAAATAAATCATCCATCACTATATTCACACAATGTCACAGGGGCTGGTGGCTGCCCTGTTTTCTGCAATGCGTGATTTTTAATGTGGCACCACAGGCTCAGACTGGTTTATACAAAGACAGCTGTACCCCAAATGATGATGTACCTCTGTTTCTTGATTTACAGATGCAAGCACTGAGATGCAGGCATGTGCAGTGACCTCATGTGGGACACCAGGCTCGAGGACTCCAGATTTTCCAGGAGTCCAGAATGCTTTTCATCTTTTCTCATCCCCCACACAATCTTCTCTTATGGTGATGAACTCAAGTTCACAGACTTCATCTTTTGCAGGTGCACAGAATATCCTTCCCTCCATATGGCAGCATGCTCCTCAGTTGCCTCCATCCTGTGCCTGTCAGCCTAATTCGGTGCCAACTAATGCAATCCGGCTGCAGTTGCTGGAAGCTAATTTGCCCTCTAAGCACTTTCCTGAGCTGCTGCTTGCTGCTGTTTGAGCATCAAAATGGATGGATTCCGCACACCTCATTCCGCATATTCTATTGTGCTGTCATCCTACACGGGTTCTACGATTCTTTTAAACCCCCGCCTATAATTGCAGTTATAATTTTAGATCTGAGTACCACTATTTTAGTGCTACAACTTAGGACTCATTTCACGTGAGATAGATTAGCAGACTGCTTCGTAAACCAGACGACGTCAAAGCCTATAAAATCCTTTTTTGATTGATTAGAACATTTCATTCTCTGTTTCTTTCTGAATCCTAAATTTTTCTTCTCCCAAACAACCAGCCATTATACTGAATATTTGTGTTAGAAAATCAAGGATTTCTTAGCATTAGAAACTCAGCAGTTAGCCAGTAAGAAAGGAGCCCTGGATACACTAAACTTATCAAGGTAGCTAAAAATATGAAATGTTGTAGATTTTCTCATCTCAGGAATGTTGAAAGGAACATTTTTAGTCAAAATATTTCATGACATGTAGCGTCTATTTGTCAAGACACTGTTATCAGAATGACTGCCTTCTCATAATTATGCTCATGATTTAATGTTCCAAATAAAGCTTTATTTCTATTTTACCTAATTTATTTGACGGTGCAAAAGCACCCAAATTTCATTCTTTCAACATGAACACTTACCACGTTTCTACTGTTTAGCGGGTAATTAGCTACAGCATTTGAGTGTATGGACACAAAAATGGACAATTCATAGACTTTATATAAGTTGAATTTTCTAAGTTTCCAGTGAAATTCCCAATCCCTAGTTAGGATTATTATTTTTTTTTTTTGAGATGGAATTTTGCTCTTGTCACCCAGACTGGAGTGCAGTGGCGCAATCTTGGCTCACCCAGGAATCTCCATCTCCCAGGTTCAAGCAATTCTTCTGGCTCAGCCTCCCAGGTACCTGGGATTACAGGTACCCACCACCACACCCAAATAATTTTTGTATTTTTAGTAGAGACGGGTTTTCACCATGTTGGCAAAGCTGGTTTCAAACTCCTGGCCTCGTGATCCACCCACCTTAGCCTCCCAAAGTGCTGGGCACGGCACCTGGCCAGCATTTCTTAAATCATTTCCACCCAACCATCCACTTCTTAATTTGATTAGTGTTCATTGACAGCCTCGTATACATGGGACTCTGTGTTGAAAGCCTCTTTTTCTGGGAAACAAAGAACAGGCCCTAGTGTGAGGAAAGTCCTCCAAGTTGTGATCTCAACTATGGAATGAGAAAGAGATGGCAGGGCCCAGAAGGGATGGACGGTGGCTTGGAGGCCTAACTTAGGTAGTTGGCTTTCTTTCTCTCACAAATTTAGATTTTACAAATTAGGAAAGTGACATCTCAAAGCAAATAAATAGGACAAATTATTTTCTTCTCTATACAACTATCTTCAGAGGTTTAAAAAGTATATTGACACAAAATAACATGAGTGTTTATTTTGCTGAGCTAATTACAGTGCTCTCACCTCATCAAAGTCAGCTTCTCTAACAACCCTTGAAAGGAAGAGCCAATTCATCTAAAAAGTCTGTATTTGTGACTTTTCACTAATGTCACCTGGTGTCACCCAAATGGTCACAGTAAAGATCAGGCTGTGTGTAAACTGACATGTATAAACGTCTAGAGCCCAGATTTAGATTGAGAATAAAATTTTTCAGCTGGGTTTTAAAAGGCGTTATCAGTGAACCTCATCTTAACACATTTTCCCCAAATGTCTTCATTAGCTTTAAACTCAGGTGACTGTCAGGAGAAACCAATTGGATATTCCAAGTCATCCCACACATTCGTAGAGTGTTGGCCACACCTTACAATCTTTTGGGGTCACTGATGAGAGTGAAATCAGTTCCCACATGCAACACCTTCTAGAACTAGATGTGGCATGTGATGAATATTAGCTCTTGTTGCCAATATCCTCATCTATACAGGGGAAGGAGCTCCTCCTCGTGCAGTTGCTCTCAGGATGAGATCCCTTTTGAACCTTGAGAGAGAGGTTTCTAGAGGCTGACGGATGATGCCGCACTCCCCTGAAACTCTTCAGCATGCTCCCCTCCCCCAGGAGTGTTCACCTAACCCTGGGAGGTGACTCTGAAGAGGCGCATCTGACACCCCATGATGACAGATCTGGGATTTATTTATTTTCACTAATTTATTTTATTTTATTTCTCCTTTGAGGCAGCCCTCAGCACACTGAAGAGGGTGAGGGGTGAGGGCATGGCCTGGCTGCTCCATTCCTAGCCCCCTTGTGACCAAATCACAGGATTTTCTATATGGCTGACATGCAGGCAGTCATATGTCCCAGCTGGTTCCAGGGACTTGAGCCCTGTGGGCTCCTGGCGCCAACATGACCAGTTCCCAGGGCCCAGCTGGTCTCTGGAGGAGGAAAACAGAGATGGAGTAAGAATTCCCAGGTGGCAAGAGCCTTTCCATGAAGGCAGTCTGATGGCATCAAATTAATTTTCATTGCTTTGTTTTCCAAAAGTGAGCTCAAGGCAGGAGGCAGGGTTGTGCTCCAGATATGAAATAGTTGAGAATACAGGCTGGTGTTCAGCAGGTGAGGGCAGAGCTGCCGGTTGCTCCCCAGCTATGGGCCAAGCATTGGCCTACTTCTGTGATTCTCAGCCTTGACACTAGGGACATTCGAGACTGGATAATTCTCTGCTACGGGCTGTCTGTGTGTTTCAGGGTGATGGTCAGCATCTCTGGCCTCTACCCACTAGGTACCAGTAGCAACCACCATTGTGGACAATCAAAAAGAAAATAAAAAATCTCCAGACATTGCCACATTTCCCTTAGGAGACAAGCAAAATCACTCCCCTCCCCCATTTAAGGACTATTGCATTGGAAATCAGAGTTCCTGATCCGGCAGTCCCACTACTGGGGCTATATATTCAAAGGCAATCAATATGTCAAAGAGAGATGTGCACACCCATCTTCAGGGCAGCACTAGTGACAATATCAAGACATGGGATCCACCCAAGTGTCTATCAACAGATAAAGGCATTTATCAATAAATGTGGCATATGCCACAATGGAAGACTACTCAGCCTTCAGAAGGAGGGAAATCCTGCTGTTGAAAGCAGCATGGATGAACCTGGAAGACCCTATGGAGGTGAAATAAGCCTGTCACAGATAGACGAATACTGCATAATTCTACTTGTATGTAGACTATTTTTTAAAGTGGGATTTATAGGAGAGAATAGAGAGCTGGTTACCAAGGACAAGGGTGGAGAATGGTTGGGAAAATGTTGAGGAAAAAAATAAAAGAAAAACTGAGATTTTCTTTTGGGCATAAACCAATGAGCTAGACATCCTTTTCACCATTATATTAATTATAATTAAATAGCAATAATAGTAGCAGAAGGAGGAGTAGGAGGCAATAGTAGTAGTAATAATAGTAGTAGTGGTAGCAATAGTAGTAATTGTGGTAATGTAGCAGCAATGGTAGTCGTGCTGGTAGTAGTAGTCGTGGTGGTAGTAACAGTGGCATTTGTGGTGGTATTCGTGGTAGTAGTAGTCGTGGTGGTAGTAATAGTGGCATTAGTGGTGGTATTAGTGTAGTAGTAGTCGTGGTGGTAGTAATAGTGGCATTAGTGGTGGTATTAGTGGCAGTAGTAGTCGTGGTGGTAGTAATAGTGGCATTTGTGGTGGTATTCATGGTAGTAGTAGTCATGGTGGTAGTAATAGTGGCATTAGTGGTGATATTTGTGGTAGTAGTAGTGGTGGTGGTAGTAATAGTGGCATTAGTGGTGGTATTAGTGGTAGTAGTAGTCGTGGTGGTGTTAGTGGCAGTAGTAGTAATGGTGGCAGTAACAGTGGCATTTGTGGTGGTATTAGGGGCAGTAGTAGCTGTGGTGGTAGTAACAGTGGCATTAGTGGTGGTATTAGTGGCAGTAGTAGCTGTGGTGGTAGTAACAGTGGCATTAGTGGTGGTATTAGTGGCAGTAGTAGCTGTGGTGGTAGTAATAGTGGCATTAGTGGTGGTATTAGTGGCAGTAGTAGCTGTGGTGGTAGTAATGGTAGCAGCAGTAGTGGCAATGGCAGTAGTGATAGTGGTAGTGGTGGTAGTGGCAGTAATAATAGCAGTAGTGGTGGTGGTAGGAATAGTAGTAGTGGCAGTAGCTGTAATAGTAGTGGTGGTATTAGTGGCAGTAGTAGTCGTGGTGGTAGTGATAGTGGCATTTGTGGTGGTATTCATGGTAGTAGTAGTCGTGGTGGTAGTGATAGTGGCATTTGTGGTGGTATTAGTGGTAGTAGTAGTGGTGGTGGTAGTGATAGTGGCATTAGTGGTGGTATTAGTGGTAGTAGTAGTCGTGGTGGTGTTAGTGGCAGTAGTAGTAATGGTGGCAGTAACAGTGGCATTTGTGGTGGTATTCGTGGTAGTAGTAGTCGTGGTGGTAGTGATAGTGGCATTTGTGGTGGTATTCGTGGTAGTAGTAGTGGTGGTAGTAATAGCGGCATTAGTGGTGGTATTAGTGGTAACAGCGGTTGTGGTGGTGGTAGTGGTAGTAATAGTACTAATCGTGGTGTTAGTAGTAGTGGTACCAGCAGTAATAGTAGTGGCAGTAGTAGTGGTGGCAGTGACATTAGTAATAATAGTAGTAACGGTGGCAGTAGTAGAGGGGTGGTGGCATTAGTACAAGTAGTAGTAGTACTGGTTGCAGTAGTAGTAATAGTAGTAGTGGCAGTGGTAGTAGTAATAAGAGTAGTAGTGATGGCGGCAGCAGTAGTGGTGGTGGTAGCAGTGATAGTGGTAGTAGTAATACTAGTGATAGTAGCACTGGTAGTAGTAATATTAGTAATAACACTGGCAGTAGTAGTAGTAACAGTAGCTAACGCTAATTAAGAGCAGCAAGCTTTCCGAGTAGGTGTTGGCATGAACGTGTAAGGGACTCACGGTGGCCTTGCAGTGCAGGCGTGGAGATGGAGGGTGATTCCAGTGTTTTGCCTCCAAGGTATCATTTGTACTTTTACAGAGGCATTCAAGGTGCAATACGAAATAAATTATTTTACATACCATGGAAGAGCCAGTGACGGAGGGCTCAGGACAGAGAGTGCCTGCTGGGTTCTCTGACTTCATTTCAGAAAACGCTCCTGCACATTTATGCCCTAGGGTCTATGCTAGGTTATTGGGAGGTACAGAGGTGGCATAATGCTGCCCTGTCCTATAAGAATTTGCTGGAGTTCAGCAAAGGGAAATGTAGACAAGAAACCACATAAATTGTTGAGGGCAAGGTGCATTCTCATAAGAAGTCACCTTGAGATACATAGATATGAATATGAATATAGTCCTTGGTCAGAGCTCCTCAATCTGGTCACTGTTGGCCTCTGGGGATGAATGATCATTTGTTTTAGGGTTTGTCCTGTGTATTGCTGGATGCTTTTCAAATCTCTGGCTTTTACTACTAGATGCCAGTACCGTCTTTTTACCAACCCCTCCCCAAGTTATGGCCACCCCAAATGTCTCAGATATTGCCAAATGTCCCCTTGGGTGTGCAAGGTTGCTGCTAGTAGAGATGTCTGTGTAACAGATACAGAGACCACCGTGCTCATCTCCAGCTGGCCTTCCCCCATCACACCCTGGTGGAGGAGGCTGCAGGGAGAGACACAGAAGTTCCTTCCCTCCCCAGCCCCCAGGACACAATGTCTTCCCAGAGGAGAGTGGGTGATTGTTCACTTTAAAGCAATCGAATCGGAACAAATTGTAGTAAGCAAGAAGCCCTTGTTTCTCATTGGATGCCATTTTAATTGTCATTGAGAAAATAAAGAGAACCAACAAGGAAGAGGTAAGACACATGGGATAAGCATACAGAGGGAACGCAGGATGGATTCCTTCATAATTCGTCATGAGAGCGAAGAATGACATACACGTTATTTACCAAATAGACCACAGGTTCTGGGAGTACATGTGAACATGTGCTGTGCTCGTTCTACAGACGAGTGGTGCGTTGAGAATGAAAAATTTGCTTTTGGAACAAATTAATGTTTGTAATTCTGGAATCTTTTCTGACTATGAGGAAAATGCCATTTTTTTCACATTTGAAAAGATTTTACCTTATCTAGCACTACATGTCTTTAGCTGCTTGTAAATATAGAAATACTATCCAGTTTATATATCTTTAAAAATAATTATTTCAAAACCCTGCCCTGTACTTTCCAGCTGGAAAGTTGATATTTAAGACACATTTAAAAAATAAAATACACCAGGACACTAGACTGTTTTTAATAAAAACGAGCTGCCCACATAATACAATTTGGATGAAAGAGAAAGGCTTAATAAAAAATGTCTCCCCCACCTGCCTGCCACAGCAGGGGAGGTATTTCTCTGGGTTAAGTCATTGTCTGCAGATGGCCCCATAGAAACACAAATATGTTACTCAGAACAGGATAATGCATTAATCAACACATTATCACTAAGCCATTAATGAGGTAAGCCAATTAGGACATCCACTCACTCAACATTTACTGTAGGATTACCATATGCCCACTGCCAGTTAAGTGCTGGGGGCACAGAAGGAAAGCAGACGTGAGCCCTTGTCTCCGGGAGAACACAATTTGTTGAGAAAGATAAACTTATAAACATAGAAGCTACAGTTGTGACATGGCACGTTTCGGCTTAAACTGTGGATTTCCCTTGAGTGCTCTTGTCAGTCCCCTTCTCAGGGGGACCACATCCGCGCTTCCCAGCCTGGCTGCATACCAGAAGCACCTGGGCACTCTTTAAGTCTACAGATGTCCAGCCTTCCCAACCCAGACAAATGAAATCCTAATCTCTGGAGTGGCTAAGAAGCAGCAGAATTTTTAAACTTCCCTGGGTAATTCTGTTGCACAGTGAGAATTAGAAACCACCATTCTACTTCTTTCCCTTGGATAATTACACCCCAAGACAAGGCTTTAATTTCTCTGTTTCCTAATCTTGCCTAATCCGTAGAATTACAGTGATGACACTTGCTGTAATGTAATTTCTCAGGGCTCTCCCTAAAAGGACTAATTCAGCTTGGGTAAAAAATAAGAAATCTGAGTTTTTGAGAAAAGCTATGTGTAATTCTTAGGATAAAAGTTTGAAAATAACCAGGACACCTACGTGTAGCTTCAGAACTGGTACCACCTACTCATTGCACTGACTTACTTGTTCGACACATATGACCAATCCAAGCTGCACACTTGCCCTGGAACACTCGTCAGAGTCCTGAACTAACAAACGATTCTACCAGAACACCTCCCTCTCTTCTGCTCTCATCCACACACCTAGGGGAAACTGTCTACTCCTCTGCTGGAGCTCCTCATCTCGTAAATTCCCCCAGTGGTGGAAAGTCTACAACCCCCAGCGAGTGACTAGAGCCAGCTCTCCCACCTTGTCATGCATACATTTCTTCCCAACTCTAAGCTCAAGTCAAATTGGTGGCTTTAATTCATCAACAGTGGAAATAGTTACGCCTCAGGAATTGACCAACATCACAAATTATGACTCTTTTTTTTCTTTTGGATAGCTGGTGGTCAAATATTTACCAGCAAAGCACTGGCGTTCACCCATTTTCCTCAAGGGAGAAGAGACACCAGCTTTGCTGGGGTACAGTTGAGCAGAATCTGGAAACACTTCAGCTTGAGTAAATGCTCAGAAAGGTCAAATGGGATGTTTGATATGCTGTGGTTAGAAAAAAAGTCAGACTTCTTGACATTAACAGACAAGATGTCAGCAGAGTGATGGAATCAAAGATTTATCATCCACTGGAAATAATGTCTCACAGTTTTTTCTGGAGTTACTCATGAACAACATCAGTTGGTTTGTATTTAAACAGCCTCAGTTTCTGCTTTGTAACACAATATTTCCAGGCTAAACTTGATGATTAATGTGGCTGACATGTAGAAAGTGTTTACTTGGTGGAAAAAGTTGTGAATTTTTCCTCTCTCAAAGGATTACTTTAAGAGTTCTCTTGGCAAAATGGTTCACATCAAGTGTGTTAGATACACATTTTATTAATATCATTTCAGATTTTTTTGACTTTTTAATCATTATTCAGTAATGGCAGCTGTTTTGTGATTGGTCCGTTTTTAAGAACCGATGCCAAAGACCATTTTTTATTACTGTATTAGTTCATCATGGTAACTGCATGGAAACATTATTTTCAGGAGGAATGAAAGTATTTTGATGATTTAAGTCCTGAAGATGTCATTTTATAAGAAACAGAAAACCTAACTTTGAGACTTTCAGGTTGATGGGACCCAACCTAGGTATAAAAATGCCCAGGGTGGGGGATGTGTGATGAGCCAAGAAGGAACAGGGTGTTGGGATCCTGCCTCTGACACTTACATGTGTCTACACTGTCTCCATCCTGGTGACCTCTGCATTCTGCACCAAAAATAAACAAATATGATTAGTTTTCTAGAAAACATATAATGTGTATTATTGACAGAGGTATTCAACACAAAATAAAATCAATCAGAGCTGAAATGGAACATAGTAAAATGTATTATAGACAAAATAACTGCCTGAGTAATTGTGTCTTATTAGAAGCCCTTAAAAAAACGCATAAGATGACCTGGGAACAATTAGACATGTTTGGAATAATCAGCACAAAGTGAAATGCACAGGCCTCTAAGGATTTGGTTTGTAATAGAAAAATTAAAAAAAAACAAAAACTGAAGGAGCTGAGTGAGGAAAGAACTGAGGGTAATTAAAAGTAAGAAATGTTTTGGTTAGGAGAAGGAGAAAAAAAAGCAAGTGTAAGAATGCGAGGTGGGGGCAGGAAGTGCTAAGGAGATGCTGGTGCCCTACCCAATACATGGGATCCCTCCCAGCCAGTCCCCCTCCCCACACACCATACCCAGCCTCAATCAGCTGATGTCTGACACACAGGGATACGTGGGGTAAATGTACCTACACATGCATATGTGCATGCATGCATGTATGTGTGTATGTGTTAAGCATGTGTGCATTGCGAAAACCAGCTAACGGGAAGGACTTCTCATAGGGCTTCTATTTCTCAACAAGCAGATACAGGAACTTGCATAAATGAGAAGGCAGTGTTTTATCTTTAATAGTCTATTAAGATGAGGATTAAGCCAAATTCACTGGATTGACAACAGACGGGGGTCCTCCTCAACATCTGTGCTATCTTCACAGTGCACTGGCCTCTGGCAGTTCGGGCTGAGTGAGACATGGAAGACAACCTTGAGTCAGCCATGCCTAGAACGGCTCATCTTTGAGGGCCTCATCTATTCAACAACAGGCATTGATTACGTACTTACAATGATAGGTCTCTATGATAGGTGCTGCACATGTGATGTGAACAGGGCAACACTCTCCCCTCAAAAAGTAAAAATCTGGTAGATTTTGATATTTAAAAAAAAACGACTTCTTTTCTCTCTCTGGAAAAAGATAATTGGACCACTGACTATTCAGTGTTTCTAGACTTGAAACATCAAGCTTGGTTCTACCAAAAATGTTGGTGTAAATTAGTTCAACCATTATAGAAGACAGTGTGGTGATTCCTCAAAGATCTAGAACTAGAAATACCGTTTGACCCAGCAATCCCATTACTGGATATATACCAAAAGGATTATAAAACATTCAATTATAAAGACACATGCACATGTATGTTTATTGCAGCACTGTTTACAATAGCAAAGACTTAGAATCAACCCAAATGCCCATCAATGATAGACTGGATTAAGAAAATGTGACACATATACACCATGGAATACTATGTATTCATAAGAAAGGATGAGTTCATGGCCGTAGCACAGACATGGATGAGGCTGGAAACCATCATTCTCAGCAAACTGACAAAGGAATAAAAACTAAACACTGCATGTTCTCACTCATAAGTGGGTGTTGAACAATGAGAATACATGCACACAGGGAGGGAATATCACAGACCAGGGCCTGTCAGGGGAGTGGGGGACTAGGGGAAGGTTAGCAGGGGGTGGGGAATAGAGGATAGAGGAGGGGTAACATAAGGAGAAATACCTAATGAGAATGATGGCGGGGGGTGGATACAGCAAACCAGCATGGCATGTGTATACACCTGTGCAACAAACTTGCATAATCTGCACATGTACCCCAGAACTTAAAGTATAATAAAAACAGAAACAAAAACAAAAATGTCTTCATGTGGTTAAACTAAAAACAAACAAACAAAACAGGTATCACCTGAACTCCTTAATCCTGAAATCCTGAAACTCACTTTTGTCTCCTTCACTGACCCTTGCCCCTCACCCACTCTTCCGCTGTATGTGGGGCCTGCATTCACCACCTTCACACAGGTCCGATGGAATGGCTGTTTATGTTTCTCTCTCTCCCCAGAGGATCTTTTACCTGAGAGCAGAGGGTGGGCATTTGCCTCCAGTGTCGTCACCCTTTATGCCAGCCCATGAGAGCATAAAGAGATCGTCTACCTCAACGCAACAAGAAGAGCTAACGATCCTAAATATATACGCACCCAACAGAGGAACACCCAGATACATAAGACCTATAAAGGACTTGAACTCAGATCCGGAACAAGTAAACTTAATAAACATTTATAGAGCTCTCCACTTTAAATACACAAAACACACATTCTTGTCAGTACCACATCACACCTACTCATAGGTTTAAATGAAATATTGATCGGCCATTATTAAGCACAATTATTGGCATAAAAGAGGTTTTCAATACCCATTTTTAGAATAAAACAACATTTCTGTTCTCTCTCCTTCTTTTTCTTGCTGTCTTCCTCTCTTTCATTCCTTTTTTTTCTTTCTTTCTCTCCTTCTTTCAAAAAAAAAAAAAAAAAGAGACCCTCTACCCTCATTTTAGCGCAGAATTCATCTCAGGATCCCATGGCATCACACAGTTTCTTTCCTTGGATTTCTCTCTCTCTTCTCTTGGCTTCAGAACTTGGACAGGTCACTGTGCTCCCATTTTTTATGCTGTTTGCTTCCGCTAGATTTGGTTTTCTGTGCAATCCATGTGGACCCTATTATTTGGCTTAAATCATATAGTTAAACTCAAAGAAGACCATGCTATCCACATATCATCATTACCATCTGGATGCCAGGCACCCTGAGCATGGTTTCAAAACTGTTTGCAGACAGTTTATAATTCCACTGATTTCCTGAAAAGAAATTGAGGAAAGACATGCGATTTATGAAGCTTTCATTTACTGGTTCTGTTAAGCTGCATATTTTTCTTGCTATTTTAAAATAGTGCTCTATTTATTAATGTTAACTATAAAATAACTTACCAGCCTTTCCAAAATAAATGGTAAGTTGAAGTTATTAAATATCAGAGTTGCATTGCAATATATTTCCTTAATAGAAGGAAATATATTGTTCGATGGGTTTGTAGGTATTATTTGGTAAACAGTTATAAATTTATGACATCCCAGAAATTAAACATCTCAAAACTATCTTATTTTTTTCACTTAAAAAAATAAACATTTTCAAATTCAAAAGCAATGCCATTTTAATATTTAATGGGCTGATGTGTCCTTTTCTTTTTCAGATTTATATAATCTTTGTCCTTGGATCCCAAGCTAGAAAATAATCTGTAGTGAACTGTGGTCATTTGTGTGCGTTTGCATTTGTGGAATAATTTCCACCACTGCTTATTCTAATAAGAATGAAAATAAGAAGCAGCTGATGGATTCATATTGGGTATCATTATTAAATCTGCTCTCTAACCTTTGTAAAACTTTACAAGCTTATACAAGAGAAGAGGGTAGAAATACTGTTATACACATGACCAAACTTGGCTCTTGGCCACTCAGTGTGGAGACCCAAGTAATGATAACATAAGAAAGAAGAGAATAAATGTATGATTCAATCATAGTTTCATACAAATTTCACTTCCTCTTTTCTGAGAAAGTGTGTGCCAGCTTAATCTTCATAAGTCTATAGGGTAAGAGGACTGAGCCAACATTTTTCCTTGAGTTTCTTCCCTTTAGAGTACTTACCTAAAAGTATGTGCATATATACACACAAACACACACGTGCACGTGCACACACACACAAAACACACACACAAACACATGCACACACACAAACACACGCGCACACACATGCACACATAAACACACACACACACACATAAACACACATGCACAGCCCTGTCTCTATTCCTTATTTGCTTTGTTTCTTAATTTTTATCTTCTTAAAACAGCTTCAGTGGCCTCAGGACCCAAGTTCTGTAGGCTCAATCATTGCCTTGTATTCCTCTCTCATCAAAGTGGCTGGCACAGAATAGATGCTCAATAAATGTATTTTGACTTGCTGCCTATATAACTATAAGTAACTGAACAGGCAAATAGATAGCTAAATAAATACAAAGAAAATAACCTTGAGGAATTAAAAAAAGATTATTTCTGACAATATAAGGTAGACGGATATTTATGCGCAAAGTAACTGAAAGTGCTTATAAGCAAAAATAGTTGTTAGCAAAATCATTAATTAGCATCGTTTTCCCTGCAATGTAAAGGACAATTTCTCTTTTAGCTTAAGATTTAGCCTTACTGAAAGTCTGCCATTGACTAAAGCTATTGTGTTAAACTATCGTCTTCTGGGAAATTTCACACATAATTGTGAAATTCAAGAATTTTAACTCTTACTGACAGGCCATAATGACTGTTATAAACTAAGGACTCTGGGTCCATAGACTTAGAATCTAGTTCAAACAAATAAGCAAAATATATTTAATAAAGCAAGTCTGAACACAACTAAGCAAGGTGCGTGTTATACGTTCTCACCTTTCTAATCGATAAGTACTTACTGAGTGTTAGGCACTTGTCTCGTGACAGATAATTAGACCACTGGACCCAAATCCTCAAGTCTAAAAAGGCAAGATCTCCTTTGGTAGGTGTGCTAGATTTAGCAAAGAAAGATGCAGGGTACCCAGTTAAATCTGAATTTGAGATTAAAACAGGGATTTTGTTGTTGTTGTTGTTGTTGCTACTATAAACACATAACAAAGAGGGAGATATTTGAACAAATGGAAAAGGAAAGTAAAATAATCCAAGGGCACACAGTTTCCCAGATGATGCACAGAAGCCACGTGAAAAAAACTTATATTTAGGGAGTTAGGAGGAGAAGGTGCTAGGTCTCAGAAGAGGGCAATGACCTAATGTTTGTTCTGTTTATTATATACTATTGTTAATCGTGTTATGTTTGGATTACATTAACTCTTTTTATCACTTTTGCCAGGTAGGAATCAGAAATCGTACTTTACTGATGGAGAAATTGAGCTTCAGAAAGAAAAATCCATACCCAAGTTTACACAACAAAAATCAGTGGGCCAGCCTCTGTCGCTGACACCAGTAATGCCAGCACTCTGGGAGGCGGAGGTGGGCAGATCACCTGAGGTCAGGAAATTGGGAACAGCCTGGCCAACATGGTGACCCTGTCTCTACTAAAAATCCAAAAATTAACTGGGCGTGGTGGTAGGCACCTGTAATCCCAGCTACTTGGGAGGCTGAGGCAGGAGAATCTCTTGGACCCGGGAGGTAGAGGTTGCATTGAGCTGAGATGGTGACACTGCACTCCAGCCTGGGTGACAAGAGTAAAACTCTGTCTCAAAAATAAATGAATAATTTAGGGAAGCCAAATACAACCAGTACTATCCAACTCCAAACACAATTCCCTTCTAGTGAGCCATGCTGCCTTTCCTGCAGAAAATGAATTGTTAAATTTGCGACAAAACTGGATATCCAAGTTGTAAGTGGTCAGATTCTGGAGGAATTCAAAGTGGAAATAATACTTGATTCAACATGCGGTTCCTTTTCCCCAAAAACATAAAGCATCACCACGTGCCTCCAAGTTACGTCACTCACCTTGGCTTTCCTACACATCTCCTGGCAAAGGCCTTAAGCTCCACCCACCACAGGGCAGCTATTCCGCTTAGGTAGGCCGTTCTGAATTCAATTCTCACTTTTTCACAGGTGCTAACTTCTAAATCCCTGATCACACACAACTGTTAATTAAGAACACTCAATATAATTCTCACCTCCAACATGTGTCAACTCCGCACTCCCTGATCAAACTGAAATCTGGTATGATTCCCCCCAATAACGGTTTACATGCTAAGATCACACTCTCTGCAGTGAGGTAGACAGGTACTACACTTGCACCGTTTGGGGGTAATTGTATTTGCTGCTGTGAAATTCACCATCACAGTCTACATGAAGATCAGTTTTATGGAAAATATAACGGTCACAGAGCCTTGAAAAACAGATTGGGGCAAAACGTACGGCAAGATGAGATTTCCTTGTTCCCTCAATTGTTCTTCTAGGATTCCTGATGAAATATCTATCTCTAAAATCAGAGCCAGGGGAGTTCAGCAGCACTGAATTTTATCCAACTCTGAAAAAATAAGCAAACAACTCTGAGATTGCCATAGATTTTTGGTTGTTTTTAAAGTTCAAATAACTATACCAGAAAACATGAATACAAAATTACTTTTGAGAAATAATGACAATTCTGAGAACACTATTATACAAAAAAATCAAACAGAAGCAGCCCTTGGCATTAGCCGTGTTGGTGTGTTTCAGCTGTTTGACTTGAGTGTAGTGAAGTTTGTATGTGGGAATGACGTAAGCGAATAATTCACAGGATTGTTTGATTGACATTTATAAGATCCAGTGAAAAGAACACAGGATTTAGTGTAAGATGGACTCCAGCTTCAATCCCAGTTCCTTCTGATTTTGGGATGGCTTAATGCTTGTTCAGTTACTCATACTCTCTAATGCTTCAGTTTTCTCTTCTGCAATACGGGAAATAAGAAAAGCACGAGAGCAGTCCTGCTTGGTAATTTACAAGTGCTAATATCCTGCAGTAACCACCTGCATTCAATTCCAGACTAATTTTTTGTCTAACTTAGAGACGTATGAGTTATGCTAGTATCATAAAGGACTTTAAAATGTAGACTTTAAAGTGAAAAATAAGTTTGAGGTGTGCAGGCTCAGTGCACAGCCTCACCCACCTGGAAGGTATTTCCACTATAGTAATAAGCAGTGGGTACATGGTATTGTCCCCGTCAGCTAAGAACAAGGGTCAGAACCAACAGACAGTCCTATCTCCCTTGCTGTCTTTTGCTATAATTTGTTGCAAACCGATACAGTTTGACTGTGCCCTCCTCACCCAAATCTCATCTTGAATTTTACCTGCGGTAATTCCTAAGTGTTGTGGGTGGGACCTGGTGGGAGATAACTGAGTCATGGGGGCGGTTTCCTCCACACTGTTCTCATGGTAGTGAACAAGTTTCACAAGATCTGATGGTTTTATAAGAAGTTTCCCCTTTCACTAGATTATCTTTCTTTCTTTGCCTGCCGCCATGTGCGATGTGCCTTTCACCTTCTGACGTGATTGTGAAGCCTCCCCAGCCACATGAATTCTTAGTCCATTAAACATCTTTTGGTTTATAAATTACGCAGTCTCAGGTGTGCCTTTATCAGCAGCATGAAAATGGACTAATATACCTATCTTTTAATTAGACCCTAGAAAACATAGAACTTTTCTGACAAAGAGAGAAGATACCTCAGAACCAAGATACCTTGGCTCTTATGCTTTCCTTCTTGTTCCCTATCTGCCTCTTTGATTTCCATTAATCTTCATGACTCTCCTGAGATGTGCCCTCTCTTCCTTGTATTAACTGTGTGATCCACATAATTTCCTATCCTCTGAAAGCCTCAAGTTCTTCATTTGTTAAATTAGCTAAGACAGTTATGAGGATTCAATAACATTGGCTTATCCTTGGCACTTGTTCAGCATTGGCAGAGGTTGGTGAGTTCTTTCTTCTCTCCAGTCTTCTCTTCCATTGTATCATCACTTCCTCTTCTAGCTGCATGTTTCATTTGAAAGCCAAGCTTGTCCGCTTTGCTGCTGGATTTCTGACTTACTGATTTGTCCGCCCCTAACTTTTTGATGAGTGGCCACTCTTCTGTCCTGGCTTCACATTCACAGCTCGTAACAACCCTTACTGCAGTGCCTGACTGAGTCCTTAGAACCAGAGGTCTGCTTCATCTACTTCCTGTACCAATGTAACCTTCAAGAACCATGGCCTAGGAAAGGATCATAAGTCCCTTCCTTGGGCAGGGAGATAAAATATGGAAGGGTTAAAGATGCCACACTTTTTTTCAGTTTTCTGTTGTCAAATATTTTATCCTAGAAAAATCACCAGAACTCATACTTACTACTTGTAACTGAGACAGAAAAGTGACCCAGAATTTCTATTCTCAACAGTGATTGATTTAGTGAACTGGCTTATAAAGTGATTTTTTACTTACTATTTTTTTAACTTTCATTTCTATTCTTCTCGACTTCTGGAATAATGTTTGGTATGTGAGGCTTGACTCAAAAGCTGGCATATTAGTTTCTGTGTCCTGGAAAAACTCTGCTGCTCACAAGAAGGGAGGCTCCATTAAATCATTAAAACTGCTGGACTTTGGATGTTTAAAGGGAAAGAATTTTAATGGATCTATGTTGCGTGTTTATTCAAAGAAAAATATCCTTTTTTTGCTTCACATGGAGCTCATGTTTGGAAAAAAACAAAAACCAAAGCAAACTACAATTCAATTGTATTGTACATGTTTCCATTCAATTATGCATCAACAGAGAGCTATGCTAGTCAGGGCTTCTAGTTGGCATATAAAATACAAAGCAACCACCCAGGGGGCTGTGCTGACAGAGAGGTCAGATCAGAAATCACAGGTGCAGCTCAACCAAGACAAGACAAAAGGGCAAGGTTGGCTCTTGAGTCATTACAAAGGAATTCATCCAGGAGACCAAATGCCGTGGCCTGGAAGGGAACATCTGGGATCCTAAGCTCTAATAACTGAAGGAGTGGAAGGGAATCAATCAAGCAGGAAGTATCTGAGGAGACTGAGATGAGCATTGCCGGGCTGCTAAACTGGACTTTCCTTATCAGTGGGTGCCAAGGATGAAAGAGGTAACTTAGTGACAGGGCTCAGGGAGAACCTGTCACCACAGTGAGTGAGACAAAGCAAATGGAAGGAGGGGAAAGACACAGGGAGGAAGAAACACAGAAAGTGAGGGAGGAAAGGAAGAAATGAAAGAGAAGGAAGGAAGGGAGGGAGGGAAGAAGAAATGAAAGAGAAGGAAGGAAGGGAGGGAGGAAAGGAAGAAGTGAAAGAGAAGGAAGGAAGGGAGGGAGGGAAGAAGAAATGAAAGAGAAGGAAGGAAGGGAGGGAGGAAAGGAAGAATTAAAGAGAAGGAAGGAAGGAAGGGAGGGAAGAAGAAATGAAAGAAAGGAGGGAAGGGAGGGAGGGAAGAAGAAATGAAAGAGAAGGAAGGAAGGGAGGGAGGAAAGAAGAAATGAAAGAAAGGAAGGGAGGGAGGAAAGGAAGAATTAAAGAGAAGGAAGGGAGGGAGGGAGGGGAGGAAGAGGGAAGGAAGGAAGAAAGGAAAGGAGAAAAAAGAAAGGAAGAGGGAAGAAAGTAAGGGAGAAAGGGAAAAGGGAAGGGAGGAAAATGGAAGAAATGAAAGGATAGATAGAAAGAAAGGAATTAAATTGATTATTGAGTCATTTTCTGTGACCTCGATGAAGATGAATATGTCATTCTTTAATTAGGCTCTTTAAAATACTGACACTGGTGTCTACATTTTTAGGGTTTCTTTCTTAAACCCAGAGGCAGAACAACTGCATTGGATGATTATAAGGTATTCTTTATTTAAGTAGAATATTGTATATTTATAAAATAAAAACTTAGTTAACTCTACTTGGTGTTAGCCTTATCTTTCATGGGTTATAAAGAAATCCACCCATGTTTGCTAAAGGCAATGCAAAGTACACCTGTAGGTAAAAGCACATGGTCGTCACTGAGTCAGAGATGAAGAGCTATTTAGGGAGAAGGGAATTGTCTAATCTGATAAGTTCAAGGCAGTCATTTTATAGAGGAATTGTAAGGGTCAATACCCTCAGCAAAGTAGAAGCCCATGTAGTTCCTACTACCACATCATATAAAAACAGTCATGTGAAATTTCAGAAGGTAAAGTTGTAATACTTTTGGATGGTGGGCAAAATATAGATTAGCAGCCTATGTTCATTCACTTCTGTATGCAGTGGGATCCACTACAAAGGGAAAAGCGGGCACTCTCCCAGCAATGAGGATTGCATTCCTGCACCAGGCCGTGCACCCCGGATTAGATGTGCCACCCAAATATATGATAAAGCAACAGCCTGAGAAAGCAAGCACTGGCATCTTCTCCAAGCCCCATCCGACGTCACAAGGGCTGGAACTAAATGTTTCATGCGTTATTTTCTTCAAGTTGCTTCTTATGTGGACACCTCTATTTCATGGCTTCAGAGGAATGCACAGCATTATTCTCTTTAGCAATGTGGGCGAGGTTGACACAATAATGTCTTTCCTTTAAAATGTTGTAGATGGGGCTGGGTGCAGCGGCTCACGCCTGTAATCCCAGCACTTTGGGAGGCCGAGGCGGGTGGATCACGAGGTCAAGAGATCGAGACCATCCTGGTCAACAAGGTGAAACCTCATCTCTACTAAAAATTAGCCGGGCATGGTGGCATGTGCCTGTAATCCCAGCTACTCGGGAGGCTGAGGCAGGAGAATTGCCTGAACCCAGGAGGCGGAGGTTGCCGTGAGCTGAGATTGCGCCATTGCACTCCAGCCTGGGTAACAAGAGCGAAACTCAGTCTCAAAAAAAAAAAAAAAAGTTGTAGATGACAATTATAAGACATTTATTCATCATTATAGGAGACAAATTTTGAGTCCTTTTAAATTGATCTTCATGAGAAACTTCTAAAAAGATGCATTGGGAATATATTTGCATCGTCGGTAATAAGACATTGGCAAGTATATAACACCTAAAGAATCACTAGCTCAGCAGGAGAATGAAGTGGGAAGGCTAGGAGGAGGGTTAGTCAGATGACAGGTCCAAGGTGAAGAGGGCTGACCTCCACGATGAGGAAAACACCTAAGACTGCTCTTAATTTCAGTCATTGGGCCGGATAAGGGATGTGGTGAGGGGTGAGTATTTAGGGTCTGGGGAAATAAATGACACCAGCTTCACATTTTGATGAGGCAATCTCAAAAACCAAGAACCGAATCTAGAACTATGGCTCTGCTGTGGCCTGGGCTTCAGAAACAGCACCCTAGTACCCCAGAGAAAGATGTCTTTGAAGAGACGCACTGGCCTAGTTATAAGGACGGGCCTTGCTGTGATGAACATTGACACTGTGGATGTGTGAGGTGTGGGATGCATGAGTATGGCTGCAGGGTAAAAAGAGTCGGGAAAGGAAGCAAGGAGTTGATTCAGTGGAAGAGAAACAAAAGAGAAAGTCGCCTAGAACCTGGGTCAGCTCAAACAAGGAGGCCTTTCTGAAATGTGCTTCCGTCTGCTCACACCTGCATGGCAGATGGGAAGCCTGAGGGTCTGACACTCACACACCCAGGCACACAGTGGGCCCAGATCCTTTTCCAACTGACCCCACTTCAGTACATTTTCCTTCCTAGACTTCCTACATCTATTCTCTCTAAAATATTCATTCTAGGCTGGGCACAGTGGCTCACAGCTGCAATCCTGGCACTTTGGGAGGCCTAGGCAGGAGAATCACTTGGGCCCAGGAGTTTGAGTCCATCCAGGGAAAGATAGTGAGACTCCATCTTTACAAAAAATTAGCTGGACATGGTGGCCTGTACATGTAGTTCTAGCTACTGAAGAGCCCGGGGCAAGAGGATCGCTTGAACCCAGGAGGCTGAGGCCGCAGTGAGCCATGTTGGCACCACTGACCGCAGCCTAGGTAACAGAGCGAGACCCTGTCACAAAAGTAAAAGAACAAAATAAAGTGAAATCTTCGTTCTAGGGCAAAGAGTGTGACATGTAAATGATCATTTCTGGTTTTGTCATTAGTTCTCCCAATTCCACATCGTATTTAAATGTTGGTATCCAGAAGATTTTTCTAACTGCTGACCTAACAACTTCCACCATATGGAGCCGTTCTTGCCTACCTCATTCTCAGTGGAAACTGAGGTTCGGTATTTCGCACTCTATATCCAATGTCCCCAACGCATATTCCACAGTGTTTAATGACTGAGGAATTGCCTATGTTCCTACATGTTTGTAAATGCGTCAGCTGCTGAAGACAGGAGAAAATGTTCAAGTCAGCCTGCAAGAAACTCTGGAAGATGTCTCACTGGATTCTCCTTTGAACCGTATACGTGGAGTTTTTCTTTATGAGCTGAATTGCTTTCTTTGTTTGTAATTGAGCTGCAGGTTCTTCCCCCAGAGGTGTGAGCGGAACACTCCCGGCCTGCCTCTGAGGTTCTGGAATGCCCTGTGGGTCTCTCTCGTCCTGATATGGAACACTTAAGGCAGCTGCTTCTGGAGCTCGCAGACTTTCATTTGCAGACTATACTTTTTCCTTTCCAAACCTCATGCTTTCCTGTTACTTATCTCACTGTTAAAAAGGATGTGACATGTTATCCTTGCTAAGCTGGAAGCACTTCAGAAAGTGAAAGTTCTCTTCTCTTACCTCTTCTTCTACAGGCTTGTTATATTGTTATTGTTTAGCATTTTTTATTACAAAATGCTTGGGGGCAATGCATAGCACCAATTGCATGGACTCCTGTCTGCCAATCTCTGCAGGAAACTCTCCAGATTACAAGCGGACACTCAAGCACCTCCATGTACTTGGAATATCTAAATGAGGAATATGCATATGCTATACTTACATACTTATCACACACGCAGGCCTGAATCTGAGGAGTTCATTATATTTTACAGAAAAACAAAACAATCTTCGGCAAAGAACTTGAACAGTCAAACTCTGTGTTAGTTTGGTGGAAAGTATTTTTGCCATTAAAAGTAATGACCAAAAACGCAATTTTTTTGGCGCCAACCTGATAGAACTTAAATGCTATTGATTAAGACACATTTCCGGAAGCATGACTCATAAATAAAGATATAAAAAAAGGCAACATTGTTCTTGGGTAGGAAATCTGGCCTGAGAACAAAAGAGATGATTTCTAAGATGAGTTTGATATCTGGGGGAATTTAGACAAGGCATTTGACTTATTGGAGACTCGGTCTCTACATTTTAAATCCAGACACTGGGGGCTGCAGACATTCCAAGATGATGCCCGGCTCAAAAGTCCATCTTCTAAATTCAAATACTTTACATTTAATGATTTCGTTGCAACCTGTATCACTGTAACTGTCCAGAAATTGAGGTAATCTCACTATTATGTCTTTTTTAAAAATAAATGTTTTGACTTATAACTGATTTTGAACCACAGGAAAAGAAAATCACTGTCTTAGAGACCTCAGATAAATCTTCCTCTCAAGTTCTCCTATTAAAGGTCTTATTTAGTATAGTGCAGGCTTTTACAATTGAAAAACAATATTAATACACTCAATGTTTTCTTTAGATTTCTCTAGTTTTTACTTAATGTCTTTTTTTGTTCCAGGTTTCCAGCCAAAAACCACATCCCACTTAGTCACCATGGTTCCTTAGGCATTTCTGGACTGGGAGAGCTTCTCAGATTCTCCTTGTTTTTGATTGTTGTGATAGGTGTGAAGAGTACTGGCTACGTATTATGTAGAAAATCCCTTACTTGGGATTTGTCTGATGTTTATCTCATGGTTAGATTGGGGTTCTGAGTCTAAAAAAGGAAGACCACAGAGAAAAAGAGTCATTTTTAGCACACTGTATTAAGTGCATATACCATCAAAATGACTTATAATTGCTGATGTCGATCTTCATCACCCGGCTGAGGCAGTGTTTGTCAAGCTTCCCCCTTTTCTGGTTGTATTCTTTGATAGGAAGCCAATGTGCTCCGCTCGCACCTAGAGGATGGGGCATTGCACTGCACCTCCTTGAAGGTAGAGCACTAAAGTTGTTTGGATTTTTTCTTTTTGCATAAAAAAACTGTTTCTCATTCCTATGTATTTATTTATCCAATAGTATATTTACATCAGTATGGACTCATGGGTGTTTGCTCTATACTTTAACTTACCATCAATTCTGACTTTATTATTTTATTCCTCAAATTGTCCCAGCTTTGGCCATTGGGAGCTGGTTGCTTGGTTGTATTAACTTGTCACACCTACATAACTGTGTGTGTGTTTCTGGTTTTGTGTTGTTCTGTCCTAGTTCATTTGTGCTGCTATAACCGAAATTACCCACAGACTGGGTAATTTATAAATAGTAGACATGTATTTCCTAACAGTTCTGAGCTGCTAAGTTCAAGATTAAGGTGCCCACATGTTTGGCTATCTTGTGAGGGCTTTTTCCAGGTGGAACGCTTTATCCTCACATAGCAGATTAGCTGGAGAGCAGGGTAGCTGAATGGGGAGTGAAGCATATTGTACCAGTGCCTTAATCTCATTAAGAATTGTGTGTGGCCTTCATGGCCTAGTCACCTCTTAGAGGCCTCACCTTTTCATACTGTCACACTGACAACACATGAATTTTGGAGGGGGCATGTTTAAATTATCATACTTACTTCCTGATATTATAAGATGGTCCAGGCTTATCTTATATATTTTCTTCTCTAGTCCTGAAAGCATCCATTGATCCAAAGAATTCTGTTTAATTTAATTGCATTGGCTTGCACTGGAGGATAATATTCGAAATCCAGATAAGGCTACTAGGTATGTTTGTTGCAGGCTGTATCCTGGAAACAATGACGTCTTAGTTGTAACAAACATATATATATATATATTTTTATATATGTATATAAAATGCTTCTACATGTTACTGCATGTGCTTTAGTCTATTCTCTATGGTCATGACAGAATACAGCGACTAGGAATGTATTTAAAAACATATTTATTTCTTACAGTTCTGTAGGCCGCCAAGTCCAAAATCATGGCACCAGCATCTTGTGATGACCTTCTTGCTGTGTCATAACATGGCAGAGGTAATCCCATGGCAAGAGGGCAAGAGTGCGCACGTCAGCTCAGGTCTCTCTTCCGTTTTCTTTATAAAGCAACTGGTCCTATCATAGGGTCTCCACCCTGATGACATTATCTATTTCTACATAATTTCCAAATGTCTCACATAGAATCAACATACATATTTGGGAATTAAGTTTTCAATACATGAAGTTTGAGGAACACATTCAACCATGGTAGCCTGTATTTTTCTTAAGCAAAAATGAGTTCATACTGATGCATCCAACTTTAATTCATGACTGTGCCAATTATTCCGGCCTCCTCTGTCTGGGTTATCTGTATATTTCCATCCCACCATCCATTGACTTAGTTCTTCAACTCCACTGTACAGTTGTAGCAGCATCAGAATTGTTAACAAGTAAGTCCGTGGGAAACAACGTTGTCATTCAGGGTATAGTGCTCATGTGCAGTTTCATTGGTCTTTAGTCTTACATACCTACAGTGCCCATTTCCAAGTTACTGGAGCCAGGACCTTTACCCCTCAGCCTCCTCAGTGAACTTGGCTCATGCATTTGCAATACGGGTAATTTGTTTTGTTACATTCTGCATTCCATTGTTTGATCCCTTGACCTCATGAATGATTTATCAAATTTGCATACGTTAAGGTTCACTCTTTGTGCTGTAAAGTTCCATACATTTTAACAAGAGCATAATGTCATGAATCTATCATTAAGTATCATGCAAAATATTTTTACTGTGTAAAACGTCTCCTATGTTTCACCTATTTAATGTTTCCTCTCTCCCAAAAACCGTTGGAAAACACTGATCCTTTTTTTTTTTTTTTACCCAGGCTGGAGTGCAATGGCACCATCTCAGCTCACTGCAACCTCCACCTCCTGAGTTCAGGCAATTCTCCTGCCTCAGCCTCCCGAGTAGCTGGGATTACAGGCACGCACCACCATGCCCAGCTAATTTTTTGTATTTTTAGTAGATACGGGGTTTCACCATATTGCCCGGGGTGGTCTCGATCTCCTGACCTCGTGATCCACCCGTCTCGGCCTCCCAAAGTGCTGGGATTACAGGCGTGAGCCACCGCGCCCGGCCCAGTTCTGCCTTTTTCACAATGTCACGTAATTGGAATTATACAGCATAAAGCCCCTTCACATTAGCTTCTTTCTCTTAACTATACATATTTAAGTTCACTCATGTCTTTTCTTTTGCTCGATGGCTCATTTTTTTCCATTGTTCGACAATATTCAGAATATAGATTTGCCGTGGTTTGTTTACCCGTTCACCTATTGAAGGGAATCTTGGTTGCTTTCAGTTTTCTGTGATTCTAAGTAAAGCTGCTGTACATATTCAGGTACAGGCTGTTTGTTGGCACAACGTTTCAGATCAATTTGGATAAATACCTAGAAGTGTGATTGCTGAATCATATGTTAAGACTATGTTTACCTTTCTTAGAAACTTTCCAACTGTGTACTGAAGCAGCTATCACATTTACCATTTCAGTCAGCAGTGAGTGAGAGTTCTTGTTTCTTTGCATATTCTCCAACAACTGACATCGTCCGTATTTTGGATTTCAGACATTCTAACTGGTTTGTAGTGGTAGACTAAGACTCTATTAGGTGATATCATTATTTTAATTTTTAATTTCATCACGTCAAAATGATGTTGAACATCTTCTTAAATGTTTGTTTGTTATCTTTATATCTTCCTTAGTGATATGTTGGTTCATCTATTTTGCACATATTTAAAAGTTTTTTTTTATTTTATTATTCTTGTCTTAAGTGTTCCTCCTATTTTTTATATATAATCCTTTAGCAGATAATGTTTTGGAAACATTTTGTCTCAGCCTATGTTGTCTTTTGATTCTCTTCACAGTATCTTTCCCAGAGCAGAAATTAAAATTATTTTTAATTTTAATATACACCCATTTAATTTTTCCTTTCTATGAATTACTCTTCTGGATTTGTATCTAAAATAAATCACCAACTCACTGTAACATAGATTTTTTTCTCCTGTTTTTCTCTAGACATTTTGTCATTTTGTACATTTAGGTGTATCATTCATTATGAGTTAATTTTTGTGAAACATATAAGATCTGTGTCTAGATAATGATGAGGATGCACATTTAGTTGTTCCCATATTATTTATTTAAAAAGCAACCCTTTCTTTATGAAATTGACATTGTTATTTGCCAAAGACGAGTGACTATATTTGTGTCACTCTATTTCTGCACTCTATTCTTTTCCATCAAGCTATGTTTTTATTTGTTTTTTTTTTATAACACCATGCTGTCTTGGTTACTGTAGTGTCATGTCTTGACATCAGGTTGTATCATTCTTTCAACTTTGTTCTTCTTGAATATTGTTAGATATTTTGGGTCTTTGGTTTTACCACATAAGCTTTAAATTCAATTTGTAAATATCTACAAAATATCTTGCTGAAATTTTTATTGCAATTACATTGATTCTAAAATTCAGGATGGCAAAAATGGACTTTTAAACAATATTGAGTTTTTCAATCCAAAACAGCGTATGTCTCCTTTTATTCATTTTTTTAGTTTTTCACATATACATAATCTGTACTTAATTTCACATTCCCATTGCTAATTTTTCATATGTTGAAAAGTGATAAACTCTATATTAACTAAGTATCTTACACCTTTGCTATAATCACTTATTAATTCCAGAACTTTATTTTTCAATTGAGATATCTACATGACAGTCATGTCAATTGTGAATATACACAATTTTATTTATGCATTATCAATCTATGTATCTTTTCTTTTCTTTTCTCTCCTATTGCACTATCTAGGAGTTCCAATACAATGTTGAGTAAGAACGATTACAGGAGAAAACATGGACATGTTTGACTTGTACCTGATCTTAGGGGCAGAGTACCGAACCTCTCACCATTAAGTATGTTAGTTCAAGACTTTTGCCAATATTCTTTAAGAATTTAAGCTTGCTTTATACCTATTTTGATAAAAAAATTTTAATGTAGATGGATGTAACATTATATCAAATGCTTTTTTTGAATTTTTACATTAATTTATATTTTTTATATTTATATTTTTATACAGTTATACAAATATAGTTATATTTTTTTGTTCGGTTTGTTAACATGCTAGATTACATGAATTGATTTTTGAATGTTAAACTAGATTTGCATGCCTAGTATACATACCACTTGAGCATAGTATATATTATTTTCACACATTTTTGTGTTCGATTTGTCAATATAGTTTGAGCTTATTTTGCATATAAGCTCATGGAATGTATTGGCCTGTAGTTGACCTTTCTTGTAATGTTTTTGTTTGGTTTTGGTATTAAGGTAATTCTCCTTTTATAAAGGGAGTTAAGAAGTATTTCCTCTGCTTCCATCGCTAAGGGAGTACATGAAAAATAATTATATATTATGTTCCATAAATCCAGAAAGAGTAAATAAAGAGAAATACTATAACTATTAATTTATCTTTTCTTTACATTTTAGTTTGGGAAGTTTCTATTGACTTATATTCAAGCTCTCCGGTATTAGATTTTTTTTTCCCTCAGATACATTCAGTTTACTGGCGAGTCTATTGGTGGTGTTCTTCATTTTACTTACAATGCTTTTATTTCTAGTATTTTTAAATTCTTTCTTAGAATTTCCATTCATCTGCTTATATTACCCATTTCTTCTTGCATGTTGTCCACTCTTCAAATTACAGTCCTTAGCACATGGGGTACAGTTATTTTAAATTCCCTATGTTATAATTCAAATATCTCAGTCAACTTTTGAAGCTTGCTTTGTCTTTTAGACTGTTTTTTCTTTCATTTTACCAGGCCTTGTATTTTGTTGTTATTGTTCAAAGGCAGATGTGATATATCAGGTATTAACAGAAACTGAAGTAAACAGCCTTTTATTTACGTGCTTATTTTATTTTATTTTATTTTTAAGAGCTGAAGGTCTCCCTATGTTGCCCAGGCTGGTCTTGAACTTCTAACTCAACCAATCCTCTTGCCTCAGCCTCTCTAGCAGTTGGAGTTACAGATAGAGCCAAAATGGTGGGCTAAATAGATTTTTAGTATGAGATTTTATGCTAATCTGGCTGGGAGTGGGGCCATACTTAATGTTTGTTGTATCTGTAGGTGCCAGAGCCCCAAATTCCTTTCCTAGCGCCCTTGTTTTCATCTCTTCTTTGAAATGAAGCTTCCCCTAAGAACTGCTTCTAAACAATCTGTGACTTTCGGTTCTTTGAACTGCAATCCACTGTTATCGCATTGGAGCCCTGTTGCTGGAATGGTAAGGTTCCAGGAAGGGGAAATGCTCGATAATGGTATAATCTACAGTCTTAGGAGTAAATCTCAAGCTTTTATTGCACCTGATTCCCTGGCCTGTAGCCTTCGCAAGTGCTTGTTAGGATTCATTTTCCCCATGTTAGGCAACACAGCCAGCCAAGAGGTCTGGAGCAAAGCAATGCCCTTCCCCAGTGGACTAAGGCTCTGGGGCAGTTCTTGCTTGGGAAGTTGGCCTTTGTTATGGAGAATACTCTCGACTTCCCGAATGGCACCCTTCCCTCTAGAGAGGGGCAGGCTCTTCCTAGGACCTTTCTCAAGAAAAACTGGTGCAGTGCCTTGTAGGTAAAACCCATGAAAAGTGCTGGATCCCTTAAAACCACAGCCCCCCTCCTCTCATATCTCAGTCTCAATGCTAGGACACACTTAGCCTCCAGCAATTCATCACAATAACTGTTAAGAGTTTGTACTGGTTTTCGGCTCGGACAGCTTGTGCTCCAGGTAAATTAATCTCAACTGTTATTCTCTGTATTTATTTTTCTTTCTAGACTTCAGGATGGTGATTTGCAATCTCAGTTCTCTGAATAATACAAAAAACAGTTGACTTTCAGTTTGTTCCGCTTCTTTCTTTGTATTGTAAGCAGGAAAGTTCCGGCTTCCAATCTCTTTACATGCGAGAGCTGTAATGGGATGTCTTAGTCTTTTCTAAGGGCTTTATTATTTTCCTGTGTTTTTCAGCAAGAAGTTTTTATTTAAAAATTCATTTAAAAATAATTATGTCAATAAAACATCAAGTAATAACTTGAAAACCGTTTTTATGTCAAGTGGCATTTGTTTAATGTATATTTACAAATAATTGTCAATGGCAGCTTTGCTAAATCCCAAGCTTTCTTTTAAGAACTTTCATTTTATGACAATCTTGTCTGAAAACGTAAAAGATTTAGTGATAACACAGGGAGATAAAACTACAGAACAGGTTATTTCCATCTCTCTACTAAATGCAGGCTTCAAGTCCTTAAGTATAGAGGATCTACTCTGTGCCACGAGCTGACTAAATGTTTTAAAAAATCTATTCTCTTCTGTTTTTTAAGAATGCCAAGCCAGATGACTATATATTTTTTTCCAAATGTAAATCCTTAAGTAAAAATATGTAAAATGTTTGGGCCAAGACCAGTAGATTACAAGAGAAAGAGTCAGTATTTAAATTTATTAACTCATTTTATCCTCCCAATCGCCCTTTGAAGATAGTACTTAATTATCCACTTCATTTCCGGTAAGTTCAATTCAACAAATTGCTGTTTAGCCAGCAACTACTAGGGGTTAGATGTGATGTTAGGAATAAAAACATGAGGAAGAATTATCTTTGACTGCAGAGAGTCCCCATGCAGAAGGAAAGATGAGCCTACTGATGATATTTCTCAATGTCTCTCTGGATATTAAAAAAAAAAAAAAAAAAAAAGAGGTAGGAGGCCAGGTGCCGTGGCTCACACCTGTAATCACAGCACTTTGGGAAACTGAGGGGAGTGGATCACCTGAGGTCAGGAGTTTGAGACCAGCCTGGCCCACATCGTGAAACCCCGTCTCTACTAAAATACAAAAAAATTAACCGAGCATGGTGACAGGTGCCTGTAATCCTAGCTACTTGGGAGACTGAGCCAGGAGAATTGCTTGAACCTAAGAGCCAGAGAATAATCTATGATTACAATTGAAAGAATATGTGAGCTGCATCTCAGATGGTGGAACAGAGGTTCCTTAGGTATATTCAAATGGGTTTCTCAGTATAGCAAACATGAAATCATTCAGTTGCATGCCAGTGTTTGTGAGCTTAGTTTCTTGTGCTAGACACAACAACCAGAAATGATGGCAGAGGATAACAATGACAAATAAAAATAAAATTCCGAGCCACCCAAGCAACTAAATGAACCCAAGCCAATGAAGCCCCAGAGAAAACTTAAAATGTGAGTTCCCAGCCATAATGGGAGGTGAAATGCATCTCTTTATACTCCTGCTCCTAACTGCCATTCAACAAAAACCAGCTCTTTCTGAAATCTTGCTCCACGACTGAGATCAACCGACCACGAGTGGTTCTGTTAAGTTTATAGAAGCTGTGCATTGAGTGTCCTCACATTCCTTACTTTTCATATATAGGGCCTGACTGAAATATAAGGAAATGTTACATCTCCACCCCAAAGTGAACATAGACGTATGTAACATACATGTTAACTTACTGTGCATGTTTGCAGCACATTTGTGACAATTCATAGCTCCCCCTATAACCTGCTGCATGTGGGTACTTAGCCAACCCATTCAGCATAAATTCCTGTTTTAGCCTTTCCTCTCTCAAAGCACCTGCTTCTCAATTTCAGCCACAAGCTATGCTTCTTGCCTGCAGGTTGCTTGCTCTACCTGACTTTAGAATTAAAGCTCTCCTTTCTAAATTTACAGATTTTGTGACGTTTTCTGGTGACAATAACAAGAACTAGAAAGAGATATATCATTTAGGGTTTCATATGCCAGGCAACTGAGTTTGAAAGGGATTGGCACAGCTTTGTTTAATTGTATAAATTTGATTTTCAGAAACCTGTACTCTTCTAAATACAGATCCAAATCTGAGGCTTAAGAAAAAAATAAAGTAGAATATTCACACATACACTATAAATTTTCAGAAGGAGCTTATATATAAGCACAGGACTACACATTCAAATACTGACGGACTGAGGAGTGATCAGTTCTTACTGGCATTTCTTATTCTTTGTATTGAATTGTATTGAGTGCACGCATATTTAATAGAATCTTCCTTATTAAGAGATATCATGGGTATCTTATAATTCAGTAGACTGATGTATTGAGAATTTTAATACCATTCTTTTATTCATATTCCAAAAATGAATCAAAAAGCCTATTAATCTCAGATTAAGATATTTGGATAATTCATGTTCTGATATGTGTTTATAAAGTATTGAGCTTTTGAAGAGGAACGTAGGTAATTATCACTATTAGTTTTGCTCTAAATTATATTTCAACTTTTACAATTGTTATAAGCCAAGTTCTGGCAAATATAAACTCTTTAAGGAAAACGTATTTAGAATATCATATTTTCTTTGGCTAATAAAATTATTGTCAGTTACTGAACATTACTGATACAATGATTTAAAAAGATACAGTAAAATATCGGATTTAATAGTTTTTTAAATGAAGAAATAAATTATAGAAAAGAATAAAATGCAGAAATACTTTAAGATGAATATCTAATTATTCCAGAATTTCACTGCTCTACTGCTCTGATTTCTAATTTCTGCTGTAAATACCGGCACAAAAATGTTGGTAAAGTCTTAGTAAAAAGAAAAATAAAACTACCATCTACTCCGAATGTCATATATTAAGCCCTAATATTGTTGTCTGCTCTTTCACTGAGCACTGTACTCATCCTTTAATCCCCTAGCATCTAGAACTGCAGCCACAATTTGTTGTTTTAAAATGGCTTTATATATATATATATATTTTTTTTTTTTTTTGAGGCAGAGTTTCGCTCTTCTTACCCAGGCTGGGGTGCAATGGCGCGATCTCGGCTCACAGCAACAAAATGGCTTTATATATATATGTTTTTTTTTTTTTGAGGCAGAGTTTCGCTCTTCTTACCCAGGCTGGAGTGCAATGGCGCGATCTCAGCTCACAGCAACAAAATGGCTTTATATATATATATATATATATTTTTTTTGAGGCAGAGTTTCGCTCTTCTTACCCAGGCTGGGGTGCAATGGCGCGATCTCGGCTCACAGCAGCAAAATGGCTTTATATATATATATATATATATATATATATATATATATATATATATATTTTTTTTTTTTTTTTTTTTTTTTTTTTGAGGCAGAGTTTCGCTCTTCTTACCCAGGCTGGAGTGCAATGGCGCGATCTCAGCTCACAGCAACAAAATGGCTTTATATATATATATATATATATTTTTTTTTTTTTTTTGAGGCAGAGTTTCGCTCTTCTTACCCAGGCTGGGGTGCAATGGCGCGATCTCGGCTCACAGCAACAAAATGGCTTTATATATATATATATATATATATATATATATATATATATTTTTTTTTTTTTTTTTTTGAGGCAGAGTTTCGCTCTTCTTACCCAGGCTGGGGTGCAATGGCGCGATCTCGGCTCACAGCAGCAAAATGGCTTTATATATATATATATATATATATATATATATATATATATATATGTATATATATATATATATTTTTTTTTTTTTTTGAGGCAGAGTTTCGCTCTTCTTACCCAGGCTGGAGTGCAATGGCGCGATCTCAGCTCACAGCAACAAAATGGCTTTATATATATATATATATTTTTTTTTTTTTTTTTTTTGAGGCAGAGTTTCGCTCTTCTTACCCAGGCTGGGGTGCAATGGCGCGATCTCGGCTCACAGCAACAAAATGGCTTTATATATATATATATATATATATATATATATATATATATTTTTTTTTTTTTTTTTTTTGAGGCAGAGTTTCGCTCTTCTTACCCAGGCTGGAGTGCAATGGCGCGATCTCAGCTCACAGCAACAAAATGGCTTTATATTCTTAATGTTGAGGCTATATTTGAAATGAACAAAAGTCTAAAGATGGAAATCCTGCAGTGCAATTTTATAACTTTGCGAATACACACATTATTGGGGCTAAGCGTTATGGCTAAGGGCACAGCCTAAGACTAGAGAATATTGTCTGAGGCCAAGCCATGCTCCTCCTCTTAACAGATGTGTAATCTTTACTGAACATCACTGAACGTTTGCCTTCTCATTTGTAAAACTGATAATAATCAAAAGTAACTTCTGGAGCTGTTGTAAATATTACCCTAAGAAAAATAATTCAAACAGTAATTAAGAGTCTCAACGCAGCACGTGCCTGTCTTCTCGCGAGTTCAGTATGTGTTCTCCTTACTGCTGCTGCTCAGTCAGCGACACAGAGGCCGCAGCTGACTGGTGCTTCTGTTGCAGTGGTTTTCAGCTGGGTGGGTCTTATACCTCAGAAGACATCTGGAGACATTTTTGGCTGTCATAACTGGGAGAATGGGGTGCTACTGGCATCTAGTGGGTAGAGGCCAAGGGTGCTGATAAACATCCTGCATGCACAGGACCAACAAATAATTATCAGTTCTTTATTGCCAAGAATGACGAGCCTGAGAAATCCTGCTCTGTGGCAGGCTTTGGCACTAGGCTTTGTTGCTTAAAAATAAATGTCATCTCTTAATAATCTTTAAATTCTTACTATTGATCACAAGAAATGTGCTTCTTAAGGAAATACATTTTATTCTTTTATGCCATCATTTATTTCCTCATTTAGAAAACATTCTTTATTAAACCAGGCATCAGGACATATGCAGGAGGTCTGAAGATCAATTCAATGAAGTTTGCCCTTAGTCACATCACAGGACATTAATTAGTAGGAGGAAACAAATAACTGTCCTGCACTGAGATGCGTAAATCATGAGGATAAGGATGTTGCTTATGATGGTGGCAGGGGTGGGGGTACTTAAAGATGTTGCTGGAGAGATGGGATGGAGCAGGTCATGCGAGGTCTGTTCCCACTGAAAAGTCTGCACTTCACCTTCTATACCAGGGGACAGGACTGAAAGGTTTTAAGCAGAAGATACCATGACTAAATGTGTCCTTTATAAAGGTTTTTTCAGTGTTATTACATACAAGAGATGAAAAATGTGAAAGAGGAGATACAGAAACAATACAGGATGTAATTTAAAAGTGCAAACTAGAGATTGTGAAATTCCAAGCTTGGCCGGGGACAGGTGGAAGGGAGAGAAAGGTATGAATGGAGTTTTTTATGAATATATGATGAATGAGTAGCTGTGGGAGAGAGGAGTGCAGACCTGTAAGAAATCTAGATTGCTGTGTCAGAGGCTGGATCGTGAGAGAAAAGAGACACAGGTGGAAAGAAAGAGGTAGGGAGAAGGACACTGGGTTTAGTTTGGACATTCTGAGCTGTGGGGCTGATGTTTACAGAATTTGGGATAGGGATTGCTGGAAGCAAAAAGAATAAAGGTTGCCAATACATGTATTTAGTTATTGGGACTGGGGGCTGGGCTTGGTGGCTCACGTCTGTAATCCCAGCACTTTGGGAGTCTGAGGCAGGTGATCACCTGAGGTCAGGAGTTGAAGACTATGCTGGCCAACATGGTGAAACCTCATCTCTACTAAAAACACAAAAACCTTAGTCAGGCATGGTGGTGGGCACCTGTAATCCCAGCTACTTGGGAGGGTGAGGCAGGAGACTAGCTTGAACCCAGAAGGCAAAAGTTACAGTGAGCTGAGACTGCACCACTGCACTACAGCCTCGGCAACAAGAAAAAAACTCCTTCTCAAAATACATAAGCATGTATTTTGAGAATACATGCAAATACTGTCAAATGAAACCATGCTTATTTATATATATATATATATATATATATATATATATATATATATATATATATATAAAAATTGGGACTGGAAAGCCAATGCAATAAAAACTTGAGTCTCAGTGGGGTTTGTCAACTCACTTTGGGGTCCAATGGTGGTAGAAATGTGGATGCCCTTGAGTTTTTATATGGATCCAGAATCACTTGTGAGGAAAGCCAGGGTTGGGTATGAGTTGGGTACACATGAGCACCCAGGTGAAAGTGGCAGCAGGGGAAGAGGATGGCAGATGCTTTTTGTCTGTTTTTTAATTATCTGAGCCCATTTCAAATGTCACAGGTAAATACGAACACGTAACTCATTAATTGTTAGCAATGAACGAGTCTGTAAGCGTGTATTATTAGCAGCATTACTGTCTTTATTATACTGCTGTGCCCTGAATTCACAATTCACAGGTATACTTTCCAGTTTTTCATTTAATTAAACCAAGTATGGTATTGCATACCAATATTGTTCATTACATATTTACTGATAAAAACTAAATAATTTCACCAAGGAGAATTTCTCAAGTCATATTTGCCTGATTTTCTCAAGTTTAAATTACGTATATACATAGACAGGCATGCATTTATGTGAATATATGTGCAATCGCTACATACACATAAAATACATATACATGCATTTGTATGTGTATGTGTTTACACACCCATAATACTTGCAGTGCACAAATGCAGGCACACGGATCTGTTTTTCTTTTTTTTTTTGAAATATTTTAAATTCAAAAGAACACATAATTGGTCAAATACTGTCAAATGAAACCATGCTTATTTTAAAGTGAAAGATATAAATAAATAATTGTGCAGCTCATATGTCTTTAGACATAATGCAATTATGCAAATTAAGAGAGAAAAAATTTAGTGAAGCTTTAGTCCCAATTAGTCCATTGAGAAATATTAATTGAGGGAAAGAAATAGAAGATGATTTGCACATTTCCTTTTAGGTCCCCTGAAGAGAGTCTGGGTCTGCCTGGAGACTGCAGTGTGGACGGTAATCCTGGACACCTAGTGATGCCCTAAAACGAGTCCTGCTGGCATTTACTTTATGTGAGACTAGCTGCAGAGGGCTCCTGCAGCATGATGTGTCTAGGAGAGGATTTGAGACCGGAAGAGTCTTCTCAGTGTGCCTGAAAAGTGAGAACAACTGCGCACATTTATGTGGCCAGAACACTTAGAAATACAGGTTAGCATATGATAAAATAGTAATGCTTGGTGATTTAGCATTTGACCAAAAACTTTTCAATGGAAAAATCTTCAAAGCTTTCTAGATGGGGGTTGATTTTTGGAGCAACGCTGTGCCTTCTGAAGTCCTTCAGTGCTGTTATCTCCGCATTTCCAGAGCAGGAACTGAGGGTCAAAGACGAAGCTTCCCTGATGGAAAGCACTGGAGGTGGCCAGCCAGCCTGGATCCCCAGCTCTGGAGCTGAGATTGTGTCAGCCTCACCTCACTTCACACAACTGCATTCATTCAAATTCCGAAATTCACTTCATTGCAAGAGCCATGTATTATTTTTCCAAAAGAGGCTAATGCAATGTGGGCCTGGGCCATGCTACAGCTGTGTCCTCTCTCCTTCCTTTCTCGGGGATTGTTCTCTGTGACTGGCTACGCAGCTCCCACAGACAGTCCTTGGACTGCCCCCTCCACTCTGCGACCTGGGTAGCTATGTGCCTACTTGACAAGGAATCGTTTGTTTCCATGGGTGTGACATCTGCTCAGTAGTACTGATAATGCCATTGCTTCTCAGCCTGGAGCGTCTCTGACCGCAGGTTGTTGATATTCACACGGCCAGACCTGCGGGAGTAGCCTCGTGTCTCCTGAGTCATCAAAGGACTCATGCCCTGCTCACTGCCCATGATGAGAAAACTCCAGAAAGTGGACAACAAAACAGAGCAAGTTGAAAGGTAATACCTATTTTCTAATCATCATTTAGAAAATGTCATCGTTTGGGATGTTAAGTCCAGAGAAGTCGATTCTGGGCTGACTCCACTATTTGATGTCCATGGACAAGTCCCATCATTCCCCTGAGCTTTGGTTTTCTTATCTCTGGAAAAGGGAGAGTAACGCTTGTCTTGCTTCTCTCAGAGGCTCATGAAGAGGGATGGGTGGGATCCTGGAGACTTGGAAGGGGCTCCATGTTCATAAACCTGGATGAGCTAAACCAACCTGAGCCCTGTCGCTGCTGTCAGGAAAGGAAGGTGTGCTCTGGAGCTGGACCCCATGGCTTCCTCTCTGCTCAGACACATGAGCAAGCAAGCCATGGAGCTTTGCTCTGCCTCAGTTTCCCTGTGGGTGAACTCCCTGCAGGAGAGTACTTTTCCTTGTCTGGCATTCCTGGTGTGGACTTTATTAAGGTTAGAATGTAAAGCCTTTATATCCAGGGCTGGCACAGAGTGAGCTTTCAGGATTCATTAGCGTGATTTTGATCGGAGCAGGCTGCAACTGAAAATGAGAATTCTTTTTTTCCTGGGAGCCAATTTGAATTTTACTTGAAGAAATCACAGCACTGAGCACAAATGGGTCTTTCACTGCCTCTTCCCCCCGGCCTCTGCATACTCTCCTCAGGCTGTAGCTTGCCTGGCTTCAGTTCCCCTTGAAATATGAAGTAAGTTCTGCACTAAGACACTTGGTTCTCAGGTGAACGTCTAAGAAGAAATGAGGGTTTTTACTCCCCAGAAACTCATTCTTTGGAGGAAATTGGAGAAAGTCACTTAGAATGCCCCAGGAATATTTCCACATTTTTAAGGTCAAGTAACAGAAATAAAAAAGGAAGTAGGTAGACACGGTTTTTTTTTTACCTTTCCTGACATGGCATATGGGTCTAACATAAGACTCTTTACTTATGTGGAGTGGTTATTTGCAGCAGAGATTGAAGAACCCCCGACCTTTATTGACTTATGTCTTTTCTTGTGCAGCAGACGATAACCTTGCTCTGCCTACCCGAGTTACCTGTTTATTAAAAAAAAAACAACCCAGAACTCAGTTTTGAAGGTTTAGGACAAAACAGAGCAGTCTGGGATCCATTTACAAATGAAAAGATGGTACTGATATAGGGCCCAGGTTTTCACTCTCACACTCAGATCTTGAAAAACAATCTTCTGAAGTTGTACCCTACTATTGCTTTCTTTGCTAAGGTTAGTAATTAACTAGTCAACCAAAAGGTCACTGGATAGTGACAAGACAGGAAGAACTGCTCCCGGACAGGCTGTCCTAGACCTGCAACTCCTGGCCAGGTGCACTGGCTCACGCCTGTAATCTCAGCACTTTGGGAAGCCGAGGCAGGCAGATCACTTGAGGTCAGGAGTTCAAGGCCAGCCTGGCCAACATGGTGAAACCTTGTCTCTACTTAAATACAAAAATTAGCTGAGTGTGGTGGCTGGCACCTGTAATCTCAACTACTCGGGAGGCTGAGGCAGGAGAATCACTTGAACCAAGGAGGCAGAGGTTGTAATAAACAAAGAGAGATTCTGTCCCCTCCCCCCAAAAAAAAAGGCCTGCAACTCCAGCTGTGAAACTCCCACATGATTCCCTTTGGTTCAGTGTGATTTGCTTGTGACCTCAGCTGGGTGTGCATGTGTCACTGATGATTGTGTCTGCAAGCACACCTTCCTATGAGGAAAATGAATTCTCTACATTTCCTGTTGTTACAAAGATCTGCTCAAATAAGTTAACACAGTTAATCAAGCAATGTGAACATTTCTATCCCATAATCCTTATTTACTAGCACATAAGGTTTTCATTATTTTAGAGGAAAATGTTATAGATCTGCATTGTAAGCTATAGAATAAATATATATTAAACACCCACTATATATTTGTGTACACATACTTTTATTTATATACAGGCATATATACATATTCTAATTTTACCTGCTTTTATTTTTTGTAATTTATTTACAATTGTTTATGCATTGGGGAAAAGTCATATATATTTGAGACTATTTTAAATTCATAATGATTTTAAATATAAATACATTTGAATAGAATATTATGCTTTTGCTGATATATATATGCATATATCACATTTTATATTGTATATACATGAACAAGTTCTATAAGAACGCAATTATATGCATTCACACATCATTTATTCAAAAGCTCAGAAAAATGTTATCTATCACATAAGTGAATTTCTCAGATCATTGAACCCTAGTATTTCAAGCACAAGCATTTAATTTTTAATATCTGCAGGAAATTTTCTGTAAGTCACTCCCTTGAGTTCTTGGGAAGATACTACTGAGCATAATAATAACAATAATAAAAACAGAAAATATTACCATAGTTTGAGCATCTATTATAGCACTGACTTTGCAGATTCTTATGTCAGGAAATCCTTGAGGCTTAGTAGACAGAATGAGAATATCCTCTCATTCAGATATAGCCATTGAACAAAGTGGGAATTGAAGAATTTTTGTACAAGATTCAGTTATAAAACTAAGAAGTAGAGTTAGGATTTAAAGCTATGTCTTTCTTGCTCAAAATTCTACTCTTTTTCTTACAGATTTTCCTCCCTTGAGTACCTTACCATATACTGGCATTTATGGTTTTCTGCAGGCTCTGAAACCTACTGATAGTTTTTCTTTCTAGTTTTTCCGGGGCTTCCTTCGAAGTCGGAGTCTCCATGTTGTCTTCCACCGCATTCAACTTTCTGTTCTGGTTGTGCCAGATCTCCTCAATTCTGTTTCTTGTGATGTGCTCTGTGCAGGCCAATCAGATAAGTGGGTTTGATAAAGACTATTGGTTAACGCTTATTTGGTAATTAGAGGTATGTATTCCCCTTTTGCCTTATAAAAAATATATTTATGTCAGTTTCTGTTTTCCTAGCAATAAGGGTACTGGGCAGAATGCCTTCAAAGTAACCAAGGCTTTGCTGTGTGTGCATATTCACTGGCTAGCTGTATTTCACTAAAAAGAAATATTTAGAAGGAAATGCAAATCGAGAATGATGCAAAAATCTCAGTAGTTCGCACATTTAGAAACATTTAATAAATACTGTACGTCAGTTTGATTTCTTCCAAAACATTTTCCGTTAACAGTAGCTTTGCAAATTCTTTCAGGCCTTTAAGAAAAACAGAGTGTTGGGGCCGGGCGCGGTGGCTCACGCCTGTAATCCCAGCACTTTGGGAGGCCGACGCGGGTGGATCACGAGGTCAGAAGATTGAGATTACCCTGGTCAACATGGTGAAACCCTGTCTTTAATAAAAATACAAAAAATTATCTGGGCATGGTGGCACGTGCCTGTAGTCCCAGCTACTCGGGAGGCTGAGGCAGGAGAATTACCTGAACCCAGGAGGTGGAGGTTGCGGTGAGCCGAGATCGCGCCATTGCACTCCAGCCTGGGTAAGAGCGAAACTCCGTCAAGAAAGAGAGAAAGAGAGAAAGAAGGAAGGAAGGAAGGAAGGGAAAGAAAGAAAGGAAGGAAGGGAGGGAGGGAGGGAGGGAGGGAGGGAGGGAAGGAAGGAAGAAAAAGAAAGAAAGAAAGAAAGAAAGAAAGAAAGAAAGAAAGAAAGAAAGAAAGAAAGAAAGAAAGAAAGAAAGAAAGAAAGAAAGAAAAGCAGAGTGTTAATAAGAGCAGCGGGCCATCTCCTTCCCCATCCTATTCTAAGGGATTTGTGCACAGTGCTACAGATCATACAAAGGTTTTATCTCCATGTTTCTATAGCTGGTTTGGCTTTTACTAAACTGTACGAGAAGAAAATCAAATCTCTAGTTTCTTTGTGGTATATAATTGTAACAAGATAGTCGAAGAAAAGAGAAAGCGTAGAGAAAGGGAAGTCGTTCCTTAAAGTTTGAGGATTTAGTAGATTATGAAAGAAAACTAGTTCAGGTTCAAAGGGTTATTAGAAAATCTAAGAGGACCTGCCAGCAGAACTTCCGTGGTGCTGTTAATACATAGACTTCAGTGGTCCAGGTCAAATATAAAATAAGGTTTTAACTCTCAGCGAAGAAAAGGACATGGATCATACACAAAACTCACTTTAATTAAGGTGGAATTCTGATGGATGGTGAGAGAGTTGAGCCTGTGCAGGGATTTACAGGTTCAATGTGGTGACACCAAAGTCTCATCTTTTCTCTAAAATAATTTCATGTTTTGAAGATAGGCATTGCAGTCCGTGAATAATATATGACAATATAGACATATTGCTTCTTTTTAATCTTTTTATTGATTTTAAAATCCTTTTTTCATCAAAATTTATTATGGCCAAAGAGGTAAATTTTTACGAGTAAATGAAAAATGTAGTTTTACCCAATTAGAAGTGAACAGATCCCTAGTGCCTGATTCCACATATATTTATTCATTTCTTTCACCACCTCTGAAATTCCAGAATTATTTTCCAGAACACGAATAAAGCAGAAACAGAACTCGTGTGTGTGTGTGTGTGTGTGTGTGTGTGCGTGTGTGTGTGTGTGTGTGTTGGCTTTATGTCTGTTCTTCAGGGACTCCAGGCCTCTTCAACTTCCTCCAGCACCAGCTCTGGGTGTCCCCGAGGCTGTCAGGAGGCAGCATACATAGGAACTTTGGGCCATATTATGGCACCAACCTGTCTTGCTTCCTCTTCCCTGACCCGCTGCTGTGGGGCTACTTGTCAAGGCCACCAAGGAGATGTGTTTCCTCAGGCCCTTCAGTGAGGGGTACTGACCTCCTGGAAAGAACTCGGCATCCCCCGCCAAAAGAAGAATTTTGTCAGTGGCCCTATCCTATTTTTTCCTGTTCCCCTGCAGGGTGAACGTGAGTGGTAGACCTCCCGTTTGCACCGCACTGTCCCCTCTGGCCTCCCCCTCCTCCCCACTGCTCCCCTCGCTTCGCAGGCAGCAAAGTTAGTTAGCCAGGTGTTCCATGTCCCAGATGTTAACCAGGGAGCTCAGCAGCTCTCTCTCGAGGCCTTTGTGGAAGGCCTCTTGCCTGAGAACCCAGCTACTGATCATGAGACCAAAGGAAATCTCAGTGTGAGGGGCGCTGTCCTAACACGCAGGCTCCCTCCTTATACTTCTGGATTTTGGGGCCAAATGATTATGATTTGCTTCCTGTTTTCCCATTAAAGGAAGAATTTCTCAGGAAGTCCTAGGTTGTTCGTGTAAATATGTGGCTATGTAGTGGATTATTCACAAAATATGTGAATGCACACTGGCTCTCCACACAGGCACTAAATGGACCACTAATGCCTTTTATCTAGGCAGTCCTTATCCCTAAAGCCCACCTTCTATACATTCACAAATGCGGTTTCATTTTTCTTATACCTCTCGTGAAAAAGCTAAAGACCGTGAGCAGCACACTGCTCAGAACAATGTTTAAGGGTCGAGTGGGAAGATCAGATAGACTGAGGGAAATAAAAGCTTTGTCTCTTAAGCAAAGAAGAGAACTGTGGGTTTCCAAGGAAAATGGAGGTTTCTCTTGAACATGTAATTTCTCAACAAAATTTTAATTATGCAAGATGAATATATTCTGAGGGAGAATTCATATTACATTTTCTTGCAAAAATAAAAAATAAATTAAAATAAAATAAATATCAGTAAATAATTAAATAATTCTTGCCCCTTACAACTAACTTTGGACAGGTGTCCTACCCTGGTAAAGCCAGGGCATTTCCCTGGATGAAGGTGCATTTTCTGGCTGAGGGCTTTCTAGATAAAATGCGTTAGTGGTTCAGTTAGGGTATATGTGGAGAGCCAGTATGCATTCGCTTATTTTGTGAATAATCCACTACACAGCCGCATATTCATTCTAACAAGCTAGGACCTCCTGAGAAATCGTTCGTTTTACGTTAAGAGACAACCATAAACCTTTGGCTCAAAAAATCCGGGGGTACAAGGAATGATCCTGAGTTTTAGGACAGTCACACTCACAGGGCATTTCCTGGCTTTACCAGGGCAGGAAACTTGTCCAAAGCCTCTGCCTTTCTCATTTTCTAAGTCTTCCATAAAAGAGTTACAGTCCAATACATAATTAATACCAATAGGTTTCTTAGTTTATTAATACTGATAAGAATGTGGCTGAAGTTCAGATTGACAAAGTTAAATCAGCAATTGATGGGTAAGATATCAATAGCACTAGTTTTATGAATGATAACCTGGAAAGCCCCTGGAAGGTAGATGTCTTGAGGCCCAAGTGACCTACAGAGAATGAGCTGAGCTAGCTTCAGACTCCAGGGAGGTCAGCCCTGTGGTCAAGGAAGGAGACGCGAAAGTTCTTGTAGGTGTTCACAGTAGAACCTGGACTCTAAGGATCTTTTGCTTTATTCCTTGGATGACACGTCATTCTAGCACTAGATCTTTAGTCATTCTTTTAGCAAATATACACATTCTTTCATGTATTTTTTAATTAAATGATATTAATTGTTTGACTTTAATAGCAACATAAGAATCTGTCCTTCTTAGTGAGTCCCTCGTCCTCAGCCTGCTCAAACCTAGTTTTCTCCTCTCCAGTTAAGAGGTTGTTGAAAATGTGTTTCTTTCAAATCAGGGATTCAGGAGATAAACATTTATATTCACATAAGGAAACTATCCCGAGTCTCCGTCACTTTAAGCTCTTGAGTTATGCAGGAATATGAATCCAGTGATGATTATTTACTGTTGTATTGAACACGCTGAACATAATATCATTTATTTGGCTCTAAAAACACTTCAGTTTATAAAATTTAGCATCTATGACAATTAAGCAGCATTCTGCCTCAAAGACTGCTTGTGGGTTCCTCTCCAAGTTCTATTTGCCTCTCCTGAGGGACTTCTTAGAGCTTTTAGTTGATTTTATTCATGCAAACCAGTTGTCTGCTCTAATTAATTAAGGAATTTGAAGACAAAGCCCAAGAAACAAACTCAGTTGGGATTTTGAGACAGGAAAATAGTATATCTCCAATATTTTTGAAAATGCATTGTGACCTTCTTAATATACATATTGTAGATTTCAACCTAAAAATATTGATTACTCAATTATAAGAATCTAAATTAATAGGAATATAACTATTTAAATATACTAAACTTTCAGATATTTGGTATAGTTTTAATTATATATAGGTTACCTAAGCCTATTTTGTGTGTGTATTTCTACCACATTCTATATCCTCCAAGTGGCATGTGTAATACTGGGCAGAGTTCTTATAATGCCTTCATTGCCTCATTTGCAAACCTGAGGATGAGATGCTGTAGTATGAGCTCTAAGCTCATAGATGCTGGCCTTCAAACCCTGGTTATTCTGTTTCTATTGTAAGGCCATGAAAATAAACTTAACTTATTTTTCCTTCAATTTTTCCATTCTGAAATGAGTTTTAATTATCCTAATTATCCTAAAGTGACATAATAAAAGCATATACCTCACAGGGTTACTGTGGAAACAAAACAAGCTGATACTTTCTGATAATTTTCAGTATCAAGCAAACAATTATGATCTCACAAAGTGTTAACTATAATTATGGTCATTACCATCACCTTCTTTTTTTGGCTTTAGTTTAGGAAAATCAATTTTATTATTTTCTGTGACTATTTTATAAAGTAAATTTGTTCAGGTTTTCCCAACTTTTATTGTATTTAAATGTTTTTATTTTAAAAATTAGAACTGGAAGTGGAAATCAAACAAATGTTGATTTGGATATTTTATTAGGTGCTTTGAACTTGGGAGACACATATAATCTATTGGATAAAGTTGGCATATAGCTATAATCCTTAGTCTATGATTCTTGGTGTCTATTTGATCTATGAAACGTTGACATAAATGGCATGCTTGACAAAAGTAGGAAGGAACATGGTTTTCTGAATGGTTTCTATTTTGATTTAATTCTTTTTGTATTAGAAAGCAAGTTGATCATTAATAACTGATGATTTAAAGTGTCACTCTCATTTTGCTATGAATTCTTACAGTTTCCATTGATTACATGCTATTCAACATGTGAGATTACTGAGCAATATTTCCCTGTATTCTTACTAGTATTGAAAGAACTGTTGTAATCTAAAATTTTTGACTTTCAGAGAATTAAGGGCTTCACATTACTGCAAGGGCTAATGGCAGGTCTGTCTGAGCAAACTTATTTAGATACACTTTTTCAGAGTCAGAATTTCTCATTTCATAAATATTGTTGGACCAAAACTGAGTTACAAAATAAACAAATTAGTACTATTTTGTACACCCGTACACATTTTAGATAGAGTCCATTTTTATGTAGGAGAAGTCATAAAATAAATATGGAAGAAATGGAATGAATATTACTGCATTCTCTTCATGAAAAAGCAAAGTTCAAATAGAATAGGAAAAATCACAAAAAGGACCACCAATATCTAATTAAGTAATACTGAAAAGTTATTTTTTTTTAATTATAAGCAAAGTAAAAGACAACTAACTAGCATATCTTTGCCAGAAAATAAGACAGAAAAAAAAAGCTGTAAGAGAAATGGCATGTAACACACCGTGAAGATTAACACACATGGTAGATCCACTTCAGGAATGAAAGAAAGACAAAAGGAGCTATTGGTAGAATGAAGAATTCACACAGGAAATTTACTCTGCCTCCTTTATTTCCATTCATTTACTATTGAGTCTCGACACAAACCATCTTCACCTCCGTTTCCCATCCACCAGACCCAGAGCTCAAAATGCACTGATCCTTCTATTTTCCAGTGTCCTAATCCTCCTCCAGTCTACGTTCCTTCCCTTCCCCACCCTGGCCTGCAATCAGACAGCTGACAGTGTATGGAGCTCTGTAGCAGACTCACCTGCAGAAACATCCCGCATGACTGATTGCTGCTGTGTTGCCGCTGAGACTGGGCCACAGTATCAGTCCTTCTTCACACTGCTATAAAGAAATGCCTGAGACTGGGTAATTTATAAAGAAAGGAGGCTTAATTGACTCACAGTTCTACATGCCTGGGGAAGCCTCAGGAAACTTACAATCATGGCAGTAGGGGAAGCAGGCTCATCTTACATGGTGGCAGGTGAGAGAGAGCAAAAGAGAGAACCTGCCAAACACTTACAAAATGACCAGACCTCATAAGAACTCATTCACCATCACTAGAACAGCATGGCAGAGACCATCCCCAGGACCCAATCACCTACTCCCTCCACACCTGGGGATTATAGGTCCCCAGTCAGACAGGTGGAGATTACGATTTGCGTGGGACACAGAGCCAAAGCATATCAGCCACCCTGTCACTCCCCCACCCTCCTAACTTCCATCTCATCTCAGCCCCAGAATCCCCTCCGGCTCCTCCTTATCAGTTGAAAACCCTTCTTTCATTTCTAGACAATCAGAAGAGGGCTTCTATGTGCTCCCACATCTCCTCTCTGCCTCCTTCCTGGTAAATAGATGGGTTGTTCTAGCTGCTATTGAAAACCAAACTGTTCATTTGTGCAATGGATTCCCCCTCCTCTCAGCTATTTGTGGGATGGATCCCACCACCTCTCAGCTATTTGTGGGATGGATCCCACCACCTCTCAGCTATTATTTGTGGGATGGATCCCACCACCTCTCAGCTATTTGGTGACTCTTTCAAGCACGCCTTTGTGTACCACATACATCACGGCATGTTTCTTTCAACACTAAAGGAGCTTTCCCTTGGCCCCACAGACCTCCTCATCTACAGCACTGGCTTAGCTCCCCTTTGCTGCAACTCTTGGAAACTGTCTGCTGGTTGTGTTGACTCTCCTTTCTCTTCTTGTCTCTCCTTCCTTTCATCAGATATCTCACTTCACAAAAAACAGCTCTTATCAAAGTTAAGAGGGATCTGCATGGTTCAAAATAGCTGAGTAAGTAGCTTTCAACAATTGATTACTATCATGACATATTTCTTTTCTTCTGGTTTCGTGAAATCACTCTATGCTTCTCCCTCCTCGCAACCAGCTCTTCTCAGTCGTATTTGCCCATACTCCTTTCTTTCTCATCTTTAAGTATTTGTGTATCCTAGTTCTCATCCCTCAGTTCTTTTATTCTCCCTCTTCAGCCTCCTTCACCAGGTGAACTCATTCACCCTCAGGGGTCTAAATGCAACCTATACAATTAGAGCTACCAAATGTCCACTTCCATGGAAATGGAAGTATGGAAATGAGAGGAAAACCCTGGCCTTTGCTCTGATCTCCATGCTCCTATGTTCAGCTCTCTGCCAGGCACCTCCAGGAAACTGTGTCATGAGTATGGCAAACTATTTCCAAAAGCAAGCCCTTGGACACCTTCACACCCCAAAGCCTTCTCCTCCCTCCCAAGTGGGTCAGTTTCCAAACCTTAGACACACCTGTGAGTCCCCTCTTTTGCTCACATCTCACATCTAGACAGCCAATCTCATTTTGTTAGCGTTCAGAGCTTATTGAACCAGAATTTGACTGTTCACTCTGTTTGCAGAGACTCTTTCCTTGTCTCATCTCTTATTTCTTGCTGAAGCACATGTCAGAGCTTTCTGAAAACCTTTGTGTTGCTACAAGTGCAGCCCCCCGCCACCACCCTCAGCCTAATTACACCACAGAAACCGTATTGGTCCCTATTCCTGCTTTTAGAGATTGCTTCCCAAATTAGCAGCTTACAAAAAAATTTATGTATGCTTTCCTACAGTTCCGTGATGTAGAGATCCAAGAGAGGTTAATCCAGACGGTTCTGCCCAGGGCGTCTTCATGAGGCTGCAGTTCCGTCAGCAGCAATGCCCTGCAGCGGCCTCTGCAGACCTAGAGAAACAGGAGGCTGTCCCAACCTTTCCACTTCAGGCACTTCTTCCTCTGAAATGCCACCACCCCTCCGCCTCAGGCACATTGAACTGTAATAGCATGTTCCCTCCCGAGGGATTTTGTCTGCATCTTTTTGAGTGATTCACCTTTCCTCGCAGGTCCCGACATCCCTAGGTTCCGAGAGAGCATAAATTGATAAGAATGGCATGAAAAGGGTCTTCTTTCTGTCTCTGTGAGGTGACTCAGGTTTCTAAACATCTGTGAGGGCAAGTAGAATTTTGTACTTATTTACATGTTTATTTAACAAATAAAATTCTCTAGCCTATGCAACTAAATATCACCTTAAATCCATGGCAAAGTGTGATAAAACTTTAAAAACATTTCACTTTTATACTTTGAAATGGCCATGTGCCCTCCCACCCTTTGGCAAGGATTTATCCACTAATTTGCTGTTCCTGGCAATATTGACTGTGTTCCCCGAGGTGTGCCACACCTTTTAAGCACTATTTCATGTTCCATATTTCTAGTCACTGAAACTTTATTTACCCCTTGAAAATATTTTATCAATGCCAGTTGTGTTAGATTGCTTTTGAGATATTTATAAAGGGTCACCATAATTAACAAGATCTTTTGCTCAACGAATTCATGGGATATGTGTATCTGTGTATTGAAATGCAGTCCGTCTCCTTCAAAATGATCATCTTGGGAAATTTTATGTATATTCTTCTAGTTATTATGACTCAAAATGTCTTTATTTACTTTCAACTGTTCCTGAAGAGTATGGGACCAGGAAGAGAACTGTGATTGAATTCTAGCTTTACTTCTTGGTAAATTTAGAAAAATTACTTAGACTTACTGGGTCAGAGGGGTTTGACCATAAAACAGGGAGCATACACAGGTGCTTCGGGGATGGTGGCAGGACTAGAAGCCACGTATGGAAGGCAGGCAGCCCTGTTACGGGCAATAACATCAGGAATGACCACATCTGTCCCATCACTACTTCATGTTCCTCTGGTCTTAACAAGTAGTGAATGCCAGCTTCAGAGGCTGACTTTTGTGGGACCAGAAAAGAGGTCTGCATGTACTGACCTCAATCTGTTGTTTTGGAACATTTTCTTCCTGGTTCTGAATGCACAACTCTACCCCTGTCTGCACCTTTCTTAGGCTTGTCTGTCTTCTTGAGTTTTCTTTCGGAATTTCGATGTCAGCTTCCTTGTCCACTGCTCACTAGACTCCCATCCCCGTTCCTGCCTCAGTGCATTCTATCAGCTTAGACAACGTCTTCATACTTCAGATCCAGCCCCAGTGCCTCTTACTCAGCCTAGCTCTTGCCTGGTTCAGCCGGACTCCTCACTCCTAAGAAAAAGGTGAAAGTTAAAAGGAAATAATTTTGGAAATGTTATGTATCTTTAGAAAATTTATTCATATTAGTTTATAATCACATGTATATAATGAGATCTGCAAATTCTTTAGAGCAATATATAGAGACTGAGTATTTGATTTCATTGCAATTCATTGTAAACCTCATGGATAAGAATTTTAAAGGCTGACAAGGTTGAGAAGCTTCAGCTAAACCCAAGAAGGTAGAAATCCTTAATCTCTCTTTAGAAAACTAAACTGCCTTCAGTATACAAGTTACAGAAGGAGGAGGAGGAGGAGGACGAGGAGAAGAAGGAGGAGGAGGAGGATGAGGAGAAGAAGAAGGAGGAGGAGGAGGACGAGGAGAAGAAGAAGGAGGAGGAGGAGGATGAGGAGAAGAAGGAGGAGGAGGAGGAGAAGAAGGAGGAGGAGGGGGACAAGGAGAAGAAGAAGGAGGAAGAGGAGGACGAAGAGAAGAAGGAGGAGGAGGAGGACGAGGAGAAGAAGAAGGAGGAGGAAGAGGATGAGGAGAAGAAGAAGGAGGAGGAGGACGAGGAGAAGAAGAAGGATGAGGAGGAGGAGGAGAAGAAGGAGGAGGAGGATGAGGAGAAGAAGGAGGAGGAGGAAGAGGACGAGGAGAAGAAGAAGGAGGAGAGGAGGATGAGGAGAAGAAGAAGGAGGAGGAAGAGGACGAGGAGAAGAAGAAGGAGGAGGAGGAGGATGAGGAGAAGAAGAAGGAGGAGGAGGAGGACGAGGAGAAGAAGAAGGAGGAAGAGGAGAAGAAGAAGGAGGAGGAGAATGAGGAGAAGAAGAAGGAGGAGGAGGAGAAGAAGAAGGAGGAGGAAGAGGACGAGGAGAAGAAGAAGGAGGACGAGGAGGATGAGGAGAAGAAGGAGGAGGAGAAGGAGGAAGAGAAGAAGAAGAAGGAGGAGGAGGACAAGGAGAAGAAGAAGGAGGAGGAGGAGAAGAAGAAGAAGGAGGAGGACGAGGAGAAGAAGGAGGAGGAGGAGGAGGAGAAGGAGGAGGAAGAGGACGAGGAGAAGAAGAAGGAGGAGGAGGAGGACGAGGAGAAGAAGAAGGAGGAGGAGGAGGACGAGGAGAAGAAGGAGGAGGAGAAGGGGAAGAGAAGAAGAAAGTAAAGAAAAGAAACCCACCCATGGGCCTTCTTGACATAAGGGCAGCCACATGGTGTTGACTTGCACATAATGCCTCATTTTAAAACTGCTATTTATTTGCTAAAATATGTGGGCTCTGACCACCTGCCCAGTTTGATTTGTTGTTGTTGTTGTTGTTGTTGTTTCATTTATTTATTTTTAAAAGGATACTGCAAGAGGTGCTGGTTATAGATACATAGTATACTGTGGGATTTCCTTACCAGCAGATGCTGGGGTTGGAGGTAGCTTGCCTTGTGGGCACCACTCACGTGAGACTTGGACCAAGTACAGGACCGGAAACCCAAGTATACTGATTTCCATAGAGGAAAGAGAAGGCTATTGGCCACAGAAATTCGATGACTTACGGCATCACTGGCATTTGGGGTCCCTAGTAGAGCAGGCAGGGCACTCAGGGTGCAGGGGGATCATGAACACTGTTTCCTTGGGCGATTGTGATTCCCAAGAAGAATGCCAGGTTGGGTAGTCTATGCATAGAGTGGGATCTCCTTTCCATCTCTTCATCAGCAAGAACGAAAAGAGTTAAATATGGAAATTTGCATAGGTGAAGAGTTCCCTCCCCTAAAGTCATCACCTATGAAGCTGCCACAAAGGACAAGCTGCCCAGGGATTTGCTAGCCACCAAGAAATAGCTGTTCTGGGCTCCCTGACCAGGAGGCCATGGGGATGGCCACCTCTCCACTTCCATCCCTCCTCGGATTCAGAGGATGAGCCGGATAGAGACCTGCCCACAAGAAAGGGCATTTCTTCCTACTTGCAAAGTCCAAGAGGGCCCATTGGGGCCTGAAATTTTTAAGGGCTCAGTCCATTTGAGCCACTAGAACAAAATATCTCAAGCCAGGGTGTGCTTAGACACAAAAGAAATTTATTGCTTACAGCTCTGGAGGCTGGAAGTGCAAGGTCAAGGCACCAGCCGAGTCAGGGTCTAATGAGGGCTGGGGCCAGGTTCCTGGGTAATGCTTTCCGTCTGCATCCTCACACCTGGGAAGGACCAGGACAGCACTCCCCTATCTCTTCTTGTGAGGACACTACTCCCATCACAGGGGCCTGTCTTATTCAGGGTTCTCTAGAGGGACAGAACTAACAGGGTAGGTAGATAGGCAGATGTATATATGAACGAGAGTTTATTAAGGAGAATTTACTCATGATCACAATCCAAACCCCACAATAGGCCATCTGCCAGGCTGAGGAGCAAGGAAGCCGGTCCAAGTCCCAGAACCTCAAAAGTAGAGAATCCAGCAGTGCAGCCTTCAGTCTGGGGTCAAAAGCTGCAGAGCCCCCGGCAAACTACTGTTGTGGGTGCAAGAGTCCAAAAGCTGAAGAACTCCGAGTCAGATGTTGGAGGGCAGGAGTCACCCACCATGGGAGCAAGATGAAGGTAGGAAGTCTCAGCAAATCAGCTGCTTCCACCTTCTTCTGCCTGCTTTTTCTAGCTGTGCTGGAAGCCGATTGGGTGGTGCCCACCCATGCTGTGGTCTTCCTGACAGGGGGGTCTTCCTCTTCTTTTAGCATCACCCAGATACTATACTTTGCATGCTTCAATCCAATCAAGTTGACACGTACTATTAACCGTCACGGGGCTGCTGCCTTAACGACATAATCCCCTTGAACAGGGCCTCACCTCCTCACACCATCAGATTGGTGACCGGGTTTTGACATAGGAATTCTGAATGGTCACACGCATTAGGACTATAGCTATAAATACTGTGAAAGTAACTTTGCTAGAAAATAAAACCTGCTTTAATGTAAACATTTGTCTTAGTCCCATATCTAATTTGGAATCATCTAAAGTTACAGTTTGTTAATATCCAGGAATTTTGTAAAAGTGGGGCTGATTTTTTGATTGCTCTCAGGGACAACCTGAAGGTCACCACGCCTCTGGGCTAAAATGTCTCTTCATGCCTCTTCTTTAGGGGTCTGAGTATTTCCAATTAGAAACAGTACCAGAGCTTCAATGTTTCTTGAAGCAAACCATTAATAACCTTAATATGTCATCACTGACAGCTCTACTGAGGACCTAGGGTGCTCCACGGATATCCACAGCATTATTTTCACAAGAAAGGATGGGCCTCATTTTGCACAGGGGAAATCTGAGGATCAGATAGCAAGTGAGGGACAGAGTCGGGATTCAAACTCAGGCCTGTCTTCTTCTAAACTAAGGCTCTTTCTGAAGTGGCAATGCCAACGTCGTTTAGCAGGGTATCTAAGGGGGCCTTCGGGATACCTGGCCAACCACTCACTGTGCAACATGGAAGGGCAAGGGAGAGACAAGAAAGGCATGGCAGGAGGGCAGAGCATCGTTCATGGGGAAGGCTCCAGTCCCTCCAAGCTCCTGACATAAATGTGCTTACCTTACTGAAGCCTTCCCTGAAGCCCCAGACAGGGAGTGGTCACTGTCATATGACTGACACATCACATACCCCCATATCCCACACCACACCCCACACACACCACATACCACAGACATACCCCACACATCATGCACCACATACTACACCCCACACACTACACACACCACATATATCACACCCTCCACACACCACATACCACAGACACACCCCAGACACACCCCACACCCCACACACCACACACTACACCCCACACACTACACATACCACATACACCACACCCTTGACACACCACACACACACCACACACTACACATACCACACACCACACCCAACGAACACCACACACACACCATACCCTACATACCACATCCCACACACTACATATGTACTACACCACACACACAAACATACATTACATACCACACCTACACATACACCACATCCACACAACACAACACACATGTATACCTGCTGCACATACACACCACAGAACTCATACATGGATGCACATATACAGAGACACCACATACCCATACACACATACAACATAAGCATACATAATATATCACAAACACACACCATAGCACACACATAGATACACACCATATAGGTACACACACATATGTACATACCACACATACACACATGCATCAGATGCCATTCACATCACACACAATACACACATACTCACATACTTGCTCACCACATACCCCACAGAATACGTGCATGCACACACATACACACCAAATACAGATACCACACACCACATATACCCAACACACTACACACAAACACATACCACACATACCACAGCACATGCCACACACAACATAAATATCTCACACACCACACACATATACCACACACACATGCACACACACACATTCTTCATACCATATGTATATAAACACACATACATACCTCACACATCACATATACACACATACATCAAATACATCAATTATCACCCACCGAACACACGCATACCCACACATGCCCACCAACACACCACAGAAACACGCACCCCATGTATCAAGAACAGATACATACTCATACTACGTACACACCATGCATATCACACACACATGCCCATGTACAACACCTTCCATGCACACTATTGGAAGAACTAAGTGGTGCAAAAATTGAAAATGAGCTACACTTATTTACAATTCACTGTGCTTCAAATATCATATTCCCTGAATTATTAACCACTGTTTGTGTCAACTTTAATTAAAAAATATGGCCCATGAGTTCATATTTCTGATTAACTGAATAAATGGGGCAGAGGGTGCAAATCTCCTCTAAATAAGAATCCCAATTAATTTATCTAAGTGCTCCCTCCTCATTGAAGTTGAGTGTAACTCTCTACCCCTTGAAGTGGGCTGAGCTTAGTTACTTCCTTTCAAAGGGTGGACAGGGAAAGGAGGAAAAGCAATGAGTTTATAACAAAGAAGTCTGGCACCTCTGCCTCCGCCAGGTGGCAGGTGAATCTGTCTGGTGATGAGGCGTGAAGGCAGCATGCGTTGCTACCCTGACAGGACGGCAAGCCTAATTCTATGCTCTTCCTCCCAGCAACCAACAGCCCTAGTCTAACCGTGACACAAACGTCAGGGAAGCCTACATTAGGAAGCATTCGAAAACCACCTGATCAGTGCTTAACCAAAATTGTCTCAGTCGTCAAAAACTGGGAGAGCCTGGGAAACTGTCACAGTCCAGAGGAGCCTGAGGAGGCAGGAGGCTAAATGACACAGAGGGTCCTGTATCTGACACCAGAACACAAAGAGGACATCAGGAAATGCCTGAAGTGCTGAGTTCAGTGAGTAGAGAAAAACAAAATAAACATTCGCTACCTAATAGACAGTGCCTAGTAACTCAGTAGATATTAACTGTGGGTGTCCGCTGAGTATAAAACCCAGGAGCAGACAAGCTTCACTGAGAAAAGTGGGAAGTGTCTATACCATGATACAGATGGCCACAGACACTTCCCAGAGAAGGCAATTTCCTGTGGCTCTAAAACTTGAGCTGGAGGTGAGGGGAGAGTCGTAAAAATCCAAATAAGGAAAACCTGAGTAATGGAGGAACATTCCGGAAGTGACAAGTGGTTCTACAACACGAGGGCATGGGGGCGGGTGTTGCAATGTTGTGTTTGTGATCGTGAGATTCACACCCTCTTTCCAAGCTAAATAAAAGCTCCAGGACTTGTGTGATGGTGTGCGCACTAACACACCCCTGTTCCTAGCACAGTTTCTAACTGTGGTCCCTTAAAAGTTAACATTGACATAAAAACAGGAAGAAAAGAAGAAAGGGATGGAGAGAGGGAGGAACTAAGAGAGGGAGAAGGAGGAGGGAATGAAAACCGAGTTTCCTGGGGCAAATCGTCCAGGCCCTCTGTGCCCTCCATGCTGTGGTCCATGTGTGGCACCGTGTGAACCAGGAGAAAAAAGGCGTTCTCTAGGCCAGAGCAAGCTGTCTTTTCTCTAGAGTTAAGTAATGTATCTTTCCTTATTTAATGAAATATATCAACTGGAAAAGAGCTGCTTTTAAAAATTTCTCTTAAAATGTTGTCATCTGTTGCTATTTGCTTGTTTGGTGAATATTACCAGATTATAAAACAAATGAAAAAGTTGCAAATGAGTATTAGCGAAAACACATGAGATATTATTTTAAGACATTTTACTTTATTTTTAAAATATATTTCTCTTAGCAAGATTTCTTGCGTGAATAACAGAATAACATTAGAACCATTACTTAAAAAATGTGAGCACCCAAAAATGTCTTGGGGCAGAGTGGTGACGCGTGTTAGAGATGAATTGAAGTATGGGAGGGCCGACAGGTCAGTGTGGGGCCACACAGCTTGGACCCTGCTTCAGACAATTGTAAGGCAGTAACAGCAGAAACGAGGGAGATGAGGTGTGGCTTGGGGAAAAATGAAATTGTTAGAGTTAAGCATATTGGGTGGAAACCGCAGAAATAGAGTAAATCTGAATGAAAAATCATGCTAAGGTCTTCGGCGGTTCAGGAATTGAGTACGCCCCATTTGGTTTCTATCAATATGGCAGGATAGACATCCAGAGCCATTTTTACATATGTATCATATACATGATATTATAATATGTTATATATACAATACATACATCTAATGGAAAGAGACAAGGGCATGTTCCACAGAGCCAAAGTGAGAAACCTCAGCAAATAATGAAAGACCCACAGAGGGGGATACTGAAGAGGCCAGATCACTGGGAGCTTTACAAGTTATACTGGAAACTGTGGCTTCTACTCTGGCAGAAACGGAAAACCAGAGGCAGCTTCTGAGCACAGGCATGAGGCGTTCTGACACCTGTCGTCTGAATAATATATTGAGAGGAAATTTCATTAGAACAAGAGTAAGAAAGGGAGCCTGGTTGGGAGCCTATTGTTCTCCAGGTAAAGGGTGATGTTGGCTTGAATAGGATGGTGGGAGGGAAATGGTAGTAAGTGTCCAGTCATGGAAACACGTTGATGTCTGGGTCAATAGGATTCGTGGAAGAATTGATGTGGTTTGTGAGAAAATGGCTTGTATGAAAACTTGGATAGTCCACAAAGTAGGAGGAAAGTGAAGGGGGAAAACAGGGAAGCAGAGGGAGGAAACAATCTCCAGAAGGAAAGGGCAATTGACTGTGTCCCGTGCTGCTGATGGGCCCTGCAGCGTGGAGACAAGAATTAGCCACTGGACTCAGTAGTGCCACGTGATCACCGACCTTGATGGAGCCACTTCTTGGATGAGGAGCCATCACTAAGACAAAATGGTAAGGGAAGAAATGAAAACAATGTTTTAAATATACTAAAGAATAAAACTTATGTTTATATGATGATGGGAATGAGTCATTCTAGAGAGAATAACCTGCAGTATGGCAGAGAAAGGCCAGCCCTGGAGGACTGGAAGCTGTCTGTGAGTGGACGAGAGACGGAACCTAGGGAAAAAGTAGAGGGTCCACTGGAGACAGGATTATAGAAAGAAAAGATTGCAGTTTACAGGCCAAGCTGAAGAGGGCCTTGTAAAATAATTACTGATAAATAGTTCCCCGATTTTGTTATTAGAAAGATAAGATAGTCCTAATGAGTGTAGTCACTGTGGAATTCCTGTGGAGAAAAGAAAGTTGAAAGAAATTTCAGAAAAAGATAAAACAAGAATAGACAACTCAAGACACATGGCTACAGAGGAAAGGAGGAAGCAATGAAGTAATATGATGTGGAAGCATGCTGGGAGACTTTATTGAGCTAAAATATATGTAATTAACCATGTGAACTATTTTAAGTGTATATTCAATAGCAGTAAGTATATTCACAATATTATGCAATCATCACCAACATTTATGTCCAGAATTCCAGAATATCTTTTTATCTTCCTAAATTGAAAAAGGACTTTTTGAGGAGAGATTATTTGGTATAAATGTTGTCAATAAAGAAATAATTGCTAAAGAGAGAGTTTACAATTAAAAGGGAAATTGAAAGAGATGAAAAAAGGGACGGCTAGCTAGATGGGTATGAATGGATGCGTGGATGAATGATGGATGGATGAATGGATGGATGGATGCATGGATGGATGGATGGATGGATGGATGGATGGATGGATGGATGGATGGATGGGTGGGTGGGTGGATGGATGGATGCATGGATGGATGGATGGATGGATGGATGGATGGATGGATGGATGGATGGATATGTGGATGTGTGGATGGATGGATGGATGAATGGATGGATGTGTGGATGGATGGAGGGATGGATGGATGTGTGGATAGATGGATGGAAGGATGGATGGATGCGTGGATGGATGGATGTGAGGATGGAGGGATGGATATGTGGATGTGTGGATGGATGGATGGATGGATGGATGGATATGTGGATGGATGGATGGATGAATGGATGGACATGTGGATGGATGGATGGATGGATGGATGGATGGATGGATGGATGTGTGGATGGATGGATATGAGGATGGATGGATAGATGGATGTGTGGATGGATGGATGGATGGATGAATGCATGGATGGACGGATGGATGTGTGTATGGATGGAGGGATGGATGGAAGGATGATAATACCAAGATGAAGTCTGGTAAATAGGGTAAAATTCAAGCATAAAGGCAAACTCAGGCAAGAAAATGGAAAAAAAAAAAAACTTTTTTTTTAAGAGACAATCTAGCTGTGTCGCCCAGGCTGGAATCTCAAACTTTTGGGCTCAAGTAATCCTCCCACTCCAGCCTCCTGAGTAAGTAAGACTTCAGGCACACACCACCAGGCTTGGCTAATTTTTTCTTAGAGATAGGGGTCTTGCTATGTTGCACAAGTTGGTCTCAAACTCCTGGCCTCAAGCAAAGCCAGGGTGGGATTACCAATGTGAACCACCACACCCAGTCAGAAACTATTATTTTCAAATCAGCTACTCCTTAAGCAGACAGCATCTATTATGGAATGTAATTGTCATGACAACCGTGTGTGGTAATTATTACTGTAGTCTTTTTATGAATGAGGAATCTAACCTTGAGAGCATTTAACGTTCCCCGAGTCACAAAGCTAAGAAGTGTTGAGCTTGAGTTTGAGCCTATGTGTATTTAATTCCACTGCCTAGTCAGGAGGCATTGTCTAAAATGCCACTCATTCCTTTGTCCATTCAACATATATAATAAATATCTGCCATGTGAGTGTCATATTAAGTAACTGAATAAGATCGTAGGCTTTATTTATTTTTCCCACTTTGGATGTTTTCCGTATTGGCCATATCTATTTACATGTTGAATTATTCACTATAAAATTGGCACCTAAATCAATGTGACCAATGCAACCATTTAACCCATTGATTTACTTAATCAATTACTTATGTGTTCATTTCACAAATATTTACTCACTTCAGTCAATAGCTTATGACTGTCTTTGTGCCAGGCACTGTGCCAAGCACGGGGATATACCAGTGACTGTTATGGCCGTGTTTCCTGCTGGCATCGCATTCTCTGGCTAACATGCTTGCATTCATACGGGAAGGTAGGTAGTGGGATAAGACTGGGAGGGAAAATAGACATAAATAGACCTGGAATCCCCCTTCCTCATGTAGGAAGACCATCCCAGTAGATACTAAGTTTAAGGGGTCTTTCAATCTCAATTTGTCCCTGGGCCAACAGGAACCTGAAGTTAGTCTGCCCTGATGAGGAGAAGCAATATGTAGCCTCTAACTTCTGGAAAATGGGGTTCTTGGTGCCAGATGAATGTCCAAGACATTAAATCCAGAAGTGTAAAGTCCTTTTAGGTACTCTGATAAGAAGAGCCTGCTTTGAGGAAGAGATGTGTTCAGAAATGAAGGAGAGACTCCTGCTGCTCAGTCTATGGCAGGAAGGACCCAGGTCTCTGTGGGAAGAAGATGCAGCGGAGCCCCAGGGCCAGAGTGTAGTGCCTCTTACAGACCCTGGTGACACAGAAATGGTTGACAGTCATGAAGCTAAATGCCAGTATTCTGCAGAGTGGACACAGTTCAGTCTTTCCTGGAGTGAGAGGGCTCACTATGAGATGCTCTGTGGCTAACGAAGATGAGATGAGAGGTACTGTTCCTTCAGATGTGATTCCTTTTAGACCAGCTTCCTGTTGGGACCTGAAAGGAGCTGCCATGATGTGGGACACTCAGAGCTGTGGGTGGACCCAGGTAGGAAAGGGCAGGCTCATAGCAGCACACCGTGAAGCTCAATAGGGTGCAATAGCAAACTCTAGGGAATATTGGCCCTTTAGGAGGAATCCTCGGACTTCCCTTTCCAAGGGTCCTGCCTTATGGATTCTCTATGACTTTCCTAATGGAATTCCCTAGAAAGAGATCTATTACAAACTTTCCCTGATAAAAATGCATGAAAGGGAATGTTGAGATTTGTGCTAGTCTCATTACTGAGAAGGGAGAGCAAGTCAGAAGTCAGCACGAGACTCATGAGGGCAAATGACTGTGGGGAAATGTGGTGACAGAGTTGGAGAGTCTGGAACAGCCGTTTAACTGCAGTGCAGATCTGAGCTTGTGTGAAAGCCAGAGGGCCAGAGGAAAGCTTCTGTGGAAGCCCTCAGACCTCAGTGCAGTGCTAAGGAATGTTTGGTCAGAACTTCAGAGACTCCAGGAGCCAAAAGAGTCCCGCGTTCCCCAGGGACAAGCCAACTTTACATCTGCTACACTCAATCGCTGGCTGGGAGCACCCTGTAGGTTTCATATGTTTGCAGCTGGGGCCAGGGGCCAGTGAGGTCCTGCCCAGTCCAAAAACTGTAACATGCCAATATGTAAAAGTATTTAAAATCTGCTGCACCCGAAAAGCATTATTTTTTATCATGTGGATGAATAAACCGAGATATTTTTAAGTGTCATAAATCAATCAAAACTAATCTTAGAGGAGAAGATATAACTAGAATCCACTTCATAGTTCTGCTTTCTAAAAACAGTGTTAACCAAAAAATATATACAAAAAAACAGCGAATAAAAAAATTATTCTCAGTAAAGTAAAACTACTGTTTTAAAATTGTTAACCCAGTACCCTAAAATAATGTATCCTGAGTTTGATATAGTTACTGTGAGTCAGTGTGCCTAGCACAATTTTTAGGCATACAGCCTTACATTAACTAATAATTTATAGCTAGTAATTTATTTTTGCTGGCATCAGGAGTTTACGAATACACACATAAACCCATGATTTTCCCATGTAGAATGATCCGTTTACTGTATTGCTATTACAGCATACCAGAGTAGTCTAGTAGTCCACTAAATAAAATAGGGGCCTCAGGAAGGAGCTATATATATATGTATACATTCGTGGCATTCCAACAAATACAAATACAGGTGATAGATGCCATAATTATAAATGTGCATGTTTCCAGAATGTTCACCAAGTGTGAAAATGACTTTTAAATTTCTATAGGTTCATATAGCTGGGAACAATTTTGCTCAGTAAAAAAAGAAACAGCAAGAGGGCTCTTACAAGAGAATCCAGGCCGGGCACGGTGGCTCACGCCTGTAATCCCAGCACTTTGGGAGGCCGAGGCAGGTGGATCACAAGGTCAAGAGATCAAGCCCATCCTGGCCAATGTGGTGAAACACCGTCTCTACTAAAAATACAAAAATTAGCCGGGCATGGTGGCATGCGCCTGTAGTCCCAGCTACTCGGGAGGCTGAGGCAGGAAAATTGCTTGAACCCGGGTGGCGGAGGTTGCAGTGAGCCACAATCGCACCATTGCACTCCAGCCTGGCGACAGAGCGAGACTTCATTTCAAAAAAAAAAGAATCCAATTATGCTGGTCTTTTTTTCTTGTTGTTTGTTTTGTTTTTTAGGGCAGTGCTAGGTGATATCATCTAGTATGCTGCCTAATCGATAATGATTGGGAGGAGAAGCCAAGGCAGTCCACACTAGCTGAGCCATCTGTGCCTTCTCCCCAGTCTGTGCTTACTAGCCTGCTTGCTACTGGATGTCACTATTTTATTTTAAGTAGGAATAGCTACAGGGATGACCAATTTTTCACACATAAGAACAAATAAAGTAATCTTAATGGACATTATTTGCAATAAGAATAATAGGAGTATTTACCTTCCTATTGTACGCCTTAGGAAGGTGATTCAAATGATTCCTCCTAGCTTTAGATATAGGCTCATTTCCCTCTCTCTCTCTCTCTGTCTCTCTCTCTCTCTCTCTCTCTCTCTCTTTCTCTCTCTCTCTCTCTCTCTCTCTCAGTTGGACACGATTAAAGATAAGTGGCCTTGTTATAAACCAGCCTTGTTCTCTTTTTCACAAAATGATGGCCAGAAGCACCAATAAGGACAGAGCTGGGATGTGCAGGAGCGATGTTAGCATACTGCAGTTTATAGAGGCTGAAAACACGACACAATTAAGGGATGGCTTACTCTTAAAATCCAAGGGGAAAAAAACGTCTTGGTTTCATACATTTTTTTGCTAATTGGACAGAATGTTCATAAATGAATTACTGCCCATATTCAACTGTAGGTTTTTCAAACTTGGAGGATATTTCTTGGGAAAACTGATTTAATTAAGTAAGAAGATACGGGCTGGTTGGACTGTTTGAAACAAATACTAATTTGTAAAGATCCACATGGCCCCAAGTTTGCTATCAAAGCAACTTATGCAGAAAGTATGAAATTAACACATACACTTTCTTAATTCTCAGAAGGAGGGGGAAAAGATGGTGATAAAGTCGGCTGTAATTACTACAGGGAAATGCTGGAATCCATCTTATTTTCAGGCAGACCTTCCACATTTCATGTGGAATGGATGCCTCAGGGACCATGTGTACATGCGTTCTGATTATAAGTAGAAGTCTAGCCAACGGTTTTTTCTTTTATCTTAAAAGAGAGGCTAAGGTTATTTAAAGCAATTAAACCATGCTGGCTATAAGTAGGTGTCAGTTTCTAATAAGTAGAATGTTTCCAAGGAAAATCTGTTTGAGAAGACAAGGTTTTCTGCAGCCTAGCTTCTTTTTAAATGGGTGAAATTATAACAAGAACAGGAGACTGTTGAATTCAAAAGACCCCACGACATGTGGCTCAGTGGCCCACAGTCTGTCATGTTTTTATGGATGCATGAAAGATGGACAAGTGTATCTTTGTGCATCTCCTGCACAGGTGTTCAGCTGCCATGTTAAAAAGCACCGCAGAACACGCGTCTGCCCCACCAGGCGGGCTTCCCCGACCTGCCATTAATGTGCAGCCGAGGCGAGCCAGCTCCGGGCGCAGCCTGGGAATCGGCCTCCTGATTTCGAAACACTGGCTTTTATCTTCGCACTGAGCATTGTACTGCAGCTGTCATATGGCTCTGCATTTTAAGTTCCATTGCCTGTCAATTCTTGGCAAATGAAGAAAGGAAATCAACAGTAAAACCGGGAGTTCTGTGAAGCAGCGATGCCTGCATCTTGGAGGACCTTGGGTGTAGCTTGTCTTTAATTTGCTCCAAAGTAGACAGTTATTTGTGTTTTAAAATGTATTTTAAAGCCTTTGAGTTCAGAACAAAATCAAAGGATAAGAAATCAAAAAATCGAGACAACAGAGGAAAAAAAAAAGCATTCTGTGAAGCAGGAAGTTGTCCCAAATCACTAAAGACCAAAGGATGCAGCTTTCCAAAGTGCATGCAGTGTGAGCTGAGGCCTCTTCATCATTAGAATGGAGCTTGAAAAGATTAGCGGGATGTATTTCAGATTGAGAGAAATTCTTTCATACACACATAATTTGGAGGGGGGTTGTGGTTCCCACTAGGCATACTTCCATGGGAAAATTCAGAGACTCTTTTACTGTTTTTGCCACACGCTTGTGGAGGAGCTCTGATGACACATCTGCTTGGAGGCTGGAGAGAACAGGACGAGTACAGTGAGGTCTTTGTAAAGCTTTTCCTCGAACCAGGTCTCCATCACATGATATCTGAGACTCTGCGTGCCTGCCTGCTTCCAAACAGCGAGAAGGAGCAAATCATTTAAAATTCACTCAACCCTCAATTAGATATTGTAAGCCTTCATTGCAGTGATGCAAACCTTATTCCTATTGCATTATTTTACATAATGTTTGGAAGATGTTTTAGAAGAAATTCTTTTCTTTCTCCAGGAATGATTATCATGTATTAATATAAACTCTCTTTCCAATGCAGTTATCTATTTCAATATCAAAGTAGCATTTTAATTCTATGACACCCTTTCCCTTAAAAAAACAAAAAATGTACTTCGGGAACGAACTTTACATACACCGTATCAGCTGGGTGGAACTAACGCAGAAGCATTATGTGTAGGCAGTGTGTGAAAAAGGTAGCATTTTCTTAAGCACAATTATTTCTCTCACCATTGTAAGTATATAAAAATTAAAGAATATAAATGATAACTTTTCTGAATGATGTATAGTGCTACAAGGCACAAATACCACTACTAATAGTGTGATATTTTCCCATGAGAAAGTTATCAGTTTGGTTCATAATCATATTTATTGTGTAGCTGACACATTTTGTCACATTGCTATTTAAACACTAACCAGTTTTGCACTTCTGCAAACAGTGAATGCGTGGGTTCATTTAATTGCATTGAGCTTTCCTCATGTGTTGGGGTGTGTGTGAATGTATGTGTGTGTGGTTATGTGGATCACTGTGTTCTGAGCCGGTAATGAAAAATGCAGTCCTCTGATTTTTAGTGTGTGAACATGGGATTTAGCCAGCCTTGCTTTTTAAAATTATCTATTCATAGCCTTTGCTTATTTATTGAGGGTTTAGTGGCTTTCAAGTAGAATTGCACAAACTCTTTGTATAATAAGTACATTAACCTTTATCTGCTATGCTTCCAATTAACTTAGTTCATTTTATATAAATTTCATGCTTGTATAAATTAAATTTTTCAATAATTTTGATTTTCTAATTTGTTTCATGTTTTTTATACTTAGATAAGAGGTAGCATTCTACGAAGTTCTTGTGATAGAAATAGCTGCTTGAACCTTATGGGAAACTTGAATTTTACCAATAAGAGGTCATTTCGTGTCAAGGCACTAAGCTATAATATAATTATCGATATAACCTCACTAAACTGCCATCTGGATTGGAGTTTGTGTTCTGACAAAGAGTCACCTCCCCACATCAAACATGCAGATCGGTCTTACCTCTTATCTGAATGCTCTGGACATTCTTACCTTAGACATGTCTGGACTTGTAGCAATTTTTTGTTTTCTCAACCAGGGAAACTACGAAAGCACAGAGCAGGTTAAAGTTATTTACTTGGACCTGAGGTTTAGGTGTTTTATCAGATTTCAAGTTCATCTCTGTCTCAGCTACAATAGAGAAAAGACTTGGCAACTTTAAGCTTTCTCTCAAGGCACTTAAAGAATTAAAATATTTCAGAGTTTAAAAACTTAAAAACAACTAACAGTTTATTTTATTTATTTATTTATTTATTTATTTAATTTTTTATTGGATTATAGGTTTTGGGGTACATGAGCAGAGCATGCAAGACAGTTGCGTAGGTTATTTTATTTTTTAAATCAGGGATTATAGCAATTCATAGTGAAGGAAACAACCAGGATTTAGAGTTAAGGGTTTCATTTGTTTGTTTGTTTGTTTTATTACATGTTAGATAAGACGTGCCCTTGTTCAAAGCCGGGCTGATTGTGACCTTATCAGATAGCCCCCAATCAGGTAAGTCAATTTATCAGTATCATTGTGTATCACAGAATAGAGTCTTGCCTTGATAATGTTGGGTTATGACCCTGAATTGCAAATAACATTTAAGCAAAGATAGCCTGACCATGCTTGAATAGGAATGCTTTTCACCTCCTTGTTTCTCCCTATGAGTTTGTTGCCTGTACAATCTCTTTCATAAGCATTGCGTACTCCTCTAAGAAGAAGTAGATATAGAACCGAATTCGGGAAGGCGAGGTGCACAGCACTTAAAAAGCTTAGCCTCTAAGATACCCTTCTGAAATACACTCATTCTAATAAAGGAGTAGTCAATTCAATCAGTTGGGTAAGTTTAAAATATTCAAATTATTCACAAGTTGTTTGGAATTCAGTAACAAATTATGGTGGTCACCAAGCCAAATTCGTTTTTTTCTAAGCATTATCAAAACCTGAGGAAGATGTAATGTATTTGTCATTAATTCAATTTAGTCACTGAGAACCTTAAAAGAAAGATTTGTTTTAGTATCCAGAAACATTAGAAATCATTCTACACTTAATCTTTCTTCAGATATCTGACATTGAAAAACAGGTAAACAAAACTTGGGAAGGGCGTTTTCCAAGAGATTCTTTCAAGCCTGCATCATAGGGGATGGCTCAGGCTGGCCACTGGTCCCACCTCTGGGCAACAGGAATTTCGCTGTGGGAGCAGCAGCTGTACCTGCTGGCTCCCACTGGCTGCAGAAGTGCATTAGAGGCATGAGTGTGGGTAACCCTGCCAGTAACAAAAAGTTGCCCCTGGGACCCCCCCAAATTCCATGATCGGGTCTTGTGTTTAATGATCCAAGTCCAGTCACAGACTTATACTCAAAGACCCTCTCTTTTCTCACCCTCTTCTCTTTTGGCATTTCTTATTGGCTCTTTCTTTTGGGAAATGTTGGACATTACGGTGCTACAGAAGCACAGGTCCCCACAGCAGCAGTGCCACCCACAGGTGCTCTGCGGTTTCTCAACAGCTTCCAAACACTGAGCCTTATCCTCCCGAGGGTAGCTGAAATAGGCTTGGAGGAGCCACAGGCCTAACAGCTGTGCTATAGGCATTCCTGAGAAACCAGGTGAAGGAATTTTTCTTCCTATGGGCTTCTGGCTAAAGGGACAGAGAATGAGACCTAAGAATAATTGGGGAGCATGTCAGTCAGTGACTCCACTGTTCAGTTCCTCTCTTTCAAATGGCATGATCTGTGCAGGTTCTATTTTCTTTACCAAAATTTCTGGCCCTTAACATATGCCAAGGTGATCTTTGGGTAATGAACATCAGGGTGCTCTAAGAAACTTTCCCTAAGCAGTTTCTAATCTTAACTGACAATAAGCAAATCTGATTACTCTGCAGTGAACAGAAGCAGAACAAGAAAACAATGAGAATTTCTTGAGCATGCATGCAGTAACTTCTCTCTGTAAACGCTTCCATCTCTGAATGACCAGGATCAAGATACCTTAGTATTCCTTCATTTCATTCATTTCTTTACTCATTCAGAAAACCATGAATGGAAGTACAGTGAAATTAGAGCTTATAAGGTATTTTCTAGGATTCTCATTTTAATTTTCATAACATTTCTATGCAGAACTAGGGCATACGTTGTTTCTGTGTTTTAAGATGAGAGAAATGTGGCACAGAGGACGTGAAGTGTTTGAATAAGATAATAGGGCCACGTGGGAACTGACAGTCAGAACCTGTTTGATATGGTTTGACTCTGTGTCCCCACCCAAATCTCATCTCTAATGGCAATCCCCAGGTGTTAAGAGAAGGGCCTGATAGGAGAGGATTGGATCATGGGGGTGGTGTCCCCCATGCTGTTCTCCTGATAATGAGTGAGTTATCACGATAATGAGTGAGTTCTCATGATAATGAGTGAGTTCTCACGATAATGAGTTCCCACAAGGTCTGATGGTTTTATAAGCAGTTGTTTCCCCAGCTCTTTTCTCTCTCATTCCTGCCACAATGTAAAGAACGTCCTTCTGCAATGATTGTAAGCTTCCTGAGGCCTTCCACGCCATTCAGAACCGTAAGTCAATTAAACCTCTTTCCTTTATAAATTACCCAGTCTTGGGTATTTCTTTACGGCAGTGTGAAAACAGACTGATACACGGTTGGCAGACCCTGCACCCAGCTTCTTTTCTGCTGCCTCCTCCTGGTCCCTCTCAAATGCTCTCGTGCACATTTCCCAGACACCCTTCATTTGTCCACTTTTGCATGATTCTGAGTCTTCAGCTAACACAGTGCATATTCTGTGGTCCACTTGTAAATTATATTACCCTCTGAAGAATCCAGTAAACTTCCTTGTCTCTTTCCACTGGTTTTTTATTGCCTGATCACAGCATAGCACACTCATATTGTTATATGGGATCCTAGCACTTTTTGCTGGTTTCAAATAATTTGTTTTGGGGATGGTGGAGTTGTGTGATTGTGAAAGGCCCTCTTGAGATTCTACTTTTAACTTTATCTTAAACAGTACGTTTTGATTTCTAGGAAAAAAGAATTTGATGAGAACTTTTCTCATTCTGATCCTTGCCTCTTATTCTTCTGAAATGAATGTTACCTGATTCTCAAAGCATTAAGGGGACCCTAATGTCCTAGGAAACAGGACTGGAATGGTGGTCACAGCCTGAGTCCTCCACTGGCTTGTCCAGTATTTGGCTGTGTAGCCTAGGAAAACACTATCCATCTCCTTATTCTCCTGTAAAACGTGGGTTTTGGGGTGGGAAAGTGGGTGGAGCGTAGGTTGATCAAACCGAGTATTTTTCTAGGTGTCATTCGTCATCGATGGCCTGTGTGTCTCTGCTTCTCTTTCCCTCCTCCTCAGCCATCAGATGCCATCTCATGACCGTCTGCAAGTTTCCACCCTTCCTGCTTCTCAGGCCTGCACCACTCAGGTTTGAGTCTTATCCTCTCAAAACCTGCTACCTTTACGCACTGATGTGGGAATCACTTCCAGAAGATATCTGCCACAGGATCCAAATGCAGGATGTGACCTTCTCCACTCTCCAGCTATCAGCCTGGGACTGGGTTTTTATCAGATGCATTGTTTCCCTTCATTTGGCAGGCATTATTTACCTTAATTCAAAATGGGGCATGATGTGAAATTTTAGGCACTGTGGTACGGTGGCCAAGTAGCTTAAAGCTAAAGCAATGTCCCTCGAATGTTAAAGTGAGGAGAAAAGCTCTGGAAACTTGTGAAAATGCAGTTCGGTTGCACAGCTCTAGGATAAGGGCGGCACTCTGCAATTTCTAGCAAGTTCCCAGGCAGTACCAATGCTGGAAATAGAAAAGGTGGAAAATACTCTCTGTGACTCTGAGTTCAAATTGTTATTCTCTCACTTAATTATTCTGACCTTAAGCAAGTTACTTAACTTTGACGCAGCTCTGTGTCTTTGACCGAAAGTGTTAACAGTCTTAGTACCAGCTCCCAGGCACTGCAGAAGGGAGAATGCATTCCAGTGCTTTATGGTTTGGACCCACTGAGCCCTGACAGGAGTGTTATTTTGGTTACATCAATGTCTGAACCTAAAGGATGCCTCTCCTTTCCACCTGCGCAGGGGTTCTGTCTGGAGTCATCTGTGGCACTTCCTCTACCAGGTTTCCTGGAATTTCATGTGTTTTAAATATTGATATTATTTCCTTAAAAGTTAAGATGTATTAGGCAAAAACAGACCCAAATGCACCTACATACGAAATCGAGATCCCTTTAGAGTACCTGTAGTCATCTGACTTCAGAAATTCTTGATACATCCAAAAGATAGAAGAGAATTTCATTTGTGCCCATGTCCCAATCTTCCTGGGTGTGGGAAGGCAATCTCAAAAGGTGGAAGTAAATTGACACAGTAGAAAAATCAGGTTTGTTTGCATTTTAAATAAAGAAAGTGATACAACTAGCTTCCAACCCTGATTAGTTCTGCTCCAGAACTCTCAGGATAATTAACTGGGAGCGATCGTGGTATCCAGGCACACTCTACACATTCGCCCTTCATTTTATGTATGATAAGATCTGCATTAAATATTTTACTTTTACTGTTCCCGAGGTTCTAAGATATCCATGCAATTTTGTGTACATAAGAATGAAGGCTTATCTTTACCTTAAAATGGCTTAGAATGCTATGAGCTGTTCTGAGAGAATTTTTGTCACCAACTGGAATTTTGAGATCCCACTCCTGAGATCAGAGCCCTCTATGGCCAGAAGAAAAATTATTAGTGACTTGTGAGCCTGTATAAATCTACATTTCAGTGCCTTGCATGTAAATTAAACTTTTATATTATGAGTTTTAAATTAAATTCATTACACCTGCTCCCAGCTCTACTGACATTTGAAATAGGTGCGCAAGTCTCCTGAAGTCTACTGTCATTTTATTGGTAGAATCTGCCTCTTGTAGGAGGCAGGCAAGGAAAGACGCCAAATAATTGAGGTGAATTTTTCTCAGCTGCTAATAAGACCAATCGTTTACTGACAGCTTACTATGATGTTAGATACTGTTTTCAATTAATGATCTCAAAGCAATGCCAGTATCTCCATTTTCCAGATGGGAAAACTAAATGGCAAGGTGGTGAGACACTTGCCCTAAGGCACATAACTGACACAGAGCACAGCTAGCATGAGAAGCAAGGTGGAACTGATTTCATGCTTTTGGCCCCTACACAAGTGTTCTCAAATTGGAGTGTGCCTCAGAATCACCTGGAGAGCTGGCCAGAGGTTGCTAGGGCTTCCCCCCGAGGTTCTGATTAGGTGGGTCTGGTTTGAAGTTTAAAACCATTTGTTTCATTTGTTTCATGAATTCCCAGGTGATGTCCCTGTGTCATGAAGAAGCGTACTGTAAGGAACAGCCACGTTACCCTGTAGTATCTATTGTTATTCTGGTAAAATATGTGTGATGATTAATATTGTTTCAACCTGATTGGATTGAGGGATGCAAAGCATTGTTTCTGGGCATCTCTGGGTGTTTCTGGATGTTGCCAGAAGAGACTAACCTTTGAGTCAGTGGACTGGAGAGATTCACCCACAGTGTGTGTGGGCACCATCCAGTCGGCTGCCAGTGCAGCTAGAAAAAGCAGGCAGAGGAAGGTGGAAGAAGCTGATGTGCTGTGTCTTCCGGTTTTCGTCTTTCTCCCACGCTGGATGTGTCCTGCCCTCGAACATCAGACTCCAAGTTCTTGCCCTTTGGACTTTTGGACTTAACCGCAGTGGTTTGCCAGGGACTCTCAGGCTCTCAGCCACGGACTGGAGGCTACACTGTCGGCTTCCCTACTTTTGAAGTTTTGGGACTCAGACTGAGCCACGACTGGCTTCCTTGCTCCTCACTTTGCAGACACCTTGGGACTTTACCTTGTGACCATGTTAATCACATGGTCCCCTTCATAGCTACATATATCCTATTAGTTCGGTCCCTCTAGAGAACCCTGACAAATACAATAAGCTTAACATAAAAGTTACCATCTAACCATTCTTAGGTGAAGAGTTTAATGAAAGAAAGTACATTTAAATCGTAATACAACCATCATCACCATCCCAGATTCAAGCTTTGTGTGCATTAAACACATGTCCCCATTCCCCTCAGCACTCCCAGCCCCCTGAGAGCAAACCTTCTCCTTTCTGCCTCTGTACACTTGGACTCTAGGTACCTTATATGAGAAGAATATTATACTACTTTTCCTTTTTGAGACTGACTCATTTTGCTTAGGATAGTATCCTCAAGCTTCATCCTGTTGTAGCATGTAATTTCCTTTCTTTTTTAAGGCTGATATCCATGATATGCTTTCTTTTTTAAGGCTGATATCCATGATATGCTTTCTTTTTTAAGGCTGATATCCATGATATGCTTTCTTTTTTAAGGCTGATATCCATGATATGCTTTCTTTTTTAAGGCTGATATCCATGATATGCTTTCTTTTTTAAGGCTGATATCCATGATATGCTTTCCTTTTTAAGGCTGATATCCATGATATGCTTTCTTTTTTAAGGCTGATATCCATGATATGCTTTCTTTTTTAAGGCTGATATCCATGATATGCTTTCTTTTTTAAGGCTGATATCCATGATATGCTTTCTTTTTTAAGGCTGATATCCATGATATGCTTTCTTTTTTAAGGCTGATATCCATGATATGCTTTCTTTTTTAAGGCTGATATCCATGATATGCTTTCTTTTTTAAGGCTGATATCCATGATATGCTTTCTTTTTTAAGGCTGATATCCATGATATGCTTTCTTTTTTAAGGCTGATATCCATGATATGCTTTCTTTTTTAAGGCTGATATCCATGATATGGATATGCCACTCTTTATTTGTAATCTCTATATTTCCTTTCCAGAGACAGCCCCTGGAACTGTCTCAGCCATTCTCTTCAGGATTAGAATACCCCTTGCTCCTGCAGAGACTGAGGACTTGGTTGGTATGTGCATTGTAAATGCCCCTTCATGGGTCCTTCCCGCAAAAATAGGTTCTCCCTATTACTCCGGATGCTCTGACCATAGCTGTCCTCCATAGCTGTCCTCCATAGCTGTCCTCCATAGCTGTCCTCCATATCTGTCCTCCATAGCTGTCCTCCATAGCTGTTTTCCATAGCTGTCCTCCATAGCTGTCCTTCATAGCTGTCCTCCATAGCTGTCCTCCATAGCTGTCCTCCATAGCTGTCCTTCATAGCTGTCCTCCATAGCTGTCCTCCATAGCTGTCCTCCATAGCTGTCCTCCATAGCTGTCCTTCATAGCTGTTTTCCATAGCTGTCCTCCATAGCTGTCCTTCATAGCTGTCCTCCATAGCTGTTCTCCATAGCTGTCCTCCATAGCTGTCCTTCATAGCTGTTCTCCATAGCTGTCCTCCATAGCTGTTCTCCATAGCTGTCCTCCATAGCTGTCCTCCATAGCTGTCCTCCATAGCTGTCCTTCATAGCTGTTTTCCATAGCTGTCCTCCATAGCTGTCCTTCATAGCTGTCCTCCATAGCTGTTCTCCATAGCTGTCCTCCATAGCTGTCCTTCATAGCTGTTCTCCATAGCTGTCCTCCATAGCTGTTCTCCATAGCTGTCCTCCATAGCTGTCCTTCATAGCTGTTCTCCATAGCTGTCCTCCATAGCTGTCCTCCATAGCTGTCCTCCATAGCTGTCCTTCATAGCTGTTTTCCATAGCTGTCCTCCATAGCTGTCCTTCATAGCTGTCCTCCATAGCTGTTCTCCATAGCTGTCCTCCATAGCTGTCCTCCATAGCTGTTCTCCATAGCTGTCCTCCATAGCTGTTCTCCATAGCTGTCCTCCATAGCTGTCCTTCATAGCTGTTCTCCATAGCTGTCCTCCATAGCTGTCCTTCATAGCTGTTCTCCATAGCTGTCCTCCATAGCTGTTCTCCATAGCTGTCCTCCATAGCTGTCCTTCATAGCTGTTCTCCATAGCTGTCCTCCATAGCTGTCCTTCATAGCTGTTCTCCATAGCTGTCCTCCATAGCTGTCCTCCATAGCTGTCCTCCATAGCTGTCCTTCATAGCTGTTTTCCATAGCTGTCCTCCATAGCTGTCCTTCATAGCTGTCCTCCATAGCTGTTCTCCATAGCTGTCCTCCATAGCTGTCCTCCATAGCTGTTCTCCATAGCTGTCCTCCATAGCTGTTCTCCATAGCTGTCCTCCATAGCTGTCCTTCATAGCTGTTCTCCATAGCTGTCCTCCATAGCTGTCCTTCATAGCTGTTCTCCATAGCTGTCCTCCATAGCTGTTCTCCATAGCTGTCCTCCATAGCTGTCCTTCATAGCTGTCCTCCATAGCTGTCCTCCATAGCTGTCCTTCATAGCTGTCCTCCATAGCTGTCCTCCATAGCTGTTTTCCATAGCTGTCCTCCATAGCTGTCCTCCATAGCTGTCCTCCATAGCTGTCCTTCATAGCTGTCCTCCATAGCTGTCCTCCATAGCTGTCCTCCATAGCTGTCCTCCATAGCTCTCCTCCATAGCTGTCCTTCATAGCTGTCCTCCATAGCTGTCCTCCATAGCTGTCCTCCATAGCTGTCCTCCATAGCTGTCCTCCATAGCTGTCCTCCATAACTGTCCTCCATAGCTGTCCTCCATAGCTGTCCTCCATAGCTGTCCTCCATAGCTCTCCTCCATAGCTGTCCTCCATAGCTCTCCTCCATAGCTCTCCTCCATAGCTGTCCTTCATAGCTGTCCTCCATAGCTGTCCTCCATAGCTGTTTTCCATAGCTGTCCTCCATAGCTGTCCTCCATAGCTGTCCTTCATAGCTGTCCTCCATAGCTGTCCTCCATAGCTGTCCTCCATAGCTGTCCTCCATAGCTGTCCTCCATAGCTGTCCTCCATAGCTGTTCTCGTTGTTCCTGATTTCCCAAGGCAAGGAAATGAGACTGCTAGAAAGAAAAGCCTTTATTCTTGGTTGACTGTGATGGGACAATGATTGTAAAAATTGTGTTTGAAAAGACAAACTTCTATATAACTCTCAGCTCTTGTGATGCCTCAAATAGTATTTGAAGCCTCAGTAAATGTTTTTTTTTTATTTGGAGAGAGGGTATAAGGAGTTTTGTATGATATTTTCCCCCCGTTTTTTCAGTTTCTACTAACGATATTTGTTAAATGTTAAAATGAACAAAACTTTATTTTGAAGAGCCTTCCTGACATTTTTGTCTTGTATTCTGACCAAAGGGTGTCTCTGATTGAATTGTTAAATTGAGGAGCGGAATTGATGTTGTGACACTAATCTGTAGTGGAAGCAGGGGATAGATTTTATTTTATAACAGAGGCTTTTGCTTGTCAAAATGTGATGCGATCAGATTTGACTTATTTATCCAGTTTTTGTTTCTGCATGAGGAAATGTAGAAAGATAAATGCCTTTCTGTAAGAACTTTTAAAGCTAATTTAAAAGACTTCGTAAATGCAGAACCATTTCTTAAGGTATGCACAAGATCTCTCCGGAGATAACTTTAATGCGCTTGAGTAGCTTTCTATCGTGCAATTTGACTTTGTTTAAATCAGGATTCACGTGTGTGAAAATTATTTGTAAATTAAAAGTCTTACAAAAAGCCATGGTTTAACACTTGAGATGTGACATCAAAATTGAGAACTTAATATAGAGCAGGTGAAAAAGTTCATAGACTGAAATGTACAATTTTAAGTTATTTGATATTTATTCATATTCTCATCATTTTTATATTGAGATCATCATTTTCTTAATTTTAACTAATTTGTTTATTTGTTTATCTTCGAGATGGAGACTTGCTCTGTCACCCAGGCTGGAGAGCAATGGCTCCATCTCAATTCACAGCAACCTCCGCCTCCCGGGTTCAAGCAATTCTCCTACCTCAGCCTCCCAAGTAGCTAGGATTACAGGTGCCTGCCACCATGCCTGGCAAATTTTTGTATTTTTGGTAGAGACTAAGTTTCGCCATGTTGGCCATGCTGGTCCCAAACTCCTGACCGTGCCATCAGCCTGCATCGGCCTCCCAGTGTGCTGGGATTACAAGCATGAGCCACGGCACCTGGCCAAGTTGGAATATTTATATTACGTTTTCATTGAATAATTTTTATTTTAATAATCTGGTTGCTCTTAACCATTGTCATCACATAGAAATACTTGGGAGTTTAGTTTTGTTGGGGACACCAAGGCTACACCCTTCATCTGAGAGTTTTCAGGTGCTAATGCTCAACAGGTAGGAATTCCTGAATAAGTCAGTGAAATAAAATAAGAGTCTCAAATGTTCACGTTTTGTCCATTCCATCATTCAGAGTTTTAGATTGGTTTACTCAGGATAAACTACTGTCAGTTTGAGATGGAGTCTAAATATGTGAAATAGGAAACTTGGTGTAAAAAAGATGGTCATCTATATCAGTTTATTCTGGACCTTCTTATCAGGATCTGAATTATGTTGTTCTGTAAATAATTTTTAAATAAATATTTGTTTCTTTCAGTTTTAGGTAAGAATTATTTTCTCTAGGAAGGAGAAATCCTTGATTATTAAATAAATGCAAGTCAGCAATGCAAGCAGCTGCTTTCTCCAGAGTAAATCTCGGGGCTGATGGAGTGTGTGGCCTTGCACACATACACACAATCTCACAATCTTGTGGTCTGAGGCACCATCAATTTTGTTTCAAGTGATAGTAACCACTGTATGATAGATAGAGCTCACCATCCAGAATAATCAGAGAACGAACGTTTGACATACGCTCCCACTTGAGTGAACTTCAGGAATATGCTTCCCGTTAAAGTTGTGCCTCCTGTCATCAAAATATACATTTTGAAAGCATGAATTCAAACTGAATGGTTTCCAAAAAGAGCACATTTATCTCCTATTATATGAAAATATGTGGTAAGTAAGATTTAAACACCATTCTTTGAGGCAGAAGACCAATGGACTTTGATATACTTTGGATATGTGCCCCCACCCAAATCTCATGTTCAATTGTAATCCCCAATTTTGGTGGTGGGGGGAATGTCTGGTGGGAGGTGACTAGACTGTAAGAACGATTTCTCATGCATGGCTCAGTACCGTCATCTTTATACTGTCTTTGCAATAGCAAGTTCTCGTTAAATCTGCTGCTTTGAAAGTATGTAGCATCTTCTTCCTTCTTACTTGCTCCTGGTTTCACCATGTGATAAACCTACTTCCTCTTTGCCCTCCGTTATGACTGTAAATTTTCTAAGCCTCCCCAGGTGTTTTAGATGCTGCAGAACGATGAACCTGTGAAACCTCTTTTCTTTGTAAATTAACCAGTCTCAAGTATTCCTTTAAAGCAATGTATGAACTGCTTAATACAGAAAATTGGTACAGAGGAGTGGGGCATTGCTATAAAGATACCTGAGAATGTGGAAATAGCATTGGAATTGGTAACAGGCAGAGGTTGGAAGAATCTGGGAGGCTTAGAAGACAGGAAGATGAGTGAAAGTTTGGAACTTCCTAGAGGTTGGTTAAATGGTTGTGATCAAAATGCTCATAGTGATATGGACAGTAAGGGTTAAGCTGATGAGTTTCTGATGGAAATGAGAAACTTACTGGGAACTGGAGCAAAGGTCATTTTCTTACTCCTTAGCAAAGAAGTTGACTGCATCATGCCCCTGATCTGGGAATCTAATAGACTTTGAACTCAAAAGTGATGATTTAGGATATCTGGTAGAAGAAATTTAAAAGCAGAAAAATGTTCAAGAATTGGCCTGGATGCTCTAAGCAAGTTATGTTCAGATATGAGAGCAAAGAAATGACTTTAAGCTAGAACTTATATTTAAAAGGGAAGCAGAAAGTACAAGTTTGAAAAATGTGTAGCCTGGAAAGCCTACTTTAAGGGAAGGAATTCATGCAAGCTGCAGTAATGAGCATAAGTAAAAGGAGCCAAGTGCTAATAGCCAAGGCAATAAAGACAAGCCCGGAAGGTATTGAAGAACGTTTAGGGCCGCCCCTTCTATCAGAGACCCAGAGGCTTATGAAGATTGAACAGTCAGGACCAGGAACCAAGACCTTGTGCAGCCTCAGGACACTTCTTCCTGTATCCCAGATGTTTCAGTTCCAGCTGTGGCTCAAAGGGGCCCAGGTATAGCTCAGGCTGCTTATATTATTCCATTTCCATGTTGCTGATAAAGACATACCTGAGACTGGGTAACTTATAAAGAAAATGAGGTTTAATGGACTCACAGTTTTATGTGGCTGGGGAGGCCTCACAATCATGGCAGAAGGTGAAAGACATGCCTCATATGGTGGCTGAAAGAGAGAATGAGAGGCAAGTGAATGGGCAAATCCCATATAAAATCATCAGATTTCATGAGACTTATTCACTACCATGAGAACAGGATGGGGGGAAACTGTCCCCATGTTTCAGTGATCTCACTCTGGGGCCCTTCCACAACACATGGGAATTATGGCAGCTATAATTCAACATAAGATTTGGGTGGGGACACAGCCAAACCATATCACTGCTGCTTTGGAGAGTACAAGCCTTAAGCCTTGGCTTCCATGTAGTGTTAAACCTGCAGTGCACAGAGTGCAGGAGTTAAGGCTTGTGAGACTCTGTCTTGATTTCAGAGGATATATGGAAAAGCCTGGATGTTCTGGCACAAGCTCCCTGCAGGGGTGAAGCCCTCATAGAGAAGCTCTACTATAGCAGTGCATAAAATGTGGGGTTGGGGTTCTCACATAGAGTCTCCACTGAGGCACTTCCTAGTGAAACTGTGAGTAGAGGACCACTATCCACCAGACCACAGAATGATAGAACCACCAACAGCTTGCACCCTGCATGTAGAAAAGTCACAGGCACTCAATGTTAGCCTGGGAGAACAGCTATGGAGGCTGAACGCTGCAAAACCACAGGGGTAGAACTACCCAAGACCTTGGGAGCCTACCCATTCCACCAGTGTACCCTGGATTTGGGGTATGGAGTGAAAGGAGATTATTTTGGAGCTTCAGGATATGCTGTCTGCCCTGCTGGGTTTTGAACTTGCATGGACCCTGTAGCCCTTGTTTTTTTGTTTTTGTTCTTGTTTGTTTGTTTGGCTTTTTCCCTGTTGAAATGGGAGTATTTACCCAATGCCTGTATTCCCATTGTATCTTGGAAATAACTAACATATTTCTTATTTCACAGGTTCATAGGCAGAGGGGACTAGCCTTGTCTCAAATAAAACTCTGGACTTTGGACTTTTAAGTTAATGCTGGAATGAGTTAAGACTTTGGGAATTATTGGGAAGACATGGTTGTAGTTTGAAATGTGAGAAGAACATGAGATTTGGGAGGGACCCAGGGCAGAATGACATAGAATGACATAATTTGGATTAGTGTCCCCACCCAAATCTAATACGGAAATGTAATCACCAATGTTAGACGTGAGGCTTGGTGCAATGTAACTGGATTGTGGGAGTAATTTCCTATGAATGGTTTTGTACCATCCCCGTTGGTATCGTCTTCGCTGTAGTGAGTGAATTCCTGTTAGATCGGGATGTTTAAATCCATGTAGCACTTCCCCCCGACTCTCATGCTTCTGTTTTTGCCATGTGATATGCCTGCTCCTGCTTTGCCTTATGCCAGGATTGTAAGTGTCCTGAAGCCTCCCCAGGAAGTATGCAGATGCTTTTATGCTCCCTGTATAACCTGCAGAGCTGGGAGCCAATGAAAACTCTTTTCTTTAAGAATTGCCTAGTTTTAGGTGTTTCTTTATAGTAATGCAAGAATGGCCTAATTCAGGCTTTATTTGTATTTTTTATTAATTTTTCTCAAAAAGGTTAGCTTTTGTTTAAGGGTGGAGGAAAATACGGTCCTGTGGTGCCATCTTGTCTTCTTAAACACACCTGCAAGGGCCTCCTCCTGGGTTCAACAAGAATCCTCTCCTAGCATTGGGCATACAGGGAAGAACAAAACAGGCCCAGGCAGGCAAATCTGCCAGATGAGAAGACATTATGCAAATATAAATCAAATAAATAACATATTAGGGCAAAGAGTGACAAGCGCCATGAAAAACAAACATGACTTTAGACCATATTGTTGACCAGTTAGATGTTGAGAGCACTCAGAAGACATCAAAGGACCCCTTCAGGAGTTGATATCAAACTCTATCAGTAGGTTTTGATCTTAGACTGCCAGCGAACTCTCATTTTTTGTATTGGTATTATTGTTTTCATAAATCTCTTAATATATGTTTTCAGTCCTGACTTAACTATTCTTCTAGAAAATACTCCTCAGTGCTTTCAGATCCCATCCTCATTTCTGACTTTCAAGGTCAGTCACTTTCAGTCACTGAACAGCTGTTCACGCAGATCATCAAAAATCTGTTCAGATTAATTCTGAATGGCACCTGAGAAGGAGTCAAAGCAAAGGAGGCTTTCCCACTTTCAAAAGAAGAGAGAACTCTTCATCTACCAGAGATGTGTTTGTTGCGGCATGTGTGGGTTCACAGGACCTCAATTCTGATGGCTTCCTTGCTTACTAGCTGGATTGGTTGACTGATTGCAGAGACAGAGGTGCTTGGAGGCCTCTCAGGAAACCAGAGAAGGTGGCATCCGATGCTGATGAAGTCTAGGATCAGTTTATGAAACTTCTCCCACCCCAAAGTGAAGACCTACCCAGGGTGAGAAGGACAAAATAGTTGAAGGAAAGGATATGGATTAGTACTTGAGTTAAGGACCTGTGATGGTTAATATTGAGTGTCGACTTGATTGGACTGAAGGATGCAAAATATCCTGGGTGTGTCTGTGAAGGTTTTGCCAAAGGACATTAACTTTTGAGTCAGTGGACTGGGAAAGGCAGACCACCCTCAATCTGAGTGAGCACCATCTAATCAGCTGCCACTGCAGCCAAAATAAAATCAAGCCAAAGAATGTGGAAAGACTAGAGTGGGTTAGCCTTCTGGCCTCCATCTGTCTCCCATGTTAGATGCCTTCTGGCCTCAAACACTGGACCCCAAGTTCTTCAGTTTTGGGGCTTACACTGGCTTCCTTCTTCCTCAGCTTGCAGAAAGCCTATTGTGGGACCTCACCTTGTGTTCATGTGAGTCAGTACTCCTTAATAAACTCCCCTTTTTGTATAGATTTATTCTATTAGTTCTGCCTCTCTAGAGAACCTTGACCAATATGGAACCCAACCTACAGCAATTGCTATATTTTATTTAATGAGCTAAAAACACTGGCTGTGTATTGGAATCATCTTTTGAGTTGAAAAACCTACAGTACCTGGTCCATCCAAGACTAATTAAATTAATGACTATACAGAATCACAGGTATCCTTCGTACAGAGAGATAAGATCACAATTTAAAATTAAAACATAAATGCATTCTTACAATGGAGGAAACTGCCTCCCAAAGAAATTCAGATGTGGATAAGAAATGAGACTTGAAAGATAGGCTGGGCAACCCATTTACCAACTGAAGATTGGACATGTGATAATAATTTAAGGGATTCCATTGAAATGCATGGGGAACCCAGAAGAAATGAACTGGAGATAAGAACCATACCCTAACTTCATGTATGAGTGGACCTGACATAAGGCAGCAGTGGAGATAAAGCAGAAAAGGGCTTGAAGAGAGCTCTTATCTCACATTTTTTTAATGCTTGTTAATATAAACATGTGTAGAGAGGAATATGAAGGAGAAAAGTCTAGGCTGATTACATGTTTCTTTCGAAGGAATTGAGTGGGCAATAGCATCACTCTCTAAGATGGGTGCTTTTTCATCTTATTCAGTAAAGGAAATTAAAGGATTGAGAAGCGGAAATGGATTCACTTTGGACACAGTGTATGTGGGATACAGCAAATCTGGAAGTTAGGAGAAATCTGGAATGGAGAGATTTAGTATGTTATTTTGCAAAAAACTGGTAGTTAAATCTCCAGGAGTTGATAGGATCACTTAAGTTTTACATAAAGATTGGAGAGCACAGATTGGAGAGCTATGGTTACAAAGCAAGGACACACCAAGATTTAAGTGATGGACTGAAGTAGAATTGTAAATGGCTGGCATTTTGAGCACTGTATTAGTCAGATTAATAATACATATTACATACATAATTAAGTAGTTATATATATGACAGTAATTATATATATAATTAAGCAGTAACTCACATGATCACAAGGTCCCACAACAGGCCTCCTGAGGAGCAAGGGGAGCCAGTCCGAGCCCCAAACTGAAGAACTTGGAGTCCAATGTTCGAGGGCAGGAAGCATGCAACAGGAGAAGGATGTAGGCTGGGAGGCTAGGCCAGTCTGGTCTTTTCAGGTTTTTCTGCCTGCTTTATCTTCTGTCTGTGCTGGCAGCTGATTAGCGTCCCCCCAGGTTAAGGGTGGGCCTGCCTTTCCCAGCTCACTGACTCAAATGTGAATCTCCCTTGACAACACTCTCACGGACACATCCAGGATCTTTGCATCCTTCAATCCAATCAAGTCGACACTCAGTATTAACCATCACAAGCACCAAGAACAATTTGTGATTTAAACACCTGTACCAGTAATAATTCAATCTTATTTTAAAAAGGGAAGAGAGGGGTTTAATTTTAAAACGACTATGCAACTAATTCAAAATTTCATTGAGTTTTGACTCTATTTTCTCACAGTCACATTTCTGGATGATCAAAGAGAACTCCAAATACAGTTGGCCCTTTGCACTTCGTGAGTGATTGGATCTCTCCTGTGATTAAAACTCTCCATGGCATATGTGTTTCTCTGAGCCTTAGCATAAAGAACATAAGCTGATTTATAAAGCTTCCTTACCACTACAATCCAGAAACAACTGTTAGTAACACTGGAGTGAAAGCCAGATTCCAGGCTTTCTCAAAACCAGATTGCTCCCTAGTGTGGATAAAAATCCCCCAGGAGCCCAGGAGGAGACACCATTCTTAGCTGAGAATATGGGGTGTGGGGGGCATCCAGATGAAGGTTACTTACATTGCATTTTATTAAAAAATGGGGGCATAGGCAGGATCTTGCTGACAGTTTTCTTGGATTGGTTCGTTGTAATATAAGATACTTCTCTTTCTAAGAACAATTATTGAAAATGGATTTTCATCAGCTAAAACACCTATTCTTTTCACTCATTTATTCAATAAATATTTCTTGCATTTCTGCAATGTACCTACACCTGAACTAGACTTAATAAATGTCTAGGATACATAGCTGTCTTTCAAGGCCTGCTCTAATACTTGCATGTTTCAACTTTCATATTCATTTGCATAGCATATTTTGTTTTGTTCCTTACAAATTATTCAGCACTAAAAATTAGAACATAAATGTTTCTTACTTTCAAATTACCAAATATTTATGATGTTTTATTCATTCATTCTTTGTTCTGAGTTTCCTCAGAGAAGTAAATTTTGTGAATTAATTTATTTAGTAGTCAAATCCTAAAATTCATCAAAAGATCAATTACACTTCATCTTCCTCATTGCTTTTCTTATTCCATTATATGTTGCTGGTTATATCATTTTTTCCTAAAATGATATTTAAAGTTTTTATTTCTAAAAATATAAATAATAAATGTTATTTTTAAAGAATTTAGATTATTCAAATAATTTTAAAACTAAGCCCTGAAAATACTTCTTATAATCTTTAAACACGATGATTTTTATTACATGCTGATGCATACTCCGTCCATGTTTTTTCCCACTTTTTTCATATAATACATGCTATTTTCCTTCCAAAGTGATTATAACATATACATAAATTTACCTCCTTCCTTTTAAAAGTATCAGGTGCGACATCCCATGTCATTGATTTTCTACCTAGGTTCACTGGCTGCAGAATGTTTGTATTATTGCATGTGTTACCTGCTTTCTAGAGAACTGTGAGAGTCCTCTCTCCTTCTCCTCTCCCTCATAGGATTTTTCTTGTTTGGAAACCATGTGTTCTGTTTACATTATGCCTATCCAGTCTATTTGATGGAGGGTGGGGTATAGCTGGAGGCTAATCAGAGATGTTTCTTTGTTTTTTCCCATTGCATCTTCCTGGAGAAAAGACACTTTAATAACCTTGGCTGTTAAGGACACCATGATAAAAGCCGTCTCTGGCTGTAGATAAGTAGATCTAATACTAGCGTGAATGTCTTTAGAGTTTAGAAACTAATAAGAAATAAAAAGTACAAATTGGTGTGAGAATTGTGACAGAATAAATTTCTGTTGTTTTCAACCACCATGTTTGTATTAATTCTTACAATAGTCGCAGATAATCAGTGCAGGAACTATAATCTTTTCCTTAGGATGTTGAAGTATCGATCTAACAGAGTTAAAAAAAAAAAAAAACTACTTTTTTTTAGTTTCTTATCTGCTGTGATTAAAAGCTGTTGTTTGCCAGTCAACCAGGAATCTGTACTCAATATAGAAATGAAGTTTCTGTTCCCATGTATTTGGGCGCAAGTTGAGACTAGTGTGATTGACAAGACACCAGACCACTCATGGATTTCAGGTCACAGCCCATAACTCTAAAATAATCATAAATATTTAAAAATAAATATTTATTCACTATGGAACTGTGTGGTTGAGTGGGTGGAATTAATGTATAATAAAAGGGTCTGCTCCCCAGAATTGAGAATCTAACTAGAAAAGAGGAAAAAAGTAAGAAAAGCTATGTGTGTGCTACTGGATCATAAGCACCTCCAGGGCAGGGCTATGTTTGTCTTTTATACTTAGCATGCAGGAAAGTGTCCAAGAAGCAGATATCATTCACAAGGTCACCTCGTCAACTACATGGTAATATGGTTTGTATTTATGTCCCCACCCAAATCTCCTCATGAATGATAATTCCTATAATCTCCACATGTCAATGGAGAGACCAGGTGGAGGTAATTGAATCATGGAGGTGGTTCCTCATGCTTTTCTTGTGATAGTGAATGAATTCTCACAAGATCTGATGGTTTTATAAGGGACTCTTCTCTTTTCACTTTTCCTGATATTTTGTAAAGAAGGTGCTCACTTTCCCTTTTCCTTCCGCCATGATTGTAAGCTTCCTGAGGCCTTCCTGGCCATGCAGAACTGTGAGTCAATTAAACCTCATTCCTTTATAATCTACCCAGTCTTGGGCAGTTTCTTATAGCAGTATGAAAATAGACCAATACACACACTGAGTTACAAAATGTGGGTAATATAGAAAATACCCAATGAGGGAGAAAAGAGAGAGGTTCCAGAGACAGAGGGTCCCAGAGGCAGCAGGTCTCACTCAGCATCCATGAGGAAGAATGAGAGCTCTTGGGCAGTCTGTGGGGGCAGCAACTTACACTTCTTTTCTCTAAGCTACTGTCAGCTCTCGGCACTGAGAGGCTCATACGTTGAATGAGAGAGTCCCAGAAGAAATGGATACCTTGGAACCAGTAACCCAAGAAATAAACAGTTGGGAAGATTCTCTGTATTCGCTGTGAGACTCATCCTGCTGGGCTTGTAATTCACTCCTAATCCTGTTGTAGGGTGAACTATACTCCTCAAAAGAAGAAACATTCAAGTCCTAGCCCCAGTATCTGTGAATTGGCCTTATTTTGAAATAGCATATTTGCAGATATAATCAAGGTGAGTTCATAATGAAGTAGAATGGGTCATAACTTCAATTTGACTGGTGTTCTTACTAGAGAAGGAGAAGCAACACGGGAAGAACATCTTGTGATGACAGAGGCAAAGACTGGAGAGATGCAACTTCACGTCCAGGACAGCAAGAAGCTGGAAACCACCAGAAGCCCAGAGAGAAGTGAGCAGTGATCTACCTCTGCAGCCTTCAGAGAGCGCATGACCCTGCCTACACCCTGATCTCAGACTTCTTGCCTCCAGAACTGTGGGGATACATTTGCAGCCTTTTAAAATATGGGATGCCTCATGAACTTGCAAGCCATCCTGTGCAGGGGCCGTGGTAATCTTCTTTGTATCATTCCACTTTTAGTGTTCATGCTGTGGAAATGAACACCATTTGCATTGTTTAAAGCATCTCAGTTTGTTGACTCTGGATAGGCAGCCACAGGACACTAATCTAGGTCCCAACATCCATGTAGACAGTGATGCTCACTCTTGTTCTTCCCACCTGAGCAAAATGCTTCCCTGCAGATCTCTCAAGGAGTGGTTATGTTCTCCCTGCAATTTTCATTACTACTGAGCTTAGAGGGAGGCAGAAAGCCTACTAACTATTCCCTCATTTCATTTTCTGGCCATTCTTTCCTTCTCCTCTCTGAAAATTCCCAGCTCCGAATCTCATGTTGTCACATTGCTCTTTTCTTCCAGTTACTGGGTTATTGCCCTATATTTTAAGACAGTTTTAGCTCTTGGCCCATTCTATCAAGTTTTACATGGACTTAATTCCTCACAAATTTTAATATGTTTTTAGGTTATCCTTTTAACATCTTGGCCTTCAGATTTCCAGAACTCCTGTTTTTGAAAGAGCTTGTTCTTGGAGCCACCTTGGTTATTTGTTCTCACAGACATAGAATCAACAAATCCTTCCTATTTACCCAGCTCTCTCCGTTTTATATCCCTAGCCTAACAAAGCTTTACCCTCACTGGGATTTTCTGTATATTGATCTTACGACATGTCACTACCCTTCACCCTCTTGATATTTGTGCTTTCCTCTTTACCCAGCCTACATTCTGTGGTTAATCAATACGAAACTCTTGCAAACACTCCTGACTCCTTTGCTCCTCTCCTCTTACTTTCATGGCAAAACTACAACTCTGGTTGAATCCAACCTTCTGCTGATCAGATTTCTATACTTTTGTAGCTGAACACGTTGGAGAAAAATAAGCAACTGCAGTGACCTGTTCTGAGGTGAGGTTTGTGATCATGGGCCTTCGTGCTGCTAAGCAGGGATGCATACCCACACCACTTCACACCACTTCACTTCGCTGGGTCAGTCAACTTTCCACTGTCCTAGACTATGATTTCTCACTGTCTCCTTTCTCTCAAACCTTTAGCACCCCCTCTCTACTTCTTATTCTTAACCTGATGTCTTCCTTACTGAGAAAACTAAAGCAGTCAGAAGGGAATTTCTTCATGCTCCTGTCACATCAACTTACGAACGTCTCTATTGACATATTCTGCCTCCCTGTGTGTTCCCACAGATGAACGTCTATGCTCTCATCTAAAACCAGATTCTGCAACTGTACACCAAATCCCATCCCCTCTTCTTATTCAAAATCATCACCGTAACAATTCTTCTGCTTTCTCCTGCATTATCAGTGTCTTTTATGAATAATGGTTTATTTTCAATGGCTTAAAAACATCATGTAATACTTCCTTCTGTCAAAACTTTTTTTCCTAACCTCACTTTCCCTGCATTCTATTTGTTCTCATTATCAGCAGAAATCACCAGCATTACCTGTATTTGTGACATCCATTCCTCTTATTCTGCCTTAACTATGCCTAGATCCGTTTTTTTAATTGCAGAATAAATTTTCTCTTGAGTAACCAAAGATCACCCCATGGCTAAATCCAGTGAGCCACTATCAGATCCCATTTCACTGAAACTGCTAGCTGCATCTGGCACCTTTAATCAAACCTCCTCCTCATCTTCACTTTTTTCAACCTACTGCAAGAGCTGGACAAAGAATTTTTCTTCTGACTTATTGACCACATTTTCTCAGTAACCTTTGCTGATTCTCTCTTCACTTCCTGTTCTCCTACTGCTGGAGTACTTGGTACTGTGGGGCCCTTGGCCCTCTTCTCTGCGCACACATGTTTGATATTCTCATCTACTCTCATACCTTTAATTTCTAACTTTATGCCTCTAACTTGCACACTTATATCTGCAGCCCAGACTTATTTTCTCAACTTGCCTCAATACATACAATTCTGTACCTGGCATCTCACTTGTCTCATAAACGTCTCAAACTTAACATGACAGAAACTGAATCCATGCTTTCCCCCCAGAACAAACTCATTTCACATTTCACTTGCAGCCTTCCCTTTCTGTTGAAGATAATGTAATCCTTCTAGTTGGTTATATATATATAGATACCAACTTAGAATCATTTTACCTCCTCCCTGTCTTTCCATGTTAATCTCTGAGGATAGATTGCTGCCTGCTTTTTAAGTGCTACTAAGACAGTGGTTCATCCCACTTTGGCCCAGAGAACAACAATCACCTACTAGCTGACCTTCCTGCCTCCACATCTGTCCTCTCTACTTTAGATTCAACATACAGCCAAATTTTTAAAAGATACAAATCAGTCTGTGCTTCCTTTCCATGTCTCAAAACCCTTTCCTGCCTCCCTGTTTCACTCAGAGTGAAAGCCAGGATCCTAACACTGGCAAGGCACTTAAGGATGTCACCTCACTAACCTTTGAACCTCCACCTGCAGCTTTCTACCTCATTCATCTTGCCCAACCCTCAGTGGCCATATCTGGATTTTTTTTTTTTTTTTGAGACAGAGTCTTGCTGTGTCACCCAGGCTGAAGAGCAGTGGTGCAATCTTGGCTCACTGCAACCTCTGCCTCCCAGGTTCAAGCAATTTTCATGCCTCAGCCTCCCAAGTAGCTGAGATTACAGGCATCTACCACCACACCCAGATAATTTTTGTATTTTTAGTGGAGATGAGATTTCGCCATGTTGGCCAGGCTGGTCTTGAACTCCTGACCTCATGTGATTCACACACCTCAGCCTCCCTAAGTGCTGGGATTACAGGCATGAACCACTGCACCTGACCCTGACCATCTCTTCATTCTGTGAGTGTATCTGTCAAATCCAGTGTTGGGCATTTCTACTAGCTGTTCCCTGGACCTAGAACACTCTTTTCTTCTCCTTATTGCCCTCAAGATCTTTCTCAAATATGTATTTTTAGTGAGGGCTAATATGACCACTTATTTTAATAACAAATTCTGCTTCTCACTTTTCCTGCAATCTCAACTCCTGTCACTCCATTGATTTTTTTTTTTTTAATAGGGTATGTTGCTTGATACTTCTGTGCACCATGCTTTCTGCTTCTTATCTGAATTCTCCTACTGTAAGGTGAGCTTAATGAGGCTAGGGTTTTCTCTTTTTTATAATCTGCCCCAAGCATCCAGAATAGCCTGCAGCATTATTTACTCCAGGTATTTGTTGAGAGAACAGAATAAGCCCATGTTTCAGTGTTTACCCTAGGAGAGCAATTCAAAACTCAGTCACCACAGTCCTTCTAGCTGGTTCAAACCAAGGGGCTTAGTCATCCTTCTGTAATCACAGGTCAGAATCACTGGGGCAATTTTAAAAATAAATGCTAGTATCTGGGCCCCACTCTCATTCCAAGTCCACGTTAGATCTCTTGGTGTGGAGTCCTGGCAGGGTGTTCTTGAGAAGTTTCCCGAGTGAGTTTAGGAGCCAGCAGAAGGAAGAGCTAGTACCATAGTGAGACAGCCAGGTAGGAAGGGGCCCCCCAGAAAACCTCCCACCTGCCTACTGCACACTGGGAATGCAGAATGGGGTGGAGTCACAGAAGTCTTCACCTTTTGCAGCTAGGAGGAACCTGGCCCCTCCTCTCCCTGTGTGGAATTTGGGACTCAAGCGTCTAGGCAGGAAGCACTAACAGGGACTCTGGCCTTGCGGAGAGTCCTTGTTTCCACCTTTTTTCCTTTTCACCCAATGAAACTGTGCTTTACTCACCCTTCAAACCGTCTGCAAGCCTAAACTTTCGTGGCCATGGACAAGAACCCCGTCTACAGATGAACTAAGAAAAAGTCCTGTAACAATAGATTCCTGTGTCCTAAAACCCACTCCTGCCTCCAGTTTCCCATTCCTCAGGTGTTTAGGGAAAAGCTGTCACTCACTAAAACTGGGCCCCAACTGGCTGAGACCAGTTCCCTGAAGGTGCCCACAGCAACTAGGTTTTAGATCTTCAATTAAAACTGATTAAAATTTATTTCCCTTCTACAGCTGGGGTGTTTTGAATATGTTAGTTCCCAGTTTGGTTTGCTCTTTGTAAATTCTGTCATTCCCGTCATCCCTCAACTTGTTCAACATTGATGAAACAAGATGTTTTTCCTTAGGGAGATGTTTGAGATCTGAGTCTATGAGCTAATCGGTACCCAGACACCCCCTCGCTCATTCCTGAGTTCTGCTCCCATCGTTTATTCTGAATAAATTATGACATGTGCAGATAGGTCAGGAGCTTCAGTGATCTGTTTTCACCAAGACACTCTCCAAGCTTCATCTTCTTAGATTTGCTGAAGCTTCTCTATTTACCCATGTTTAGGTATCTCACCCTGCTGCCCCTGCTGCACAGAGGGTTTGTGGAAGGAACCACTTCCTGAATTAAGATTTGGGGTATTGGGCTTCAAGGACTTCCCAGTCCTTGAAGCACGGGTGTGATTAAAAATAGAGAACAGTGTTGCTGCTAGTCAGGGCAAAGTCACGAGAAGGTCCCCGTGTTGCGATTTCCTGTCAAGGGCCAATGTTTGTAGAGGATGCCTCACACTCATCCTAGTTTCACTGTATGAACAGAACACAGCGGAGTGCCACATTGTTTGGATTCATATTCTAAGTCCGTATTTTTTTGGTAGTATTTTTTGGTCATACTGAATCAGAAAAGCATTTAACAAGCTCTGTTGTTGTACCATGGCAAAATGTACCCATCTTAAGACTAAGAGCATTTAACCTGGTATTCTGAAAGAGTCTTAGTGCATTTCATTTTCTAGTTGAGACTTCTTTTGAGCTGGTTCACCTTAGGAAACAAGGTGATTTCCATGAAGCCTCACATGCCCAGTGGGAGCCCAGGGCGCAGTCCCATTGGTGAGGGGCATGGAGCTTTGATGAAAGCAAGAGGGCCCCTCCCCCACCTCCAGATCCTCACAGTGGGCGCATGGACTGAAATAACCAGGCACCAGCTGACAGTGCCAGATGGAGAGTTTCCTTATTGGCAGAGCACGCAGAGATCTACAGACAATGGTAAAGCCTGAGCTTCAGCAGTAGCACAGTTTCATCACGCCTATGGATGGAGGTGTGGTTTCTGGGTCTGTGGAGCTGTGTAAGATTCCAAGAAAATGGAGCCTGGAGTGAACATTCCAGAAGGGATGAAAATCTCCCTTCTGATGATTATTAGAGACTGAGTTAAGTGGCAATGGCTGGGTGAAACCTGGCTTCAGGCTTCTTTGCAGCACGTCCCTGCATTCCATGAATCCACTGAGTTCATTGAATACACTTCCTTTTGCCTGTATGTTTTCTTTCTTTCTTTTTTTTAATTTTCCTTTTTTTCCTTCTTTCTTTCTCTCTCTTTCTTTCTTTCTTTTCTTTCTTTCTTTCTTTCTTTCTTTCTTTCTTTCTTTCTTTCTTTCTTTCTTTCTGTCTTTCTTTCTCTTTCTTTCTTTCTTTTTGAGACAGAGTCTCACTCCATCACCAGGCACCAGACTGAAGTGCAGTGGCGTGACCTCAGCTCACTGCAATCTCCGCCACCCGGGTTCAAGCAATTCGCCTGCCTCAGCCTCCCGAGTAGCTGGGATTACAGGTGTGCACCACCATGCCCAGCTAATTTTTTTTGTATTTTTAGTAGAGACAGGGTTTCACCATGTTGGCCAGGATGCTCTCGATCTCTTGACCTTGTGATCTGCCAGCCTCAGCCTCTCAAAGTGCTGGGATTACAGGCGTGAGCCACCATGCCCGACTGGCTGTATGTGTTGTTCTAAGTTTTACAAACTAAGCTCAATAAACAGAGGAAGACCTATTTTAATGAAATCGTTAGATATTGGTTTTTCCCATTATCTATCTGGTGCTCCTCATCTGGTTTTCACTCAGTTGACAGAGAAGTGCTTGCACTTGTTTTCTCTCCATCCTTAAGCAGTGCATCAAGTGAGAGTTCAGAGCTAGCTGGGTTTTTCAGAAGTAACTCAGGCCTTGGGCTGGTGCTGTTTGACACGTCTGTGAGGGAGAGGAGAACACCTAGGCCTGTTGCTCAGGGAGCCCCTGGGGCCTCAGCATTCCACAGCTAGCTGTGCCGTTTAGTGACTTTGTGACCTTGAGCAAACCACATAATAAACCATCTTAACATCCTCACAGGACTCCTTTGCTGTTTTTCACCCAAACACTTTGAGAGAAATAGCTCAAGGCCTTGTTTTGCCAATAATTGCCTGAGGTCAATGACAAATCATTACCAAGTAGTGAAAACCTCCTCTCTCCTGAGTAGTGAAAAAAGATGGAATGCTTTGAAATGCAAAACCTCTAGGAGGGGAGGTTGTACTTTATCTTCTCCCCCCAGGTGAGATTTCTATTTGGATACATTGTTTTTCCTCGGAACAGCCCAGTCAAGAAGCAGTTGCTGGCAGGTTGAGAGAGCACAGCAAGCCTGAGAGACTGGCATGAATTTGAACTGAATGAAGATTTTCACATTTTGACAATAACTTAAATGCACTTTCAGACTATCCAAGCCAAAAAGGATCTAAGATCCCATGAAAAGTGCTGAGAAGTTCACGGAGACCTGATAGTAATGTAAGCACCAGCAATCAATGTCTTTACTAGACACCAGTGTTTAGTCAGACAACCCCATGCTCCACGCTTTGCCACTTACAAGTGGGAGAAATTCAAAAACTTGAATCACCCTATCTTCCTTAATTTCCTCATCTGTGAAATAGGCACTATATCTGACCCTGTAAGGCTATTTTCAGAAAAATGCCAGTCACATAGCAATTACCCAACAAACCTTAGTTGCTCAGAGTGCTGATCACAGCCACCAATGGGCCGCTGATGTTGTGGGCACTCTGGGCTCTCGAAGATCCTAGTCCAGCATCTTGCAAGCCTGGGAGCAGAGCAGCTGGGAGTCTTTTTCCTCTCTTGTAGAGCACCGAGGCTGGCTCTCTCATTTCTTTCCTACCCTCTGCCTTCTGCCCCATCATGGATCTAGTGCGTTGTTCGAAATATCCTCAAATATAAACTGTTGGAGCCTTAAACGGGTCTTCAACGGCATTTAATCAGCCCCCTCATTTTGCAGAAAAGAACACAGAGATCCAGCTGCTGACTATGACTATCCAAGGTGTCCTCTGCGTGGCCTCAGACCTCAGGGTCCCAAGAGTTAACTATGATCTGAGAAAAGAAAAATTTGAGACCAATTAAATTTAACAGAGCTTAATTGAGCAAATAATTGCTTGCACATCAGGTAGCCCCTGAACTAGAATAGGTTCAGGCATGTAATGAAAGATTTATGGACGGAAAACAAAAAGTGAGGTACAGAAAGCAAAAGCCAGGTGCGGAAATGGCCAGATTGGTTACAGCTCAGCACTTTGCCTTATTTATACATGGTTTGAACAGTTGGTTGCCTTAGACTCACCAAAACTCAATGACGGGTACAAGAGTAAATGACAGTCTGTTTACACATGCAGCTAGGTGACAGTTCACCACGCATGGCGAGACCTTTAGGCTGGACCTAAAGGATGCGATGAGGCAGCTTTAGGGTAAACTTGATTTAATAGATCCAATCAAAGGTCTTTGGGTTTCCATGTTGGAGTAACAGAGCTGTGTCTTCCTCTTGCTTCTCCCTCTTCCTTTCAATACTAGAATTTTCCAAACCCCTTGTTCTCTTACAGTACAGTTTCTCTAAGTGATTATTCAGCTCTGAGTGTGGAGTAATGGTAGGAAAGACGGTTGCATGTAGTAAAAATCTATAGAAAACAAATAGGAAAAATTAAGGGCTCTTTAAAAGGTCAAGCATTTCACATTCAAAGGCTTTCAGGGATGAGTCAGGGAAGGGATTTGCTAGAAAAGTGTTAACGTTAGAGACTTGTTCAGAAGAAGTGGATCTCTCCGTATTAATTCTCCTCTTCCTGAAGGCTGGCTCTGCTCTATGTGCAATCCCAGCAATTCCCACCACTGCAGTTTCAGGTTGTTAGCAGGTATTTTACCTATAAAATAGCAGGATGGGGCCGGGCGCAGTGGCTCAAGCCTGTAATCCCAGCACTTTGGGAGGCTGAGGCGGGTGGATCACGAGGTCAAGAGATCAAGACCATCCTGGTCAACAAGGTGAAACCCCGTCTGTACTAAAAAAAAATACAAAAAATTAGCTGGGCATGGTGGTGCGTGCCTCTAATCCCAGCCACTCAGGAGGCTGAGGCAGGAGAATTGCCTGAACCCAGGAGACGGAGGTTGCGGTGAGCCGAGATCGCGCCATTGCACTCCAGCCTGGGTAACAAGAGCGAAACTCCGTCTCAAAAAATAAATAATAAATAAATAAAAATAAAATAAATAAATAAAATAAAATAGCAGGATGAAAAATTACAGCTTAAGATAGTAAATAGTGTGGAGCTTTCAAACACAGAATACATCTTTCCTTAGTAGTACGAAGAGGCACTGCCTACAAGTGTCAAAAGACAAGACTCTTTCTAAATAACAGATGCCAAAGATGGGACTTGAGGACTCTTTCCAAATATTAGATGCCAAGGAAGGGTCTGTGGAATTGAGTTTCCCAAAATGAAAAGTGCTATTCCATGGCCTCTTTTTGAATTTACCCAAATGAAAAGTTTACCTAAATATGCTACTATAGAGTTTCTCTTTCTCTAGGTCTTATTCTTGTTTGTCTTAGCCCATAGGAGCTGAGTAACTCACCAGTAGATTGTGGCATGGCCTGTTCTTACCCTGTGGTGGCAGAAATGGAATACAATTGTCCTGTGTGGCCTGTCAAACCCTCGAGTTTTCTTTGAATGGTAAAGAGTGGGAAGTTTTCGATAAGAGGAACTATGTGGCTTTTGTTAACCTATACCTGAGTTCTCCCCATATACTCTATGGACACAAAAACAAACAAAACCCCCAAAAAACCCTCTGGAAAATATTTAGAGGTTCATTTTGAGCCAATATCAATGACCATGGCCCAGGGTATAATCTCAAGAGATCCTGAGAAAGTGTGCTCCAGGTGGTCAGATTACAGGTGGGCTTTATGCATTTCAGGGAAGTAAGAATTGTAGGTGAAATTATAAACCAATACATAAAAAATGTACATTAATCCAGCCTAAAGAGGCAGGATATCTTAAAAAGGGAGGAATATTTTAGTTCATAGGTGGGTTAAAAGGTTTTCTAATTGGTAATTAGTTAAAAGAGTTAAGCTTTGTTTAAAGTCTTGAAGTCAGCAGAAAAAAAGTGCTTGAGTTAAAAAAGGGGGTTTGTGGACCCCAAGGTTCTTGTGATGTAGATGAAGCCTCCCTGATAGCAGCTTTCAGAGAGGACAGATGGTAAATGCCTGCTTTCCTTTCAGGTGTATGTTAAAAGATGTCAGACTCATAGTTAAGCTCTCCTAGCTGAGAAAAGGCCTGACTACATTAATGAAGATGTTCTACAGATGCAAATTTCTTCCACAAAAGATGGTGTATTAGTCCGTTTCCATGACACTGATAAAGACATATCCAGGACTGGAAATAAAATGAGGTTTAATTAGATTTACAGTTCCACATGGCTGGGGAGGCCTCAAAATCATGGTGGGAGGCAAAAGATATTTCTTACATGGTGGCGGCAAGAGAAATGAGAAAGAAGCAAAAATGGAGACCCCTGATAAACCCATCAGATCTCTTGAGACTTATTCACTACCATGAGAGTAGCCTGGGAAAGACCGGCCCCCCATGACTCAAGAACCTGCCCCTGGGTCCCTCCCACAACACGTGAGAATTTTGGGAGATACCATTCAAGTTGAGATTTGGATGGAGACACTGTCAAATCATATCACATTACTTTGCAGGGCCATTTCAAAATATGTCAAAGATACATATTTTGGGTCAAAATATTTTAATTTCTCTCAGGGTCTGCTATTTGTCCTATGATGTTGGACCAGTGTCAGTCTGAAATGTGGTATCTTATTGCCAGAGTCTGTTTTGTGACCTCTGTTTTAACGTTAATGCTGGTCGTTGTATCTAAACTCCAAAAAGAGGGGTATAATGGCGTGTTAAACCCCCTTCCCTGTCTGGCCGGGAAGTCAGTTTTTCAGACTTCTTTAGGGTTCCCTTGGCCCAGTGGGAATCCCTATTCAGACGGTTTGGAAGCTTAGCATTTTATTTTGGGTTTACTGTTTCTTCATTACTTAGACCATACTTTTATAGAAGAGTAAAAGAGGAATAGATTTAATGTTTCAACATTGTTCCTTCCAAAGACCTATGTTGCCTTTATTTTGAGAGAAAGGGTAATCTGTCATTCTAGAGTTTTTCTCAAAAAGGAAGGAATGTTCAGAGGCTTATGTTTTCCATGGGCTCTGTGGGAAGGGAATCTATTATGGATCAATGACTATTGGTTCACGATAAGCCACTGGTGTTCCCCATTGAAACAAAATTAGATGGCCACCCAGAAAATAACATTTGAACCATGTTTCAATTTCTGAGAAATCAACAACAAGGGCAGAATCTTGATCAATGTGTGCTTTGGGGAACTGAAGCTAAAGTTATAAATATTTCCTCAGGATATCTTATATAAGACAATTCGGGTACTGATGAGGCATGAATGCTTTTAACGGCATATTCTGTAGGGTGATTTATTTTAATTGCCACTCTGGGATCTGTTATTACACGGTGTCAGGATGGGTCACTGCATTAGAAAATTAAAGCTGATGAAAGGCACTCATTTTTAGCCTGTTTGTAAATTCAGGCTTTCTGGATAAAGAGATGCTGACTACATATAAATCCCGCATGACCAATAATTCAACATTCACTTCACCTCCTGGTGTCAGACACACTCAGGGGTGCCAGGTCAGAGTGACTCTACGTGGCATGTACTGTACCCGCACACTGTCCATGGGCTGTGATAGGACTGCGTGCCTCACTCAGGAGACACCAGTCCTCTGGCTACTGCTGGGCAGGCTTAAGGTTGAGAGTCTCTAAGAGGAGGAATCAGGAAAAGAAGGCAGTTACCATTTATCAAACACTAGTGTTAATATATGACAGGAGCCTGGTATGTTATCTCACCACTGTCATCCCATTTTACTCTAATTCCCCTAAATTCGGTTCTGTTATGTCTATTTTACAAATAGAGAATCAGGGTGAATCATTAACTTAGAGAAATTTGCAGTTTGTAAAATACAATGCCAGAAATAATTTAGTGTGTAGGGAATTTGTAGGCTTTATTTTTTTGCCTTTTTAGTGGTAAGTGTTGCACTGCTGGTTGTATAATTATAAGAAAAGTGGCATTACTAGGGCACGTTACACATAACACCTATATTGTGGCCTGAGCTTCTAGGACAGTGAGTATTTTTTTCAGTTGTTCAGATAGAGCCTCAGGGCAAGGCCAGCAAGTCAGGATTGGAGGAGGGGTGTGGAAGGGACGCCATGACCCATGTCCAGTACTCAAGCAGGAGTTCTGAATGGACTCCTCCAGTTCTATAAATCCTGTGGACTTACACAATTGAACAAAAATGCATGATGCATTTTGGGGAACAGAAATGCCGTGATTCACTCTATTTTTGCTTAAACAAATTCATTTTTTGTGCATATTAAAATAGCAAATTGCCTGCAATGTAATGTCTAGTCAGTTTCCAAAGCAGAATAAGAAAGTGAGATGTCAAAAATCTTGTCTGCTATTTACATAATTACCAGATTAAAAAGGAATTGTGTAAATGCAAATGAAGATACAGGTGCTTGCCACATGGGGATTACCCAAATTGTGCCCAATTTGTCTAGGAAAATTGTTCCTTTAGTGTTATCCAAAAGGTATAAAGCTTCAAGATTAGAGAAACTAGCCAAGAAGGTGACGTCCAGCCCGCCACGGTAATGCTCTGCAGACTGCCAGCTGGCCACTGTCTCCAAATGGCTCCTTCTGTCGAGGCCTGATGGGATCAAGCCTCACCCATGGAGCCGTGGTTTCTTTTGCTTGTCTGTGCTTACTACACTGGAATTTGGCAGTAGATGTTTAATTATACTTAGTGGGTAGAACTTGTTCAGTCATTGATTCCTATTAAAAAATCTAAATCAAGATGTTACTTTGCCAATTGTAACTCATTTTGAAGGCAGCAAATTTAAAATTCTTGTATCTGGTAGATATTGATCAAAAAAGTTAAAAAGTGGTGTACTACTTACTGCCTTATTGCTTAAATTTCCTTTTCTTTCTTTTTTTTCTTTTCTTTTTTTGAGGGGGAAATGGAGTCTCGCTCTGCTGCCCAGGCTAGAGTATAGTAGCATGATCTCGGCTCACTGCAAGCTCCACCTCCAGGGTTCAAGTATTTTTCTGTCTCAGCCTCCCAAGTAGCTGGGATCACAGGTGTCTGGCTAATTTTGTATTTTTTTAGTAGAGATGGGGTTTCTCCATGTTTTCCAGGCTGGTCTCCAATGTCTGACCTCAGGTGATCCACCTGCCTTGGCCTCCCAAAGTGCTGGGATTATAGGCGTGAGCCACAGTGCGTGGCCTATGCTGATTTTTATTATTGGTTACTTTTTCCCATCTGAATAGCTTTCTTCAGCTAGACTGTAAATACCCCAAATAGAGAAACATGATTGCATAAGTATACCCATGACACACACCACACAGGTATACCCTGCATACATATGCATACACACACCACACACACCAAACACATCACAGATACACATGTCACACCCTAAATACAAACACAAAAACAGCTGATACACACATACACACATACATACATATGACACACACCACACAGGTATACCCTGCATACATATGCATACACACACCAAACACACCACAGATACACATGCCACATGCTGCACACACCCTAAATACAAACATGTACACAGATGACACACACACATATACACATGATGCACACCATACACACTCTACAAATATATATGCACACACAGATTACACAAATATACCATACACAGATGCTCATGACACACATCACACAGACATGCCCTACATACATACACTCACATAGATGACACACAACACACAGACACATACACACAACACCCACAACACACCCTACAGACATACATGCACACATAGATGACACACGTAAACCATAAACAGTCAGGACACATATCACACAGACATGCCTTCTTATGTAAACTCACACAGTTGACCTACACCACAGACACATACACACATACCACACACACCCAACATACATGCATGTACTCAGATAACACACATACATACCCATGATACACATCACACAGACATGCCTTACAAACATAAACTCACACAGACAACATATACCACACAGACACACACGTGCCACACAAACAAAAAACATACACACACACAGATGACACATACCACACAGACACATACACACGACATACATCCCAACATACCCTATAGGCATACATGCACACAGATGACACACACACATCATATATGGATACCCATAACACACATCACACAGTCATGCACTACATATATAAACTCACGTAGATGATACACACCACACACATACACACATGCCATACACACCCAAAATACATGAACACAGATCACACACACACACTATACACAGATACCCATGACACACATCACACAGACATGCCCTACATACATACACTCACATAGATGACATACATCACACAGACACACACAACACACAAAAAAAACATACACGCACAGATCACACACACACACCATATACAGATCCACATGACACACATCACATAGACATGCCCTACATACATACAACCACATAGATGACACACACCACACAGACACATACATACAGCACACACAACCTAAATATATACATGTACACAGATGACACACACCATACAGATACACACATACACATAGCACACAGAATACATACATACACATAAACAGGTGGCAAGTGCACACCTCATACATACCCCCTCATACATCTCTCACATATACACATACACACCATACACATGCCACCACACATCCCATATGTACACATACACACACACACACACACACACAAACTTTCTGCTTTCAGCTCAAACCTTTCACTTGTTGGTTTCAGCTGTGCTGGAAGTCCACTGTGTGGATTGACTGTGTCTCCCCAATTCCTATGTTGAAGTCCTGAGCCCCAGTACCTCCCAGTGAGACCTCAGTTGGAGAAAGAGTCTTAGAAATGACCCTGTTAGGATGTGGCCCTGGGCATGGATCCTAGTCCAATATAATTGCATCCTTATAAAAGGGAGAAATGTGGACACAGACACCAGAGGAAAGGCAATGTGAAGACACAAAGAGAAGACACCATCTGCAAGCTGAGAAGGAAGGCCTGGAGCAGATCCCTTCCTCAGCCCTCGGGGGAACCAAACTGGGTCCCAGGCTTCTGGCCTCAGAAATGTAGGAGAAGAGTTTCTGTGGTTTAAGCCTCCCATTAGAGTATTTTTTTTTTGCAACAGCCCCACCTACAAAACTAACACATTTCCCGGAGATGCGGTGATCAGTGTCTTGTGTCCTGAAAAGAGGAATCTTTTCATGCATGCGTAGTGTCCCCAAAGCTGGGTATTAGCTCTGGCACATTTCATAGTGCTGGCTTGCCTTTTAATTTTCTTAACAGGGTCTTTCAAAGTGCAATGTGAGGAGGTTCTGTCATTTTTATTTTTAGTAATTGTGTATTTCATAGGACAGCCAAAAAATTTTCTTATGTAGTATTATAAAGATTTTCTTTTGTGTTATTTTCTGAAAATTTCCAGTTTTAGGTTTTAAATTTAATTTTATAGACTAGTTTGAAATAATTTCTATTTAGATTATAAAATTATATAACCAATTGTTTGATTTTTGTTGTTTTATTAATGTCCAATTATTTTAGCATCATTGGTAAAAAATATTATTTTTCTCTATTGAATTACATTTGTATCTTGGTAAAAATTTAACTGGTCTTATAAGCAGTTTCCCCATTCACTTGGTTCTCACTCTTTCTGGCCCACCACCATGTCAGAAATCCTTTCACCTTCTGCCATGATTGCAAGGCCTCCCCAGTCACATGAAACTGTGAGTTTATTAAAACTCTTTTTCTTTATAAATTACCCAGTCTCTGATATGTGTTTATCACCAGCATGAAACAGACTAATACAGTGTCCCTCAAGTAATTAAAATACCACATATATATAATATATATAATATTTACATATATGCGATATATATATATAATATTTACATAAGTTTTCTTGTAGTTAAATTCCCTTATAAAAATTGACTATGTTTAGTGTACCATTCTATGAGTTTTGACAGATACAGAGAGATGTGTAAGGTATAGGTTTATTTCTATATTCTATTCTGTTCCATTGATCCACATATTTGCACTGCTGTGATTATTTTAGATTTATAATAAGAGTGAGTTCTGCAACTTTGATCTTTATTTTCTTTTTACTTTTCAAAATTGTCTTAAGTATCTTGAGTTTCATTGCTTTTCCAAATACATTTTATGAACAGCTTGTCTGTTTCTACAGATGAAAATTCTTCTAGAATTTCTGTTGGGACCATAGTGGGTCTGTACTTCAATTTTAGGAGAGTCGACATCTGACCTGAATTGAGTCATTCAATCTATACAAATACTTAGTGCTTTATTTTTTAGATCATTTTTTATTTCTTTCATCATTGTTTTGTAATGTAAAGTGCGCAGGTCTTGCACACATTTTGTTAGATAACTTAAGGATAATGATTTCCTGAATATCTCTTTCTTGCTTCTGAGATATTTTTGTTTCTGAGATAATATTATATTTTTTAATTGAGAAAGCACTCTCCATTAATTAAAGATGAACATAAATGACATAGGATCTCTTAGTATTTTCAACTATTATCAGATAAAGCATTTTAAAGGAATTTTGAGAGACAAAGCAGTGTTGGTATTTTATCTCATGAATTGTGCTACTTCAACATATCAGGCTCATGGTACCTAAATATTTATAAATTAATTTTATTTATTTATTTCAGAGATAGAGTCTCACTCTGACACTCAGGCTGAAGTGCAGCGAAGTCATCACACCTCCTTGCAACCTCAGACTCCTGCCCTCAAGTAATCTTATCATCTCAACTTCAAGTTGCTGGAAATACAGATATAAACCACTGTACCCAGCTAAATTAGTTTTTAAATAATGAAAGTTTGCCTTTGAAATGCTTAAAATAAATAATTGGTAAGTGCATATTTTTGCTTCTGTGACATTTTAGAATTTTTCAGAGTAAAGCTTTGCAGTTTCTTGACCTGAATGATTGGAGTAGATGTGGAATCCAGTCCTTGCAACTTTTTCATGTGCTCCTCTCTGTATCACTGCACAGAGCAACATACTATGAATTAGCATTTATTTTCACCCAAAGGTCTCTCTGCTCCAGGACTTAACTCCTTGTACTGTCAGTGGAATCGGGGGATGCCGTTCAATGCAAAACGCATGGGCATTATGGAAGAATCTGATTGGCATAGAGTAACCAGTCCTGGACAATGAAATACTTTTGGGCTAACTGAGGAGTAGTGATATTAATTTTCTTATGGTTTTGTTAAGAAATTAATGGAAACAATCATTTCAGTCATTATGCATAATAGTTAGTTGAAAAAATTGACACAGAATGCTCTTGGCAAATGCTGAAACTGCTTATGATGATTTTCTGAAGCTGCACAATTTGACTAAAAAATATTCCCAAACTACGCTTAATAGAAACAATGACCCAAATCATGAAATGAACAATAACAGAAGTTATTATCGATGCATAGTATGAATATAAAACAAATACATACATTGAATCATATGATAAAATATCATCAGAATATCATTTTATTGGGAAGGGTGGTGCTGAAAAACGCCAAGTAAAATAGAAAGACTCGGGAAGGGTTTTATTGTGCATTGTAGGTAAAGCATGAAATAATTTAATAGACTATTATAATCGGCTTTCAAAAAAATAATTTCTGAAGAAAAATTCATGAGCTTTGTTATCCAAACCTAAGTTCAACTCCTAATTATTCTGGGGATGCCAAATATTGGAGTGGCAATCACTAAAGGAAGATGAAGGTTGATTCTGTGTGTGGGCAGGGTACGTGCTGGGGTGATGATAAGGTCTGATTTGGGTACATTGAGTTAGGTGCCTGAGAAACATGTGAGTGGAGATAATAAGCTGGCAATGAAGAATATAATTGCTTTCTCTTTGCTACATTCACTCAGCCTGAGTAGCAACTTAATGCATGTTTCTTTACTGATTTAAACTCATTCATACTTTGGTCAAAAAGTTGGATTTTCATGAAACATGTTAACATAGAAAGTAGGATCAGGAATTAAATTAAAAATTCTCTCTCTTAGAACCAAGTAGAACTTTTTTTTATTGCAATCTGTGTGTGATGTCTTCTGATATCAGATTGCTAAATTAGATTTCCTAAATTGCTCAAGGATTCTCAGTGGCTTAGCCCCACGTGATGTAGCCTTGTAGCTCAAGAAAAAAAGTAAAATTGAATTGCACACTTGGCATCTGTGCTGCCACTGGGTTTCCTGGCCTTTGTGTTCAGTTTGCCTAGTCCAAGCTGCTACTTGGAATCATCTTTAAGATGAATGTTAAGCTGATTTTTCAAAATATATTCTAATTAATTTATCAAATAGGTCTACTTGTTTTGGGATGCAGTCGTCATCATCCAGTGGACTTTGAATTGCTTACAAATGGGCAATCAACAGGCAAGTAGGTAATTTATCAACATACTTCAGGCTCTGAAATAAAGGACATAAAGGAACAAAATATGAGTGACTTTTGGTTCCTGTGGTATGTCAAGGTTCTGAATGAAGAGAAAAACTGGTTATGTCCTTGTACTGACATATCCAATTCTGAAAAAGACAGTGCTATGTCATTCAGAGCCGTTTGATCAATGAACAGATATTCATTAATTTCTGTCTTATTTCATTTTCTGTTGCTATAATAGAGTAACAGCAACTGAGTAACTTAGGAAGAATGGAATTATATTTGGTGCACAGTTCCTCAGGGTAAAAGTCCAAGAGCATGGACCCGTCCCCTCATGAGCATCATCCTATTGCAGAAGGAGGAAAGATGGATGTGAGCACAAGAGACAGAGAGAAAATGGCGGCCAACCTCCCCCCTTTTATAACTAACTCAGTTCCATGATAATGGCCTGATTCATTTATGGAGAAGAGCCCTTGGATTCTAATCACCTCCTGAAGGCCACACCTCCAAATATCATCAACATGAATTTAAGGATTAAGTTTCCAATACATAAAATGTAGGGGATAAATTCAATCCACAGTATGTTCCATGTGGGATGAAAAGCATAACATTCCCTTATAGAAGATCATGAACATTTTTGATAGAGAGAACAAAAAAACAGAAAGGTCATCTATTGAGATGCAAAAATGGTTTTGAAGAAATAGTTCTAATTTTTTTTTTTTTTTTTTGAGACGGAGTTTTGCTCTTGCTACCCAGGCTGGAGTGCAATGGCGCGATCTCGGCTCACCGCAACCTCCGCCTCCTGGGTTCAGGCAATTCTCCTGCCTCAGCCCCCTGAGTAGCTGGGATTACAGGCACTCGCCACCATGCCCAGCTAGTATTTGTATTTTTAGTAGAGACGGGGTTTCACCATGTTGGTCAGGATGGTCTCGAGCTCCTGACCTTGTGATCCGCCGGCCTCGGCCTCCCAAAGTGCTGGGATTACAGGCTTGAGCCACCGTGCCCGGCCGAGGCCGTATTTTAATGCCAAGATCAGATTTGCATTTTGGAAAACTTTGCTCTGCGGGAGGGTGGAATAGCTGGAACTGTGGTGGGTGGGATTATAGGCCGATTAATAAGCCTTCTCTGTGCCTGGGTTGCAGGATGGGAATGTTTGTAGGAGAAACAGCATAGTGGGGACACATCCCAATAAAGACAAGGAAGAGAGAGAAAATATGTGGAACATCAGGAACTGGGACTGAACGTATATGCTGAGGAATGGAAAAAAGGAGTGGATTTTGGCAGCTGGTTTTTTTGGCTTGGACTAATTTATTGATGTTTGCATTTTTAGTAAAAATGTACAACACAGGAAGAGGAGCATGTCTGGGTACAAAATTGTAAGAATTTTAAACTCTATCATTCTGCAAATGTCTAAATCAGTCTGTACATATGTATATGGAACAATCTAGATTCATGATTTGGACGTTGTAATCTATAGGTTTTATCTGAAACCTTAGGGGAAGGGGCGCTGATGCCCCTGTTTGTGTTCTGCGGAAGATACACATTAAGGGGTAGCAGGAAATGAAAGCTAGACAGGTTCTCATGAGCTTATTTTTGTGGAGCTTTAAATATTAGAGTAGAAGACTTAAAATAATCTTATAATTTCTAAGGAAAGCCCTGTGGTCTTTCCCTACCCTGCTCCAGGAAATTGGTTCAATGCACAGTGCTGTGTAACAGAAACTCTGGCAGCTGCGATGGTCTAAAGAAGTAGCAAGGAACTGAATGTGAATGGCGGGAGAGGGGGCAAAACACAGGCAAGGTGGGTGGGAGAGTGTAAGGGATGTTTTCTGATCTGTTATATCATACAAAAAATTATTAGTTTTCCTGGGAAATTTTTCTGGGCAAGCGCAGGAACAATAAAATTAATTAAATCCCAGTGAGAATTAAGTGAGCAGGCTCCATCTTCATTCAGCATTTTATTGATTCTCTAGATTGAGAATGTCATCAACAAACAAAAATTTTTGAACTGTAAAATACTCAGATCTTTCACAGAACACTGACAAATTCCCAGGAGATCTCAAATTTCAAGCTGTAACACCGTATTTTTAAAAGTGAAACAGAATTAAACTATAATTCTATGCTGAAACCACTCTCCCCCCGAGTTAGAGTACCATCATTCCCTTCCTGTGAAGAAGATTCCTGTGTAATCCATGGAGGTCTGTAATGGAAAACCCACACCAGGTAGGATCTCTGTTTTTTAGACTGTGTATTTATTTAGACCATCTCTTTCCTGGTCTCGATATTGCTGTAAAGCTCACTTTACTGAAATTGGTAGAATGCCCATGAGAACCCCTGAAGTGATTTTCAGCATATATTAGGTGATCCTTCTTTGACTATACTTAAACAGTCAAACATTTCTCATTTTTGACACAATGATTTATTTTTTGTGTATGAGCCACTTCTCCACTTCTGTTACAGCAAGCTCCAATTTCTAGTGTGGAAGGCACAGTCATATTAATTTCTGATGTAGGTTGCATGATTCCCTACAGGAATGAATCATCTCGATGGGACCTTCTTGGTCTTAATGTGAAATTTTACAAAACAGGAATAGTGTGTTTTGTTTTAAGTCTCAGTACTTTCTTAATATCTGTCTTACATCAGTTTTCATCTCCCAGGGGTGGCTCAGTCAACCATAAAATCACATATTCTTTAAGTTGAAAGAGCATTTAGAGGTCACAGTATCCAAATCCCCTTTAAAATTTGATATATCTTGAGTGTCATTTAAGATCGATACTTACTCTTTCAAAATTTGGGAGTCAACCTGTGTGTGGATTTGGGAGTCAGACATATATTGATTCAAATTCCAATTAGGTTGATTACCTGTAGGATACCTCCATGACTTCAGTTGCATTTTCTGGAAACAAAGCTGATAATTGTTCTGGAAACAAAGCTGATAATTGTGACACACGAATGTTTTAGTAATTCATGCACCACACCTGATATATGTAAATTATGCACCACACCGGATATATGTAAATTACACACCATACCTGATATATGTAAATTATGCACCACACCTGATATATGTAAATTACACACCACACCTGATCTATGCTCCTCCTCGATGTTTCTTCCTCCCACCACACTATTTTTAGCCAGTATCAGATAAACCCATCACAGATTAAGTATAGCTATTGCCAGAACTAGTGATGAGTTTTGCATTCTTGTAATTTTATATATTTCCAAAACTAAAAATCACAGTTTTGCCCAAGAATATGACAATTTCATTGCCAACCCTCAGGGTGGGGCTGGGAACTGATTGTGAGTTGAGAGTCGAAATTGACTCTGAAACAAATGATACTGTGGGGACCTGTCTGCCTCCACAAGACTCATTTAAGGCTGAAGGTACCTTAATAAGTTGGAGGAAAGACTTATTTACGGGAATACATTTCATCATCAGTGTTTACCATGGATTGCCAACAACCCTTGGAGAAAAGGGCTTGGGAGATTTCCACCTGCTGAGGCATAGAGTTGCTTCATTGTTATGGTAGCATTTCCTGGAGCTTCTACTGATTTCTAAATAACTCCTCCAAGAAAGCATAGAAAAGGGAAAACCTACAGAAGGAAGAAATTTCTTCATCAAAGTGTCCTGGAGCTGGGACAGTAGACACAATGAAGATACTTAATTGTCCCAAAACCACAGTGACAGCTTCACTTTATGGGAGACTTGTGTGCTCCTGCATACAACCTGGGAATCTATGCTTCAGTGGATCGATATTTTCTGAGCTTATGCATGAACTAGCATAGGGAGAAAAGCATCATGACATTTATGAAAGCTAACGCAATATACATGTAAAATTCCCACAAAAGGAAATTAAAATCTAATTTCAGAATTTGATATCCAATGGCTGCTTAAAAAAGCAAAAGGCACAACAAATTAAGCTGAAATAATCAACTGCTGCCTGAAATCATTGATTTGAGTCACACAGAACACATAATTGTCTCAATTGAATAAAGTCGCAATCCAAAACAATTCAGTTTTAATAACGAGGCATTTTAAATGAGTTACAATTATAAAGGCCCAGCTGCGACTGAATTCACCCTTAGATGAGAATATAATCTTCTGTCTCTAGCAAAAAAGCAATTCTGTTTATCCTTTCCTGGTGCAACAGAAGTAAATAGGGATTTTAACAGGATCAATCTATAGTAACTTTTATAGACTGCAAAGCATCTTCATAATCATCACGATTTAATATCTGTAGCTATTAGTTTTTTCACTAACCTGAGAAGTACAATACTGGTGCTAGACAAAATTGAAAATTTTATATCCAGCATCTAACTTTCTGAGTGTCTGGAGAGATAGAAAAGGTCTTGCTTAAAGCCAGGGACTTTAATATGTGTACTGGAAGAGATCTCATTTTAGAGCATGGCTTCATGGAAGTGGCAATGTTTTGTGTCCAGGCAAAACTGGGTGAAGATTCAGGCTCTATCAATTATTAATAGGTACCTTAGGGACCTCGGATAAATTACCTAACCTCAATGAATTGGTTTGCAAAGCTGGAAAAAGGATGAAAATAATATCTGCAAAATAGTATCCCACATAGTGTTAATTATATGAAAGATACTCAAAACTTATTTATTTATTTATTTTCTAAATTAACCTATAAATCTAGTTTTTTTCTCTGTATCACTAAGACTTAGTAATGCCTGGAAGAGACCATACTCATTTCTTATTTATTGAAATAAATGACACAAATGGAAAAACAAAGGTTATAGATGTCATATGTTGTCCCTAAATCCCAGGAGACTAGAACTCAGTGTTCTAATACTGTGATTGCACTATTGCCTGTATGACATATCCTGTGAGTCATTAAACCAGGGAAAGGAAAGTCATTAAACCTTAGGAAATGCGATTACAGAAACTATTCATGTGAAAAAATAGTAGGCCGAAGACAGACCTCTTTCATGCAAATTATAGACGATGAGTTCAAGGTGATGCTTGAGGATAAACTCGGCAGCATTTGCAGATAGAGTTCCAGAGCATAGGTTGGAAGAATGCCATATTCCTAAGACAGTAACTCTTCATAGACTTTAATCTTGATGACAAATTTGGGGAGATGGTGATATGGTTTGGCTGTGTCCCCACCCAAATCTCATCTTGAATTGTAACTCCCATAATTGCCACCTGTTGTAGGAGGGACCAAGGGGAGAGATAATTAAATTTTGGCGGTTGGTCTTTCCAGTGCTTTTCTCATGATAATGAATAATTCTCCTCAGATCTGATGTTTTTATAAAGGAGAGTTCTTCTATACAAGCACTTCTGCTGCTGCCATGTAAGTTGTGACTTTGTTCCTTTTTGCCTTTTGCCATGATTGTGAAGCCTCCCCAGCCATGTGGAACTGTGAATGAATTAATCCTCTTTCTCTATAAATTACTCATTCTCTTTATTAGCAGATATGTTTTTATTAGCAGAGTAATAATAGACCAATAGAGACGGCGTGTACAAGGGTAGCCCTGGTTAGGCAGGGGCCATCCTGACTTGGGGCCATCAATTTCAAGATGAGCCCTATGGCTCCCCATCATACAAGGAGTGCCATGAAATCCTGCTTGTGGAGGGAAGATGGCTTCATTTATGGATGGTAAGCAGATAATGTCTTGCCAGCCGCTTTGAGCAAGCTAGAAATCTGTACACTCAGAATATTTTTTTTTAAAGGAAAAAGCCAATGAATTCACAAGATGTGAACATAAATTTTTGTTTTTGTTTTCTTTGCATTGTTTCTCACTCATATTCAAATAATTTAATTATTAACTGCAAAAGCTCAGTGGCACTCACATTTGAATTTTCAGAAATGCAGAAGAGAGAAAGCAGTGTCAGGCAGAGATGATAAACATTTTACTTAGAATGAGCAGCCTTCATTTAGAGGTGCTCCGAAAGAGAGCTCTATGTGGAGAATCTTGACAGTGTAGATCAATAAATAAAGTGTCAAGGAACTGAGCCTACTGGAAAGGTTTCCTTTTATAGCCTTTATTTTGGTACCCATAGTGCAAGTGGAAAAAGCCATAGAGGATTCTGAGTCTCAGAAGGTATAAGACCCATGGTTCAAATTGTTACTAGAATTTCCTAAAAGCCAAGCAGATATTCACCTTGTTGATAGAACACCTTGATCCATCTATTTAGTTGTTCCTACATTTAGGAAAAATGTGAAGGTAAAGGAAGAAGGGTACATGATTCTCAAGCTTTAGGTTCCCCCCTTTGGGAGCTGACGCTGGTGGAATTCCATTTTATTTTTGAGTGGAGAACTGGCCCTATGCAATGCTGTCATCTCCATTAAGAATTGCTCTCTGTTAGAAAGCGAAAAGAAAATAATAATAATAGAGAGAAGATATGGCAATGAACCATTCAGTCCATGGGTTTTCTTCTCTAAAAAAAATGTTACAGAGTTGCATCTGTGTTCGTACTTTCAGAATTCTGAATTTGTGTTGGGCCTTCATGGTGTAACCATGGTGTGAATTGTTATTTGGCTAAATATACAACTGCATGACCTGTAAAGTTACAGACTGAATGTTCCTGTTTCCCTACGTCAGAGCCTTGAAACCCTAAGTCCTGATTTACGGTATTAGAAGGCAGGGACTTTGGGAAGTGATCAGGTCGTGAGGGTGGGACTGACTGATGGGATGAGAGCTCTCATGAGCTCCTGCTTCTCCTCTCGGCCATGTGAGGGTGCATCCAGAAAGCTCCATCTATGAACCAGATGGGGGCCAGGCCGTCAACAGACTCCGGAGGTGCCAGCGCCTTGACCTTGGATTTCCAGCCTCCAGAACTGAGAGAAAATAGATGTTTCTTATCAAAGCCACCCAGCCTTTGGTGTGCTTGTTATAGCAGCCTGGACAGACTGAGCCCCCTAATGGACACAGAATCTCTCTGCAAATGTGAAGACACGAGCTTGGACACTCACTGTTCATGGGACTGGGATCCACAGCACGCGTCAGGGCAGTGTTCTGCAAGCTCAGCTGTTTAAGGGCTGTGCTTGCTCTCACCTCTGTCACCTCATAGCCCTCCTGTCTGCTTGGGTCCCCGGCATCTCTCTCTTTCCCACTCAGGTCGAATGTGGTTATGCTCAGAGCTGCCCTGGGTCTGGTTGTTCCCTCAACCTGAGAAATCCAGCAGCACTTTGTAGGTAACAACTTCCTGGAAGGAGAACTCACCAGGAGCAGCCCTTGCTATGATGTGGTGGGGCAGGGGGTGTCCCAGGTATCAGATGAACATTTAAAACAAACAAGCAAGCAAAAACCAAAACCAAACATGAAACAAAAAGAAATAGTAACCTTTAGATTCATTATCTTTATTACCCTCTTTATGAATATTGCCAAATAACAAATTATCTTATCCTGCTACATAAATATGAGTAATTTAAAAGGCTTCAGCCATGGCAGTAGTGGTTTTCAAATAATCATAACTGTTATACTCCAGGCCAAGTCAGGTGTTTGTGGTCTTTCTCTTTTCATTTGCAAAACGACCTCATGGTACTTATAAAATTCTATGCCTGCCCTAAAATTCAATGACTCTCTTTTATATTGGTGGATAGTTTGTAGAGACATATTTTTATATCTGCTACCTTCAAGTCAACTTGGAAGGAGGTCAAATACATAAAACCAATACATACTTTCTACAATAAGGTTTATTTCAAAGTTATTTGTAAATTTACTCATTTATTTGGACTAAATAAAACCGATTAATTTTTAAATTACTTATGCAACCAGGCTGCTTTGAACTATTTACACATTGCATCTACATCCAGATTTAACAATCTGATCGTCTACAATGGTTAACTACACTAAATGCATTTGAAAAAAGTTGGGGACATGCTAGTGGAGTGAAAATCTATAGATCAAACTGAGATCTCAAAGAAGCATCCCAGTCTAGATCCCACGCCTCATAAGCATCTGAAACTCTGCTCTAGAAGGACCTAGAGGTGATGAATGGGGAGCCGGGCACAGGTGACAAAGTGACTAAGGCCACCATCGTCCCTAAGGCCCCCTGTGCATCCTGACATGTGGCAGACATGCAGTAGATATCCCTGGAATTATCTGCCTGTGACCCTCCTGGAATGGTAATTCTTGGGAGAAGATTTGTCACCGTATGCTGGATGCCTGGCCTCTCTCTTTCGTATTCTGCTGCTGTCCACGCATTCTCATTGTGTCAGGAACACTTTTCCATAGTTTTGGCAAAGTGATAGGGCAAGTATAATGTTTACATTACACAAAGACACTTTCAACGACAAACGTGATAAAACGCATCGTAAAGCCGGCAGTCGGAATGAGGTTTTATAGATTTTTCTTCAGAGAATCATACTTCACCATTATGTCATAGCTATGAACCTGCTATTCCAAATAGTTAAACTCGGAAGCATTTTGCTTGTCATCACTGGAGAGCTTTTTCTCTCTTCTCCGGGGTCCACATAATCCCAGTGACTGTGTCTAGCCACCCGTCTCCATGTGGAAGTAACTAGTGTGGTCTTCTCCGACAATGCAAAGGTAGGGATTTTCACTCACACAGAAGCAATCCCTTTCTGAGTCAGTTCATTTGTCGAGGGCCTGTTCCGTGCCACCAGTGTGCAGCAGGGTCCAGTGCTTACATTTTGCCATTTAATTGAGTTGAATATGCATTAGGTTCCTTGAACCGGGCAGCCCATATCTTTTCTTCCCAATGAGGAAAGTGAGGCTCAGGCAACTGATGTGACTTTTCGAAGTTAGTGCAGCCTGCATAAAGCAGTCCCCCACTCAAATATGAGAGCATAGTCCAGACCTCTTTCTTCCCTTTGCTTCTTTCTGCTCCCAGAACAAAGGTGAAAGGATGCTTTCTGACCATATATATTAGGCAGTTTCTGGTTAGGGCACAAACTGTTTTTTTGTTTTGTTTTGTTTTGAGTCAGGATAATTTAATATAAACAACATATAACCAGGATAAAGAGGAAGGCAGGAGGAGCAGGCTGATTATCTTTGGGAAGAAGCTACTAGCCCAGGATGAGGAGAGAAAGGGAAGAATTGCATGATTCAAATGTGAGAGCTTGCAAGTAGGACTCAGGAGAGCGTCTGCAACCCTCTGGTCTGAGTGCCACAGATCTCAAAAGAGGGTCTGGCAGCCGACACCCACAAAGAGGAGGAGCCAGCTGGCTGAGGCTGGAGACTCTGAGGGGTTACAGGAGAACAGACCTGGCACCCTGCAAAACCAATGACCATAGCTGACTGTGGATGCTGTGGAGTAACGAGACTGTGGGGGCAGATGGAGGGGGAGAAAATCCCATCCTGGCCAGCCTCCTCCAGGGAGGCACCCGGAAAAGCCTTGTGGGAATCCCATGGGCAAAGGAAACATGTGGTTGACTAGTCCCAGCTCAGCAGCATGAAGCTAAGGTAGAGAGGTGGGATGAGCTGGAAAAAGAGAATCTTAAAAGTCAGTGCAGTGTGTGTGTGTGTGTGTGTGTGTGGTGTGTGTAGGTGTGTGTGTCTGTGTGTGCATGTGTCTTTGTGTATATGTGTATGTGTGTGTGAGTACATATGAGTATGTGTGTTTTGTGTGTGCACCTGTATGTATGTACAGGACACATGAAAGAAGGAGCTTTGTGTGTGTTTTCTATCTATTAGTTTCACTTCCTGGCACTTCAGTTTCCTCACCTGACAGGGTAACGATAGAGTGAGATGTGGAAGCCAACAGTGTTTGCTTTATGATTAATTGTAATTACACGTTTATTTTTCTTATCTTAATTGTAGAGTGAGGAGTAAAGACTGTCTTGTACTTTCTTTCACATTTCTTTTCTCCAGACTCTGGTCATTTTATATCATATCTTCATGATATCTGAAAACAACCAGGCCGGACATGACTCATGCCTGTAGTGGTAGCACTTTGGCAGACTGAGGCAGGAGGATCACTTGAGTGCGGGAGTTCAAGAGCAGCCTAGCCAACATAGCGAAAACCTGTCTCTATTAAAAATACAAAACAATTAACTGAGTGTGGTGGCACACATCTGTGATTCCAGCTACTTGGGAGGCTGAGGCACAATAATCACTTGAACCCAGGTGGTGGAGGTTGTTGTGAGCCAAGACCATGCCAGTGCACTCCAGCCTGGGTGACAGAGAGAGACTCTGTCTCAATAAATAACTAAATAAAATGAAAACAACTAAATGTTACGAATTTGGGCTATTTATATATACTCGAGGTAGGGAGAGACAACTTTTATACTGATTACTTTTGAATACATGAAAATCTAAAAGAGACTAGCATTATGTTATCAAGAACCCATTTTAATAGTTCTAATTTTGGATATTTCCAACTTGAAGTTCTAACGTTTTGCTACAGTGATTATACGAATTTTGAATGCAGCAGCGCATTTTCGCAAAACTGTAACTGTGTCACGACGCCATTATTTTCCTTTCTCCTTGAAGGATGTTTGAAATTCAATGAGTTCGTCATTTCCCACCATCCACATGTGGTCATGAAGGTGGATTATCAAGTAAAAGTAGAGGTGAAATGCCATTTCCGGAATTGCATATGCAATGCTGGATAACCCAATCACAGGGGAGAAGATCTTCGTCTGTTAGTGAAATTTCTGTGATTTCATTCTCTACTTGCTCATATTTTTTTTCTTATTTATGACAAAATTAATTATACAATATTTGAAAGTTTATGTTGTGAAACTACACAGGAATACGGCAAGTGCCTAACATGACAGTTTTTGGTTGTGGGAGGGAGTTGCCAGCCAAGGACATTGAGATAATCTTGTCTGTTGTTATTCATGGCACTGCTCATATAAATAGTCATTGGACACGTCTCCCTTCAACACAAAGACACAGCAGAATGAGCAGACCTAGGTCTTGGCCCACAACTAGGGTCAGATTTCAAACCTGCCCTTGCAGAAAAATACCCTTTGACAAAATAACTTAACCTCATTGATCCTCCTCTTCACCCATGAAGTTTTACTAAGAATGCCAACCTGACATAATAGTAATGGGGATTAAATGGTATAATAATGTATGAATAAATTAAGTACTAGCAACCTGCTCAAGGTTCTATGTTAAGTTCAATGGGAAAAGCACACACAAATAAACACATTAAAATGCATTATCAGGCTGGGCGTGATGGCTCATGCCTGTAATCCCTGAACTTTGGGAGGGTGAAGTGAGCAGATCACCTGAAGTCAGGAGTTTGAGACCAGCCTGACCAACATAGAGAAACCCCGTCTCTACTAAAAATACAAAAATGAGCTGGGCATGGTGGCATGTGCCTGTAATCCCAGCTACTTAGTAGGCTGAGGTGGGAGGATTGCTTGAACCTGGGAGGCAGATATTGCAGTGAGCCTAGATCGTGCCACTGCACTCCAGCCTGAGTGAACACAGAGTAAGACTCCATCTTAACCCACAAAATGAACCAACAAACAAAACATTACCTACCCAGAGCAGGGAGGTGCAAGGCATCTACCTATATATACGTGTACATAAATGAAAGCTAAATAGCATTTTAAAAATCAATAATAGGAGAGAGGAGGAAGGAAGACTCATCATAAAAAAGGAAGTATTGTGAGACTTGATTTCTTTGAGCCATGACGTGGTTTGTTTGAAATATGGATCCATATGGGGCTGATGAGACATGTGACTAGCATAAAGCAGGATGATACTGTGAAGGGATTTGAATACCAGCAGGACCATTGGGCTTAACTGGCTAGAGAACATAAAATAACTATAGACTTCTAGTATAGGTAGTGGGCACCATGACTGGAACTAGACTTTAGGAAGAATAATAATGAATTTTTACGAAGATGGATTCAGCTAACAGAGGAAATAAAGGAGGCAACCTATGCCATGAGAGAGGCCAGCAGAATTTGCTTATGTGAAGAACACCTCCCAGGATTTCCGGGGGAACTTTCACCTTGTCTGCCAATGACAAAGGGTAGGTAATTCATCCAGCTTTCCTTCTTTCTTTCTTTCTTTCTTTCTTTCTTTCTTTCTTTCTTTCTTTCTTTCTTTCTTTCTTTCTTTCTTCCTTTCTTTCTTTCTTTCTTTCTTTCTTTCTTTTTCTCTCTCTCTTTCTTTCTTTCTCTCTCTCTCTTTCTTTCTTCTTTCTCTTCTTTCCTTCCTTCCTTCTTTTTTTTTTTGAGAAATGCTCTCACTCTGTACTCTAGACTGACGTGCAGTGATGCAATCTCAGCTTGCTACAACCTCCGCCTTCCAGGCTCAAGCAACTCTGCCTCAGCCTCCCAAGCAGCTGGGATTACAGGCGTAATTCTTTGTGAGTCAATACATATCCATTTGCTCTGAAAGTACAACTCTTAACAATGACAAGCAAAAATGCTGAATGAATTTGAACCTAAAGGAGAAATGAGAGATGAGGAAGAGGTACTTCTAGAAATCTCCAAAAGTGTTTCTGACCCGAAGAAAAATTAAAACATGCAGCTATAGGTGAAAAGTACCCTGCTATATGGACTTTAAATTTTAAGTTGTATACGTTAATCATCTATGCCTGAAGTCAAACTTTTCTCACCGCTTGAGATTTATGCACGTTTCTACTACTTCTGAACGATTTTCCCTGAAAGGATAACCACTGCATATGAGGCCGCCATCAAAATCGCCCAGTTTTGTTTAGAGCTGAGTCCTCATTTCTCTTGGAAATGAGTCGATTAAAAGATGGCAAGGATGGTCCTTTGGCCTTTCTGCGGCAAGTGCAGCCCATGTGTTTCCCCTGTGAGTGCCTCCTCTCTTCCTTGAAATCCCACTTTCCACAGAACTCTTACATTAATGAAATCAAAGCCCCTGGACTGGGATCCAGGTTGCCAGGGCTGTAGTTTTTGTTCTACAGGTCCGTGATTTTTAGTTGGATGTGTTTTTTAAGTTAAGTCTGATGGATTTTATATATATATATGTATATATATATATATATATGAAGGATTTGGATGACAGTAAAATTGGAGTTTCTGAACAACCTGAAATTCCACACAGAATGTACGTGTGTGCTGTGCATTTTCCAGGGAGAAGATTCTTAGCTCTCAGCTTTCGTCACCTTCGTATTTGGCATTTGAACAAAAAGTTGACAACCTCCATCAGTGGATGTAACTTCCACCTGAGAGAATATGATGTCAACAACAAAATTACCTTTATTTAGTGTCTTTTAAAAATGTCACTTGAGTTCTCAGATGTATGTTTTGTTCTGTTTTCTTCTGCAAGCCAAATGGCTAAATGAGTTTAGTTTCTAAACAGAAGACGTGATTCCCTTTCTGTCATCCTCAAGCTTTGGGGGCAAGCACTGCACTAGAGAATGTGTTTCTCTAGACATTAATTAGCAAAGGATATGACCGTGCGCATTCACACCTGTAATCCAGATGCTGCTGGACGTTCTGCTGCCTCTACGGCAGCTCACACAGCACTGCCACTTTGAGTTAGTAATTCATTATGCTGTGAGTGCTTAAAAGCAGGATAAGAATAGAAAATCTTTCAGCAGCTGTCAAGGCGGCAGGAACAACATGCCATTGTTAGACAGCACTGCCTGTGTTCACTCTTACTGTTCTGGAGCCTGGCCAGCCGGGCTTGCACTGCCGCCTGTGCAGAGCTCGGCTTCTCAGTCTTGCTATTAGACATAATGTACTTGAAAACTCATTAGTGTGAACCTCAAGAAAGATCATTATAATAAGTGGCTGGACAGCAGTGATCTAACCGAAGAGAAACTTTGTACACCAACATAGCGTGGTGGATTGGAAACAGAATGTGCCCATACATACAACCCTGCTGAAGACATGCTCCAAATGCATTTCCCCTTGAAGAGGAAGTGGGCATGGATCCACATCATGGCCAGGCTCAATGTCAAGTTTGAACACAAGCATCTGAACAGTCAGACTCAAGCTACACTCCACAGTGGTTCTTTTTTTATACTTCTCTGTCCTGTGTAGATGATTCATGTTTTCTGGATGATAATTTGCAATTTTTCTTGGCATAATGAGAAAATAATTACTTAGAAACTAGTTGAGGTCTGTTAGTTAATTCCCCAGGCAGAGGAGGAAAATCGTGGACTTTAAGAGAATGAAAAAGGGGTTGGTTATGGACATCATGAAAACAAAATGAGAATTTGGGTTGCTGGATCACATACATTTAAACTTCCGATAGGAGCTCACACGTCCAATTTAATTAAAACGCAAGTTTAATATATACTATTTTAAAGTCAATATGGAATATTACAGAGATCTTTCCTAAGTCTTGCCAGGCTAGAATTTAACACAAATTCCGATATGAATACCCGAGCCAGTAACATGTTACAGACGTCTCTTTTTAGAACAGACTTAGACACTGCATTTTGTGTGTGTTATTCAGACATGTTTGTATTCTATAACATATTTTTAAGCGAGTTTGTGAATATATGTGACACAAAATTTCATGTTGAATAATAATAAAAAAGGTCTTTAGGAATGAACGTGGCGAAAACCTTCAGTAAGCAACCCAGTTGAATCCACCATTGTACACAACTTCGATTGTGTTGTTCAATTATGGACATATCAATATGGTGGCAATTTCCTCAGTAGCTACCTCCCTACTTCCCTGCCTGGGCGGGAGGCAACCAGGGTGCAGAAAGCAGCTGAATGCCCATCTGCTGTGAAGCAACCGCAGCAGCACGTCCCCCTGCGACTTCTAGCCTCTTCCCCATGGCTTCTCCCTAACTCGCTTCTCAACTACCATTTCTTTGGTTTCATCCACTCAAATGAACAGTTCCTTTGGCCAATTATATCTGGTTTTTACTGTTTCTTTATAAGCACCTGTATTGCTATCACTCCTGGACATCTCTGGGAGACGTCACGGTTCCCCGAGGTTCTAACCACATTCTGAGCACCTCCGGGCTGTGAGACCTTCCCAGGCCCAAGCTCTGGGCTTCTGACTGAGCGATGGATGTTGTGTGCATCCTGTACTCAGTTGCCCCAAGACCCCCCGCGTTTTACCTCCCACAAAGGGAAAACCCACCTTGGGGACCTGGGGGCCTCAAACTGAATGATGATTGATCTGTTGCAGATTATGTGGATTGGGAAGAAGGTTGGCAAATTCAATTCAGGCGACGACTTCTGGGCTCTTCACTTCCCTCCTCCTCTAGCAAACACCTGGTGTCCTGGTGAGCTTGGTCAATCCGGGCTGTCATGGAGATTTCCTCTCAATTTGAGAACTGTTTTAACATGCATTGCCCCTCAATCCTGCACTAATACCAGCTATCTTTATCTGGGTTTTTAAGGAAATATAACTTGAGATTTTGAACACAGGACTCCAGAAGCCTTGAGATAGCATAAAAACACAGAGTAAAAAAGGTGACAACTGCTTTGTTTTGGGTGCAGTTCCTACCATGCAGTAACTTTGTAGCTTAACTGAGTCTCCTGACATCTTTGAGGCTCAGGTTTGTTATGTCGAAAATAAAGAGAGAGGATTGTTCTGCCTCTAAAACTCAAATTTGAATGCATCCATATTTTATTTATTTTGAGATGGAGTTTCGCTCTTGTTACCCAGGCTGGAGTGCAATGATGCGATCTCGGCTCACCGCAACCTCCGCCTCCTGGGTTCAGGCAATTCTCCTGCCTCAGCCTCTGAGTAGCTGGGATTACAGGCACGCGCCACCATGCCCAGCTAATTTTTGGTATTTTTAGTAGAGACGGGGTTTCACCATGTTGACCAGGATGGTCTTGATCTCTTGACTTCGTGATCCACGCGCCTCGGCCTCCCAAAGAGCTGCGATTACAGGCATGAGCCACTGCGCCCGGCGAATCCATATTTTAAATCATGCAGTTTGATAAAATAGTGTCTTCTAATTTTTCTTTTACTGAAATCTCATTTGGTACAAGGATTTCAAGCGCAGAAGGCTCGTGATACGGTCTGAGGTGTTCTGCAAGGCCAGCTGCGTTTACCACAGTGCTGGGCTGTGGCAGGAGATAGGGTGCGTGGTCGGCACCCATGACGCTTTGTCTGTGTGGAGGGAATGCCCACAAAAGCCTCTAGGAGAAGGAGGTAAGTGTTTGTATCAAGGATCAACCCTCAAATACTCTTTTATTCCATTTTTGTCCAATCATTCCATAGGTATTTTTTCCAATTTACTATTAAACTACCAATAATTTTAGAAAACTTAACTCCAAATATTTTAATTTTCACGCTAAATCTTGACATTTTATGCATCCTAACCACCTCACCCTAAGCAGGATGTTATAAGGGGAGGGAAATTTTGTCTTTCAGAATAATGGACCCTAAACAAAGACAGAGTTCCTTAGAGAAAGGAGGGCAGCTCCTTTCTTTTTTTAGCTTTAGGTCTTTCATTCTTTCAGAATGTTGGGTACGAGAGAAGCTGTGTGAGCCCCAAATATCAGCCGTCATGATTAAAGACAGGGGCTGTGCTGAGATTCTCAAATGACTGAAATGAAACAAAAAGGCAGATGTTTCACTGTTGTCTTCTTAAGTAACAAGCCCAGTTGCTTTTCTTCGATAGAAAAAAAAAAATGATATTTAGGACTGCCCGGGTCTGGGGAAAGGCTTATACCTTCCCGCCCACCTGCACAGCCCCTGCAATTTGGCAGGAATGCTTGGGTTCCTGGTTCCCTTCTAAGCAAAGCTGCAGAGATGCCCTGGTGGGGTCATCGGTGCACAGGAGGCCCCGTGAGCTCTGGCTGCTGCTACTAAGGACATGGCTGCCCCTGCTTCTGCACGGGCCTGGCACTGACCCCCCTGGAGCCCTGCCTGAGCCACCAGTGCTGCTTGGTATTTGGATCACGTCTCCTCTTCCCAGTACCAATTTGAAAATGATAACATTCACAGCTATTTTTATTTCTCTCCAATGGAACAACAAGATTTCTTCTCGTGTTTCCCTTTCTCGCTCACATATATTCGAAGATTGGCCTCTGGTTGAACTCCGTTGCTCTGAAAACATGCTTCCCTCTGTGGATTAGCACAGCCGCAGAAATGCTTCCAGTTTATGAAAACTGTGAATTTGTGTGGCAGATAAAAGTGTCTGCATGTCAAACTGAACATTCCCTCAAAATGTGGAATTGCCAATTATTGGATAGTGAGAGTTAGTCTTCCAGTTACCCATCCTGGAGGCCCTTAAAGCTTTGATTTAGACCATGTAACATTCAAGGAAAGAAGCCATCTACCTTTCTGAGGTCATAAAAGATGATGGTGAAGTATGTCCTGAGTGAGTGCATATCCCAACACCCCACTTGCAAGTCATGGAAGCTCCTTTTTCTAGTCGCACCAAAGCATGTATTTGGAATTATAGGAAAAATAAACGCATTTGCCTTTGCCTTTGGTATGGTTGCAGTTCCTCCCAAATTAGTTAATGCCATTCTCATAAATTTGATGACTGACTGTTTCCCCAAAGCAGGGGCAGCAGAAGCTGGTGATGTGACCTCTCAGATTCCATGTCACTCACGACCAGGGCTGGCTTGTCATAAGCAAATTGCAGGCTACATACCTCATGCATGTTCAAACGGATCCAATCCTAAAACCCGTTTGACAATGATTGCAGCATTTTTTTTAAACAACTATGAGGAAAGCATTGTTCCTTTGATGAGATGAGAATGCACTAGGAAGAGATAAGACCAGAAGGTGGGCGAAGCATTGATTACCATGCCCTCCGGAAGAATCCTGAAGGAGAGTCTTCACCTGTAGGAGATGCAGGGGCACAGAACAATTGTGTTCAATAGGAAAATGGCTAAAAATAAAGGCATTAATTCCTTTTGCTCCCTATCGTCCTCCCTCTCCTTTCAAACTGAAGCAAGGACCAAGGGGGAAGCTTGAAGAAAAAAGATTTCAGTTGAAGGCAAACATGAGTCTTCCAAAAGAGCTGCCCGTCAGTGAAATGAACTTCCTGAGAAACTCTTAGTTCAAGGAGGAGGGATGGACGCTTTCCTGGAAACATGCACTGGTCTGCTTAGTGGTAGAGAATGCCTCTTGAGGGTAGAAGAGGCGAGATTGGAACACAGAAAGGACAGAAGGCACAGAGTCACTAAAGGACACCCAGGAGGGAGCCCAAGTGCAGCACTTTATGGAAGGCAGGAAGGTGGAAGAACCCTGAGTACTAACTTTACCACTTTCTTTAAAATACACTTTTCATTAAAGATTTTATGATGCTATATATTTGGCTGGGAGTTGGGGGGCCAAGGCTCTCAAGTCCAGGCTCTTCAGAAAATGCCAGTGTGTGGCCTTGGGCAAGTCACCCACTCTCTCTACTTCTTTCTTTCTTTCTACCTTGTCAGATGGGAATAATGCCTCAGGGCTGCTCTTTAGAGTCAATCACATTTAGGCTTTGTTTCAACAAATTATCAACAAAAAAATTTTGTATTGATATATTCATTAGGGTTTAAATTAATGAGGGGTGGGTTGCTAAATGGCAACACTAATTAATTTTTTTTAGTTAAAAAAAATCTCGCGCCTGGGCACGGTGGCTCACACCTGTAATCCCAGCACTTTGGGAGGCTGAAGCGGGTGGATCAAGAGGTAAAGAGATCGAGACCATCCTGGTCAACATGGTGAAACCCCGTCTCTAGTAAAAATACAAAAATTAGCTGGGCATGGTGTCACGTGCCTATAATCCCAGCTACTGAGGAGGCTGAGGCAGGAGAATTGCCTGAATCCAGGAGGCGGAGGTTGCGGTGAGCTGAGATCCTGCCATTGCACTCCAGCCTGGGTAACAAGAGCGAAACTCCGTCTCAAAAACAAAAAACAAACAAACAAAAAAATCTCACAATTAAAAATCAGCAAACTAAGTGTTATCTCTGCTTATCCTGAGTAAATAGTCATAGGGAATCAAGTTGGAAAAGGGATTTCTTAAACTGCACATACCACACCCCTTCTGGTTTTAAATTTTGAATGCTAAGTATTTAACACATTTCAAAAAACTAATTGCTACATAAAAACTATTTCCACAGATGCTTTTGCTTAGATTGAGGCTACGGTTAGAAACATGATGTCTGAAAATGATTATGAAGCGAACATCAGAAAGTGGACAGAGTGATGCAAAGAGAAGATGAAAGTCAAGGGAGTAGCTGCTGGATGACTGAAGTGGGTGCGACCTCAGTGTTACAACAGTGTATACACTGGGAAACCAAAGGCCTCACCATCGCCAAACGGGGTCATGTTTTACATTTATGTGGCAGATTGGTGACCCCAGGGATTTTGGGAGAATGGTGATTTCAAACTGGGTTTATTATAATAAGAAGAGATTTTAAATAGTACTTTCTCATGATTTTTCAATTTTTTCAGTCTTATAGATGTAGTGGGTACAGGTGCAGTTGCGTCATAGGGATATATTGCATAGAAGTCTGGGCTTCTGAAGCATCACCTGAATAAGAAACACTGTATCCATTGGGTAATAATTTCTCATTCCTCAGCTTCTCCCATACACCCATTGTGAGTCTTCAATATGTATCATTCCACTCTCTATGTTCATTTGTATGCATTTAGCTCATGTAGTATTTGACCTTCTATTTCTGAGCTATTTCACTTAAGATAATGGGCTCTACTGCCATCCATGTTGCTACAAGAAACGTGACTTCATTATTTCTTAAGGCTAAGTAGTAGGGTATCACACACACACACACACACACACATACATATATAAATTTATGTGTTTTGATGTGTGTTTGTGTGTAGTATCCAACGTAGCTTTTAGTTTTAAGGCTGAGTATATAAAACACACACACACACAGACACACACACACACACACACACACACACAGAGCATTTTCTTTATTCAGTCATTCCTTGATGGGCACAGAGCTTGGTTTCGTACTTTGTTGTGAATAGTGCTTCACTAAATACACAAATGAAGGTATTTTTTGATATAATAACTTTTGTTCCTTTGGGTAAATACCTAGTCATGAGATTCTCTATTGAATGTTAGTTCTATTTTTAGTTAAGAAATCACCCTATTTTTGCTTTCTGGAATCTTCTTTGGGTTCTGGATAAATTTTATAATTTTTTGAATCAAATTTTGAACTTATTGCACTGAATCTGTAGATTGAATTGGGCAGCACGGTTATTTTAATAATATTGACTCTTCTAATCCATGAGCACAGAATGTTTTTCCATTTGTCTGTGTCATCTACAATTTCTTTCATCAGTGTTTTATAATTTCCCTTGTAGAGGTCTTTCACCTTCTTGGTTACACATATTCCTAGATATGTTATTTTAATTTTTGTAGCTATGATAAGTGGAATTGATTTCTTAATTTTGTTCTCAGCTTGCTCATTATAGGTATATAGAAAGCTACGGATTTTTTTAAATGTTAATTTTGTATTCTGAAACTTTACTGAATTCATTTATCAAATCTAGAATTATTTTGAAGGACTCTTTAGGATTATCTAGGTGTAAGATTATATCATCAACTGAAACAAGAACAGAAAACCATACACCGCATGTTCTCACTCATAAGTGGGTGTTGAACAATGAGAATACATGAACACGTGGAGGGGAACATCACAAATTGGGGCATGGGGGGTCGACGGGTAGGGGATGAATAGCAGCGGGTGGGGGATTGGGAAGGAGAAATATCTAATGTAGATGATGGGGCGATGGATGCAGCAAACCACCATGGCACGTGGATACCCATGTAATAAACCTGCACGATCTGCACATGTACCCCAGAACTTAAAGTATAATAAATAATTCTTTATTTAAAAAAAGAATAAAAGCATACAGACACACACAAGATTATATTATCAACAAAAAGAAATAATTTGCCTTCCTCTTTTCCCAGCTAAATGCCTTTTATTTATTTCTCTTGCCTGATGACTTTAGCTAGGACTTCCAGTACTATGTCGAATATGAGTGGTGAGAGTGGGCATCCTTGTCTTGTTCTAGTTCTTAGGGAGAATACTTTGAACTTTTCCCCTTTCAGTATTATGTTAGTTGTGGGTATTTCTTTTATGTGTCTATTATTTTGAGATGTGTTCTTTCTATGCCTACTTTGTCGAGGGTCTTTATTATGAAGAGATGCTGAATTTTATCAAATGACTTTTCTGCATCTACTGAGGTGATCATTTAATTTTTATTTTTAATTCTGTTTATAGGATGAATCATATTTATTGATTTGCAAATATTGACCCATCCTTGCACCCCTGCAATAAAACCCACTTGATTGTAGTGCATTATGCTGTTGTATTTGATTTGCTAGTATTTTGTTGAGGACTTTCCCATTCCTCAGAGATGCTGGTCTACATCCAGTCTTTTCTTTCTGCTGTGTCCTTGACTGGTTTTGGTATCAGTGTGAATGGGTTGCAGAGGATCCTCTCCTCTTTGGTTTTTTGGAACAGTTTCAGTAGGTTTGGTATCAGTCCCTTTTTGGGGACAGATACGTCTCTTTTAGGTTTGGTATTGGTCCCTTTTGGGGGACCGATAGATACCTTTTAGGTTTGGTATTGGTCCTTTTATGTGCAGCTGAACTCTTTTGGTTGTAAGCATTTCTTTTATTACTGATTCAGTCTCAGTACTTGTTATTGATCTGTTCGTATTTCTGGTTCTTCCTGGTTCAGTCTTGGGAGGTTGTATGTGTCCTGAATTATCTTTTTCCTTTAGATTTTGTAGTCTATGATCATAGAGATGTTCACAGAAGTCTCTGATGATCATTAGAATTTCTGTGGTTTCAATGGTGACGTCTATATTTTCCTTTCTGATTGTGCCTACTGGAATCTTCATTTTTCTTTCCTTGGTTAGTCTACCTAGTGGTCTATTGATTTTGTTTATCTTTTCAAGAAAATAATTTTTCATTTCATTGCAATCTGCTCCTGAGTCATCTTTAGGTAAATGATGAAACTAAGACAGAATCTTTTTTTAAGTGCAACAAATGAAAGTGGAAGCAAAACATACCAAAATTTCTGCAATACCACAAGAGCAGAGCTGAGACAGAAGCTTATACTGTTAAATACTCGCAGCAAAAAAATAGAAAGACCACAAATTAACAACCTAATGTCACACCTCAAAAAACAAACAAACAAAAAAACAAAGACAGCAGAAGCAAATAAATAATGAAGATACGAATAGAACTAAACGAAATTTTATCCCTGTTCTTACTGTTTGGTGTTCTTACTGTTGAAGGTAAATTTAATTTGTGTGTTTTCTGTTTATCTGCACTCAAACACTAATCAAATGCAGAAATAGTTTAGAATCTCATACAATTTGGATGTTTGACTTAGAATCAGATCTTTCATCCTGACATTTAATGTTTAACAGTGTCAACACTGACGTTGCTTTGAGCAGAGCTAGGTACATCATTTGTAAAGTTTAGTGCAAAATAAAAATGTATTCAGACAACAAAACTGCCGTTAATTACTAAAATATAAAGCATGTTTCTTTATTCATTGGTCTGTTTTCTAACTTGTGGCATTTAAAAATTTGCTATTTAATTTCTTTGAAAAAAAATTAAGTCAATCATTTTTATGTGTTTTATCTTTCATAATACTAATTTCCAATAAAAACACCAGAGCATTTAACTTGCATATAGAGTCATCAAAATTGCATGGTTCACACTCCTTACCTCAAACAGGCAAATGTATGTTGTTCTTACCAAATCAGTGAAAACTCAGCCCAAAACTAACTCAACTATTTTTATTTCACTTATTTGTACCCATGTAATCTCCCAGCAATCTCCACCTCAGGCTTGCAGAGGAAAAGGATATGTGGGCTGCCTTCCTTTTCCTTTCCTTCTATGCTCTTCCATTGCTCGTAGTTAGTAACACGGAGAAATAGAATGAGTAAGAAAGAATATGATAGGGCTCCGAGATCATTTTTCTTAGAACTTTATTACCTTCTGTCAGTGTTCAGAAAAGAAAGCTTTGGCTTCATCAGAAAGTGTGGCCACTTGGGGCTGTGGATTGGCCTTTTACTCAGGAGAGGACATATACCATGGTTGGGCTGCATTGCTTTGAGTCTCGAAGCTCAGTGTATTTTTCTGTGCTTTTCAGACTCCCTAGATTCCTTTTTTTTTTTTTTTTTTTTGAGACAGAGTCTTGATCTGACACCTAGTACAGTGGAGCAATCTCAGCTCACTGCAACCTCCACCTCCTGCGTTCCAGCAATTCTCCTGATACAGTTTGTACGTTTGTCCCCTCCAAATTCCATGTGGAAATGTGACCCCAGTGTTGGAGATGGGGCCTAGTGGGAGCTGTTTGTGTCCCAGGGGTGGGTGCTTCATGAATGGCTTGGTGACCTTCCTGAGGTAATGAGTGTGTTCTCACTCTATTAGTTTACAGTGAGAACCAGTTGTTTAAAAAATCTGGGCAACTTCCTCTCCTCCCTATCCTGTTCCTTTTGACACTGGATGACGTACAGGCTCCGTTTCCCCTTCTGCCATGAATGCTAGCTTCCTTATGAGTGAGAACATGCGGTGTCTGGTTTTCTGTTCTTGTGTCAGTTTGCTGAGAATGATAGTTTCCAGCATTCCTGTGCCTTTCCTTCCCTGAGTTTGGAGGTCTACTTTTATAAATGTTTTAATTCCGTTGATATTTGCTTATTAAATGCCTTTCTGTTGATTTTGTTTTCTGTGGTGATAAAGACTGAATTGAAAAACTCAATGTATTTTTCTGCACTTTTCAGACTTCCTAAATTCCTTATTTTTTTTTTCTTTTTGAGACAGGGTCTCTCTCTGCTATTCAGCACAGTGGTACTATCTCAGCTCACTGCAACCTCCACCTCCTGGGTTCCAGCAATCCTCCTGCCTCAGCTTTGCAAGTAGCTGAGATTACAAGCGCACACCACCATGCCTGGCTAATTTTTGTATTTTTGGTAGAGATAGTGTTTTACTTTACTGGTCAGGCTGGTCTAAACTCCTTATCTTAATCATCTGCTATGGCAATATTGTTTTGGTTTCTAGGAAGACTAGTAAAATGCCACTTTTTCTGTAATAGAAAGTCCCTGAGACTTAAAATAAATGCCCTGCTGATTCTTATCCTAAAGTCATTACCCAAGATCAACTTAAAGAGGCAAATTTCAGTTTCTTTAAATTGCTTATTGAAGATGCTGTTGGTTCGAATTGTTTGTATTGCCTCTCTACAGTAGGCAGCAAATGCCCAGGGGTTTTTGTGTATTGTTTGTTTAAATCAACTACTCTCTTGTATTTGTTTTTACGAAGACAAAAGTCTAACTTCAAATCTGTTATGTCTTCATGTAGACTTACTCCTCATTACCATGACAAATGCAGTGAGTGAGTGCCACAAATGCTATTGGCTCACTGTGCTGGAGGCACCAGAGAGTACTTAACAGTGTCCAATAGCACGCGCCATGGTGCAGCAAAAGATAATTCAGCGGAAATCAAACTCCGTGCCAGAGGTCATTCAGATCTAACGAGAGTTCAAAAACTAGTAAACAATTACAGAGAAAAAATTATGGAGTATAAGATAAAAATTTACCAAATATATACCCATGAATTTGAAGATTTGTTTAAAAAGTGACTTTCTAAATGAAAACATTTGCATTATAATGACTATAGATGAAAGAAAAAAATAAGTTGGCTAATTATTGCAGAATATATTGTAAAGGAAGCAAAGGCTTCAAGCATAATGAAAAAAGACTTTTAATACATGCATACATGTGAGCACACACTCACATACATTTATTATACAAAAACAACTTTGTGAAAATTAAAAAAAACTAATATAGGACTTACGTTGGCATGATGAGTCCAACGGTGTTTTAAAAGACCATAGAACATAATCAAGTTGGGTTGAGTCTCATTAGCGAGAGGACTGTGTATTAATCAGGGCAAAAGTTAAGATGCTTGAAGAGCCTCTCAAGTGCAACGCTTTTAATATGGAGTTTATTTCTCAGTTAATGTTACAACTGATTCAGGTTGGGTGGAGAGTAATTCCTCTTGGGGTCACTTAAAACCCCAAATTTCTTTTCTCTTCTAACTTCTTCATTCCCAGGTGCTGTCTTCCATTTATAGACTGCAAGATGCCACCACCAAGTATGGTTCCAGGCTGTGGAGAGGGGAAATATGTCATAATAAGAGCAGTGGCAGCTTTATACCTCGTTTCTTGTCATATTCAATTGGCCAGACCCTGCTCACATGGCTCCACCTACCTAGAAGGGAAGCTAGAAAAGGTTATCTCCAGCTGGATGTCTGTTTAATCAGGATGTTAGAAACAACGAATGACCTATAAAATAGCTGTGCAAACTCCTCTTCCTGTACATAATACGCTTACCCCACGGCAAGAAACCTGAACTTTGATTAGATTGCATCCAGATGAAAGTCTAGGACTTTGAAGAATGTAGAGCTTTCTCTGCAAGCTGTGAACACAGAGCCCCATTGTCTTGAGATCTCTAGATTAAGACATAAATGATCTGTTCACTACTGCCTAAAATATATGCCAGATCAGGACCAAGAGTATCACAATAAAAATCTCCACTGAGAAACAGTGAAGAATGTGAGATACAAAATACCACAATTCATAGAATGGATAAGTCCTGTTTGGGAGGAGCTCCAAGCTCCAATCCCAGGCGTTAGTGTATACTCCTTGGTGAGACACTAGTTCTACTCTCTGGGCAGAGCCTTCTTGTCCAATGTGGTCTGCATCACTGGCTTTGTCATGTGGGAGTTCGTCACTGTCTGTCACCCCACCTGGCCCTATTTGAAAGGGATCTTGTACAGTGTTCCCTTTTTGAAGGGAAAAAAGGAATCTGGCCTAAAAAAATCTTTGAAGCAACCTCCATACTCCCACACTACCCATAGCAGGAAGTAGTTTACAAAACATTACAAAAGTATACAGATGAATATTCATTAAATATTGCAAAAATTGATTGTGTTTTTTTTTTTATTTATTTTGGTCATACTCTGTTAGTTAGCAACCCTTAGCCCTCAACATTTTTACCTGGATTTGCTTTCGAAAAAATGTTTTCTTATTTATATGCTCCAATACTGGGCTATCTTTTCTTCTTCTTTTTAATAGTAGCTACTTGGAAGTTTTTGAGACACCTTTCTCCACATATTTGACAAAACAAAAAAAAATCTAAACAAAAGAACTTGGCACAAACTATTAAATATATACATATTTCCTGCTGTTTGGGATAGAAAAACAACTGCCTTTTCCAAATGTATGAGAGTCTCATTCCAGCTAGACTTTGTTGCCATCCATCTTTGTTTTCAAAATCGCCGTTATTTTCTTAAGCTCATCTCTTTCTTGAAACAACTTGCCAAAATCAGAAAGGAGCAAATAATTGATCCTAATATTTTAGGTCTTCCCGTTTGCTTCTTCTGTAGTTATTTTCACGACCAAAACATGAACTACCTCCCTGGTTATTACAGAGTACAGTTTTAAGTACATTTATTTTCTTTTTTCTTGTTGTTGTTGTTTTGTTTGTTTGTTTTGGATGGAGTTTCGCTCTTGTTACCCAGGCTGGAGTGCAATGGCACTATCTCAGCTCACCGCAACCTCCACCTCCTGAGTTCAAGCAATTCTCCTGCCTCAGCCTCCTGAGTAGCTGGGATTACAGGTGTGCACCGCATGCCCAGCTAATTTTTTATATTTTTAGTAGAGATGGGGTTTCACCTTATTGACCAGGATGGTCTCAATCTCTTGACCTCGTGATCCACCCGCCTCGGCCTCCCAAAGTGCTGGGATTACAGGCGTGAGCCACCGCGCCCGGCCCAGTACATTTATTTTCATGATATAACAAGGGTAGTATATCTGTAATATTTGTTTCCTCACTTTTCATTTTCTAATTGTTAAGAACATCTGCATAGTTTTTACTTAGAGGCTAAAAGGCCCTCATGACCAAATTGTCTCTGAGTGGTCCCACTTCTTAATGCTGTTGCATTAAACATACAATACACATGTATTAAGCATACAATATACCTCTGAGAGGTTACTTAATATGAAAGCAACCCACTTCCAGGTATCAGTTATTAGTATAATCAGCATAATAATTCAAAACATTTAAATATATTTCTTGATAACAAAAATTTTATTTGATATAATAATTATTGAATAAATAATGGTAATAATACAGAAACAGATCTGTACATCACCAACATTATTAAAATTATATGTTTCCCATAAAGGACCATAATTATACTTATTATTTAACATGGCTCTGGCAATGCTAGCTAAGGAAATAAAATAAGACAAACAGAACTTATTGATTTTATAAATATAGGCGCAAAAAGAATATTTGCAGTAAACATGGTTGTACACCTGGAAAATCCTTTTCTTTTTAACTTCTATTACAAAAAGCAAATTGTTATTTCTCCTAAAACCAGCTTCTTTTTATGTTCACCAAATCACACTGCCTTCATTTTCAGGGTCTCCATACTGTTAATGACTGTGAGCCATCTCTGCTTTCCATTCCCTCCAGGCTGCCTCACTCTTGGTTTTCTGCCAGTGTCAGTGAAGGTCTTTCCTTTTAGGAGCCCCTCTTTGATTAGATGATATCCTCTCACTTTTTTCTCTCAGATCTTCTTTCTCTTCTGGTCAATGTCTTCAAAGGTGTTTTTCTCTATAAAATCTTCCATTTTCTTACATGTTTCTTGCTATAGCCTAAATGTTTGTGTTTATCCAAAATTTGTAAGTTAAAATGGAATGCCCAATACAATAGCATTAAAAGGTGGGACCTCTCAGAGATGATCTGGTCATGAGGGCCTTCCCTAATGAATGAGATTAGTACCTTATAAAAGAGGTCCCAAGGACCTTGTTTGCCTCTTCTGCTGTGTAAGAAGACAGCAAGAAGGTACCATCTTTGAAGCAGACCACATCTGCTGGTGCCTTAATCTTGGACTTCCCAGCCTTCAGAACTGTGAGCAATAAATCTGTGGTTTATCAAGTGCCCAGCCTAAGGTATTTTGCAATGGCAGCCTGAATGGATTCAGATACCCCTTCAGTTTGAGTTTAGCTTCTGCTATTAAACCAAATCTATTCTCACTAATATCATCATGAAAACCAGTGACCACCTTCTAGCTTTCCTATGTGCTGAATTCACATTAGCAACCAAATAAATTATTCATGCCAACCTTCAAGATTCTCTGTAAATTTTTCTGAATGGATTCCATGTGCTTAAGGTTTTTTTTTTTTTTAAATTCAATACTTTTTATTAAATATCTACTTTGTATTCTCATGTTTTACTACCCTGGTGTAAGCCACCATCATTTCTGTCCAGTGTTCTGAAAGAAAGATTGTGTTCTCTGTGAATGATGATATAGTTGGAAGGAAGTTAAAGTGGACATTTGGTGTAGTGAGATTGAACAGTTTGGATGAAAATACCAACTAGAACCACAGTATGTACATTCTATGCCTTGAAAAGCTTAAGTATTATCCCATTAGCAGAAACCTGCCTCTATGTTCTGTTTATTGAAGGTGATTAATAAATATTTGATAAATCAAAACAAACACACAATTATATAACATGAATAAAAATAATCTATTTATAAAACCAGTATGGGCAAAAGTGATCAAAATGCAGGTTTTGTCTTTTGCAAAGGAGGAATATGTTACATTTCTTCTTTTTTTTTGTATTTTTCTATTTCTAAATTAAGGATATATTTATGTATTATGGTAAAATAAAACAGAATTTTTATTTGAAAATAAGTATATGTTAATGCTCCTAACTAAGGATGTGGCTGCAACATCTCACTGCCTTCAGGTTTTAGCAGGAAGGCCTGTGGAAATAGAACTTGGTGTGCTTTTGCACGTGCCCAACCAAGGACCCAGCCAAGGAGAACCCTTTGAACTGAGTTTTTGTCTTTGCTTTATCTCTTTTAAAATATTTTGCTTGCATTTTTTAAGTTTCATGTCATTCGTAATTTTAAAGGATAAGTACTTATCATTTTGGAGAATGTCTACAATCTGGATTAGTCTAATTATTTCTCCTTTATTTATGCAAAGTAGTTTAGGTAACATATTACATAGGAATTATTTTGTTTGTTTTTGTAATTTCCATCACATTACATCAGAGGAACTCTCATGTTAGGTTGCTCCAATACTGGTGATGCTAAATTTAACAACTTGATTAAGATATTATCTGCCAGATTTGTTCACTGTAAAGATACATCTTCATTTGTAATTAATAAATAATCTGTGACCGTAGTACCTGATGGACTTTTCACTTATTGATGGTTCTTGCCTGAAACAACTACTGCAGTTATGTGAATTGGTTATTTTGTGGTTGTTTCATTCCTTCTACATTTCAGTATTTACTCACTGCCATTCTTCTGTGAAGTAGAGTTTAAACCGTTCCCTGTACATTCATTTTTTAAAAAAATCTAGACTTATATGCATTTCATTTTCAATCTATCATCATTCATTAGTATCATTTGTAATTTCATGGTCAAATTGATCCGAACTTAGCCAGCAGGATTCCCTTAGAATTATCTTTTTGACATTCTTATTCATAGCTTTTCAACCTTCTATTGAAGCTTTCTACACACACACACACACGACTTACAACTCTCTACAGGCTCAATTAATTTTCACAACTTGAGCCCACCTGTGTACCCTGCACTGAGCTCAAGAGGTGGCAAATTGCAAGCCTTGTAGGAGTCCTCTCCTCCTCCCCTTCAGCCACACTCCACATCTCATTCACGCCTGAATATTTTCTTGTTTTCCAGCATGAGACTATCCCACACTCACTTGTACTTTCCTGCCCTCAAAACTGGCAAAACACTTCTTCCAGGAACTTAGGTTCATTCTAATGAAGAGCGGAATTTGGAAACCAAGATGTAAGTATTTAAATATATTTAAATGCCATCTTTTAATATGAAAATATTCTATATTTTGTATAAATATAAATTTTAAACATAACTATGTTAAAAGAATAGTGAGAAATTTACAAAACATGACTAATGGAGCAAGCAAAAATAGAAGCACATAAAAGGACACAATCTTCCTTGAGGCAAAAACTAAGTCCTGTAAAATTTGTAATCTTCTCAAAATGAATTAATGAGTTAATGAAATTAGAAGCCAAATCCCCTGTTTTTTGGAATATTATATAAATGTTCCTATTTATTTGAGGGGAAATACAGGAAACTATAGGTAAAATAAAATAGATATTATAGGGCTACCAGACATGAGAGTGGGTTTTAGCTCTGAAATAAATAAACCAGTGAGGCATTTACCTAAAGATGGACAAAGAATGCAGTTATTTCAGAGAAACAAAATAGCACATTAAAGAAATTAGTACAGTACAAATCAAGAGGGCAAGGATAAACATATTAAATAAATGATAATTATAACACTAGTTTTTATCATTTTAATTTCTAGGATAATCAGATTTATCTGTTAAAAAAGTAAATATAAGGAGAAAAATGTCAGTAATTGGACAGTGGAATTGCACCCTTGACAAATCTGGAGGCTTAAAAAAATGTCAGTGTGATATGTGAAAGAGGTCTTTACTTGTTGGCATTCTTACTCATTTGTTATTTGAAAACTACGTTGACTGTTTACACTGACTATAATGTGAGCTGTTTATCTTCTTCCTGTGCTCTTCATTATAAAAACATTTTTTCGGCCGGGCGCAGTGGCTCAAGCCTGTAATCCCAGCACTTTGGGAGGCCGAGGCAGGTGGATCACGAGGTCAAGATATTGAGACCATCCTGGTCAACATGGTGAAACCCCATCTCTACTAAAAATATAAAAAATTAGCTGGGCGTGGTGGCACATGCCTGTAATCCCAGCTACTCAGGAGGCTGAGGCAGGAGAATTGCCTGAACCCAGGAGGCAGAGGTTGCGGTGAGCCGAGATCGCACCATTGCACTCCAGCCTGGGTAACAAGAGCGAAATTCCGTCTAAAAAAAAAAACAAACATTTTTTCATAATAATCCAACACTTTTATTCATGTAAAACTTGCCTCTTAATTCTACCTATGATGCTTTTCAATGTAAAAATGTCACGAAATGTTTATGCTCCAGAAGCATATACCATTTGAATATCTATACGCTTAGTATGTATACGAATATATATAACTATACAAAAAAATTAAACTATGTCATATGTATGACATTTTCAATGTTGCCCATACAACTAGCCAAATGTGTTTGAAAACATATATTACAAATATTAACACAATTTTTTTGGGGGGTGTGATATGATCAATGTAATTTTAATATATATTTGCATTTTAAAGTTTTAGAAATGATTATTTACTATGCAGCCATAAAAAAGGATGAGTTCGTGTCCTTCTCAGGGACATGGATGGAGCTAGAAACCATCATTCTCAGCAAACTGACACAAGAACAGAAAACCAAACACCACATGTTCTCACTCATAAATGGGTGTTGATCTTGAACTCCTGACCTCAGGTAATCCACCCATCTCGGCCTCCCAAAGTGCTGGGATTAGAGGCGTGAGCCACCGCGCCCGGCTCATGGGTGTTGAACAATAAGAACACATGGACACAGGGAGGGGAACATCACACACCAGGGCCTTTTGGGGGGTTGGGGAAACTAGGGGAAGGATAGCAGGGGGTGGGGGGATTGGGGAGGGATATCATTAGGAGAAATACCTAATGTAGATGATAGGGGAATAGATGCAACAAACCACCGTGGCATGTGTATACCTGTGTAACAATCCTGCACGATCTGCACATGTACCCCAGAACGAAAAGTATTTAAAAAAAAAATGATCATTTACTACCATTATCTAATAATAGTAGAAAAAAATTAAAAATTATCTTCCAAAAAAAATAGATTTCTCTTTTCATGGTTCCATAAGAAGATTCACGATAAAACTTTTCAAAGATTTTTCACTTTATGAAAATATCAGTCTAAACTAAAGCTGTCTGATATTTCTACTCACTTGATGAATAAAAAGTAAAAATGGTGGTCAACAATCCCAAATGACATTTTCTAATTTTTTTTTAAATTGTGAAGAACGTGGCATATTCATATTTTTGTCTATAAAAGTATTCCACATCACTTTGAAGTGACTTATTTCAGCCACTTGGAGCCACCTCCGGCTCACCACCACCTCTGCTCCCTGGTTCAAGTGTGATTCTCCTGCCTCAGCCTCCCAAGTAGCTGGGATTACAGGCATGCACCACCATGTCCAGCTAATTTTGTATTTTTAGTAGAAACGGGGTTTCTCCATGTTGGTCAGGCTGGTCTTGAACTCCCCACCTCAGGTGATCCGCCCCGCATCAGCCTACCGACGTGTTCGTATTACAGGTGTGAGCCACTGCACCTGACTGATTTAAGGTTTTATATGTTGGCATGCTTCCAGGGTCTCGCCTCCCTTCTGCCCTGATTCTTCCCTTGGGGTGAGCTGCCCACCTGCGGGGTGGGCTGCTGGGGCTTGGGAGGGGCGCAGTGTGTTTACTGGCGTTGGACGCACACTAACCTGTAGGCTCCTCCCTTTCCCCTGGAGTGCCCTGGAAGGTCGTAGCTCAGTCAGGCTCCGCAATTTTGCCTCTTAGTGCGCATGTGTGAGCGCACTCGCCCACCCCCTCCACATCTACCCGGAAGCTGCTGATCACCAGCTTCCGGTGTTTTCTCTCTGCAGGGAGATTGCGTTTCCCTGGTGCTGCCTGTGACCAACTTATTTTAGACAGGCAGTGTGACAGCTGCCTGACTTTCCTGGTGGGGCGTGGCGCCTCTCCCTCCCTGTTAGCCACCCATTGTAACTCAGAAGAGCGATCTCTACGGCCTTCTTTTTTTTTTTTTGAGACGGAGTTTCGCTCTTGTTACCCAGGCTGGAGTGCAATGGCGCGATCTCCGCTCACCGCAACCTCCGCCTCCTGGGTTCAGGCAATTCTCCCGCCTCAGCCTCCTGAGTAGCTGGGATTACAGGCGCGTGCCACCACGCCCAGCTAATTTTTGTATTTTTAGTAGAGACGGGGTTTCACCATGTTGACCAGGATGGTCTCGATCTCTTGACCTCGTGATCCACCGGCCTCGGCCTCCCAAAGTGCTGGGATTACAGGCTTGAGCCACGTTTGTATTGTCACTATCATTTAGTAGGCGGTAGGTTCAACAGTCCCAGCCCCAGATTCTCCCTGAAGTCCCCCTGTGTCTAGGTCCGCCCTGGGAAGCTGCAGGTGAATCAGCTTTGGGGTCGTCGGGAGAGTCCTGGATGGCGGGGCCAAGACGTGGGCTCCGGTTACCGACCTGGATCCCGTTTGCCATCAAGTCCCCGGCAGTGAGGTCGGCCGCGCTGTCCTACGACCCCTGTGAGCCACGAGAGGCCCGGCCGGGCGGTCCCCCTGCTGCGCGGTCTCCTGGGGACTCCTCGGGGGCGTCACCGGCCTCCGTGCCCACGCGCCTCACTGAGCAACCCCCATGGCGCCCCGCTGGTGTCCCGAGACTACTGCCCCTAGACGGGCCGTGGAAGACCCCGTTCATCTCCGTCGCTGGCGGAACCTGGGACCCACCGTGCACACCCCGAGTCCTGGCGGCACAGCCCAGCCCTGGCACACGCATCCCCGCGCCCCGAGGGCCTGAGGCCTGGCTGACGCGGCTCCGGTTCTACCGTGTTGCTGTAGGGATCAGAGGCGAGAGGAAAAGGGATTTGCTGGGAGTAATTTTTACCTTGGCATTCCCTGGCTGCTACAAATCAGATTTAGATGATCCCGAGCGAGCGGCCTGCGTCCTTTATTCCTTCACATGCCGGCATGGCGTTGATCACAGAACTGAATGTGTTCATCTAAAAGGCGACTTTTGAAGACAAACAACTCTCCTCGTTTCAGGGGTGCTTCAGGTCGTCAGTGTGGTCCGTTCTGCTGTCAGCCTCTTCACTCCTGGGCACCTTTTAGTCTCCTGGAAAAATAAATGGTCACTTCCAACCTGTCCGTCTACTCATTTTTTTTTAAGGCAAAACTATTCCTCTTATAAGTAGGCATATTTTATTAGGGAGATGCCTCTTCCAATTCAAACAAAACAAAACAAATTTTGTTTCATTTACACAATTAAATTGGGTATGTTTTCAATATTGTCAGTCATTAACTTGTCCTGACAATAGATGCTCCAATGTAAGGAAACTGCAGCGGAAATCATACAGGATAGTGTCATACAGTATTTACACTGAATATGCACATTCACGTTTTAAATCAAGCACATCCCCTAATTGCCAGCGTGTTCCTGTATTAACAAAACACACAATTTTCTAGGAAGTTGCAGTGTTGCTAACGGTATAATAACGCAGTTTAACTTGGCTCTGTTTGGAAACACACTGCCAGTGAGCCTTGCATTTTGTTGTCATTGGCGAGAAGCCAAGGCTTTTGCTCAGCCGCTGGTCCTAGAGCTCACACCCACTCTGGAAGCAAGCAAAACCTAGCCACGTGAGAGCAAATGGCCCTGGTACCTTTCTGTACATTGGTGGAATCCTGAAGGCCTGACAGATAAGCACCATAAATCCAAGATCTTAAAAAATGGTTTTTAGAGTGTAGGGTTTCAAATCCTGTTTTAAAGACATTATTACATTAAGACAGATATCCTAAATGACTCAGAGAAAATTCGTAAGTTAAAACTTAAGAAAATTCCATATAAAAAAAACTGTATTCTTTGACCTAAGTATTTGCATCACATCTTACAAGTCTTTTATTTTTTATGTTTTATTTTCATAGGTGTTTGGGAAACTGGTGGTGTTTGCTTACATGAATAAGTTCTTTGGTGGTGATTTCTGAGATTTTGATGCACCCATCACCAGAGCAGTGTACACTGCACCCAATTACAAGTCTGTTTTAGAGTGTTGTGAATATACTCGGAATGCTTGATATATTCTTGAGCACTTCACCAATTCAAAAGTTGTGTTTTTGTTTTTTTTTTTTAATTTTTCCCACCACTTATGAGGTAGGAAGCATGACTTGACTCCAGAGCCAGCCCCAGGATAAAAGCATCTTTCAGTCAAACATGGCCACCAGTGTGTCATGTCAATTTACCGTTGTCATGGCAACACTTGGGAGTTACCATCCCTTCCCGTGGCAGTGACCCAGCGATTCCTACCCCTTCCCTAGAAATTTCAGCATGAACTGCCCCTTAATTTGCATGCAGTTAAAAGTAGTATATTTTTTTTCTGATAAAACACCTTAATAAATTCACTATTGGACTTTACAAATTGTTACAGACCATAGTCTGATTTCCTATTGTTTTACTAATTTGTTTCATAATATTTGATTGCTAAAAATATATTATCAAATATTGAGAGAAATGAATATTAAAAGCTATTTTAAAAAATCATGACCAGGTCTGAAAGACATTGAATAATGAAAATAGAAACGTTGGAAGAAATTCCATAGAGATAAACAGCAGTGTTCAATATGAAGGACAGAGTACATGTACATATATTATACAATCATAGGTCAGTTATATTTGGTGGTAAAATATTTTGAAAACACATGCAAGGGACATGTAAATACGAATCACCTCTACTCTCTCCACTTCAAACATAATTTCAATTATTATGATATTTACCACTCTGAATTTTATACATTGCTTATATAGATAACTCATAGTGTATAACCTGTTTTATAAGCTACTGTTATTTTACTCTATCTTCATATGTGACTATATTTGTTTATTTTTATTTTTATTTTTATTTTTTTTACTTTAAGCTCTGGGGTACATGTGGAGATCTTGCAGGGCTGTTACATAGGTATGCATGCATATGCCATAGTGGTTTGCTGCCTCTATCCCCCTGAACTATGTTTATTAATATAATGTTGTCCTAAACGACTGTTTTCTGTTTCCTTTTAAGTGTGCACCACCATTTACTTCACCAACTCTGTACTATTGTTTTGTTTTTGATTTCTGATACAATAAATGTTCTTTTCAATAAATATGTAAATTCTTATTTATCTTTACTATAAAACCTCAATAGCAGAAAACCTCACCATGCACAGATAGGATTTCTGCTTCCAGAAATAATGTCAGATATTCCACCACGATGGTATTTGCCTACTCAAATTTCTATCAGCAGCATGGCATGTTGCATGCCAGCTGCCCGTGCTCTCCTGCTATTGTCAGACATTATTCAAACACTCTGTCCATTGACTGAGAAGAAATACAGCCTTGTTTTTTATGACAAGTTTGATTGAAGCTATATATGTATATGTCTGTGTGTATCTGTGTATGTATATGTATTGGAGTAAATGTACATGCATATACATGTACAGGTATACATAAATGTATCTACATATGCCTGCACATATATGCATGTGTCTGAGTGTATGTGTGGATGTATGTATGCTCACATGGGTGTATATTTACCTATTTGCCCATTTGCACCTGCATAGGTGCGTCTGTGAACTTTAGCTCTTTGAGGCCACATGCTTTAAGAGCACCATGCTTTGCTTCACAGTGCACATGAATGTAATGGACATGCCTTTCCCACCTCATGTGAACATCATTTTCAGCACTGAGGAGGTCCCCACAGGGCTCCTGGGCCTGTGGTCCTGGCTCCAGCAGACCAGGGTATAGAATCCAAACATTTCTACCTGCACATATTAAGGGTGTGAAAGGCACATATTTTCAAGTGGACCTGCCAAATGAAGTGTTTCTCTCTCCATGAGAATTCTTTTTTCTTTTTTTCTCTGATAAAGAAATATTATTATTATGTGTTAAAATGCAATCCTATATGTAGCTTTCCTTCCAGGTTCTCCCCTCACATGGGTCGCTGAAGCTACAGCAAACCCCTCACATGCCCCAGGAGATCCATATTTGCTATGGACTTAACAACAATATGGGTCTCATTCTGCAATTTGGGGGACAAGGGGAAGAATAATTTATACTGATTTTTTAAATGATAAACTCATTTTATTTTAAATCTTTCCTGAGATGCAGGCACCTCCCACGCTCTCTCGCTGAATCCTGCAGCAGAGCTATGAGGCCTTCTTCCCACTCCAGCTCCAGCTCTGGGCCTACCTTTCCCCAGACGGAATATAGTTCCACGCTCAATTTCTCCTACCACCATCCTCCTGCTCACCACCAATGAGCAAAATTCAGATTTACCTAGCTCGTTAGAAAGAGTGGTGTTGTGGGAAATGACAGACTTCTATTGAGGCATACCACTGATTTATTTTAGAGTGCCTGTGTGTATGAGTATGTGTGTGTGTGTGTGTGTGTGTGTGTGTGTGTGTTTCCAGTGTAACAATGAGCCTAAACCCGCGTTCTGTGCCTAAATCATACTCCTAACAAGTACTTTTAGCACAAAACAAGCATCTCTCAATTAGAGGGGGTTCACTTCCTTTTTCACTGCCCTCACTGTAGGACTTGCTTCTGTATAAAATTTATAGTCGTGAGGCTCCAGCAGCTTGGTCCAAGCCTCCCATCTGGGGCTGGCTTCCCTTGGAGAGGATTCTTTTTTTATTCTGAATCTCCTTAGTCTTTATCAGTCACATGAAATGTGAGAATGTTTTTCTACCATTTTAGTGAGTCTGTGTATATCCAAGAAGGCTATATGATGGACTCTTTTTATATTATATATAGTTTTTAAAGTTTTCCAAACACAGAACTAACATCTTTAGGTATTTTTTATGAAGAAATTTACAAATATTGATTTATATTCACATCTCACTTTTCAATGATTTTTTTCTTTTGTGACTGTCAAAGACTTCCTTCCCTACCACTTTGTGTAATAAAAATGTCCATAGAATATGAGTGTTTTGTGAATAGCAGAACACTACTAGATTTAAATAGAATGGAGCTCTGTCTACATCCCATTGATTCTAACTTTCATTCTCAAAGCCACCATCCAAATATCCAGGTCAAAGGAGAGTCAAGCCCTGTCATGATAACTGGGTCAGTAACCAATTCTGATTATATTGTAAGTACGTTTTTATGGAAAATTCTTACCCAGTTACTAAGGCACACCAATAAAGAGAGTGATTTTCCTGAAGTGTAAATCTGACCATGGCATTTCCTATCACAAAACCCACAGATGACATTCGAAGGCCCAGATGCCTACACTGGAGGCCAAAGCCCAATACGACGAGAAAACACGTTTCTTTGCACTTTCTTTTCTCCCACTCCTCCTCATTTACTTTTATCTTGACAAAAATTGTATTTCATCATAATCATTTGCCTTGTGTTTTTACTCCATTTTTTTCTTTCTGGAAGGCTGTTCTTTTTCTTGATGCATATGTCTAAAGTCTTCATGTCTTTCACAGAATACGGTAAGTGGCTGTGCCCTTAGGAAAGGCTTTGTGACCCTCAGCATTAGAATTTTCCCTCTTCCCCTCAGTCCTAGTACCTTTTTCTCCTTTAATTCATAAGTGCTCTGCACCTCCGTCTTCTGGATTTAGGTATTTCATAACTTAGAATGTAATTGTCCAGCTGGTAGAGTAATGGAACAGACTAGTGATATCAGTATCTGAGTTATATCTGACTCACCGACCTGCTGTAGAATGGATTTGTTAAACGTAGATCCTCCCTAAATTTCATCTCTCCTGTGAAAAATGGGATAGTAACCATTGTGACAGATACTGTTGGTTGGTTGATTGGTCCAAGCCCCTTCACGTGTGTAGAAGCTAGAAAGCCTAAAGCAGCAATTTTCAGAGTCAGCTGAAATTAAAATTCTTGATGTACCGTCAGATCTACCAACCAGAATTACTTGGAATTCTGGAGTTTGTAAATACACCCTATGGGTGGAGATTGTGTATGAGACCCGTTCTGTTTCTTTGTTTTGGGATCTGTCTTGGCTTTCAGAAACAGGTGTGATGTCCTGGTTTTGGGAGGGTCAGCGGCTCCGCTGATGGCTCAGATCTCCATGTGATTTTGGCTGTCCACATTCAGACCTGTCTAGAACTGCTTTCTTTTATGCCTTCTGGCAACCAAGAACTCAAGAACTCTTTTTTCTTAAGTTAGCTAGAGGAGATTTTAATCTGTCCAATTAAATTTAGAGCTATACAGCAATCTTCCAGCGTGCCTGTTGCAATTGAATGAAATAATATGTTCAACTATCTAAAATAATCACTTACATCTAGTAAATGCATTGTCATCCTTTCCCAATTATACATAACCCCAATTTATTAACAGCACATTTCTTAGGTGTAGGATCATTCTGACATAAACTTACGGAGAATAACACCGGTGGTTGATTCATCTTTTGTCTGTCCCCGGAGCCAGCAGGATGCATTCCTACATAGCTGGTAACCAATAATACATTTTGAATTAAGAGGAGTACAGGCTAATAAGGATTATTTCCCATGTGATTGACATATTTTTATGCCAATTAAACTGTCATGAACCATTACAGATTCTACCATTTTTAAAGAAGAAACAGAGAAAACTGTTTTTAGTCTCTTTTTTTACCTCAAGAATCAAGTAAAATGCAAAAAAAAAAAAGTAATGAGACGCACAGCTTGATTTTAATTTACTCACTGGGTGCCTTGTCCACTGACAACATACTTCAATGATGGAGGGTCATGAATGTTAACTGTTGTGTGGCTTTTTTCAGAAACTATGCTCAGAAGTCCTGTCTAGGTTGGTCTGTGCAGAATGCCACAGAAGACTCCTTATGGAAAATGCAAGCTTAGTAAAGTAAGCCCTTCAGTGCCACTGAAACATGTTTGTAAAGCAGTTCTACCATGAATATGCCAAATGGCCTTTGCAGTTTTCCCCTGCTTTCTTTGAAGGACATAGTTTACATGTTTATGTAGAGTTTCTGGAAACTCTGGTGGAAAATAAGCCAATTCCTCTTTGTTTCTGACAGTTTGGAAAGAATTATTTATTGCTTTTACGGGAATGTGCTTCTTCTTTTCCCTCAGACTGGACCTTAGCATTGTAATCCTGGAATGATAATAATCTATTTCTTTCCTCACACTGCTGAGCCTGGAGTGACCCCATCTGACCCAATTGAAATTGATTTTGTTGTTGAACTCCTGGCTAGCGCAAATTAATCTTAGATCCATACAAGATCAGGGAAGCAAGACAGAGAGTACAAAGACCTCAAGTACTGGGGGAAAAATTGGTTCTGGAGAAGGCATTGTAAGTTTGGCAGGATAAATGGCTGCAATGACTTCCTTTGATAGGACATCTGTAGGAAGGGGGAGGAGAATGAGGGGCCTCTCAGAAAAAGGCTGTCATTTAATAGCCTAATTTCCTGCCTGGTCCTGCAAAAATATCTGCCTGCTGCTGACAGCTGATGAAAATCACCAAGGGTTTGATTTGGTCCCTAGTGTGGGACAAGTTGAGACACACCTTTCCCTCAGATGCTTGAGGCAATCAGTGGTGCTTCAGCAGACAGAGAAAGCTTCCGTCTCCTCATTATAAAATAAAAATTTGATCATCCTGAGAAATGTATCCCATGCCCACGAGAGGGGTTGGCAATGCCTATCTGCCACATGACACCGAAGTCCATCCTCCTCGTTAGTGAGGAAAGGGATTTTGTTCTGCGATCCCTTTTGTAACTCACTGCTCCACCAATTAAACAAATATGGCTAAGTCTCCTAGGAGCCAAAGTGGGAAATCTCTCCCTGTAAGTGGGTTCCTCATCCAAATCGCAACTCTGTTCATTTTTTAAATCTTACCCACAGCCACTGAAATGCCTCTAGGACACATTTTCTGATTCTTATAAAAAGACAATTCTAATTAGTTCTCTAACACACTGACCTAATTTCCACTATATGAATGGGCTCCCCTTGAACAGATGGGCCTTGGAGATCTCAGATGCCCTGGGGTCCTGCTGCCTATATCGAATCACTAACACTCCCTAATTCCTGATTCACTCTGCCAAATACAATGATAGACTGTCAAACAGATACTGTGGGCCAGGGTGAGCAGGCTTTACAGTACTGACATGTCACTGCGTAATAGATTCCGAAACCTGTGGCCTATCAAAAAAAAAGGGGAGGGGCTCCACTGCTTTCTTAACCCCTCCAAATTTTGTCTTCAAACAGATGTCACTGTCCCTTTTCTTTCAAGCTAACAATTTTTATATGAATAAAATTTCCAGAGACAGTTGAGTAATACAAATGCCAAATTATAACTTAAAGTTGATGATGATGGAGCTTTAAATAAATGTCTTTCGATATCATTTACTTCACATAATGGTTAGCTGCAAAATAACAGATCAGTGTTTTAACGTTGATCTTAAGATTAATGAATTTATTTTAGCTGAAGACAAAATGAGATACTATTTTTTTAAATGTTTAATGTCACCTTAGCAGCCAAATATAAGACCTTTTCTTCTATGTGTTTTATTGCATTATGTATATATATATATATATATATATATATATATATGTTTATATTGTATATATATTTATATAGTTGAAATAATAGAAACCTAGTTTTCCTTTTCTTGGAAAAATATGATATAATTGCTATTCTTTTATATAAATTCTATAATAAAACTTTGGTGTTTGTGTAATATTTCAAATTTTATTACTATTTATAGTATTGAAAGAATGCATCTACTGCATATATTTATATTTATATGAAATGATTAGCTCCAAAAACATTTGTCAGACTATAAAAATATAAATAATTTTTGCCATTTGTTGATTTGTTCTTCAAAAGAATAACATAAATGTATACAGCCACAAGCAAAGGCCTACAGCATTGTTTGTGTGTGCAGGTGAATGTGGGCATGACCAAATTCCATCCATTTCTATTTACCTCCAAAACTAACAATTTGTGGTATCTTCCAGACTCATCAAGACTCCACAGAGTATTTCAGAGAGTTATTGCTCTATTTAATCTTCCACCAGTAAAAAGATAACAATGAGAATTAAAATGGAAAGCTCATTGTAGGTGGGAGGATATGGACTTGAATCTACAGCTCACTGTGGGTGGGAGGATATGGAGTTGAATCTACAGCTCACTCTAGGTGGGAGGATATGGAGTTGAATCTACAGCTCATTGTGGGTGGGAGGATATGGAGTTGAATCTACAGCTCACTCTTGGTGGGAGGATATGGAGTTGAATCTACAGTTCATTGTGGGTGGGAGGATATGGAGTTGAATCTACAGCTCTCTGTGCCTGGGAGGATATGTAGTTGAGTCTACAGCTCATTGTGGGTGGGAGGATATGGAGTTGAATCTACAGCTCACTCTAGGTGGAAGGATATGGAGTTGAATCTACAGCTCATTTTGGGTGGGAGGATATGGAGTTGAATCTACAGCTCACTCTTGGTGGGAGGATATGGAGTTGAATCTACAGTTCATTGTGGGTGGGAGGATATGGAGTTGAATCTACAGCTCTCTGTGCCTGGGAGGATATGTAGTTGAGTCTACAGCTCATTGTGGGTGGGAGGATATGGAGTTGAATCTACAGCTCACTCTAGGTGGAAGGATATGGAGTTGAATCTACAGCTCATTTTGGGTGGGAGGATATGGAGTTGAATCTACAGCTCACTCTTGGTGGGAGAATATGGAGTTGAATCCACAGCTCACTGTGGGTGGGAGAATATGAAGTTGAATCTACAGCTCGTTGTGGGTGCGAGGATATGGAGTTGAATCTACAGCTTGTTGTGGGTGGGAGGATATGGAGTTGAATCTACAGCTCACTCTTGATGGGAGGATATGGAGTTGAATCTACAGCTCGTTGTGGGTGGGAGGATATGGACTTGAATCTACAGCTCACTGTGGGTGGGAGGATATGGAGTTGAATCTACAGCTCACTCTAGGTGGGAGGATATGGAGTTGAATCTACAGCTCATTGTGGGTGGGAGGATATGGAGTTGAATCTACAGCTCACTCTTGGTGGGAGGATATGGAGTTGAATCTACAGCTCACTGTGGGTGAGAGGATATGGAGTTGAATCTACAGCTCATTGTGGGTGGGAGGATATGGAGTTGAATCTACAGCTCGTTGTGGGTGGGAGGATATGGAGTTGAATCTACAGCTCACTCTTGGTGGGAGGATATGGAGTTGAATCTACAGCTCGTTGTGGGTGGGAGGATATGGAGTTGAATCTACAGCTCGTTGTGGGTGGGAGGATATGGAGTTGAATCTACAGCTCTCTGTGCCTGGGAGGATATGGAGTTGAATCTACAGCTCACTGTGGGTGGGATGATATGGAGTTGAATCTACACCCTGTGGCTGGGCAGCTCTATCAGGTTCTTATTTAAGCTAACAATGCATTTCGCTATAAAAGCCAACATGGCCTCAGACTCTAACTCACTTGAGTGAATTCACTGATACTTTCAAATAAGTTGTATATTAAGTGTATTGTAAGAGTAGCTTGAAATAATAAAATGGAAATATGTGAATTTCAAAGACATATTAGAATGCTGAGGAAATGGTGAGAATGTGAGAAAGAGGTTGTGGTAGGGCTATTTGAAGAATAAAAGCATTCCTTGGGCCCCCGGATTTCCCAGTAATGATCTCTGGAGTGTGGAAAGTTCTTTCCACCTTAAAGGAGGTTTCTGCATTAAATACTAGATGCACCTGTGTGATCTGAGCCTATTTCATTCACCTGAAGCTGAATTTATCTGAAAGTAGCTAAAGAATGAAAGATGATGAAGAAGAGTAAATGCAAATGAAACACATGGTTGAAAATGTAAAATTCAGCTTGGTCCACAGTGCTCAATTCTCAAGGCTAGACCATTCTTTTATTGCAACAGCAGTATATCAATAATGTTTCTTATTCTGTGCCTTTCTCCAGGAAGTTCTGGGGTGAAATGCTAAGTGTGATACTAAGTGAGTTAATAGAATTATTCTTGAAGCTCTAAAGTACTTCATCAGAGCTGGGGCATGAAAGCTCAATGTATTTCATTTGTAAGTCTTCCTGGGTTGGGTTTCTTAGCAAACAAAAAAGCTGAAATGTTGATAGTTACCTCTGTTAATTCAATGAAACGTTTCATCTGCATTGGAAAAAATGTGTTCCACATTACCATGAAGCAATTCTTGTAAATCCAAAATATCTAAAGCCCAGACTATGTGATTGGTTATTCTCTGGTTACTAATTGGTAGCAAATGTTAGTAATCAATAATGAGTAGTGTTTGCTCGTTTAACCAGCAAAGCAGGTTATGTTCACTTAGTCATGGGCTAATCCTTCAGAGGTAATCAATATTGTAATTACAATATCTAAAGAAACAACAAGAAAAAGAGCGTCATAATAATTTATTTCAAATGATGCTGATATCTCTGGAACATTTCCCCAAACAATTATAGTTTGTTTTTACGTTGTGTTTTTCCTCGCAGATTTAGCATATGAATCAGATGATTATCAAATTAGATTTTAATGCTTTCAAAACTTGTTAAGTTTCCAATTTCTTCCTTTCCTGGTGTATTTGGGAGTGATAATATTTGTGACAAATGGTTAAAAGTATGAATAGGTCTCAAGAATACAGCATATGTTACATTTAACCTTGGGTACCTAGAGCTCGAAGTGACAGTCAAGTCCCATTTAACCCTGATACGAAGACCAGCGAATGAAGCGACTGCTAATGAGGAAGCAGGAAGAGGAAGAGTCATCGTGACTCTGCGCAAGATTCACAGAATTAAATTCACGCAGATGTAAAGATGTATCTCTACGTTATTTTGTAATACTGTAAACTAAGATTGCAGTTTTTAAAAAGTTCTATATTGGCATTAACTAGAAAATAAATGATTTTACTTGACGTTTATCAGTAATGTATCTTGGTGAAATCCACTGCTCTCTCACCCACTTTCCGGTTTACTGCGAAGAAAATCTGTATCAGACTGTCTCTTTATTTTTTTCAATTTTAGGTTGAATCACATAACATACAAGGTACTTTAGGAACTGTTCGGGACATTAAATTATCCTGGTATTTCTGCCAAGGATACCTAGAGGTCTGTTTAGAACATGCAGAAGACAGAGCTGTTTTAGAACATATTCTCATGTAATTTTGATTTAGTATTACCTGGTTTGGGAATATAGGCAAGCTGACATTAATGGACCTTATTCTAGGCTCTGAATCTATGGTTTCAGCAGGACGAGTAAGTGCAAGGTAAGAGAATCAAAGAATTAATTCCAAAAGGCATAATTTACCTTGACACAGAAGGACAAAGAGGACTGGTGCAAACAGAGGCCACTCATCTTCAGTTCTTATCACGCAATTCCTTCCTTTGCCACTAAATCACAGGACAGTCCTCTACAGGGTATAGTGCTTTGTCTCATTCCACGAAGACCTTTCCCGTGAAAATGCGAGCCTAGCTCATAGGCTGATTGTGAAAATTCATTGACCTACATCATATAAAGTGCTTTCCACGATACCTGGCATAGAGTGAGAACTAAAACAAATGTGAACTATTGTTGTTATCACGACTGGCTACCATTGACATACTGGCAGACCTAAATTAAAATTTTATTTTTTAAAATTTAACTTTTAAGTTCAGGGGTACATATGAAGATTTACTATGTAGGTAAAATTATGTCATGGGGGTTTGTTGTATAGTTAGTTTCCTCAACCAGACACTAAGCTTACTACCCAAAAGTTATTTTTTCTGATCCTCTGCCTCCACCCACGCTCCACCCACAAGTAGGACCCAGTGTCTGTGCTTTCCATTTCTATCCATGTGTTCTCCTCATATAGCTTCCACTTATAAATGAGAACATGTGGTACCAAATTAACATTCTTCAGAGTTCCATGGAAGCTCATAGAGAATCCCAAGCAGCACCATGCATTGAAAATTTCCCCAGAGTTCCAGTACGAGGACTCATGTTCTACTGAATTCTGCCCCTTAAAGACACTCCTATCACAGTCTGCTTGTAGCTTATTCCAAAGCTCTTTCCATTTTAAAAGAAATGAAGATAAACCTCTCTAATTTGGCTTCTGAGGTTCCTGCACAGCAAGTTGGTCAAACAATCTGGATGTAAGAGGAACATGCCAGGTTAAAACGTGAAGAGAGTGAGTGTGTGGCAGAAGCCCCATCTGAGAAGCCGAGCTGGGTGGCAGGAGTCTGGGGCCACAGATGGCAAATGCACTGGCACTCGTGTCTGCTTATACCCCGGCCTTCATCCTTCCTGGGAGCCAGACTTCCTGTCTCTTGGGTTTCTCAGTTGAGCTAATCCTTTACTCACTCAGCAATTATTTTTTGAAAACCTATTATGTGCCAAATGGTGTTCTAAGTACTCGTGTTGAACAACTCGGAAAAGTTTCCTGCCCTGAAGTGGCTTATGTTTCTGGAATTTTGCATTGAGCTATGCCCCAGATATATACATAGGATAAGCCCATGAGGTCAGAAATGTAAAAGCAAAGAAGACAGAGGAAAAAAAAAATAAGACTGGTGGAAATAAGCCAAGGCTTTCCCTTTCCAAGCAGGCTGTTTCCAAACTGAGGGAGTAAAGGGTTCACTCAACTGAATTCAATTCTACATCTGTGGGTGATCTCCTCTCTCCCTTTCTGTCTCTCTTTCTCCCCTTCTCCTCTTCTTCTCTCTCAGTGGAGACGGAAAAAGGGACAAATTATTTTCTGTTGCTAACTGCATTTCCCTGCCACTGGTGAGTGATGGATGCCTGCACACTGGGTTCCCACCCCACAGTCGTTCTTACTATGCTATGCTCAGATGCCAGGATACCAGGAGTTATGCACACTATTCAGGCACCAGCAAATAGCTGTCCATATTTCAGACTCACGGTGTTGAAGAGAGACCCACAATTCTTATAGAGACAAAGGCCATTTTCCTCTAGATCACTGGATTTGTAATTTTCAGATTTATCCTTCTCCCTGGGGAAAGTTTTTTCTCAAATGAAATCATACTTGGATTCACAATATGTAAAAGAGATAGTTGTTCTCCTGAGTACAAAGGGCAAAGTTTCCAGTGAACTAATGTCAGTTTATGGACACATGAGGCGCTCATAAGTCTGGCTTGCTCAGAGCCATTCTCGTTTATGCTTACTGTCTTGCCCTTATTATTGTACCTAACAGTAGCCCCATTCACTTTAATGGTATCCTGGAATAGAAAATCAAGTTTATGGTCCTCTAGTGAGGAGGGAATTAACATTCAGAGACTGGCTGAGAGTCACACACTAGTTTGTAACACAGACAAGGATGAAGCCCAGGTTTCTGGGATGTCTCCTCTTAATTATCAGAATTTTCTCTACTTTACCCTCTTTATTCCTTAATAATAAAAGAGGATCAATATCTCAGTCTAGTTTTCTGGACTAGATTAGCTCCTAGGAATGGAGGAAATAGTAGTATGCTGTTTCCATATTAAAACCTAATACTAACAAACCATCTGGCCATGCATTAAGAGTTGGCTGGAGTAATAGGGTATAAATAGTGCTGAACTCAAAGAGTGCCCACCTTCCAAACCAGTACCTCCAACCGAACAGGATTATATCTCAAAACCATTCAATTAATCAAGCCGTATGAGGCACCAGCTGTTTTAAACAAGAACAAATTTAATAACTTTCTGTAAAATGGCTTACGGGTAGGTAATTCTCAAAATGAGTCTACCATGACCTGCTGCTATGTGGGAACTCTCCAAATCAGCTTGTCAAGGAAGGAGATTTTCCCCAATGCAACTTTTGTCTTCAAATCCAGTGCAGTTTGTGAAATGCTCACCACAACGTGATGCAGGGCTACATGGTCAATCCCTTTTTTTTCACTCCTGTTCATGACTCCATGGACAGGGCAAGTTCTCCCTGCAGCGTGAGACCTGGGTGAACAGTCTGGATGCCCCCACCAGTCGCAGAGGTGCTGAGACCTGGGTCAACAGTCTGGATGCCCCCACCAGTCGCAGAGGTGCTGAGACCTGGGTCAACAGTCTGGATGCCCCCACCAGTCGCAGAGGTGCTGAGACCTGGGTCAACAGTCTGGATGCCCCCACCAGTCGCAGAGGTGCTGAGACCTGGGTCAACAGTCTGGATGCCCCCACCAGTCGCAGAGGTGCTGAGACCTGGGTCAACAGTCTGGATGCCCCCACCAGTCGCAGAGGTGCTGAGACCTGGGTCAACAGTCTGGATGCCCCCACCAGTCGCAGAGGTGCTGAGACCTGGGTCAACAGTCTGGATGCCCCCACCAGTCGCAGAGGTGCTGAGACCTGTGCGAACAGCCTGGATGCCCCCACCAGTTACAGAGGTGCTCCTTAATTCTCAAGAGATAATTTAAACCCAGTACTAAGGCCACATTATCCCCATGTAGTACAATTATTAAACCAATTTAAATGAAGCTCTTAGCTACTAATTTTCTGAATGAATTTCTAATATTTAATTCTAAGTTTTATTCCGTATTTACTCTTTTGGAGAGGAGGGCAAAGGAAATGTCCATGGGAACTAAGTCATATAGCATTAAGTAGAACTCACTTCCAACACAAGCAGCACGTTTCCCCAGCCACCTTTCTTCTCCTTTCTGGGCAATTCTTCACCCAGACAGGTAATCTCTGTCCTGGTGAAACAATTGCATGTGACAGACCCCTTCCCTTGCCACCCTACACCCTCTCCCTCAACCTGACCTCCGATCACCCTTCATTGGCAGAGATAAGCTTTGACTTGGACTAAATCTATCATGATTAATATCTTGCCATTTCTTCACCCAGGCCTTAATGATGCTTCTAAACAGTAAGACAGCAGGCTACTAGTGACTGCTCCAGATTCTACAAGTCTAAAATCTCTCAATCTGTAACTTAGCTTACTTTCATGTCTGAACCATAGAGTTGAGCAATTTTAAATATATAAATATATAAAAAAATATATAAATATATAGAAAAATATATAAATATATATATTTATATATATAAATACATATAAAATTATATAAATATATATAAATATATATCTATAAATATATATAAATATAAATAAATATATATCTATAAATATATATAAAATTATATAAATATATATAAATATATAAATATAAATATAAATATATATAAATATATAAATATATATAAATATATATAAATATATACAAATATATACAAAAATATATATAAATATATATAAAAATATATATAAATATATATAAAATTATATAAATATATATATATAAATATTTATAAATATAAATATATATAAATATAAATATATATCTATAAATATAAATATAAATATCTATAAATATATATGAATATATATAAAATTATATAAATATATATAAATATATAAATATATGTGAATATATATCTATAAATATATATAAAATTATATAAATATATATAAATATATAAAAATATAAATATGAATATATATCTATAAATATATATAAATATAAATATGTATCTATAAATATATATAAAATATATAAATATATATATAAATTATAAAAATATATACAAAAATATATATAAATATATATAAAAATATATGAAAATATATATAAAATTATATAAATATATAAATATATATCTATAAATATCTATAAATATAAATATATATAAAATTATATAAATATATAAATATATGTAAATATATATCTATAAATATATATAAAATTATCACAACCAGCCATGTCTTTTACGGGTTTATGTCTATTTCTCACTTGAATGAGATCCTCGGGGGCAGAGACTGTTCAAGATACAACAAATAAATACATTGAAAAACCTCTGATGACCCCACAGGAAGCAAAACCTGAGACCCATCCTCAGTATAAGTTAGGTGCAGTAAGTCTATCTCTGAACAAATATGGAACAAATTGCCAGAAAACCCAGTTTTTCAAGGGAATCTAACTTGTTTGGTGCATACATGGGCACTTCTACAAAACCGGTGAGAGTCCTAATATAAAAGCAAGTGGACAGAGGAAGCTTGTTCCTGCTTCCCCCATCCATTTCTACAATAAAACAAAAGCCAGCTATTGTGCGGATAAAGAACTCTGCTGGTAGTCATTCTAGACACTGAAAAAACGGGCAGTAAGATGCTGGCGAGAGACTGGCAAATAGATGATGTGTGTGTGTTTGCTTCTCATTTGGTCATTTATTGCTTAGCATTTTTTGGATTCCTTTTGTTTTGGAGAATTGTGCATCAGAAGGGAATTCTCAATGAAACTATTAATACTTACATGTCATCTTTCAGCTCTGTAGAGCATTTGACAGACTGTAATGTAAAGAAACTGTCATCCAAATGTTTTGTTTTTATAGTTTAAGGAACTTTGGCTCAAGGAAGTTTACATGCCTGGCTTGAAGAAAATCAGTGAGTCTTACCTTTATGAGCAATATTATCTCATTCAATTTAAAAATAGCGAGAGAGGGAAATTACAGCACATTAAGACAAAGACAAGTTGCTTTACAATTTCTTTTTCCATATTAAGTGTAATGCCAAGTAACAAAACAAAACAAAAAAACTGTTACTCACACAGCTTTTGAGCTTTGCCTAAAGATGAAATTCACCTACTTTCCAAAAGGCCTGGAATCTGTGGGTTCCAGGAAACTTCTATCATATAACACCTGCCAGTCAGTCACACGTGAGCAGCTTCACCTTAGACCTATCCAGTGTAGGATGGGAAAGGATGGTCTTCCTCTTTTATTATTTCCATTAGAGCAATGGCTGTGGACTATGCTGATACCCAACTGCGGTCTTCTTAACCTTACTCTGGACAGTACAGGGTAAATTTTTTCTAATTTTTATGGACACAGATTCCACAAACATGATTTTTAGGAGAAAGGACTTTTTCAGTAGATTGGAGATTTGCATCATGTTTTCCTCTGAGATACTCCTGCCCTTGTCTCTAGGGAAATTCTCGCACATTTCTGTTTGAATGCCTTGTCTCAAAACAACAGAATATAGTCTTGACATTAATGGTGACTATTCCCCCATAAAAAGGAAGTTTTTATAAACTTCTCCAGCAATGGAGATTCGGATAAAAAGAAGGTATGTGAACTTTTGCAAAGGGGTATGCACCCAGGAGACGCGAACCGGAGAACTGGAATCGGAAGGCAAGTATGGTTCTACATGTTTCTTAATATATTGGGGAAAATATAAATTACGTATTTTAAATAGGGACAATTGGTTCTTTCCTGTACCTAGAGCAGTGGAAACTAAATTTTCCCTAACTAACTTGATTTGTATGTTTTACATATGTCTCTCTAGGAAGTAAAGCAACTACAGAGACATTTTTCTCTTAATCATATGGAAATTACAGATCATTTGTTGATGGGGACATGAAACAAAGGTTCTGAGCTCATGGTCTGCTGATCATTAAGAATGTGTTTGCAGGTGCACACGGGTCCAGAGCAATTAAAAGGGCCGTAGTGAGCTCGCTGTGGAGGGGTGAAGGAGGGCTGCTCTCCCGTGCCCGGTGGTGCCATGAGGTACAGTGATGACATTTGTCCCAGGAAATATCATTACTTGCTAGCAAAAGTAACATCTTAAGGGTAATGTGGTGCTATTTTTTATTTCCAAAAAATTATCTAATCTTTAAAATGTCTCCATACTAGAAAGTTGGATGTTTGAAATAATTTCCACCTAGCACAAGGATTTCCTTTTGAATGGAAAGGGCCAAAATGATCACAATTTCTCTAAACTGGGAGATAAGTTTAACGTAGTTGTCTGTTTTACCTGAGAAAGATAAAAACAAAAATACAATTAAAATGTTGGATAAATCTGTAAAAAATGCGACTCATGAAACATCAAATCTTTTCATAACTGTGTATATGGATCTGGTTCGCTGCGCTGCCTCTTGCAAACACCTGGTCAATGTATTTCGTAGAGGTCAGCTTGTTTTAGAACCAGTACAGTCACAGGTGTTTCAAAGTACTGCAACATTTTTATTAACTCGAGCAGAGAAGTAACAAGAATCAATTTTTACTGATTTTTTTTTTAGGACAAAGGGAATCAACACATTTATCTGGTCTTTTATCACAGGGAAATACATTTTAAGAAGCTTTCCACTAAAATTCTACTTTATGTGTTATCTCCTGCTTCGTCTGCAAAACCTGAAACACTTACATCCGTAATACTGTATAATTCTGTAGACCCTGAGAATTGACAATAATACTGCTTTTGTCAGAAGGGCCCTATTGTAGTCTCGGGACTATTTAGTACTAAGGAAATCTGGTTCTAGCTCTGGGCTAATTTGGGCCCCCTAAGGAGCAGCATCTGCAACAATGCAGTGTCTTGGTGACACTGCCAGGTCTGAAGCTTGGAAGTGAATAGTGACTGTCATCCTCAAGTCCACGTTTCATCATAGTCTGATTTCTTAGTGGTGTCCAGAGCTGAAGATGCGACCAGCGCTGGGCCTGGTGTGCTGCCTGCATCCCCAGCTATCCCAGGTCCTACACACCATTCTCACGCCTGTTTTAAAAGTAAGGCAAGTTTGGCTTTGGGACATTAAGGGATTTCTAAGTGACCACACTCAAGGCCACATGGATTAGAAGTAGTGGCATTAAGTCACACCCAGTGTTCACTGTGACAGCAAAGTCTGAACTATCTTTCTATAAAAGCATACTTACATCTTGTCATTCTATCTCCTGGGTTCTCCAGGGTTCCCAGGGCAAGATAGGGAAGAGAATACTTGCCAAACACCAGGTTGAAAGTACCCACGTGGAAGAGGGGTTGTGAGCAAACTTCTCATGAATATTCAGGTCTAGTTTTACCTTTTCCAAAATTTCTGTCACTAGATGGACCTCAGCAATGCATTTTTCTTCTTACTGTTATTGATGAAGGTGGTGGTAACAGAATCCTTGATCTATTTTGTTATTTGTTATTCTAGTCACAGGTAATAAAAAAAAACAACCATCTACCAGTCTCCTTCCTTAAGCATTTCATGCAGCTGTGTTTTTTTTTTTTTTTTAAGAAAATAATCCTAAATTCCTGGCCACAGTTATGTGATTAGTAGTGAACATTTAATCTAACCTGGGTCAGTATCAGTTCCAATCTTAATCGATCCTGGGTCAGTATAAGTGGAGAAAAAAGAATAGAAAGAAGTAAGTGTAGGGCTGAAACATAAATAAAAGCAGTTTCTGGAAATCGCTGAGTGCTACATGGAGAGCTGTCTAGAGCGGTTTGGATGTTATAAATCTCACGGTAAACTGTGAAAACCCGAAGGTCCCTTAGCGCAGTCTCTGTCTATGATATTTATCTTTTAAAAGATTTGGCCTTCTGCACATGCACACATCCAGTAATTCCCAGGTTGACATTTTCTTTTCTTGATTCTCATAGAGTTTTCTGACCTTTGAATAACTGCTGAAAAAGAGGCTGCTTATCTGTGACTGTGTGTGTCTCTTAGAATGATGGGGTGTCAGGAAGTGGAATTGGAGGAGCTTCGTCTGCACGAAATCCTTCTAATTTTGGTGCAAAACATGAGTGGAAATTGAGCCATGGTGGCCAATTAGAGGCGGCCAGCTGGACTCCAGGGACGTTTTGTTGAGAGCCGTCCTGCAGCCACAGCAGCAGAATGTCAGTTCCACGCTGGCCTGCGCTTGTGCCTCTTCCTCCCAGGGAGAGGTGCAATGAGAAAAGGTGAGGAAAGGAAGGCAGTACCTTACAGGGAGAAGAGAAGAAGAATATATTCAAAGTGACACTGTGCTTCACACAGGCTGAGAGCTTGAGATGCTGGACAAAGAAGAGCTCTGCCCTTATATACATATGGGCTTTGCTGCCAAGGCAGCGGTGGAAACCTGTGTCTTTACAATGGGTTACATATGCAGCAACTCTTCTGTGCCACCTGAGAACACAACACGTTCTTTGCACATACAGTCAGCACCTTGATAGAGTGTCCTCTCAGGTGAAGCCTGGTGATATCAAGAGGAGGAACAGAATGTGCACACTCAGACTCTACCGTTTTCCAAAGCGGCCAACTTCCCAGGATGTTGTGAGTCCTCTCCTGGCTCTGTTTCCTCAATTACCAAGCCCTCAATGGCCCCAGGACACTTAAGCTGTTCATTATCTTTTTTGCTCTGGTGCACTCGTGTCTCATCGCACACCGACCTCTCTGCTGGAAGGTAGGTTAAGCAATGCTGAAGCTTAAGATGTCCTAGTGGAAATAACACAAGGTGAGCTTTTGAGGGGCGATGAGGTAATAATGATTTTAGAGATGGGCAATGTGGTACTTTGCAGAGATCTACCCAGCGGTGGTCAGACAGTGGGGCCTGTTTGCTCCTTTCGTGAAGTGAGTCCTTGATCATAAGAAGGAGTGCCACTCACTTGGGTAAAGCGTCTTCTGCTACATGAATTTTAGAATGTGAACTGTTCATTTTTGGTGAGCCTGTTATTGGAGCAAGTTCATTTTATTTTTGCTTAAAATTTTTATTTTAGAGCTTTGAGAGAGAATTCATTTTGTAGCTTATCTCATATGAGATTTGAATAGGAGCAATGATTGCTGCATGACTTGCTGGGCACCCACTTTGGGATGCAGAGATCAATAGCAATGACTAGTTATTACTCAAAATAGGTCACAAATCAAAGATTTCTAATCACTAATGTTCATGATAGACTCTCATAACCACACCCCCATTTAATAAAATGATTTAGAACTACGTTACATCCAGGAACTTGGAGGAAAACACACACACTTAGACGTGTACACACACGTCAAGCAGGATTTTTACATAACAGATGTTTGTGTAAGTGAGTAACATTATTTATATCAAGTTAAGATGTTTAAACTGAGTGTTCATAACTGTTTGAAAATGAGTAGCTCTGGTCCACGTGTATCCGGCATTTGTCACCAGTGTGCTCCAGCGGAACATGGGGTGATACACTGTCACCAACCAAGAAGTTGACTTAGTCTTCGGAGAGAAAGATGGCACCGCCGGTGCGACCCTCGGAGAGAAAGACGGCACCGCCAGTGTGACCACCACCACCAGAACCAAAACTGCTGTTAGTCTTACTAATCCCATCAGTGCCATTAGCATCACCAGCACCACCGTCACGCTGGCATCAAGAGCTATTAGGTACTAATTTTACTAATGGTTTGCATCTATGATTTACTCCTTCGTCAACCTTAGTGTTGCAACTATTATTAGTATTCCAGTTTTTAAAGTGAGAAAGCCAAAATTCAGATGGGTTTACCTGACTAAGGTCACACAGCTATTTCATGACACCAGCCAAAATTCTTTCCTTTTTTCTTAATTTTCTAACGCATTTATTGAGCACTCCCTGTATGCCAGGCATTGTCTTAGAAACTAGGCATTTACTAATGAACAAAATGAAGGACCAAGGACCTCGTGGGACTGACATTTCAGTGACAAAAAGAGGTAAGAGACAATGATATAATCGCTCAACACAGTGGGACGTTGTGAGGAGAAAGTGGAGCAGGAAGGTGAGGAGTTGCAGAGAGACATGAGGATGTGCCAGCACTTTTGTCACTTGAAGATCCTGTGCCCTTCCGCCTTCCACAGGCCTTCACTTGTTGTTCTTGGAATGTCACATGAAGATTGTGAATGCGAGCTGCTCTCACACTCAGCTCTTTTGTTGAAACACATTCCCTCTGAGAGTCACCATCTTTATTTTTACAGGGAGAAACACTCATTTTCTTTCAAGATCCGTTCATATTTCATAATCTCTATACAGCCTTTTCAGAAGTATCCCTTGCTTGTCGTGGAATAAGGATGGAGATGTGTGTATGTGAATGTGTGTGAGTGTGTGTGTGTGAGTGTAGGCATGTCTGAGTGTATGAGAGAGTATGTGTGCTCATGGAATGGTTGTGTGAGTGTATGTGGGTGAGCATGGGCATGCGGTTTGTACAAGTGTGGGTGTGTGAGAATGTGTCTATAAGTGTGTGAGTGTGGAGGGTGTGGGTGTGTAAATAAGATACATCCTCTGCACAGACCTTTCTTTTTTTACATGCCGCTGTTCGGCCACGTGGTTCTTCAGAGACTAAGGTATTTGTTTCTCTCACAGTGATAGATGTTACACACCTTGCAGCATATTTTTCTACTCTGATGTTGTCTTCCTCTGTTTCAAACTCCTGCCATCATGTGAATTAAATTAGATATATTTAGTTTGATGTGTTGACCTATTCTCCAATAACTTTCAGATCACGTTATAATACGGTCACACACGTGACAAGAGGCAGGGAATATTAACAGTGGCAGGGAATATAGATCAGTTTGGAGGGGCCTGTGTGATCTTCGACAGGTGAGGTATTCCCTTGGGTCTCAGTTTTAATTAATAAGAGAGATAGTATTATTTATCTTCATAGTTTAATCCCTGCTCTACTACTTATCATCTGTGTGAACTTTGTCCTTATCTCCATTTCCTTGGATATAATATTCAGTTAACAGTAAAGTGTCACTATATCACACAGGAGCTCAGATTATATAATAGATGAGAAAACATGCTTTAAATGGCAATGTGCTGTATAAACATCAGTTTTATTTTTGTTAAATTCTTCATATGCTGGGGCTATTTTTTTTTAATTCCTGAGTTGTGCTGCCATATCTAGTGAATATTGTATCTTTATATAACCCTTTCCAATGGCAAATAAAATTATTTCCAAGAGATAGCAAAATGTTAGTTCACAAGGCACTGTTAGAGTTGACTAAGTGTGTTTAAAGTTAAATGAAACTTGCGTGTTGCATTATAATCTTTAGAACAGTTTTTTTAAGACCAGTTTTTGCCATTGTGATGTCCAGTAGATTATCAGTGCAGTTGAAAATCACATGAAGACAGCATGATCCCTCTGAGCATTGCAAAGAGGTAAGACTCGTGACTGAAAAGAGTGGGAATTAATATGAAATTCAAAGCCAGGACACTTGTGACTCTGGAAAGCCATCCTCTGAGAACATTATGCATTTGAAAATTGAGCCATTTGTTAGATAATGGTAGTTGTGAGTCTGATGACAGGCACTGTTTCCTAGTAAAGAACAAATTATAGAAATAGACCAACTGTCAGAAAACTAGTTTCATCAACAATCTTTTACATCCTGTGAATAGTTTATATGTAATCTGTTAGGTAAATGTGTCAGTTTTAACATATAGTTATGCTTCTTTAATGAAACATTTTATGTAACAGGCTGTGTATTTTGAAAAATAAAATTTGCTTGGTAATTACTCAAGTAAAGCTTTATAACATATTAAAAAGCAAAGAAAGGCTTGGCAAGGTGGCTCACTCCTGTAATTCTAGCACTTTGGGAGGTTGCTGCAGGAGAATTGCTTGAGGCTAGGAGCCTGACACCAATCTGGGCAACATGGCAAGACTCTGTCTCTACTAATTATTAAAAAGAAAAAAAATGTACAGGTTGTGGTTTGCACCTGTAGTCTTGGCTGTTAAAAAAGGCTAAGGTGGGAGGATCTCTTGAGCCCATGAGCTTGAGGTTGCAGTGAGCTGTGATGGCACCACTGCCCTCCAGCCTGGGTGACAGAGCCAGATCCTGTTTCAAAAACATATGAATGTATAATAAAAATAAAATACGAAAATAAAAAATACAGAAAATTGAAAAAAATATACAAATATCAGCACTATTATTAAGATTTTATAAATACTATGTTTTTCATAAAATAAGAACTTTATAGAATTTTGAAAATGGTTTTGTTTTTACTCTGTCATGAATTGTAACTGTTCTCCATGCCAATACGTAGACTTTGATAATTCTATTTTATGGTAGCCCCATACTGAATCTCAGCTGATACATCTCATTGTCCAACACTTGAGAAATTGGATCAAAGTTTTGCTATTTGTACCATTAATATTCTTCTGGCTCTATTTTTGAACATTTAAAAAATTATGTTTTATTAATTCTAGAGTGGAATAGATGTATCAAAGAATCTGTACTTTCTTTAATAGATTTGGATACACATTTCCAAGTCACTCCAACGAATGTGCATATTGATGCAAAATTAGCACTGTAGTTCTGGCTCCTGTCTCTACACTGCTGTCACCATGGGGTAGTAATCTTTCTCTTACAGTAACCATTTCCGTAGTTGAGAAGGTCTCTTTTTGTATTTAAAATAATGACTTATTTGGTTGTGTGATGACTGATCACTTGCATGACTCTAGTGAAGTCCTTATTTATATTTCGGAGTTCTTCGGATAGGCAATGGATTGTGAACACAAGGGTACAATGACACATAATTTTTGTGATTACTTTGACCTAGGAGAAAGACCCTAAGGGAAGTCAGCTGGTTATGTGGCGGCAGCCGATGTGACATATTATTCAGTGAATGGGCTGTGCTGCCTTGGTTCCGTAAGGAAGCTCACCAATGTTTGCCACCTTCTCTGAACACATAAAGGCCCTCAATGTTGTGAAGTTTTATGTAGTCTTGTTATTGCTGGGACTTGCAGCCCTATTCCACTTGCTCTAATAACACACATGTTCCTTTTAAGGGGATCCCCAAAATACTGGATTTGCCTTGATCTTGAATCCTAGTGGGCAGCAACAATGTGACCTCCTCATCTACCAACAAAGCCAGCAGAGTTCAGGTGCTCCTGGAGTTCCACCAAAACCTGTTCTCTTCCACCCCTCCTGAAAGTGGTTTCACAACATATCTGCGAGTGTGTTCATGTTTTTCTTGGCACTTTGGAAAGATTCTGTGTATTTTGGTACATATATTTTCTAGTCCATTTGGCTTTCAGTATTCTAAAGTGTGCTTTATCAGATGACATTTATAATTTTGCATGCATGTGCAAGTATTAACATGAAGAAAAATGTTTGCCTTTGCAGTTTCTGCTTTGGAGCTATGTTTAGAAACTTCTTCCCCAAAACTAAATAAATCTTCGCCTACATTGAAAAACATAATTGATGGTTTCCTATGTGATACATTTGGATTTTTAATTCATATGTAAGTAGAGTTGGCTCTTCACACCTGTAAATTCTACATCCACTAACCTTGAATCAAAAATATTTGAAAACAATTGTGTCACTGCTGAACACGTATAGATTTCTTCTTATCATTATACCTTAAATAATACGATATAACAACTCTTTACATAGAACTTTATGTATAGGTATTATAAGTAATCTAGAGATAATTTAAATTATATGGAGGAGGTGCATAGGCTGTATGCAAATGCCGCACCACTTCATAGCATGGACTTGACTGTCAGCAGGTTTCAGTTCAGGTTGAGTGCCCTGAATTTGAAAACTCAGAATCTGAAACACTCCAATAAACTTCTTCTTGGAGCATCATGTTGGCATTCAAGACTTCATATTTTCCTATTGATTTGAGAGAACAACCTTATCATATGTTAGATTTCTCTGTATAGGTGGGGGTTCTAGGAGATAGTCTAGCTCATGTTTTTAACCTGTCTGCTTAATGCTGCACGAGTTACACATGGTGACATGTTTTAATTATCCTTATGTTGTATAGTATCAAAACATGGAATGCTTCCCCTTCCCCATTCCCCTATCATTACTTTCCTTAAATGTTTTTATTGATTTGTGATCAAAGGTGGACTTCAGGTCTTTAGTTGATTTCCCTCATTATTTTAAAAATATGATTTGTTTCATCTTCAAATTATCCATATATTTTTACATATTTGTTGAGCTATGGTTATGTATTATGCCCTGTTTGAACCACTGGAGCATCTAAAGTAACAAAACAGAAAAAAAGTACTTGCCCTTGTGAAGCCATCGTTTCAGAGGGAGAATACTAAGAACTGGCAAGTAAGAAGTTAAAACAAGAAAGCAAATATTATGTAAGATAGATATAGAAACTATTGAGAAAGACAGATTAGAAAACTAATCAGGGGTACTGGAAATGGGAAGATAATTTTTATTTTCTTTTAATTAAAAATTTTTGTTTCTCTCATTTAAGAAACACATACCTTATCACATCAGCAGATGACTCACAGCATTTTAAATTGGTAATATTTGTGCCTGTTTATTTTCTTGATTCTGTGTTTAGAAGGGATGCTTGTAAGTTTTTTTGTCGAAGAAACAGGATTTTGGCTACTTATTCGAAGTAGATATCATTTGTCATGTAAGGGAAGTATTCTCTAGACTATAACTTTATTATTTTAGCAAACGGTGCTTGCTCTACAAGTGACACACTTTAGACTCAGAGAAACAAATATGCTGAAAGTTAAAGAATGAATAAAGATTACTATACAAACAGTCATGAGAGACTTGGAGTGCTTATGCTTATAGCAGATATAATAGCCATTAAAACAGCAAATCTGAGAATGTTTCTATAGTTAAAGAGGGGTATTTAATAATGATAATATGTACAGTTCATCACTGAGACTGAACAATTACAAACATATATGCACCTAACAACAAAACTCCAAGATACATAAATCATAAGCTGACAGAGTTGGAGATAGACACATTGATAATCATAACTGGAAACTTCAATATCCCACTTCTGATAATGGATAAACAATTAGGAAGAATATCAACAAGCATATAGAAGACTTGATTGCTATAAAATAACTACAACTAATAGACATCTATACAATACTTCACCCAATGGCAGCAAAATACAAATTCTTCTCAAGTATGCATGGAACATTTTACAAGGTACAACGTTCTCCAGGCTATGTAATAAGCCACATAAGTTTAAAATTACTGCCATCAAACAAAATATATTCTACAAATGTAATCAGATCAAACTAGAAAACAATATAAGGCAATTAATACATAACCAATATGCTAAAAAAAACTAGCCAAAGAAGGAATTACAAGAGAAATTAGATTCATTCCTAAGTACATATCAGAGAAATATGACAGTATACATCTAGGTATAACCTTGTACAGGATTTTTCACTGAAGCACTTTTTTAAAATTTTTATTTAACACACACAGGATGTCACTTTGTCACCCAGGTTGGAGTGCAGTGGTGCCATCTCAGCTCTTCATAAACTTCAGCTCCTTAGTTCAGGCAATTCTATGGAATTCTCCCACTTTGGCATCCTGAGTAGCTAATACTACAGCTGCACAGCACCATGCCCAACTAATTAAAAACAAACAACAAACAAACAAACAAATGACAACAACAACAAAAAACACCTCTTCTTTTTTAGAGATGAGATCTCGCTACATTGCCCAGGCTCATCTAGGACTCCAGGCGTCAAGTAATCCTCCCACCTCAGGCTCCCAAAGCACTGGGAGCTACTATGGCTGGCCTGAAGCATGATTTATAATGTTCAAAAAGCAGAGACAACCCAAATGTACATCAAGTAAGAATGGATATGTAATTATATATCTACACTATAAAATGTCACTCAGCAGTAACAAATGAAGAAGAGTTGCTGCAAGATGAAAGAACATTGAAAACATGCTGAAGAAGCCAGTCACAAAACTACCTATTATATGACTCCATTCATATGAAATTGTTCAGTGCATCTGAATATGTAAAACAAAATGTAGATTAATGCTTGCCTAGGGCTGAGGCAGTTTGGAGGGATTACGGAATGATTGATTGCTGATGATACAGAGCTTCTCTTATGAGAAATAGAAATGTTCTAAAGTTTGATGCTGGTTTTGAGCTATAAGGGGGATCTAGAAATAAAGTAAAATAAAATATACGATAATAATCATTGACCATAATTGATAGCATTGAATTGAATACTTTAAGACAGCAGTCCCAAACCTCTTTGGCACCAGAGATTGGTTTTTTGGAAGCCAATTTTTCTGTAGATTGGGGTGGGGGGATCGTTTTGAGAAGATTCAAGCACATTACATTTATGGTGGACTTTATTTCTATTACATTGTAATATGCAATAAAATAATTATACAACTCACCATAATGCAGAGTCAATGGGAACCCTAAGCTAAGCTTATTTTCCTGCAACTAGATGGTTCTAATTGGGAGTGATGGGAGACAGGGTCAGATGATCAGGCTCTGGATTATCATAAGGACCACATAACCCAGACCCCTTGCATGCACAGTTCACAATAGGGTGCGTGCTTCTGTGAGAATCTGATGCTGCTGGCGATCTGACAGGAGCTCAGGTAGTAATGAGCAACATGGGGAGTGGCTGTAAATACAGATGAAGCTTCTTTGCTTGCCTGCCGCTCACCACCCGCTGTGCAGCCCAGTTTCTAACAGGCCATGGACCCGGTCTCCCCTTTGTGGCCTGGGGTTTATCGACTCCTGCTTTAAGAGGATAAGTTATAGAATTAGTGAAGCGTATCTTAATAAATTTGTTTAAAAAAATAATGATTGCTGATTTTATCAATATGTTTTGGCACATGTTTGACCTATTATGTGAATTATAAGGAGTGCTCTACACTGGATAAGCTTACATTTCTGGAATGAATCTTACTTGGTTTTATTGTTTTAATCTATTTGGCACTTGCTGATCTCCTTAGGATATTGCATTCATACTGATGTTAGAATGTTCTACTATTTGTCATATTTTTATTGTGGTTTATAATACGATCCCAGGAGGGGTCCAATTTTCAACGCTCTGAGTTATTTCTAGATAGAATAGGAATTATGTCCTCTATAATGTTTTATTTCTATTCATTCATAATTTTGTATGTACACACATATCTTTGAAGTATTTCCTTGCAAACTATTAACATGATTTTTATGCTTGTTGCCACATTTAACATTTAACAGTTTCCTATGTCATATTCCATTAATTTAAATTTATAATCGAAGAACAATATTTAAGATTTGCTAACAGTTCCTTGTGTACACTATTCTCTTTAAATTGCTTATCACCTCTGTACCTTAGGTTTTCTATATATATGCCTAATCAATTTCACTATGATGTATTTATATTTTATTCTTTTATGTACCTATAAAGATTTATGTATTTTATTAAATATACCAAAATGGGCTTTGGGTTTGTCAGCTTTATTAATTTTCTGTGTTGTAACTTACTAATTTCTCCCTACTATTTTTTGAAAACGTATTTGTATATATCCTTATCTTTATTTACATGTGTTTAGTACTGGGATTCACTCTGAATTTACTCATTTTTGTTTTTTAATTAAAAATAAATCTTCCCAAGGAATACTTTATATATAATAAAATGAATTAATTCTAAATGGAGCCTGATAAGTTAGTGAAAAGTTTACACCTGTTTAAACGCCACCACCACTGTTTGTATAATAAAATATTTCCATCACAAATGAAAGTTTCTTTTGTTTCCCTTCCTGGTAAATCTCCTGCTATCACATTCAGGCAACAGCTGAACTTTTTGCTGTCATTGTGAAGTAGATTTCTGTTTTATAGTTTTTAATATGAATTGAATTACATAGTAAGTATTATTTTGTATCAGACTATTTTTGTTCCTCACATTCTGAGTGCATTCAGAAAGTATCTCTGGAACAAAAACCAGGACAAGAATGAGATTCAGTTCATATATTCTCCTTTTCTCTGGGATCACAGTCCTGTATTTCCTATTGTCCAATGTCAGAAAATAGATGTGCCTTAAATATTTCCAGTTTTCTAGTTCTTTGCTGGACAGAAGCAATCCTAAAACATCTTAAGCTTCCTGAGTCAGAAATAAAAGGTATTTCGTTTTTATTTTTCAGTGATAAAATGTACATATTTTTTCTCTAGCAAAATTTTTATAATTATTTATTATTATTATTATCATAGCTAATTTATAGATACAAATTTACAAGACAATTATTTATGACAAAAACAAAAATGATATTCATATGATAAAATATTAACAATCAGTTTTAGATCATTGGCTAGCATAGGTGCTTTTACAATATAATTTATATATTAAATAATTTGAAACAATTCATAAGTAAAAAATAGTGAAATGGGGATATAATTTCAGATTGTAATTTGTGATGAATACATGTCTTTCTTTTCCAGGCTATTATTTTATGTATCCATATAATGGTTTTATTGCCCAGGACAAACTGTCATAGACAGAAAGAGGAAAATTACAACATGAAGGCACTATTTGAGCTCAACTCTTGTAGAGTGGAAGCGTCAGACTTCAGAATGAGCTTAGGAACTTCGATTTTGCCATTGGCTCAGAAAGATGGGTAAGTCACTCATCCTTCTTGGATGTATCAATAGAACAACGGTGAAAGCATGGAACAGAATTACAAATGATGCGCTTGTAAACGGATGTTGTTCTTATCACTAGCAGATGCATTTGGAGTATTAATGCTTGATGCAGGCTTATATTTGCGGCTCTCATCTTTAATCCTTTCCCCAAGTTTTTGTGCAGTGACTTAAAGTGACCTTGCAGCAAGAAATAGAAGCTACATGAGACTGAGGTACAAGGTGTCTTTGTTGTCAGTTCGCATTACGAATCATTTTCTTACCCTCTTAGTGCAGGCCTTGGATGGCGTATGTGGCATTTACTCTCAATTCAAGCACATTAAACCTCATTGTTTAAGTCCCTTTTAAAATATATTTGGCAACATAAACAGGGAGACTGAAAAAGCCAAATTCCTTTGTGGATATTACAGGTATGTTCACTTTTTCAGACCTATGTGTTAAGCTTTAAAGAGTGTATTCTTAAGAAACATACTTTCTAAAGTATATGCAAGTATTCTCATGGCCTGCATGCTGAGTCCCAAAGCAAGTTATTCAATGCCCTCATTTAAGCCAGGGTAAAAGGGTGGAATGCACTTTAACTTGAAAATCAGCCATAAAATTTTCTCATTAGGTAATTGTTACTTGCATATGATAGAGACCATTTTATTATCTAAAACCCAAAACTGAAAGTAACTTAATAATGAGGGAAAATCTGATTTCACACATCAAATTTTAAAGGTAGAATAACCCAGTATTTGGAAATAAGGTTCAGGGTAGACATTTGTCTTCATTTAGCGGGTAGTGCACACCTGGTAATGGGATGGTGAGTGACATGGCAAGCGCATGTTTCATTTCACTCGAAACTGCCAGAATGCTTCCTGAGCTCTCTCTCACATGGGAGTTCTAGTTGCACTGTATCCTCAGCAGCAGTCAGCATGATCAGGGCTCTTTTATTTTAGTCATTCTAATAGGTCTGCAGTGGTAGCTTGTTGTGGTTTTCACTTAGTCATCTCTAGTGGCTGATAATATTAAATATTTTGGGCTGAGCGCAGTGGCTCAAGCCTGTAATCCCAGCACTTTGGGAGGCCGAGGCGGGTGGATCATGAGGTTAAGAGATCAAGACCATCCTGGTCAACATGGTGAAACCCCGTCTCTACTAAAGATACAAAAAATTAGCTGGGTATGGTGGTGTGTGCCTGTAATCCCAGCTACTCGGGAGGCTGAGGCAGGAGAATTGCCTGAACCCAGGAGGCAGAGGTTGCGGTGAGCCGAGATCGTGCCATTGCACTCCAACCTCTGGGTAACGAGGGCGAAACTCCGTCTCAAAAAAAACTATATATATATAAAATATATTTTCCTGTGCTTAGTTTCCATCTGAATATCTTCTTGGTGAAGCACTTTATCAAGTTGTCTACCCATATTTTTCATTTTTTTAGCAGAATGATTAATTAATTTAGAAACTGTTTAATATTCCTCTCAGATTCTTCACCAGATATGTATTTCTGCAGATATATTTTCATTCGGTATGACTTGTTTTATTTTCATTTTCTTAATAGAGCCTTTCAAAGAGCAGTTTTCAGTTAAGTACAGTCACTAAGCCTTTTATGTTTCATGCTTTTTGTATCCTATATAAAAATATTACTTAAGTCAAAGTTAAAAATTTTTATTTTTGTAGTTTTATATTTTCACAGATATTTACATTTAGACCTAAGGCCTAGTTTGAGGTAATGCTTATGCATGGTCTGAGATATTGATGGAGGTTCACTCTTTTGCATGTGGATTATCAATTTTTCTGGCACCAATATATTTCTCTACTGAATTACTTCAATGCCTTTATTAAAATTCAATTGACCATAAATACATGGGCCTATTTCTGAATTATGTGGTTATTTTCTCTCCTATACCCCAGTTTCTTGATTACTATGACTTTTGGTAAGCTTTGAAATTAGGGAGGCTAAATATTTGAAAACTGTCTTTACTTTTAATTGCCATGCTTATTCTATGTCCTCTGAACGTCTATATAAAATTTAGAATAGGCTGTTCAATACCCATGATAGAGCTCACTGGATTTTGTATGAAATTGTGTTGAATTAACCTATCAGTATTAATTTGGGGAGAATTAACATTTTAACAACATTGAATATTCTAATTTATGAACACATTTATTATCCCTCTCTCCATTAAAAGAGAGCTAGATAATGTCTTTTTAAAAAATTTCTCTTATCAGTATTTTACAGGTTAGAGCTACATATCATGCCATTGTGTTATTAGATCTATGCCTTTCATTATATTTATACCTAAGTATCTTATGATTTTGATAGCACTGTATATGATGTTGATTTTTAAAATTTTAGTTTTCGTTTATTGGTAATGCATAGAAATACATTTGATGTTTGATATATTGATCTTGCAGCTTGAAAATTTGTGAAACACTTCTTAGATCCAGCAGCTCTTATGTAAATTCTTTTGGATTTCCTACACATTCAATCACATCATTTGCCAGTAAATATAGTTGATTTCCGTATTTTAATGTGTACATCCCCTGAATCCCAGTATTATTCAATTGACAAGAACCTCCAAGACAGTGTTAAGTCCACAGGAGTACCTTGCACATGGTCACTGACAGCTGAGCTGCACATGTCCAGGGGAAGGCTATGTAAAACTGTTAGATAGTGGCTGCTGGGGTTTGAGTGTATAACAGAGTCCAGGGGTCGAAGAGAGCATGCTTCCTTCTGTTAGAAGCTAGTGCTTTTCCCTCTCTTGAAGATATTGCAGATACCTCTCCCCTACAAGACAATGTGTATCCCCATTAATAGCCGGTTTCTCACTGGTTTATCACTGGGCAAAGGCCGAGCCTGCTGGGGAGGAAAGAGACCATGAACCACCATCAGGGCTGCAGAACCCAGCTGTGGTGTGCCAGGAGGAACCCAAAGAGTATGAATGGGACGGCACACTGAGGATGCTGAATCACAGAGGTGCAAAATGAAGGTGGATAAGAGATAATTAATCCATAGGGGAGAATTCTCCTGAGATAAACACAAGGTGTAGCACTTTGTCAAGGCCCTTGGAAGACCATTCTAACATATTCCTAGGATGGCTTTTGGAAGCTAGGCTAAAGAAGAACTCCTATCACATGATGTTTCTGTTATCAGGTGGTACAAGAAGCAACCGAAAGGCTTAGGGAAGCACACGACAACCACAAGACTGAACATATTATAGAAGGTCAGAAAACTGCCTGCAGCAGACCCACTGCACAGCTCTGTTCTCTACGAATCATTTGTGCTCTGCTGGCTCCTGCTTCTCTGGCTGCCTTGACCTCTGATCCCTACCACCTCACATCATGTGTTCTCTGTATGCTTCAGCTCACTATACCGTGGCCAGAGAGCCATCCCCAGGCAAAAACACTGGGCAACCTTGAACTCACTGCATGAGTTTCTTTGCTTGCAGGGATGGAGTTTGGCCCTGCCTGTTTTCCATTGTCTGAATATAGTTTACTCCTGTGTTTTGCCCAGTTTTACAGAGCTGACAGCTGGAGGGCTAATGTCTTAAGATCTAATCTATATTATGCCAGAGCAGAGCCATCTCGCTTTCCTCTAAATGATGACCACTACACGGGGCTGTTCTGGAAACAAAGACAGCTGACATGGTTTGGCTGTGTGTCTGCACCCAAATCTCGTGTTGAATTGTAATCCCCGTGTGTCAGGGGAGAGAGCTTGTGGGAAGTGATTGGATCATGGGGACAAATTTTACACTTGCCGTTCTCATGATAGTGAGAGAGTTCTCATGAGATACGATGGTTTCAAAGTTTGGCACTTCCCGCTGTGCTCTCCCTCTCTCCCGCCACCATGTAAGTCATGCTTTCTTCCTCTTTGCCTTCTATCATGATTGTAAGTTTCCTGAGACCTGCTTCACCATTCAGAATTGCAAGTCAATTAAACCTCTTTTCTTTATAAATTAGCCAGTCTCAGGTAGTTCTTTATAGCATTGTGAGAACGAACTAACACAGCAGCTCAGGCTTAATAGTGGATTAGTGAATGTTTAAGAATGTTAGTGTTTTCCAGTTCGACAGTAGGTTATATATCTGTAAGTGTCTTTAAAATACATTTCAAAGTAATTGTGGACGTCAAGGGGATCCTGTGCCAGGAGCCAGGAGAGCTCCAAATCATCTAGTGCTAGCTTTGGTATAACTTTCACATGGGGAGTTATTTTGCACTTTTAATATTTTGTTCCCGGATGTGTACTATAAAGTAGCGGAAATGGAAGTCAGTGACGATGGAATGGTAAAGAATAAAGGACATTCATATTTCATTTATTTTTTACTTCACATTTTATTGATACAGAAACTGGGATCCAGAGCCATTCTCAGGCCCTTTATAGAATAAGAAAGAGTTTGATTCCACTTTTGATGTTTCACCCACTGAGAGTGGTAAAGCTTAACCCAATCCTTAAGCACAATACGAATCAAAGCCCCTTGGCTGTCCTGTTCTCAAACCACTTCAGATCAGGTTGGGAGTTTCCCCTGTTCTCTCCAGAAGACCCCAGCACATAAGTTTGTTCCTACTTACTCACTGTGTGGGCAGCATCAGTCTTCACTTCTGAACCAGTTTTGAGTGGGGACTTGACCCCATCACCTGGGAGCAACTGCAAGATACACAGCTCCAATCTAAGACTACAAAACTTAATAAATGAAATATTTTACAATGAAAAATACAGGCCAAAACCCCAAAACACACTAGCAAACGGGGCTTTATAAAACTCTTAACATTCCACTCTGACAATCTAAGCCCACTAATTGCTCAGTATTATCTTTATACAAAATTGTCAGTAATTATCATGTATGTCATTTTATTCAAGTTACTACAATATTTAGCTGGGATAGTCTACAAAGTATCATACTTTCTGTTGTAATAATATTTTATAATATATGTCAGGCAATATTTATAGCAGCTTCTGTATACCTGCCACTTAAACCTCCTAATATATATATGTGTGTGTGTGTGTATACATATATATATACATACATATATACATGTATATATACACATAGATATGTGTATATATACACACACATATATATATGTATACACACACACATATATATATGTATACACACACATATATATATGTATACACACACACACATATATATATGTATACACACACACATATATATATATACACACTAAGCACATTTATCACAGTAAATCCTAGTGACCATTTGACCATTCTCCATATCAACAGCTGTACACTGACAGTGATACATAAAAATGTCTTGTCATTTATCCATGATACAAAATGCCTGTGGAATATTATGCAATTATACATTACATTGAGACTACTAATAAAAATAAATATTTTCTCTTTATGGAGTTGACTTTATCTTTTGCTTGTAGAATAAGATATTTTCAAAATATCTGTTTCAAACTAGTACACTTTATCAGATTAATAGGGATTAAGAGCAATTTGTACTCATTTTTGCACAGTAGGGAAATAAACTTTCCTATAGACAACCTAAGGTATAGAGAGGTGCAAATTGGTGCAATGTTACTACCATGCTGCACAACTTCCGTGCTCCATCCACCAGGCACTGCTGAACAGAAGGTCACTCAGCAGCAGTCACAGTAAGGTTTTCTTTTCTTTTTTTTTTTGAGATGGAGTTTCGCTCTTGTTACCCAGGCTGGAGTGCAATGGCGTGATCTCGGCTCACCACAACCTCCGCCTCCTGGGTTCAGGCAATTCTCCTGGCTCAGCCTCCTGCGTAGCTGGGATTACAGGCACGTGCCACCGTGCCCAGCTAATTTTTGGTATTTTTAGTAGAGATGGGGTTTCACCATGTTGACCAGGATGGTCTCGATCTGTCGACCTTGTGATCCACCTGCCTCAGCCTCCCAAAGTGCTGGGATTACAGGTGTGAGCCACCACGCCCGGACCACAGTAAGGTTTTAAAAGCATCCATATCAACATTTCAAGTCTCTGTTCCAAGGAAACAATTGAGAAATTCACAAAGTTACATGTAGAAATCTTTTTAGTAAAGCAATGTTCATAGTTGTAATAAACTAAAGTGAAGTAAAATTTCCTTGTGGAGGGGATAAGTTAAGTATTTAATGGTGTTATGTCTCTAATGGAATATGAGGCTACAACTCAAACTCAGAAAATCAATCTATCGTGAAGATGAACATTATTCTGCATATGTACCACATTTTTTTATCCAATCCACCATTGACTGTACACAGCCATATAATATAGTGAAATTATGTCTTGTGCAGCAACATGGTTGCAGCTGGAGGCCATAATCCTAAGAGAATTAATGCAGGAACAGAAAATCAAATATGGCATGTTCTGATTTTTAAGTGGGAAATAAACATTGTTACAAATGGACATAAAGGTGAGACCAATAGGCGCTGGGAACTCCTAGAGGAGAGAGAATGGAAGGGGAAGCATGGGTTGAAAAACTACCCATTGGGTACTATGCTTAGTACCTGGGTGATAGTATCTGTACCCAAACACCAGCATCACACAATATACCCATGTAAGAAAATGCACATGTATCTTCTGTACCTAAGACAAAAGTTGAAATTATTTTTACAAAGATGGACATTATTTCATCTGTACTATGTTAAAAAGTCAAATTACAAAAGAGTACTTATTTCATTCTCCTTTAATTTGTTTGAAAAAGTCACAGAACATTCTGTATATCACCATGTCAATATCATCTCCTTGCTGGAAGAATTATATCTCATTTGCATTATTTTGAAACCTGTCTCCTTTTCATAATATTTCATTGCACATTTTCTACCTTTAAACTTAGAGAAACAATGAATTCACTTAGATTTAGGAAAAAAAAAATGTTATCCCAAATGTATTTTTTAGTGTGGATTATAATATATTCCGGTACCAAAAGAATATAATCATTCCTATCTTGGGTCCCTTTTACTTTTTATATTTTAGTGTTGTCATGTTTTGTTTTAATGGAATCCTTTCCTCTTATTTACTTTTTATAGAAACAGCTTTTGCTTCATGTGAACACCTGCTAAAGATCACTTTGAACATGATGCACTGTCAGTTAACAGTACTTAAAAATATATTCACAGTTGTCATTAAGGAAAATTTTGTAATTTTACTCATTTTAATATCCGAAATAGTTTACTTCATAATACCTGCCAAAAACAAAACATTTTCCATAGTTTTGTTTTTATATGGTTCTAAAGTCACAATGAAATAATGTAGGTATTGTGTGCCTGTGATTTTTGGTAGTATATTGCAGCGTGTAAATATTTTTTTCTTTGAGACGGTATCTCGCTCTGTCACCCAGGCTGGAGTGCAGGGGCAGGGTCTCGGCTCACTGCAATCTCCACCTCCTGGTCTCAAGTGATTATCATGCCTCAACCTTCTGACTAGCTGGAATTACAAGCACTTGCCAATATGTCCACCTACTTTGTATATTTTTAGTAGAGATGGGGGTGTCACCATGTCAGCCCGGCTGGTCTTGAACTCCTAACCTGAAGCGATCTGCCTGCCTCTGTTTCCCAAAGTGTTGGGTTTACAGGCCTGAGCCACCACGCCTGGCCACAGCGTTTGACTTTTTAACTACATCCCCAAATCTACCATTTTCATATTGAGAATTATAGCATGAAGGGAACATATAAAGATAAAAAACATATAAAAGTGTATTCTGGTCATATATTTCTCATGTCTAAAATAAAATACCAATTCTTATATTTATATGCAAGTTCAAGCAGAATAGCTCTCTAATAGTATATTCTTTGATTTTATTTCTGAGATAAGTTTTTATAGAAGAATTATACATAACAAGTTAAAATTATAAATATACTTGTTTTAATATTTGGAAAGGAGAGGGAAATTTTCAGAACCTCTCATCCTAATACGACTCCCTTCTTTGGTTCGTTTGTGGTACTTGCCATGAGGAACATTAAGTCTCTGAGTAGAAGCCATCAATTTTTAATTCAATGGGTCTCCTATAGTGCCCCCTATAAAGTATTTTCCCCCTTTGGGAATTATAATCTATAACCCTGCAAACACTAGAGTTGCAGGAACGAAAATTTAAAAAAACCTCTCCCAGTCAGGTCACAGGCAGTGATTTTAAACTAAGTCAGTACTTTCAAACTCTATTTCCTAGACCCAAGTAGCCCACCTCTCGGGGACTCAGCCTCATATAACAGTCATGCTTTTAGGTAGTGTGCCTAGAGATGGCACACTGGGAACGTAAATTAGTGTGCTCTCTACCATGCTGCAAAGAGACAAGGAAGCTGGTGGTGACTGTCACAGGGCACCATCACAGACACGGAGCCTCTGTTGTTCTCAAGAGGCTATCACCAGACTTCAGCGTGGTGGCCTGGGAAATCACCAGTGGAGGCCTTGCCAGGTGCCTTGTCTTTTTATTGAAATGGACTGTATGTTCTTCTCTTCAGTTTTTGCCTTTCTCCAGTTATTGGTCTACTCAGAAGTGGATGTTGTGCTAGATTCTGATGATGACACATTGTGTCTTGTGGACCACAGGTCTCTGCATCATCTTCAAGAAAGAGGGAGAGGGCCCTAGCCTCTAACAGGAGGTGGAGGGCGGTTCTCGGGTCAGTGGGTTCAGTCGAATCCAGAATTTGAAATTTTCAAGCATAGCAGTTTAGTTATTTGCCAAGTCATACATTCTTTGTGCCATTAAGTTGTGGGAGTTGAAAGTCATAATCTATGAATTAGATTAGATGAAAATCTCGTCTGTCTTCGGTTTTCACACCTTGCTTTCAATTACTTCTTGAATGTTTGCATCTTTTATTATATTTTTTCAAAATAATATCTTTTCAAGTAACATTTAATAATTGTGTTGTCATCATCATAACTCTCTGCCCCCTATTTCATAAACATTTCTCTAATTCAATCTTTAATTCTATTTCCTTCTACTGAGATTGCAACACAGCTCATCCCCAGAGAAACTGCTAGCAACTGTACTTCCCCTTGTACCTGAGGTTATCAGTGTGCCATCTGCCACCAGTGGTGAATTCTTTCTTGGCCATCACATGGCTGGTAAGTCAGCTTTAGAACGCAATATTGGTGTCTGCTTTCACTGACTATCAACGTTACCACGTGTTAAAGAATGAAGCATTCATTTTCTATGGCTGCTATAACCAGAGTACCTTAAACTGGGTGACTCAAAACCACACGCATTTATTTTCCTCCACTTCTGGAGAACAGAAGTCCCCAAATAAAGGTTTCGCCGGGACCAGACTTTCTCTGAGACTCTGAGTAGGGTTTTCCCTTGCTACTCTCTAGCATCTGGTCGTAGCTGTCAATCCTTGGCATTTCTTGACTTGCAATTACATCCAATTCCTGCCTCTGTCATTATGCGGTATACTCCCTGTGTGTTTCTCTCTCTTTATGTCTTATTTCCTTTTCTTATAATGACACCAGCCACATTGCATTAGGGCTCACCATAATGATTTTATCCTAACTTTATTACTTCTGCAAGAATTCTGTTTCCAAAAGAGATCACATTCAGAGGTATTGGGGTCAAGATTTCCACATATCTTTTCAGGGAACACATTTTAACTAATAACAGTGAATCTTCTCTGTGGTAGACTCTAAGAAATTTATTTGAAAGTGCTTTTAAGATTAGCATACTTTCATGAAAGGGAAGAATTCAAGGTTGCAGAGGGAGAATGTAGGCTGCGATATAGTCACAACAAAACTCTCAGCCAACCGGAAAGGGTGCTCTAATCTGGGATGACTCCTCAGAATTGTCCTAAATTGGAACAAGGGGTTGGGTAATTATGCCACCTACGTTAACAAGTCATTGAATTCAGACCATCCTCAGAAAGTGGGATAAAGCTTCAGGGAAATATATCTCCTCAGCTGAGGGCTGCCAGCCAGGAGCAAACCCAGGAGCTGTGGGAGGAGTTCCATTAGGATTGAATGTGGGGGGTTCGGGCTTCAGCCAGCATCTGTGACCTTTCACAGGTATCCATCTGCTTCATATCCATCTCCCTCTGAGCTGCTGAATTCCCTCTGAGTACACAGACACTACCACGAGAAGGAAGATAGAAATAGTGATTGCCCAGAAATGACCCAAAGCATGAGTGTATTCCTCCATAGTTAACAAATACTACCTTATGCTGATGGCTGATTCATTGGCCTTTGAAAAAATGGGTAAGTGAATTCACTAAAAATGTGTTACACATAAAACATTTTGGTAGATGGAATTTATGAAGGGAAAATAAGAGGGTTTATGTAGTAGTGAGAATGCTGGAAGCCACTTCTCTAGATGTCTCCTCACCTTCTCACACCTGCACACATGAACGCCTTCTTTCCTGTAAGCGAAGACCAGTTCTTCGCTAAGGGTTGAAGACAGCATTCCTTAGTTTCTTTGCAATACATTGTGCTATCCCCATGGCTGTCCTCTCACTCTTCACTGGCTCATTCTCCCAAGCACACAAGGGTAAACTGCAGAGCCTCCCAAACAGCTCTCCTGCGACTTTACATCCTCAAGAGCTAAGGCTACGTTCCTCCCTTTCCCTGTTCCAAATTTTGATCTTCCTGTTGCTACCCTCTCCTTGGTTAAGTTTCTTTCCTGTCAATTCTTTCAGTTTCCTTATTTCTCTTTTACTGTTGTTTCCACTTGAGCCTGCGTTCACTGAAAGGGCTTCTGTCAAAGTCACTAGACATTCACATGTCGTCAACTTCAGTGAGTGCCATTTTAGACCATTTCGTCTCATCTGACTCATCTGTTCTCACAGGAGTTTTTGGAACAGAAACCCATCTCTTTTTCCTGATTCTCTCTTCCTGAATTTCATGATTTCACGTTCTGCAAGTTGACTTCCTGCTGCTTTTCTCTCCCTTTTCTCCTCCAACCCAGTTTTTTCCTGGTGACTTTTGAAGCCAGTAAAATTGTGAACTCTTTTCTTCCTCAGGGCTTGGTCCTGTCCCTTTTAGATCATGTTCATTCTGTATTATCTCAGAGGACCTTAAACATTATCTAGGTAAAGACAATTTCGAAATGAGTATTTTATACCCAGACAAAATCTGACTCTAGAGTCTGTGTCCAGCCACCCTGGGACCTTGCCTTCAGACAACTCACTGATTTTCAAAATTAAAATGACTAAAACTCAATCTTAATTTCTACCGTCCTCAACACACTCATGTGTTACCTATTTGAAAATCCTGTTTCTTCAGGCTTCTTGTCTCTGACAACAAGGTTACCAATCTCAAATCATTTGAAATAAATTTGCCTTAAAAACATGAAGTTACTTCCAGATCACCCCTTTCCTTCACTTCAACAGGTCCTGTTAGTCATGCTCCTGAAACCATGAATACATCAAACTCTCTCCCAACTCATAGCCACCACCCTAATCCAAAACATTTTTCCTATGATAGAACAAGAGCCCCCAAATAGTCTTTCAGCTTTCATTTTTGGTCCATTCAAGTCCATCATTCAAGAAGCAGAGTAATCTTTTAAAGCAGACCTTGGATCATATCACTCCTCTGATTCACATAATTCAAGTGCCGTCTAGTGCATTTTCATAGAGAATCTTCCTCATATGCCTATGGGTGCACAGTGTCACCTGGCTCCCAGGATCCATTGCTCACCACAGTGTTTCTAGCCCACATGACACCCCATGGTTCTGCCTCTCATTTCCTCAGATGTGGGACTCACTTTTTTGCCTCAGGGCCCACACATATGCTGTGCCTACAGTCTGAAATGTTTTTCCTCTGTACTCTTCTTCTAGCTGGGTTCTTTAATACCTTAATGTTTCAACTAAAAATTTCCCATCACAGTGATGTCTTTTAGTCACTCCCAATCTGCATGCCTCTTTCTCTTTCCTGGAGCCCTGCTTTCACCTGATCACATGAATTTGATTTATTCATTTACCTATTTTATTTTATTTTTTTAAAGACAGAGTCTCACTCCATTGCCCAGGCTGGGGTGCATTGGAGCAATCTTCACTCACTGCAACCTCCTCGTCCTGGGTTCAAATGATTCGTGTGTCTCAGCCCCTCAAGCAGCTGAAACATCAGGTGTGCACCACCACGCCTGGCTAATTTTTGTATTTTTTTAGAAGAGACAGGGTTTTGCTGCCATGTTGGCCAAGCTGGTCTGGAACTCCTGGCCTCAAGTGATCTGCCCTCTTAAGCCTCCCAAAGTGCTAGGATTATAGGTGTGAGCCACCATCCCAGCCTGCTGTTTCACCTTTTTACTGTAGGTGTCCAGTTAAACTCTGCCTCAAATAAGTAGGAATTATGTATGCTCCACTCTCTGTTATGGACTGAACAAAGGCCTGATATGTAGCAATTACTTGACATTTTTCTTAAATGAATAAATAAAATGATTTCTCCATCTCTGTTTTCAGGGATAACCAGTGCTATGGTGTGTCTCATTTGGTCCCTCTGTTATTTCACTTGATGTGGGAGAAAATGGAAAGTCCAGTCACAGGAGCTCTGCGCTCACCGTCCTCCATCCACATCACCTCTGCGAGTCCTTCCAGTGCCATGGAGGACGAGGTTTCAGTAGGCAGATGAAGAAAGGAGGATGGGTCACAAGGAGGACAAAGGCCTCGTTAGATGGAGTTTGGGCACCAGACTCCGTGAAGAACAGGTGGCTCTGCTTAGGCTTTTGAGGAGCCTCGTACATGGTTATGTGTGTGACTTAAGATTCTATTCAGCACACAGCAGAGCTGCCGCCCATGGTTTGAGGGTGACCAGATAATACCCTTTGACTGAACAGTGTAACTTCCTAAGTGGAAAGACAGCTTTGCGCAGTCCAGCACAGCAACAGTAGTGTTTCACACTGGAAAGCTTTTGCTTTTCTACATATCTGATTGCACTTAATCAACGTCAGCTTGATGGTAGGGTTGATGTTTTCTCCATTTTGAGTATTAAAGTTGTATCTTAGAGTCAAAAACTTTCTTTCTTAAGGCAAGGGTCCCCAGTGCCCAGGCTGTGAACCAGTACTGCTCCACGGCCTGTCAGGAACCAGGCTGCAGAGCAGGGGTTGAGTGGCAAGTGGGTGGGCATGACAGCCTGAGCCCTGTCTTCTGTCTATCAGCGACAGATTCTCATAGCACTGCAAACCCCATTGTGAACTGTGCATGTGAGGGATCTAGGTTGCGCTCCTTACGGGAATCTAATGCCTCCCCAACCATACTCCTCCACCAGACTGTGGAAAAATTGTCTTCCACTAAACGGGTCCCTGGTGCCAAAAAGGTTAGGGACCGCCAGCTTAAGGTACATCTCTGCCCTGAGGTTCTCATTTAATCTTCTTACGGGTACTATGCACCAGAAAAGGGCTGCTGTCTACACAGGCTTCTGCAAATACTTTATGGGCATTGACCCTTTGCCGGACTTCTGCTATTTAATATCAATAATTGGACTGAGATTAAGGACACTTCCTTTGACCTCAGTTTTTCTTTTAATATACTGTGAGGTCAAGGATCATGTCCCTAAAAATTCCCTGTAAAAATAATGTAATGCATTGGGACCTGCCCTCCGAAAAGTCTGCATTTTCTCTGCGCCACAACATCTTTAACCGACTGCTCAGGTGTGAGGCACGTGCTCTTAGAGGCAGGCTGCTGTTAGCACCGGGCTAGCCATCAATTAAGTGCATGCATGCCAAGTGTGTCTTCTGTTAAAAGAATCATAGAAATAACCGGTCTTTACCACAAATTTAGCAAAAAAAAAAAACAACAAAAAAAACCAGTGCATAAATAATACAATTTATGAGCTCCTGAACTGGGGGAGGCATATAGAAAATTAAAAAAAAAAGGAAGAAATGAGAGAATGTTGCAACAGCATATCTTTGTAAGAAGAAAACATGTACTTTATTCCAATCGTCTCCAAAATTATGCAACTAAAGGAAAGGAGCTGTCAAATCCCTTTCTAATTAAATTCATACATTTGTTCCTCTTCAAAAATGGCCACACACTCCATCTGCCAGTGCAGAATGCTGGGTTTTTTCAGCCAATATTCTCATGCTAAGCTGTTCATACGGAGGCCGGGGTCACAGAGGCCCTGAACCCTTAAAGCGGCTTTCTGAAGAGAGCTGAAAGAATTTTCTGTGTGCACTTGAGTTATTTATCTTCACTTTTATGATAAAAAGGGAATATTGCCTGAAAGTTAAATCATCAGAGGGTTCAAGTTGCAGGCACAACACTGACAGGTTGACGAACATTTTTAGTGGCGTGATAATTTGGTTGAAATGCAGTGATTCTTTTAACAGCTCATATTAAATCAGAGGAGTCGTTAACTAGAGCCACTCAAAGAAAAAAATCTCAGACATTTTATGTGCATTTGCCATGGCATGCGTGTCTGATCCATGTGCTTGTCTTTGTCCCACACGGCTGCACAAAACCTGCACAGATCCCTTCTCCTACCTGAAGGACGGGGAGTCTCTGCTTACCCCTTCTTCTTGCTAGGATCCTCCAGTCTCCAATCGAAAGTCTCAGGCTTCTCTATTCCCAGCCTGAGCTCAAGTAAAACCTCCTCTGTGAATCTAAGAACATCTCATTCTACAAGAATTGTGTCATTCTCTCTTTCCACTCATCTCCCTTTCCACCCACTCAGTCCACAAATACTATTACAAGTGTTTTTGCTCCTCACGTCCATCTTTGCGCAAGACCTTGAATCTCTCGTACCCTGGATTCCAAGTATTTTCCATATTAATCATTCATCTTTCATTCAATAAAGGACTTTTTATCCGAATTCGCTGTTTGTTGCTATATAACATTTGTATTGATGTGTGTATTTAAATAAATATATGACTATGTAGTATCTCTTTAGGCAAGGTTGAATCATAATAAATATTAATATTATTATTTTTGTAAGTAATAAAGTCCAGGGGATGGTTACTAATTTGATTGGAAGATGATTCTTGTTTTTAACAGATGCCACCCAGTGACGTTTCAGGCGGGTTTTCCTAGAGCAAATGAGGTGTCCTATTATTCAGTTCCGCATATTCGCGGGCAGCACGGTCTTTCCTAGATGTTTAAGTGGCATAACCCATGTCAGCTAATCCCTTTTCCTTCTTGCCCTTCTGAATATTTAAATATTGCTTGCACATTTAGAAAATAAAATTTCATTTCTTGAATAAGTGCCTTGTAATTCTGAATTTTGATAGTTTCATTTTATTTGAGAAGAGGTAAAAAAAAATTGTCTCTGATCTACAGTGGAAAGGTAACAGACACAATCATAACTAAAATCTTTAATCTAAAGAGAAAGATATACCTGAAAACAAGGCTCTGGCCTGTCCCAGTGTTCGTACTCTCCCTCTCAACTCCATGTCCAGACCTCAGACCCTCTGCAGACACCCCCAGCCAGATCTCCTGATCCCAGGTTTCTGAGAGTAAGAGACATTTTATTATTTGATACTAACTTAGTTAGTAGTTGTAGTTGTACCTGTTTTCTTCTCTTCTGCTGCTACAGGGTTCTGTCTTCTTACTGCCCCTCAGCATCTGCCAGACCCTGTTTGAGACACTTCTCACACCTAGTAAACCTGGGCCAGAGGTGTGCACCCAGGTTAGCTGACTGAGAAGTGCGGACTCACCATGCTCAGGTTCTGAGCTGCTTGACCTGAGATTCCATGTCTCCTTTCTTAGCAAGAAGCCCTATAAACGCATTCTTTTTTGATGAAGGTGAATAAAACATCTTCAGGTCAAAGTAGAACAATTTTTTATTTAATAGGCTTATTGGAAAAACCATGTGTCATACATTGATTAGTTCACATTTGTACCATTAGGCTACAGATCAGAATTACCACATTTTCTAGAGTAATAAATTCTTGAAATGTCTTTACCCCCTATGGACACCAGGTAACACATATATTCTGGGGAAATTCAAAGGACCTTTCTCTCCTCATTCTATTCAGCCTGGAGTAACAAAACCCACAAAGGTAAGAATCCAGGTAGTCATATCTCCCTAAATCAAATTGAGAGGTTTCCCCCAGTCTTTATCTGATGTGGCCGGCAGAATACTGAGAGCCCTGTTCTCCTCTGGTCTTCACAGACTTTATTAGGATGTAAGCTGTTTACGCAAACTATGCGAGGAAACAGTGGAGAAGCCCATGAGAAGAAAGGCTCATGGCATAGGAGTACCTGTTTTAATTTTTCAAATGATGGGAGATATAAAAACAGCAACACATTTTACCTTGAGGGGAAACAGAGCCAAAAATCCCAAGGCCACCTGCTGCATATAAATTCCTAGAAAAGTGAACAGCTAGCTGTAGGAGTTGCTTAGGTAAAAGTTTTCTAGAAAGTTATACACTTTTCGGTCAATATTCTTTGCAGGTGGAAGTAAGCATTGTTTCAGATGCCAAGGTTTTCGTACCTATAGTCCCAGCTACTCAGGAGACGGAGGATCACTTGAACCCAGAAGGTGGATGTTGCAGTGAGCCATGATGGTATCACTGCACTATGGCCTGGGAGACAGAGTGAGATTCTGCCTTGAAAAAGCAGGGGAGCACCAACCGTCTGACTTGAGTCCCGTGTCTTTATGTCTCACAGTGTTGATAGCCCTGACTAGTGAAGCACTCTTTTTCATCTATTTATTGAGAAATAAATGCTAAATTTAAAATTACATATATTTAATGCGTACAATGTGAGGTTTTGATATACAAATAATCGTCACAGTCATAGCTATCCCCTCACATAGTCATAAGATTTCGGTGGTGAGAACACTTAAGATCTGCCCTCTTAGCAAATTTCAAGTGTACCGTGCAGCGTTGTTGACTATAGTCACCATGCTGTATATTTCACTTCCTCATCTTGTGTTACTGAAATGCTGTGTCTTTTGATCAACAACTCCTGGGTTCCCCTCCACACTCCTAGCCCCTGATGCACCATTCTACTCTCTACTATGAGCTGAACTGTTTTGGGTTCCACATTGTAATGGTTAACATTAGGTGTCAACTTGATTGCATTGAAGAATGTCTAGATGACTGGTTGAGTATTGTTTGTGGGTGTGTCTGGGTGTAGCCAGAGGAGATAGACATTTAAGTCAGTGGACCGGTAGAGGAAAATCCATCCTCCGTGTGGGTAGGCACCATCCAATCAGCTGCCAGCATCGCTGGAACAAAGCAGGGGGAGGAAGATGGGGTGGGCTGGCTTGCTGAGTCTTCTGACTTTCATCTTTCTCCCATGCTGGATGCTACTTCCTGTTTCTTCTGCTACTGGACATCAGACTCCGGGCTCTTAGGCCTTTGGACACTAGACTTACACCAGTGCCTTGGCAAGGGCTCTCGTGCCTTCAGCCACAGACTGAAGGCTGCACTCTCAGCTCCCCTAGTTTTGAGGACTTTGGACTCAAACCGAGCCACTATTGGCTTCCTGCCTTCTCATCTTGCAGACGGCCTGTCATGAGACTTCACCTTGTGATCGTGTGAACCAATTCTCCTCAGTGAACTTCCTTTGGTGTATACATATATCCTATTAGTTCTGTTCTTCTGGAGAACCTTGACTACTGCACACATATTAATGAGGTTGTGCAATGTTTGCCTTTCTGTGCCTGGAGTATTTCATTTTCTTCATCCATTCATCTGTCCATGGACATTTATGTTGGAACCACTAGTTTTAGACCCATTGCCTCCTCCTTAATATCACTACAGATGAGATATACAACAATGTAGAATCCAGTCACAAAGTGTAACATCCACCCAGGGCAAAAAGCCCATGTTTAATAGGGAAGTAGTGATTCTCTACTGCAGAACAGAATCAAGATCTGCTTGGTTTGCTCGAGGGTGTGGGAAAATATTTTCAAGGAATATTAAAAAAAAAAGAGAGAAATTCATTCTCACAGATGAAACCAGAGGCATGGTTCCTCTTTGCCTCTATGTGTATGGGGTTCTCACTCTGTCTCTGTGTTTCTTTCTTGCTGATTGGCTGATCCTTGAAATGTAATTGTGTGTCACACCAACAATATGAAAGTAGGTGAATTTGGTTTATGAAGATATAAGCTGGGAACTCAGGAGGATATTTGTATTACTTTGATAGGAGTACACATTTCCAAAAGTCATTGCCAGCTTCATATATGTGTGCAATTTAGGCTTTCGTGAATCACTTTAGTGTCTGGATTCTCACAACTCCCTCTCTGTTAAATTTCTATGTTATTAAATTGAAATTTAATTAATTTTTTAAATAAAACATTGTTTTGTTTTAACCTATATAGGAAATTCGACCTCAATAATATGTAAATGGAAAAGGGAATCTTATTTCAATCACCTTTTTCAGAAAATTAGAGATATTCTTCTGATTTAACACTACACTACACAAAACACGTGACAGTTTAATAAGGTCAGTTGAAACGTGGATTCCTAAGCCGTATTAGTAATCATTTTGTAAAATCCAGTGGTCTGTCTTGTATTTTAAACGAATCTTTACATTATTTTGAATTCTTATGGACACAAGCTATCCAAATGCCTAGTGGTTGCTGGAGAACTCAGACCTGATCGTAGACAGCAAAGAATCTTGGTTCCTTTCTTTGAAGTGGCACAGTTGCTTCTCTCATTTTCAGGACAATGATGGTCAAATAATAACTGCCATTTAGCTCTCATTTTTTTCCCATTAAAGTTTAATGTCATAACAAAGTGTTAGGTTCAGTCTGAAACTCAATCACACAAATGCTTAACGTGCAAGTCCCATATTATCACCTAGACTACTGAAAAGGCATATCCTTAGTCTTGAGTTTTGACAAAGTCATAATGTTTAGTGCTTCAAGGATTTTCTTCAATGAAACTGGCTTTTCCTCTCTATCCAGTGCATGGAGATGAAGACTACAATGCCCAGCACTGCAGACCGGGGTCAAGGCCTTGATTCATGTTAAGGTGCCAGCAGATTCACCCACCATTGCTTTTGCACCACCAGGGCAAGTGCCAACACACTAAAAAAGGCAAGTTACATATTTGTGCTATTATGAAAAGAGTGTTCACCTCATAGGCCCCTGAACGTCATCTCAGGGACCCCCCTCCAAGGGTAGACTCCACCTTTGAGAACTGCCTATACAGCCACCACTTTTACTTACATGTTGTCAAAGAGATTTAGATTATTCTCAGAGTGACACCGTCTTTCTTCCTTCAGTTAAGTTGGTAAGGTTTATTACCATAGTAAGAAATGAAGTTGGCAGGGCACGCTGGCTCCCGCCTGTAATCCCAGTACATTGGGAGGCCAAGGCAAGTGGACCACAAAGTCAGGAGTTTGAGACAAGTCTGGCCAACATAGTGAAGCCCTACCTGTACTAACAATACGGAAAGAAGACTAGGGGTAGTGGTGCATGCCTGTAATCCCAGCTACTTGGGAGGCTGAGGCAGGAGAATCGCATAAACCTGGGAGGCGGAGGTTGCCATGTGCGAAGATCATGCCTTTGCACTCCAGCCTGGGTGACAGTATAAGGCTCCATCTCAAAAAAAAAAAAAAAAAGAAAGAAAGAAAGAAATTAAGTTGACTGGTTTTGGAAACTTTATTTCCTCATTTACTTATTTATTTATTTTTAGTCTCAACTGGATCTGTAGTTAAAAATAATGATACAATTATTTAAAATTATTTGAAGTCATGGAAGAGGGATGCAAACTCATGCCACCTACTTTTTTCTTTTGTTCTAATACAGATGCTTTGACAAAAAAAAAAAAAGATGAGTTTTATTGACTAGAAAAACAAGTGGATTAAACAACTAGGTGGTTTCTAACTCCTTTGACATAGTTCAATAAAATTGATTGATAAGTTGAACATTGACTAAAAGAGAAAACTTCTAAGAATGGCAGAAATTTATAGATAAGAGAAAAAAAAGAACTTTTATTTATCTATCAACTTATCTGTCTATCTTTGGTAAAAAAATATTTTTCAGATAAACAAGATCTTCAATATGTTGATTTAAAATAATAACAAAATTTCAATTCTCTTTTCTGCCATGTGCAAGTTGTATAATGATAGGCAACTAAGTCTTAAATACGGTATTGCCAAGAGCCAAAAAGGACATGTATTAGTAAAGCAGCTGGGAACATTTATGCAGTACTATGTGTAAAAGTAGGTTTGATCATACCATACTGCTTTCATTTATTACCATAATCACTGTGTACGTACCTGTGGCTGAATGTCTACTGCTGCGATCATTGCACATGTTTTAATTGTTCTTCTAGTTCTGTTGGTAGTTCTCTGGTTCTCTTAATGTCCCTGTCTGACTTCGCTGTGAGAAGTAGGTCATATTTTGAAGACCAGTAATTAGAAATATGAGGGAAGAACAACTATGACTGGGGAGCAAATAAACTGGGACCTTGATAATGTAACCAGATACAGCAAAAGAAATCTTTCCTTCAAATTCGAAAAGCAATGGCATACTCATTTGGGGATTAAAGCAATGAAATATTGATGTAAATTAATGAGTATTTAAAAGAACAGGATTATAAATCATTCTATTATAAGGACACATGCACACAAATGTTCATTGCAGCACTGTTTACAATAGCAAAGACTTGAAACCAACCCAAATGCCCATTGATGATAGACTGGACAGGGAAAATGTGGCACATATACACCATGGAATACTATGCAGCCATCAAAAACGATGAGTTCGTGTCCTTTGTAGGGACATGGATGAACCTGGAAACCATCATTCTCAGCAAACTGACATGAGAACAGAAAATCAAACACCACATATTCTCACTCATAGGTGGGTGTTGAACAATGAGAACATATGGACACAGGGAGAAGAGCATCACACACTGGGGTCTGTTGGGGGGAACTAGGGGAGGGACAGTGGGGGGTGGGGAGTTGGGGAGGGATAACATGGGGAGAAATGTCAGATATAGGTGATGGGGAGGAAGGCAGCAAACCACACTGCTGTGTATGTACCTATGCAACAATCTCGCATATTCTTCACATGTACCCCAAAACCTAAAATGCTAAAAAATATATATTAAAAAAAAGAAATTAGTAAAAAAAAATAAAAAATAAAAGAACAGTTAATATAGGATTAAATGAACCTTTCTAGATGTGTTTGTCAAAATATTCAAGCACATTTTAGGCAACCATTTCTTTAAATCTGCACCATGCTATTGGAGTATCAGAGTGAACTTCAGCTGATTGAGCTTGCTTAAAACAATAGGACTACGTTCAGAAGTTTTTAAAATGTTCTTATTTCCTATAAACTGCTGCTGTGTTGATGAGAGGCAGGCAGCACAGGCAGTATTTAATTTACCATAAACACATGCAGCAGTGGGTATTAATGGCATTACCATTCTTTCTAAGAGCAATGCTAGTAAAGGGTTTACACAGAGGGAAGAGTTCGCAGCTGCAAAATTGACCTAAATTGTTTGGAAAACAATGCGCAGTGTATCTTTCGTCTAGAATATCAAAACAATGACTTTTTTGTTGGACCTCTGTCAGCAAAACTGGTGCAACCTTTTAAAAAACGTTTCTTTATCCAGTATTTTGAATACTGTTAGAATCACCTGGGCCTTCAATGCAGTAGGGTTGGGACAGGTTTCAGAAAGAAAGAAGCATATTAGAGAACTCTGATGCCAAGTAAATGCGCGTGCGTGCACATGCACACGCGTACATACACACACACACACAGAGTTTCAGTGTTTGCATGCTTTATTGAAAGGGTCCTTACTGGAATGTTTATTGGTGATCAGAGCTAAATTGTTTTTCTTTACATGAAGAGAGAATACATAAAACCACAATTCATTATCACCGTCCAATCACAAGGTCTTCATACAATGTTTATTAAATATTTGTTGGGAAAGCAAGTAAGTGTTTATCACCTCTGCTATTTTGATACATATGGGTAAGCTCTAATTTGATAGTCAATCTCACCCACTAGGAAAAAGGAGTATTGTAGAAGTGGTTAAAATCATAAGATCACGAATCAGAGTACCAGACTCAAGATGGGAAAATTATTTAACTTTGTTGACCTGAGTTTTTTAATCTGTCATTTTGGGATGCTACCACCACCTACTTCAGTGAGTCATGGCTGGCATTAAATAAGATACTAACAAAATGCGCCTGGCTTATGGAAAGTTGTCCATATATTCAAACCATCATTGTTACAGTTTACGTTCTTAAACATTTGTGAAACTTCATACTAAAATGTATTTAGTAATTTATTCAATACATTTTAATGTAGGATTCATTGGTGCCAGATATGCTCTAGTTCCTGGAGCTTCAATTCCTAATAGGACATAGTATATATACTCTAAGAGAGTTTGCACAGCTACGGTGGAAAAACAGATAACCAAAAATAAGCAAATGCATACATAATATAATTTAGGTATAATAAATGCAACAAAGAAAAATAAAGGACTTAAGACCAGGAGTTTGAGACCAGCTGGGGCAACATAGCAAGACTTCATCTCTACAAAAAATTAAAAAAAAAAAATCTGGCTGTGATGAAACATGCCTGGAGTCCCAGCTATTCAAGAGTCTGAGGCAGGAAGAACACTTGAGCCTAGGAGTTCAAGACTGCAGTGAGCAATGATTGCACCCTGCACCCCAGCGTGGGTTACAGGGTGAATGAGACCCCATCTCATCTCAAAATGAAATTAAGTTAAATTTTAAAATATAGCAGAGTAAGATAGATTAAAAGCAGCAAGGATTATTATTTAAGAAGGTTATTCAGAGAAATCTCTTCTGTGGAAGAAATATTTGAGCAGATTAACTGAGGAGGTGATTATGTGCATATCTGAGGGATGAAAATTCCAGGAAAGAGAAACAGTAAGTGCAAGGATCCTGAGGCAGACATGCTTTTTGGCCATTTACAGAACTGAAAGCAGATTTAAGTGGATAATTGAAGCCCTCAGCCATGTGAAGAAGATTACTTAATTTTAATTCTATGTGTCATCTGAAGCTGTTGGAAAGTTGCCCCCAAGGGAATCGCTGCTATTGAGACATTTTCAGGATTATATAGCAGATCATCAGAAAAGCAAAAATTGAACCATCAGCAAATTAATTTATAGTATATTGTTTATACTACTGAGACATGTTGTCTTAAAACTTGAGGAGGCATTCACGCTTAAAAAATACTCACCTACAAATACATTCAAACATGGCTGAAAAGCAAATCTTACGAGTCAGTCTCAACTCTAATTACAAGGATGGATTATTAAATAAAAATAAAAGCAGAATTTTGTCTCCAATTGAAACTACTCACAGGATTTACATCATGAGAGTCTTTTCCAGGGGAGGTGTAATGAAGTCCCATTGGAATTCTTGAACCCACGGCAGTTCCGTGAAAATGCCATGTGTTCACATCCTAGGGTGTCCCCAGGTCTCCTTCATCAAGTCAGCCTTTTTAAGACAATAACATAACCTTGACATGTGGACGTGAATTGTATTGAACATGTGCACATATCTGCATTCTAATATTTGTCTCAGAAAATTAAAAATATCTCATGCACTTAGCATCATTACAATCCACATGAAATGAAAAGCATTGTTCATGTGGAAGAATTAATAACGTGAGACTACACATGCAGGTAACTCTTTGTAGAAAACTGCATATCAAAATATACTTGGTGCTGGTTCATTTAAATGCTCATAATGCTTGTTAGCAAAAATTCAAAATGAGAGTTTTGGAAATTCGTTTGGACAATAGTAGATGCAACATTTTAATTATTTCATTTATTTTATGGAGACAATATGTGCATCTCATGCTTTGCATTTTTCCAGATCTTTGGCAACAAATATTCTGCAACATCTAAAGCAGATGGCCCACTAATTTTAAAGTCCCATGTTAACCAAAAATATTGGAATATGGCAAAAGTTGAATTAATAAAATTATACGCAAACATCCAACAAAAACTAGGGCCTGTGCCAAATTCCATAAGTACTCAGTTGGAGCTCTCCACTGCTAGATCCTGCACAAGCCATAATAAACATATTCTTTAAGGCTTCCACAGGCCTCAGCATGGAAGCCAGATGGAGGTTTTTATTTAATCTGGCCCTATTAAGCTGGAGTATATTTCTATCCTTGTTATCATGTGCCCGCACTCTAGGTTTAAACTTTAATTGGGACAGATCTAAGTATTAACTCTATGTAGTAATTTGCCTAAAAACACATACATAGCCAGTGTATGCCACTGATGCTTTAGATTGGATCGCTCTTTGTGGTGGGGCTGGGGCTGTGCTGTGTATTTTAGGATGTTTAACTGCACCCTGGCCTCTACCCAGCAGATACCAGTATCACCCTGTCCCCCAACTTCTAGTTGAAACCATCAAAAATGTCTCCAGAAATTGCCAAATGTCCCCTGGGGGAGAATTGCTTCTGGTTGAGAACTGCTGCCATAGAGCTGCTTTGAAGGCGACTCCAAGGATACTGTGTTTGCCATATGTCAGTAACTTTACAGGACAGTTAACACCTATCAAGAAAGAAAATATAATGAAACATTTCTTTGTTCTCCACTAAGATGTATTGTGATTCAAGTCAGAATTCCTATAAATGTTTGAAAGAAAAACTGATGAATTCCAATGTTTCCCACTTATTTCTGCAGGTAGGTTGTAAGATATGTACATCAGAGATGAATACATAATAACTGAACCCAAAAAGGATGATTTTTCTGTTTTTCTCCCCCTGCCTATTATTTCTTGAGTCCAGCTTCTGTTTAACGTCTTATAAGTTGTGTTTTAATTATGTTGATGTCCAAAGAGATGAACAACTTATAACAGGGTGAATTTGTTTTCTGCGAATCAAAACGCTTCCTGCCGTTGATAAAAGCCATTGAAATACTTAATCAATGATGCCTCATGAACCTTTTAGTAATAACAGTTCTTTTTCATGCAGACCTGACTACAGACTAATTTCATATCAGCAGAAATACATTATTGTTACAGGTTCTAGGTTTTCACATGTGAAATGGGCTCATGTGGTTAAAGTACTTTCTTTTTAATGATTACATTTATTAATATCAGAATAAGATTGCCAGCCACACTGTTAACATTGAAAACACAAGACTTTATCAGTTAAGAAAGTTAAATTCTTATCACAAAGATAGTTTTATCTGTCTAGTAAAAACTGTTATGCTAAAAAAAATCTAGTATGTGCATGTTGCTTTTCTGTATAACCTATGAGCTACAATCTGATTCTCAGCAACTCTTACATTTCAGTGAACTTTGTAGACTTAGTCTATTGATCATTGATGATAGAGCCAATTCTTGTACCAGCTCATTTCTGGCACTCTCAAAAATAAACTTAGACCAGTCAGAAAGGCTACTATTAGAAAGTCAGAAAATAACAGATGCCAGTGAGATTGCAAAGAAAATATAATGCTTACATACTGCTGGTGGAAGTGTAAATTAATTCAGCCATTGTGGAAAGCAGTGTGGTGATTCCTCAAAGAACTTAAATCAGAATTATCATTTGATCCAACAATTCTATTATTTTGTATATATGCAAAGAAATCTAAATTGCTCCACCATAAAGACACATGCACATGCATGTTAATTGAAGCACTATTCACAATAGCAAAAGCATGGAATCAACCTAAATGCCCATCAACAGTAGACTAGATAAAGAAAATGTGGTACATATACACCATGGAATACCATGCAGCCATAAAAAATAACAAGTATGTTCTTTGCAGCAACAAAGATGAAGCTGGAGGCCATTATCCTGAGCAAACTAATGCAGGAACAGAAAACCAAATATCACATGTTCTCATTTATCAGTGAGAACTCAGCAATGAAAACACATGAACACTAGGAGGGGAACACGGAGCAAATTCATGGCACACAACTTACCTCTATAATAAACGGGCGCATGTACCCCTGGACCTAAAATAGAAATTTAAAAAAATAAAATAAAGTTAATGCATTAGAGAAAATTAAATCATGCACAATGACATGTTTGGAAGCTGGACCCTAGGGTAACACATTGTCATACTTTAGAATGAAAAGATGCATTTTCGTCCTTTACAATAGAAGATTGTGTCTACAGGTTTTAGAATAAAAGGGTGTGCCGCCATACTTTAGAATGGAAGAGTGGATCGCCATGATTTAGATTAGAAGGATGCATTTCTACCCTTAATAATTTATCTGCCATTCCCCTTTCACTCAAACTGTGCCTTCAAATCCAATCTCCTTTGAGATTTTGAGTCGTGATATTTTTTATAAGTTACATCATATCAAGAAGTAAAATATAAGACCCAGAATAAGACATAATTCCATACATTGTCACGGAAAGGAAATACAGATTCTTGTTTAGAACTCATGCTACGTAAAATCTTTATGGAGGCAGCCTTGACAAAGGTGAATAGAGTGGGATTCAGCATGAGGCAAGCTGGGCTTGAGTTCTGTCTCTACCAGGAGCTCTGGGTATGAACGATTTGATTTTGTGACTGGGAAATACATTGCTACCATAATTAATATTACCTCATTAACAGCAACATTAACACTGCCATGATATATTTACTGCCACCAACAAGAGCTGACCTAGGAGATCAAAATAATTTTAATTTAGTGATTACAGGTCCTTCATAAGCAAGTGGTTTAGCCACCAAAAAGCAAGAGTAAATATTAAGCCTTATGAAAGTTTTCATAAATTCCTTCCTGGTAAAATCAGTAACAACCTTGAATCTGAGGTCAAATGGAATTGCATCAGTTTGACAGAACATTGAACACATGGTGAGTGCCCAAGCATGTGCATCAAAGTTAATAATACTAGTTATTATGCGGGAAGAAAAGAACATTTTAAATATAACAGGCAAACTGTGGGAAGGGAGAAAGAATGGCTTCCATCATCATGTTAGTAAATAGAGGTTAACAGGTTCCTGCCTGTTATTATTAACCCTGCTACACATACTTGTGCACTCACCATGTGCTCAGATGTGCTTTCAAATCTTCAAACCACTTAACATACATCCCCACGCTGCAATATGTGTACCATTGCCTGCATTTGGCAGATGGGAATTGCATTAGTTTGTGGTTGAAAACTGGTGGTTTTTTGCGTTATGGTTTTTAAATGTTAATTTTACTTGAATTCAGTGGTGGTCGTAACAAAGCCCATACTACATCACATAAACAAATCTGCATTAACCATGCCCCAAATTCCATTGCTTTATGGCCCTGCATTCTCTGTTACTATTCATAAATGGACCTCTCTCCTGTGCTCCTGATGGGTGTTTGCTGTGGTTTTTAGAGCCCACAGGCCACTCTCTGCACGTAGATCAGTGGATTCAGCTTCTTTCCTTCCTGCAGTAGCTCTTTTCCTTCTCAGGTATGGGCACTGGAAGCTGACCGAGTCTTCACCACCTCCACATAGCAGGTTCCAGTGCTTCCACAGCACATCTCCCGGCTGTGCCCACTGGCTCCGGCTTCCACAGCACATCTCCCGCATGTGCCCACTGGCTCCGGCTTCCACAGCACATCTCCCGGCTGTGCCCACTGGCTCCGGCTTCCACAGCACATCTCCCGGCTGTGCCCACTGACTCCGGCTTCCACAGCACATCTCCCGGCTGTGCCCACTGGCTCCGGCTTCCACAGCACATCTCCCGGCTGTGCCCACTGGCTCCGGCTTCCACAGCACATCTCCCGGCTGTGCCCACTGGCTCCGGCTTCCACAACACATCTCCCGGCTTTGCCCACTGGCTCCGGCTTCCACAGCACATCTCCCAGATGTGCCCACTGGCTCCGGCTTCCACAACACATCTCCCGGCTTTGCCCACTGGCTCCGGCTTCCACAGCACATCTCCCGGCTGTGCCCACTGGCTCCGGCTCCCACAGCACATCTCCCGCATGTGCCCACTGGCTCTGGCTTTCACTGCCCCTTCACCATCCCCTAGGGCTGCCCGACAGTTTCTCCAGACCTAGCTCAGCAATACCTATTCATCTCTAAGATGGAACCCAGGGATTCTTTGTCAAACATAAAATGGAAGGTGCCACTTTCTCTTACAAAATTTTGTGTAAGTTTCTCAACCCCATGACAAGTTTTATACCCCTTTGTATGGAATACAAGCCCTTCAGCTTGAATGAGGTACAGCCACTGCTATGGGGAGGCCATTCTCTCTATTCACCTCACGGTTTGCCTGTCACCTGTTTAGAATGTTCTTTCCTTCTTACCTGTTTCCCACCTGCTAATCTCTACGTACTAACATAATAACTAGTACTACTAACTCTGATACACTCACCATGTGCTCAGTGTGCTGTCAGACGTTCAAACCACCAAATGCACATCCCCACTCTGGAATATGGGTATGATTGACTGCATTTGACAGATAGGAAAAGGAGGCTCAGATAGATGTTCCTCCCATATGTCACAACTCATACGTAGATTTACACACAGGTTGCTGACTTCAAAATCCTGGCCATTTTCATTGCACTATGCTGCTTCTTTAAAAAATCCAAAAATATTGTCACATCCAGAAGGTCATTTATGATAACGTTCCTCTTCTGGGTTCACAAAGGACTCAAAAGCATCTCTGTTGTGCTCATGTGACAGCCTGTTTTGATCATCTCTATATATCTCCTCTTGTCCTACTCACAGCTCCATGAGAAAAAGGCTGTGGTAGATCTAAATGCCAATCCTTGGTGACAAGCAAAATCCTGCTAAACCCAGGAATCTGAAAATACTGAATGCTTGAATCAGTATACGAATAGAAATAATAGAATATGAGGTTGAATCAGAGAATGGGCTCTGGCTTAGTTTGAACAACAAGGACAAATTTGAGCTCTTTTTGTAAAGCAATGAGCTCTTCATCTCACAAAAAAAGTATGTGCTGATTATGTAATTTAATAATACGTTAGAGACGTTTGGCAGGTTAAAGATGTTGAAGAATCAGACAGGGCTCACATTAGTTCTGTGCTTCCTGGAGTAGCTTTAATTAAACCCTGTACATGTTGCTCTTGATCTTAATAAGAGCCCCTCTTATTCTCTTTTTTCTGTGTTTTGAATTCTGTTCTTGACTAAGGAACTGTAATTATAAACGAAACTTCCAGCTCCAGCAGGTGAGTCAGTACCTTTAGAGCAGGGCTGATCTTGTGGTTTTTGTCATTCCTCTTGCCAGACACACACCGTTGCAAACTGAATGGTGCCTCCCTGCTTAACTCACAGCTGGATATTCTTCTCCACATGCCGCACTAAATTATACAATTTATCACACTATTTAAACACCCTCACTGGTGCACGGCTCTTCAGATTTTTCTTTCTGGAACCCAGAAATGTCAATTAGAGCTTCAGGTATGTTGTCTCAGAACCAGCCTTCAGTAATTGTCCCTCTAAAGTCAGAATCTGAAACCACTGTGTGGCAGATTTGCAAATATCTCCGCCACCGTGAGTGAGTTTGTTACAATTAATACTTCAGGTGAAAACTGTTAGCATGCTGAACATCCTTCAAGGGGATCACTCCCTCTGTAAATGCATCAGTCTAATTTAATCAAATGTCAGTGTGAGATAAAGAATGCTGTATCTGGGGGGCTCTGAGTTTGCATTTAAAATTCCACTTGTATCTACCCCTTAAGACATTGATTTCTAGAGTGAAAAAACACAGATTACATCTCCTTGTTGTTGCTTTTGAAATAAGTTAGGTTATAAAGACCTTGAATAATATGCACTTTTTCTACTCTGTAATGCTTTTCTACAAGTATTTCACTGTAGCATTTCAGAACGATATTGAGAAAGAGAAGAAACTCTTGCTTCTATTGTAAGTAATGCTCTGACAATGATCACCACTGTAAAAAGCACTTTTTAAGAATTGGCCAACATCCTCCTCAAGGGCTGTCTTCTGGCTCCTTCACACATTAAGGCTAATATTAATGGTGATCCAAGAGCCGCTCCCACCTCCGTTTCTTCAGAGAGTCTGGAGGCCCTCATCCAGGCAACCTTTCCTCTTGTCACTTAGACTCTTCTCACTTAAGGGTGCCCTTTAACACGCAGGACTGGCCCGCATCCACCGAAAGACCTTGAACAGTTTGCTGTTGTTTTTTGGTTCGCTCTGGGACACAAAAGAAAGAAATCCCTGCACTTCCTTTCTGTCTTTCTGGCAGCCCAGAGTGACTTGGGGAATATATCTGTATCCTGGTCGACATGGTGAAACCCCGTCTCTACTAAAAATAAAAAAATTAGCTGGGCATGGTGGCGCGTGCCTGTAATCCCAGCTACTCAGGAGGCTGAGGCAGGAGAATTGCCTGAACCCAGGAGGTGGAGGTTGCAGTGAGCCGAGATCGCGCCATTGCACTCCAGCCTGGGTAACAAGGGAGAAACTCCGTCTCAAAAAAAAAAAAAAAAAGGGGGGGGGTGGGGGGGAAACAGGGTTGACAACTCCACCTCAACATGACTTTCAACACGAAGTCCAGCAAACTTGCACACATGTGGAGATAGCCAGAGGGAGAACACAGCAATGCCACACACATACGTGTGACAGAAGCGCTCGCTGACTGCGGGGGGAGCAAGAGTCTCTGCTCCAACATGAAAGGAATCAGGAGGGCGCCAGCAATGTTGCCCTCTGCCAACTGGTGAGAGGCTGTCTTTCCACCAGAAGCTTCTGATTCCTGAGCTGCCAGATTCAACCAGAGACCCTTTGAACTATGTTAAGGATGCTGCCGGCAGACTCAGGGTTGAGACATACTTTTGGTTAATCAAGCAGAAGACAATATAGTTTTGAGTGTGCCGATTTTTAAAAAAGAAAATTCAATGTGGAAAGCACTTACTGAATTAGGAAGCATCATCCATTTACACTTTTAAATACATAACTGCATTGTCTTTTTAAGAGTGGCCATAATTAGTCAACCGTGATGTCTTTACATATGGCCTGATTCATTCTTTTTTTTTTTTTTAATTTTTTATTGGATTTTAGGTTTTGGGGTACATGAGCAGAGCACGCAAGAGAGTTGCGTAGGTACGCACATGGCAGTGTGCTTTGCTTTCCTTCTCCCCTTCACCCACATTTGGCATTTCTCCCCAGGCTATCCCTCCCCACCTCCCCCTCCCACTGGCCCTTCCCTTTTCCCCCCAATAGACCCCAGTGTTTAGTACTCCCCTTTCTGTTTCCATGTGTTCTCATTTTTCATCACCCGTCTATGAGTGAGAATATGCAGTGTTTCATTTTCTGTTCTTGTGTCAGTTTGCTGAGGATGATGTTCTCCAGATTCATCCATGTCCTTACAAATGACACAAACTCATCATTTCTGATTGCTGCATAATATTCCATGATGTATATGTGCCACATTTTTCCAATCCAGTCTATTATCATTGGGCATTTGGGTTGATTCCAAGTCTTTGCTATTGTAAACAGTGCTGCAATGAACATTCGTGTACATGTGTCCTTATAGTAGAATGATTTATAGTCTTTTGGATATATACCCAGTAATGGGATTGCTGGGTCAAATGGAATTTCTATTTCTAAGGCCTTGAGGAATCGCCACACTGTCTTCCACAATGGTTGAACTAATTTACACTCCCACCAACAGTGTAAAAGTGTTCCTATTTCTCCACATCCTCTGCAGCATCTGTTGTCTCCAGATTTTTTAATGATCACCATTCTAACTGGCGTGAGATGGTATCTCAATGTGGTTTTGATTTGCATCTCTCTGATGACCAGTGACGATGAGCATTTTTTCATATGATTGTTGGCCTCATATATGTCTTCTTTCGTAAAGTGTCTGTTCATATCCTTTGCCCACTTTTGAATGGGCTTGTTTGTTTTTTTCCTATAAATCTGTTTGAGTTCTTTGTAAATTCTGGATATCAGCCCTTTGTCAGATGGGTACACTGCAAAAATTTTTTCCCATTCTGTTGGTTGCCGATTCACTCTAGTGACTGTTTCTTTTGCTGTGCAGAAGCTGTGTTTGATTAGGTCCCATTTGTCTATTTTGGCTTTTGTTGCCAATGCTTTTGGTGTTTTGTTCATGAAGCCCTTGCCTACTCCTATGTCCTGGATAGTTTTGCCTAGATTTCCTTCTAGGGTTTTTATCGTGCCAGGTCTTATGTTTAAGTCTTTAATCCATCTGGAGTTAATTTTAGTCTCAGGATATAAAATCAATGTGCAAAAATCACAAGCATTCGTCTACACCAATAACAGACTTAAAGAAAGCCAAATCAAGAACGAACTGCCATTCACAATTGCTACAAAAAAGAACAAAATACCTTGGAATACAACTCACAAGGAACGTAAGGGACCTCTTCAAGGAGAACTACAAACCACTGCTCAATGAAAACAGAGAGGACACAAACCAATGGAGAAACATTCCATGTTCATGGTTAGGAAGAATTAATATCGTGAAAATGGCTATACTGCCCAAAGTAATTTACAGAATCAACGCTATCCCCATCAAGCTACCATTGACTTTCTTCACAGAACTGGAAAAAACCACCATGAACTTCATATGGAACCGAAAGACAGCCTGCATAGCCAAGTCAATTCTAAGCAAAAAGAACACAGCGGGGGGCATCACACTACCGGATTTCAAACTATACTACAAGGCTACAGTAATCAAAACAGCATGGTACTGGTACCAAAACAGAGATATAGACCAATGGAACAAAACAGAGACACCGGAGGCAACACAACATATCTACAACTATACAATCTTTGATAAACCTGACAAAAACAAGCAATGGGGAAAGGATTCCCTGTTTAACAAATGGTGTTGGGAAAACTGGTTAGCCATGTGCAGAAAGCAGAAACTGGACCCCTTCCTGACACCTTACACTAAGATTCATTCTTTTTTACAAACAAATGTTAAAGAATGGAGGGCTTGCTAAAATAAATAAAATAAAGAGGAAATTGAGCTGCAAAAAAGGATAAGTTTGATAGATACACCAAATGTATACTATCAGTTTCCACACCAGTACCAAAGATTTGAGTCACAGATCACAGATTTAACTCTAAATTTCTCAGAAATCAAGGAAAGGAGAGGCAAATAACTGTAAAATATATCAATCCCAAACCCTCAGTTTCTCTCTCTACAGCTGATTAGATAAACATGTTCACTTAAGCGATTTCAATAATCCTTAGATGTATAGTTTTACATTTATTCAATGATGTAAGTTTCCTCACACCGATGCCTAATGCAGCATCTTAAAACCTAGGATTATAAAACCAGATCATGAAAATTTACCCCAAAGTATATTTAGAGTTGTAAAGAATCATAATACTAAAGTATTCAACTACCCTTTTTTTCAGACATAAAGATTAAAGCTCAAAGAGAAGTTGCAATTTGCCCCAGGTAGGAATCTTGAATCATCTTAAATTTATGGGCATGTTTTTACTCTCCAAAGACTCAGGTAGGACACCAGGAATTTGTTTCAGAATAACATGAATATTAGAGGATATTTTCATATATAGATGCACCATTCAAAAATGCTAGGAGGGAAAAGGAAGGGTCTCAGAACATTCTCATCTCGAGACTGCCCATGTACAGGGGGACCTCGGAGACGTTGCAGGTTCCATTTTCGACCACCATATAAAAGAATAAATAAAGTACAATAAAGGCAGTCACACATATTTTTTGTTTCTCGGTGTATAAAACGTTATGTTTATACAATATTCTTGGCTAAGTTTTCAGGAGCATTATGTCTATGAAAAGTACGTGTTTTAATTAAAAAATACTTTATTGTTAAAAAATGCTGACAATCCTCTCAGCCTTCAGCAAGTTGTAATCTTTGTGCTGGTGGAGAGTCTTGCTTTAGGGACCCTGGTGGCAGCTGACCGATCATAGTGGTGGAGGCTGACGGTTGAAGTAGTCGTGACAATTTCTTAAAGTAAGAGAACAGTGAAATTAGCTTCATTGACTGACTTCCTTTTTCAAAAGATTTCTCTGTAGCATACAATGCTGTTCAATAGAAGCTTAAACAACAGTAAATGTCTCTCAATCAATCCTCTCAAATGCTGCTACTCTTTTATCAGTTAAGTTTGTGTAGTATTCTAAATCATTTGCCGTATTCAACAACGTTCACAACACCTTCACCAGGAGTAGTTTCCTTCTGAAGAAGCCATTTCCTTTGCTCATTCTTAAGAAGATGGCTCAAGCCTGTAATCCCAGCACTTTGGGAGCCCGAGGAGGAGGGATCATGAGGTCAAGAGATTGAGACCATCCTGGTCAACATGGTGAAACCCCGTCTCTACTAAAAATACAAAAAATTAGCTGGGCACAGTGGTACGTGCCTGTACTCCCAGCTACTCGAGAGGCTGAGGCAGGAGAATTGCCTGAACCCAGGAGGCGGAGGTTGCAGTGAGCCGAGATCGTGCCATTGCACTCCAGCCTGGGTAACAAGAGGGAAACTCCGTCTAAAAAAAAAAAAAAGAAGCAACTTCTCATCCCAAGTTTTGTTTTAAGATTGCAACAATCTCAGTTCCATTTTTCAGGCTCCACTTCTAATTCCATTTCTCTTGCTATTTCCATCATATCTACAGTTACTTTCTCTACCGAAGTCTTGAACCCATCAAGCTGAAATCAAGTTCTTCCAAACTCCTGTTAGTGCTGATATGCTGACCTCTTCCCACGAATCACAAATGTTCTTAGTGGCACTTAGAGTGGTGAATCCTTTCCAGAAGGTTTTCAATTTACTTTGCTTACATCCATCAGAGAAATCACTATCAGTGGCGGTGATAGCCTTACGAAATGTTTCTCTCAAAGAATAAGACTTGAAAGCTAAAATTAATTGTTGATACATAGGCTGCTGAATGCACGTTGTGTTAGCAGGTATGAAAAAACATTAATCTCCTTGTATATCTTCATCTCCTTGTGTATCTTTTTGCTGGTGGAGGGTCTTGCCTTAGTGACAGTGGTGACAGCTGACTGATCATAGTGGTGGTTGACAGAGCTCTTGGGTGACTAGGTGCATTGTCAATAACCAGTAATATTTTGAAAGAAATCTTTTTATTTGAGCATTTGGTATCAGCAGTGGGACTTAAAATATTCAGTAAACCATGCTGCAAACAGGCATGCTGTCATCCGGGCTTTGCTTTCCCATTTTCAGAGCACAGGCACAGCAGATCTAGCGTAATTCTTAAGGGCCTTGGAATTTTCAGAGTGGTACATACGTACCGGCTTCAACTTAAAGTCACGAGCTGCATTAGCCGCTTGATCTCAGCTAGATCTTTTGGATAACTTGCTACGGCTTCTTCACCAGCACTTGCTGCTTCATGTTCTATTTTTATGTTATGAAAATGGCTTTTTCCCCTTAAACCTCATGAACCAGACTCTGCTGACTTCAAACATTTCTTCTGCAGCTTCCTCACCTCTCTAAGACTTCACAGAGCTAAGCGAAATCAGGGCCTCGCTCTGCATTTGGCTTTGGCTTAGAAAATGCTGTGGCTGCCTTGGTCTCCCATCCAGATCACTCAAACACTTTCCATATCAGCAGCAAGGCTGTTTCCTTTCTAATTGTTCACGTGTTCACTGGAGCAGCACATCTACTTCATTTCAAGAACCTTTTGTTTATGTGCTTGTGCTGGCTTAACTGGTACAAGAGGCCTAGTGCTTGGCCTGCCTTGGTTTTCAACATGCTTTCCTAACTAAGCTTGATCATTTTTAGCTTTTGACTTAAAATGAGAGACCTGTGACTCTTTCTCTACTTGAACACTTACGGAGTCATTAATTGGCCTAATTTAAATATTGCAGCATCTCAGGAAATAGGGAGGCCTGAGAAGAGGAAGAAAAGTGGAGGAATGACAAGCTGGTGGGGCAGTCAGAACTGGTTAAGTTCACCATTTTATACAGGCATAGTTCCTGGTGTCCAGAAACAACTAAAATAGCAACATCAAAGGTCTCTGATCCTGATCACACGTCATTATAATGACATCATAATAATAAAATAGTTTGGAACATTTCTGGAATTGCCAAAATGTGACACACAGACACAATGTGAGCACATGCTACTAGAAGGGTGAAGCTGATAGACTTATTTGACACAGGGTTGTGACAAGCCTTTAATTTGTAAAAACAACAACAAAAAGCACTGTGTGCAAAGCACAGTAAAACGAGGTGTGCGTGTATTTACGTACAAACAGAAAGCTGCTCTTCCTTCCCCTTTATACGACACTGTGTTTCTGCACTGCCAGCAGCATCAGTGTAACGTCAGTCATCTAACACATAATCCAGGATAATCCTGTCAGGGGTGACTGACCATCCAGGCGTCATTTGAGGGAGTGCTCAGGAGCAACTGTGCACTACAGTGGGCTGACTTAGCAGCATTCATAGTCCTGCCTCGCCTTTCTAGCTATTTTCTCCTCAAGTTCTCTAGTATTTGCAATTTCTGTCAGTAGATTAGCCCCTTTGTCTGTGATTTATCCACTAGGCTATGTCAAAATGCAGAGTGCTAGAGACCACGTAGAGAGCTGTCTTGGAGTCCAGTCCATGAAATACTTGAGAGAAATTTTGAACATGGACAACCAATAAGTTACTGAAGTTCAGACAGATCCTCGAAAAATAGGTAGGAGGACAGCTGTGTTTTAGAGACGTAGAGGAAGGAACTAAGGCTTCTGAGACATGGGTCTGATCACTGCAGAATCAACTCAAGGTGAAGAATAAAAGCAAAAGATGTGGGAATAGTGGAGTGAGAGAAACAAAACTAAAAACAAAAATGGTGTTGCCAGACACGGGGAATCCCTGAAAATGAATACACACTTTTGACTGTAGCAAGGACTATTCCAGGCACAGATATTCGTGACCAGTGCATTCAATTTCAACTTGGAAGTTCCGCATAAATGCCTACCACACAAGTGCTAACCCATAAATTCAGAAGTTACAGACGATGTGACCACACAGACCCTGAAACACTTGAAGGCAGGCTCCCAGGCTTGCCCTGCTGCCTGGCAGAGCCTAAAGAAAGCCAGCTTCTACTCCTCCACCCTCCAACACTGGGCATCTTCATTCTACATGGACCACTCTTCTGTGGGCACAAATAGAAAGACCTAAACCAGACATGGAAATTCAAACTTTTCACAGCATGCATTAACTTTTTCAGTCATTCAATACATGGTTGTCAAGTATGTACTTTGGGCCAGGTCCTGGCATCAGATAGTAAACAAAACTGAAAATCCAGATTCTCTGATGTCTGACTAGCCACTAGAGGCAAGGCACATGCATCAATACTGCCCCAGAGAAGCAAGTGGCCTCGTGGACAATAATATCCACGTGCATGAGTGAGCATATTGGGCAGTAACACACGCTCTAAGGCATTTGAGTGTTCCTGAAAGACGGGCAGGAGAGGGTGGGAGGAAGACATTCTGTTTGAAAGTGACCATGGATATTTCGTGCTGGAGGGAGCATGGGGGCTGGACCTTGATAACATAAAGAATACACATGTGGGAAAGAGTCACAGCTTCCCATGTGGAGAAATTTTTCCATGCCACATTGAAAGGGCAGAAAAGAAGAGGGGTGTATTAGAGAAGACACATTCATAAATGATCAGAGCTTAAAGAATGAGAACAGAAGCAATGGGAAGTTGGCTTGGGTCAGTCCATGGCCATTCTGAAGTCTCAGCTTCAGGATCAACAGAAGTAGATCTGATGAGTAGGCAGACTTTTGCTTTTGAGAATAATGAGTTTTGCAAATAGATAACCAAATATAATTAGTATAATTTGATAAAACTGAAAGTCAATAAGGCTTAAAAGTTTAAATATAAAGTGGTCATTGTGTTTAAATCCAGTAATATTGTCATTTTTATTGTATTATTATTTTATTTTGACAATTATTAAGAACAGCTAACTCACTGACTCTCTTTTATCCTCTGATAGTAAAGATCTAAAGTTTACCTTTACTTTAATCTGAATTATCTGAAATCCCAAGATGCTAATTTTTTAAAACAGGTAGAGCATAGAAGTATGCATCTCTTTTATTTAGAAAAAATAAAGGCATAAAACAACCGAAGAAATTACTTGCCAAGGAAGGGGCCTAACAGTTCCCTGGTGTGTGGGTTTTGCTGCTCATTTGTCAAGTATACTTTTCATTCAACAGAAGAGCAAGAATCATGATTCTTTGATATCCATACACCCGAACATGAGTGACTGACTTTTGTAAGTGTGCAAGACCTAGATTATATTAATTGTACTACTTATACTAATCTGGCTGCTTCTAAATTGTTATTGATTACTAAACCACTCAGTTGCACTTCTAATTTTCTAACCAATCTCCCTGCCAATTAAACACACAACACCACACACACATTATTTTTTCAAGAACCTAGAAACCTAGATTAGTAGTATGAACACTTTATAATAGAGTGCTGCTTTAAAAACTTTAAATCAAACTTAAAACCATACTTATTTAAATAAATTCTGCAAGCCACTTTACGCTGTGGAAATTTAAGGTTTTCAATATATTGAATCCTAATTAAGCATTAGAAGTACAAGTATATTGGCAAAACATTATACATGTAAAACTAACCTCTCAGATTTTACATTTATGTCCAAGAACAACTATGGTTGTTGAAATGTGAGACTAAAACCACTAAGTGCCTGTTTTTATTCATTCAAATTGCTGCATATCATTCTTAGAGGAAGTGACGTAGACTCATGCTCCTTTGACATTTGCAAGGCCTATGACCAGACAGAATGCAGCAAGAGCTCCATGTTCCTCAAACCCCCATGGTTTCATTATGGGCTTCTCAGATCATTTTGAAGACAGTGCTGACTGAGCACAGCCAAGAGGAGCCAGAGAGGGAGAAGATGCATGTGATTATAAAAAGAGAAGAAAGGGAGAATGAGTGGCTCAAAAATGCTCTTGAAGGTGGTAAATAATCCACTCACAGCCAGTTTCTCTGAACTTATTCAAGTAGTGTGCTTGAAAATATGACAGTGTGCATTGATCAGTCTGTCTAAATCATTTTTCAGTAACATTTGTAATGTTTACATAGGAATCTAATTATAAAGAGAGACCTCAATAGTTTAATGTTAAACTGTACATTATTTGAAAAACCAAGTGTTGAAAATAAAAATCTCAAAAATCCTGCCAAAATTAAACATTTGGTTTAGCAAAATATTGACTACATGTGATCATCATATACAGATTTAGCCATCATGTCCTATGTTACTAAATCTTCTCTCCGTTTTCAAGCTGATTTTAAAAAAACGATTGAGATAGTATTTTTGTTGTAATAATAAATAGACTGAAAACTAATAATTGTGTTTGAGCTACACAACTGTTGTTTTTTCTTTTGTTGTTAAGTTCTGGCTGTTTTTCAAATGCAGTGTACTGTCGTGCAATTAGCAAACACATTCATGCATGAGTAAAACATTTTAAAATTATTCTTGCCATTTTAAACACTTGACACCAGTCTTAGTTTGGACTTCTATAAAAAACTGCTGTAGCCTGAGTGGCTTTAACAACACACATTTGCCTTTCACAACTCTGGAGACCTAGAAGTCTAAGACCAAAGCACCTGCAGACTCAGTGTCTGGTGGGGGTCCACCTCCTGGTTCACAGGCAGCCAGTTTCTTGTATTCTTATATGGCAGAAAGGGTCAAGAACGTTCTCTGGGGTTTCTTTTATAAGAGCCCCCAAAACCATGTATTAGGGTTCCACCTGTATGATCTATCCACCTCCCAAACGCCCCACCTTCTAGTACCATCATGCTGGGGCTTAGGATTTCAATATATGAATAAGGTGGGTGGACATGAACATTTATTGCAATGCCATGGACAGCTTTATTATATAAACAAAATATATGGATGTTATTTTACTACATACAACTTAAATGTGCTCAAAACACGTAGCATGTTCTTTATTGTCAACTACTCTATTTGAATGGTGAAAAAGAACTATATTCTTTAAAATGATAATAACACTTTAATGTAGCTCATTTTCAAGAAAAAAATATTTTGTCCAAAATATGTTCTAAAAACTTAAGAAACAAAAGAAGGTAGTCTTGTGTTGATATTATTTGGAGTATGGCAGATTTTCTAACTAAAGGATTATTTAAGGCACTGAAAATAGTCCAAGTAAGACAATAATTTTGTTTTATTTTCTATGGAGACAGTTTCTTTGGTGTTTCTAAGTCAGAACGTAGTTTTTCTGAGGAAATAATAGGGCTTTTGCTGGGTCCAGTGGTTCATGCCTGTAATCCCAGCACTTTGGGAGGCCAAAGCAGGTGGATTGCTTATGTAAAGAAGTTCAAAATCAGCCTGGGAAGCATATTGACTTACAAAAAAAAAAAAATGCTGGGTTTGGTGGCATGTGCCTGTGGTCCCAGCTATGCAGGAGGCTGAGATAGGAGGATGCTTGAGCCTTGGAGGTCAAAGCTGCAATGAGACATGATTTTGCCACTGCACTCCAACCTGAACAAGAGAGCAAGACACCATTTCAAAAAATAAGGGGGGTTTCCAAAAGTAAGGTAAAAGCAAAAGTAAAGAAAAGGGGTTTTCTTATTTTTTTTCTGATTTGGGCAAGGGTGGAATCCATGGCAAGGAGGTTCACTTCTAGGCTTGTAGCCGATATGAAGAATCAAAACACAAAGTAAAGTTTGGTAATTTGCATGATCATGAAGTGTATATGAAGAACATGCACAAGAGAGGAACTGCAGATGCATAAAGAAACAAAGACTCTACGGAAAGCAACACTCACAGATATAGCAAGAGAAGTAAATCTCCAGGACTAATCCTCTGCCAAGACATGACACAGACAGTCTGTGATTTTTCTGGCCACATCTTTTGTATTTAGTCACCAGTAGTATCAGCAACCTCAGGGTTTCCTAACGAATTAGGCAGTTTCAGACGTCTTTGCCATTGCACATTTCCTTGTGTTTCATGTGCATTCCTCCACCCTCCATGTAGCTGAAGCATCTATTCAACAGTCTGATGGGAATTCCCAAAGCATAGGGACTGCTCAAGGGCTTCTCTAAGTAATTGAGTCCTGAACCATGTTCTCCATCCAAAATTTTGCATAAAAAATTGCAAAATTATAATTGACACATACTATGTTTAAAACACATATAGCATGGCTGGGGTCTTTGTCCCCACCCAAATCTCACCTTGACTGTAATCATCTAATCCCCACGTGTTGTAGGAGGGAACCAGTGGGAAGTAATTGAATCATGGGGGTGGATCTTTTCCATGCAGTTCTCAAGATAGTGAGTAAGTCTCCTGAGAGCCAATGGGTTTATGAAGGGGAGATCCCCTGCACATGCTCTCTTACCTGCCGCCATGTTAAATGTGACTTGCTCCTCTTTGCCTTCCACCCTGATTGTGTGGTTTCCCCAGCCCTGTGGAACTGTGAGTTAATGCAACCTCTTTCCTTTATAATTACCCAGTTTCAGGTTGTCTTTATCAGCAGCATGAGAACAGACTAATACAATATATATTATGGCAATTTGGTTATGTAATATGTTTATAATTTTTAAGTTCTGAATATTTTATTATATTCATAGCCAATTCAGATGCTGTATTTCCTTAGTTTTACACTTGCTTAGCCAATTTTCCATAATGATTGCTGAGAAAGCACAGCTGACCATAACTAATATCTCAAAAGGAAAATTGTACAATTCCTTTAAAAATTAAAGCAAAACAAATAATTGTATGTAGATATGGATTCACTGAGTGCATTTGATAAAATCTGTGCATCAGGTGTGGAAAGTTCCAACCACCACAGCCATGGCTAAAAGGGGCCAAGGATTACCATTGGCCTTTGCTTCAGAAGGTACAACCCTTAGCCTTAACAGCTTCCACATGCCATTGAGCCTGCAGGTACACAGAAGTCAAGAATAGAGATTTGGGAACCTCTGCCTAGATTTCAGAGGATATATGGAAAAGCCTGGATGCCCAGGCAAAAGTTTCCTGCAAGAGTGCAGGCTTCGTGGAGAACCTTTGCTAGGGAAGTACAGAAGGGAAATGTGAGGTTGCAGCCCCCACACAGACTCTCTACAGGGGCACTGCCTGGTGAAGCTATGACAAGAGAGCCATTGTCCTCTAGACCCCGGAATTGTAGATCCACAGAGAGCTTGCACCCTGTACCTGGAAAAGTCACAGACACTCAATGGCAGGTCATGAGGGAAGCCAGGAGGGGTGTCTATTTCCTGCAAAACCACATAGGCAGAGCTGCCCAAGACCATGGAAATCCACCTCTTGCATCAGTGTGACATGGATGTGGGATATGGAGTAAAAGGAGATTTTACTGCCCTGCTAGATTTTGAAATTGTGTAGGGCTTGTAGCTGCTTTGTTTTGGCCAATTTCTCCCATTTGGAATGACTGTATTTATTCAATGCTGTACCCCATTGTATCTAGGAAGTAACTAGCTTGCTTTTGATTTTACCAGGTCATAGGTGAAAAGGACTTGCCTTGTCTCAAATGAGACTTTGGGAGGCTGTTGGGAAGGCATGATTGGTTTTGAAGTATGAGGACATGAGATCAGACAGGGGTCAGGAGTGGAATAATATGGTTTGGCTCTGTGTCCCCACCCAAATCTCATTTTGAATTGTGCTCACATAATTCCCACATGTTGTGGGAGTGACCTGATGGGAGGTAACTGAATTATAGGAGCGGGTCTTTCCCGTGCTGTTCTCATGATAGTGAATAAGTCTCATGAGATCTGATGGTTTTATAAGGTGGTGTTTCCCTGAAGAAGCTCTCTCTCTTTGCCTGCCACCATCTACTGAAGATGTGACTTGCTCCTCCTTGCCTTCCACCATAATTGTGAGGCCTTCCCAGCCATGTGGAACTGTAATCCATTAAAACTCTTTGTTTTGTAAATTGCCCAGTCTCGGGGAGGCCTTTATTTGCAGCATCAAAATGGACTAATACAATGTTCTTTAACTCTTTGTAGACACTGACCGGCATGAAGATGTGACAGGTCATGTCAGCTTCACTGCTGATGCTCTTTACTATTTACTTTCTAGGTGGATGGTTATTGTGCTTTCTGCTCAATAGCAATCACTCCTTCCTGGCTGATTTAGAACTCTGTGTAGAGAGCAGGCTTCCCCTCTCTCTCCTGTGCTTCAGCAGCTCAAGTCTCAAATTCACCTCTGTGTTCTCAGCTTGGTGCCTCTCCCTACCTCTGTCTTTGGCTTCCTCATACTTTTCTCTTGGAGACTGAGGGAACTTCTGTGCCTTTTTCATGAGAACCAGTGTGCAGAATTCCGGAGAACACCCCAGAAGGAAAGTGGTCAACACAGCCACAGACACTAGTTTAGTCATGCAAGGAAGAAAAATGAGTCAGGCCAGTCTTAAATTAGTTCCTGCTCTGCCGCATCATAGGAGGGGTCACCAGGCAGCATAAATGTCTACCCTCATCAGAGAAAATGAAAAGAACAGATGAGACTGTTTGAAAGACTTGAAATACTTAGAACCACATCAACACCTGTGGGAAATATTTTGATAAGAGGTGTTTCTGAAGCTGACTGTCTGATTTAAGAAGAAAAACATCTTGAAGAACAATTCTGAGTTTAGATGAATATTTTATAGAAAAATCTCCTTGTAAACTGACATATATATATATATATATGGTTATTTTTACAAAATTATTTCATGTTAGCCTTCTTCAGAGAGATTTTTAGTTCTTAGAGAGAAATCTTCTCAAGTTTAACCATTGTATTGATGACCTTGAGTAAGCTTAATTTAATGTTTGCTTTTTTTAAACCGTTTCAAATCTATTCATTAAACTTATTATGTGATTACACCGAAAAATGAGCAAAAAATACTGTGATCTAATGCCTAAGTAGAACAATCAGAAAAAGGAAAATAAAAATAATTTCTGAATAACAACTTGAAAGTTTCAGTGGTATATTACTTATTTCTAGTTATTATTTTTAAAATTTTAGTTTGTTTTCTACTACTTTAAATTTATTCAAGAAATTTGAAAAAAACAATTATTAAGAAAAAAATTAGCTGCCTTTTACCTGTAAATAAAGGTGATGATCAATTTCAAAAACATTTCAGATGTTTCTGGTGAACATTTTGTGTTCGGCACCACACAATAAAATGGGCATTGAACAAATGCTTACTAAGGATTAAAAATATCTAATAAACTAGTGATACCCAAGAGATTTGCATGTGACAACACGTGAGATTGAGACTGCTCTCTGAAAGAAGTCAGAGCCTCCGGAAAACCTGTCCTTACATGGACACGTGTTGGTCAAGAGGATTTCCTACAACTTTCACCTCTGAGAATCAACAAAAGAAGGATCTAGGATGACCTTACAGCTATAGAAACTCCTTACAACCTTGCGCATTGCAAAGGATATGAAGTTTGGGGGCAAACATCTCCTGCTTACTACTTTAATATTATGACCTACTGAATGGGTTTTCAGTAAATCATCAGCAAATGCCCTGATACCTCACCAGCAAAATTAGGATCGTACCCTCTTGTTATTCTTGAGTCTGCCAAAATTTTGAGTACGAGATACATTTCACTAGTGGAAGTTCCTATTGCTATTATTAAATTTTCATAATGTATTTCACAATAAATAATGCATCACTTAGGTAACTGAGGTATCCTGACTCTATACTATTTATTTCTCCAATGACAAGACAGATACTTGAAAGCAAAGGCCCAATCTATCTTCCATTCCATTCCCCATAGTACTGTGTATAATAAGTTGACATATATTTAAGTAGGTGAAAGTGTTTCACAGTGTCAAGTTCTGTACAAATGATGCCTAGAAAATCTTAGAAACGATTTGGCTTTAGGAGAATTTGAACCACCTACTTTGAGAGTACTTGTGCCCAGGCCTTCCAGATTCCAAAAAGTTGTGCAGTGTTTCTTCCCATTTAGATAGCTCACTCAGTGGGAGCCACTGGTGTTTCTTCAAAGACCCTTTAATTCTCTTAACCATAAAACGCTTTAGGTCCAACTGCGGGTCTTTTTGGCCCTTAAATCTAAGCTTCCTCCAGAACTTACCTCACTGAAGAATTTGTCTTCAGGCCCATATGCTTCCAATAATTAGAGGTGACATGAACCCACCGCCATGTTGCTGTCTTTAGTTCCCTGTCTCTGAGAGCTACTGGTTGTTTCTCTGACAAGCCAATTATATTTAATAACATGGGTGAACCGAAGACATAAATGGATTGGAATTTGTGTTCCCCTTTCCAGATTTGGGTAAATATAATACTTAAGTCTCGATTATTAATTTAAATAGTTAAATGATTTTACAAGCCTGAAATCAGAGTTGCTGCAATGATCAACTGATGACTGAGCTCCTGGCTTTATTATCAAATAAACAGCCGGAGTGTTTGCCCTGAAGCACACTGGCCCCATGGGGGTTGGAGGACTGTGAGGAGTCCTTTGTGTCACCACATTGTATCTTCAAAAAAAAAAAAAACTTTGACTGTGACCCCAAATCCCTTAGGATTATCACCAAGTGGGACCTAGAGTAACACCAAATCTGAATTTTTGTTGTCTATTAACACTGTTTTGAAATTTTTCTACAAAAAAAAAAAAAATAGTAATGAAGGGTAGACCTTGAGTACAGTACGGAGAATAAAAGGAATATGAGATGTTGTGTCAGCTCAAGGTTGGAATCCTGCTTCATCGTGAATTAGCTGGGTAAACCATGGCACTTTGTCTAGTTTTTCTGAGTCTGTTTCACTCTGAAAGTTGAGCATGTGATTATTTTCCTCATTAGCTTTTTGTGGAATAATAATAGCAACAATAAAACAAAATATAAACAAAATTTAAAAATTCAGCACACTGCTTTTCTCATGGTAATTACCAAATAATTTTTCCTCCTTCTGTTAACAGGTAAGTCAGCATTTCCTTTTTATTTCTCCATTTCATTTCTTCATCTGCTTTCCATCTCTGGACAGCTTGGATTTTTGTTATATTTTACACAGAATTGAAAAATGTCCTGACAGTCCGTCAGCTGGTCTTGATTTAATTCCCTCAAGTCAGAGAGCAAAAGTCTAACTTTTTCCCCACTGGATTGTTGTTACGTGTGAAGTTAGTTTTTTTGTTATCCTCAGCCTGTTTTTCATCAAGCTAAGGGGTCAGAATTTCCTTAATCAGGTCTTAAAATATATGGTTTAGAATCTCTCACTATTGAAGTTATTTGAATTTGCACAGCTTTCGGTGTACTGAGATCCCTCTTACGAGTGTGGGCCTGAATTAGCGGAGGTATTCCGACTGGAGGCAAAAGGCACTTTTAATGACCCGCAGGGCCCACTCCCCTCCCTCCAGCCCAGGTATTTGTGGGCTGCTGAATGATGGAGACACATCAGAGAGGAGGAAAACATCTAATATACTGAAAAAAAATCCAGTATAAAAAGTGAGATGAGTTCAAATCAGCAGCAAGTGAATTTCAAGGCCTCTATGTATTCAGAGTAGGGACAGAGAAAATCAGTTTGAAAGAGACAAAGAGAATGTTGTCAATAGCATTTGTAAATTTGAAATCTCAGTGAATTTTGAGCAGAATAAAAACCATCCATAGAACACTCAGTATATTTAAAAGTTCTGCAACAACTAAATAACTGAATATGTCTAAGGAATTCTTTTTTTTTTTGAGACAGTTTTGCTCTTGTTGCCCAGGCTGGAGTGCAATGGCACAATCTCCGCTCACTCACCGCAACCTCTGCCTTCCGGGTTCAAGCGATTCTCCTGCCTCAGCTTCCTATGTAGCTGGGATGACAGGCATGCACCAACATGCCTGGCTAATTTTGTATTTGCAGTAGAGATGGAGTTTCACCATGTTGGCCAGGCTGGTCTCAAACTCCTGACCTCAGGCAATCTGCCTGCCTTGGACTTCCAAGGTGCTGGGATTACAGGTGTGAACCACTGTACACAGCTGTCTAAGAATTTTTTAAGTGAATAAAAACCCCTAAGTAAAATTGAATAGTTATTAGATCCATAAACAGAAATACAAAAAAAAAATGAGTCCATGTGTGAGTAAGCATGCATGCAGCCTTTTCTGTGGGCTTAGGTGGGGATACAGACATAGCACCCATGTATGGTCACACCTGACACCCAGCCCTGGTGGAGCTGACGGAGACGCCATCTGCCCCTCAGTGTTGCCCTAACCTAGGATGAAGGGTTGAACAACTTTGTACTTGGAGTCATTCCAACCTGAGATTTACATTCAGCTGTTTCCAGTGGAGGTGCATCTTGGCAAGCTTTTCAAAATACACGAGCTTCATTTTCACATATACGCAATGAGATAGTAATATTGGTCTAAAAAATCATTGAAAATTATGCACATATCACCTCTTCCGTGGGGCCTCCCCTGTTGTAAACAAACCCGGGAGGCCACCCATAGCTGGTCTTCAAGTGACAAGAGGGCGTAACATGTGAACATGTGAACATGGCATATGAAGGCAGTCAACACCAAAAATCCATCTTATTTTTGCTGTTCAAAAAAATTTTATGTTTATTTACTCTTTATAAACAACAAAAAATATTAATAGTTTGTAATAATCCTTTCAAGCACTTCATACACAAGGCACGGCTCTGAATGCTGAGAACACTGAGGCAAGCAAGACTGAGCTCCAGAGGGGAGATGGATAACAGACAGACACATAGGAGGTGATTTTATACTGATCAACCCAGAGAAGAAACGCGAGCTGGAGGTGATACTTTCAGAGGTCAGAAGAAAGGAGGTGATACTTGAGATGAGACCTGTCTGACAGCAAGAGTACCGCCACTGCAAAGTCTGGAGATGGAGGCAGGGCTGTGAAATATGCTCCAAGGGCTCGCCGTTCATTGAGGGAAACAGCCAAGCTGAAAATGATACTAATAGTCACAAGGCCGTGTAAATGTGAATAAAGTGACTCATAGTGAACGCACGGGGACCGGCCACACCAAAGGGAGCGTATGTTCACAGCTCACGAAAGTGCTGTGTGTGAAACAAGGACACACAACTGACTGGACCTGGGACAAAAGACCACGTCTTGTTTGTTAAGAGCCAGACACCCAGGCAGTGGAAAGGAAGGAAAGACAGTTTACCCTGCGACCACGATGGGCAGGTAATTCATTCATAATTAGCTTGTTCCTTCTTCTCATCTTTAGAATGTAGATACTAATACACGACTCTCAATGTTATTTTGCTGTGGATATTTATTAAGAAAATATCTATAACATACTGTACAATTTTAGATTTGGACATCATATTTACATATACACCAGTGTGCACATATATGTATGAACCTGCACACTTATACACAGACACATGTATAAATAATATACATATATGTAAAATATCATATATATTTTCATTGATGTGGCATAGTATGTAAACATGAATTCATATAGCAGGCCTGGAAATATGATGAGAAGGATGTTTTATTAAGAGCAAAGTTAGGGGCCGGGCGTGGTGACTCAAGCCTATAATCCCAGCACTTTAGGAGGCCGAGGCTGGTAGATCACGAGGTCAACAGATCCAGACCATCCTGGTCAACATGGTGAAACCCCGTCTCTACTAAAAATACAAAAAATTAGCTGGGCATGGTGGCGCCTGCCTGTAATCCCAGCTACTCAGGAGGCTGAGGCAGGAGAATTGCCTGAACCCAGGAGGTGGAGGTTGCGGTGAGCCGAGATCGCACCATTGCACTCCAGCCTGGGTAACAAGAGTGAAACTCCGTCTCAAAAAAAAAAAAAAAAAAAAAAAAAAAAAAAGCAAAGTTAGGTAGCTCAGTTTCCTGAATCCAAATTGGAGCATGTTATCTTAGACATTTTGCTGGTTTACCTGCTATTGTAAAGATAATCCCTGCGACCTCGGGACGTGGGATCATGGAGTTTCGTTCTTACATGACTGATAAACACCAATTTTTTAATGGTCCTTTGTGATTACTATAATTTTATGATAATCCAGATCTATCATTTTACATGTTTTCTTTTCATTTTTTGAGCATTAGTAAACATTTGTGATGTAAGTGGAAAAAATTGTCTATGAAAAATAACCATGCCTTCAAATTATATAAAAATTGTGAACCTTTCTGATTTCCCAGGTGATTTTAGCACAGATAGATTCAACATTAAACCCACACTAAGATAAAATGACCAGAATTATTTTCAAGACATAATTATGTTTTTTACTGCAGAAATAATTATTTTTAATGGTAACCGAATTTGTGGGAATGCATTAAAAAAAAAAAAGCATGAGTACATGACCAGACCCTTATAATACTTAGAAGACGGCAATTTCTGTGTAACAAACCACACTCATTGTGCCCTTGAAACTACTTCATTGTAGACAAAAAGTGGATAAAGAGATTTTATATGTACATTCTAGGTTCAGATCATTACTGGTGAATATATGAGGTTTCCTTGAGCACTTCAGGTCATTTTAACCTGAAAACACGTCACTGTGAACTGTAAAGAATTCTACAAAAAGGATTTCAGACCAAGCTGGTGGCACGGTGACATGATTACATCATTGATCTAGCTGAATGACTGCTGGCCATTAAGAAAGAAACTCGTTCCTCTTGAACAAAATTAGCAAAACTCTTTAATTACTGATTAAAGATATAAGCAAGTGACATGGGTTACATTTTAGCCTTGGGCTTCTTAATTTCCTTTTCCTATAATTGGGAGGGTTCTATTAACAGATCTTTATTTTAAATGATTTTTTAGTCAAAGGCAAAAAAAAGTTATTTAGCTTTTATAATCACACTATGTACATGTATAAACATGCATATGTATAAAAACATGCATATATATATTATATATATATATATACAGAGAGAGAACATACATATAAAACGTGTCAATCAAAGAGAGCTTTAAATGAAATACAATAAAATAAAAAAAGCAGTTTTCTTTAGAGACTGAGATTATAAGTGATTTTCTTATTCACTTTATAATTTTTATTGTCCTTTTAACTTAGTGAAGACATGTTACTTTTGTTATTTAAAATATGTAAATCCTATTATAATTTTTTTCTACAAACATATGCAGATTTTCCTTAGGTGCAGGTACTCTTCAGTGCTGAGACTTCTAAAACAGCGTAACTGAAGTAACCGTTTCCTTGCTGTTGACCTGTCACATCATCTTGGTGGTTAAAAATGCATCATTTCGGACCGGTCCTGGTGGCTCACGCCTATAATCCCAGCACTTTGGGAGGCCAAGGCAGGTGGATCAGGAGATCAAGAGATCAAGACCATCCTGATCAACAAGGTGAAACCCCGTCTCTACTAAAAATATAAACATTAGCTGGGCATGGTGGTGCACACCTGTAGTCCCAGCTACTCAGGAGGCAGAGGCAGGAGAATTGCTTGAACCCAGGAGGCGGAGGTTGCGGTGAGTCGAGATCGTGCTATTGCACTCCAGCCTGGGTAACAAGAGCAAAACTCCGCCTCAAAAAAAAGAAAACAGCATCATTTCTTGGAATTCAGTGTTTAGGTACATAATGTTTTCTAAGAATTAATAATTCTGTATCCTGCTTAAATTACTAGTAAATGTCCACTTTCCACCTCTCCACATCATTATATTTAAACGTAAGTAAAATATTCAGCTCCTAATAGGCATGTGGTAATTCACCCTGTGTTATACTAAATAATGGTTTATCCATTGTTCAAGTGTATGGGCTTTGGAAGCTTGTTTGACAGTAATAACTACCTTCCTAAGTGTAGAGAAAGTGGATCGTATGGGAATCGCCTAAAGGCAGACACCAGTTAGAATACAGCTAACACTTAATTCTTTTTAACTTGGTCATGACACATCTATTTCTCTTGAGCTGGTATGAAACTCATTGATCACTGGGCATATTTTCTGTCTATGATTTGTTTCCCTGGAGGTACTGCAATCTCCTCGGGAGAAAGGACCATAGTCCCTGCTCCTGGGCTCTCTGTCTCCAACACAGGGCCCAGTGTTTCGCTCCCTCTCCTGGGAGAAGCTCAAAGAATGCTCTTGTAGCTATCTCTCAGTCTAGTATAATCCATTCTGGAACCAAAATGTTTGACTAACTATTTCATTTTTGTACTTAGATTTTCGGGGGGTACCCCAGTGTGGCAGGCTAAGATTGTCCTCCGTAGAAAGGAAGTTGACCCTTGTCTGGGGTCTGGGAGCTTAGCTGGTGACCACATGCCAAGCTCTTATAAAATCTTCCCTGAATGGTAAGTGTGGGTCACTGTGCCTGAACAATGCACCCAGCCTGGCTGTGCTGAGCTCCTGCTTTCTCTCTGGAGGTCTCAAGTATGGGTATGATCTGGACAATGGATGCCTATGTGAACAGTCCCTGGTGAAGTCCCTGGGTACCAAGTCTTTAATGTGCTTCTCTGGAAGACAGCACTTCCCATGTGTTGTCAGGACACATTGTTGGGGAAATTAAGTCTGTTCTGTGCAACCTCACTGAAAGAGAATGCTGCTTGGAAACTTGCATCTAATTTTCTTCCAAATTCTTTCCTTTCTCTAACTTTGTGTTTTATCCTGTAACCATAAGAAATGGTAGCTATGAGTACAACTATATTTTGAGTCCTGGGAGTCATTCTGCAAATGCTGAACTTTGGGGATCCCTGAAATCCCCCTGACATAGGAATGTAGGAGCAGAGTTATAGAGTGTGTTTTAAGTGGCTTGTACCATACTTCACCTACATAGAAGTGTCTATGAAAGAGCACCTGTGGCGAGTGGGTTAACAGGAGTGTTTAGAAGAAACCCAGATTGGAAATGGACCAGATTATCCCTCCCCAAAAGTCAGTATATTATCCCATCTCCTCTCCCAAAATGCGGAAGTGAAGAACAGCCTTTCACATATAACCCATCATTTCAATTTCTTACCCTCTAAAGCCTTATAGGTTTTCAATATGATGTATATGAGGAATATGTGTAATGTACATGGGTTAGGAGGCATCATACAATGAACACTAGGAATCCACCCTTTCACACCAGATGTCTACCTTATCCCTCAACTGAATCTATTTGAGCATTTCTTTCTCACCCTATTGATTCTCTAGCCTCCTCCTCCAAGAAATAATTATTCTAAACTTTGTGTCTGTTATTCATTTGCTATTTTTTTAAGAGAGAGTCTCTGTCACCCAGGCTAAAGTGCAGTGGTGACATCTCAGCTCACTGCAACCTCTGCCTCCTGGGTTCAAGAGATTCTCCTGCCACAGCCTCCCAGGTAGCTAGGATTACAGGTGCCCACCACCACACCCAGCTAATTTTTGTGTTTTTAGTAGAGATGAGGTTTCACCATATTGGCCAGGCTGGTCTTGAACTTCTGACCTCAGATGACCTCCTGACCTCGGCTTCTCAAAGTGCTAGGATTACAGGCATGAGCCACTACTTCCAGCCTTCATTTGCTTTTAAAAATAGATTCGATAACATATGATATATCTTTATGTCTTAATTTTAATTCTTTTTTTTGACATAAACAAAATGGTATCTTAGCATACATAGTTATATAGAACTTGTTATTTTCACCACTAGTTTGTTTTTATTTGCCATCGATGCTATTGCATGTAACCATAGTGCACTCATTTTCATTGCTGTATAATACACCTTTTTGTATTTATATTTCCTTTCTTCCATTATGAACATTTAGGTTCCAATTTTTATGACTAAGTAAACTGCAGTTATGAACAAGTTTGCGAATGTCTCTAGCTGCACATTTGTGACATTTTCCCTGGGGTACATACCTGAGAAGATACTTGCTGAGTCAGGTTTCCAGTGAATGCTTACATCATGTTGTGTCAAGTAATTTCCTCAAATTTCTCGGAGAAATTTATACAATGACATCATTTAAGAGCTTGGTCTCTCCTCTCTACCACTTGGTATTATCATACCGCTTAATTTATTTTCAATTTGGCCTCTATAGAATGGCAAATTATTGTGGTTAAAATGTGAATTGTTTTCCGAATGAGGATGAAATTAGTGTGTATGTCATCAGTGTTTCCTAGTCTGTGAAATCATTGTTTCTGTCATTTGTCCAGTTTCCACTGGGCTATTTGTTACTGTTTGTCTAGGGTTCTTTTGTTAACATGTTTTGTTATATCTTCTAGTGTGCTGTTTATGGGTTTGTTTTTGTTTTTGTCTTTTGTGTCTTTTTGAGACAGAGTCTCAATCCGTAGCCCAGGCTGAAGTGCAATGATGCCATCTCAGTTCACTGCAGCCTCCACCTTCCAGGCTCAAGCAATTTTTCTGCCTCAGCCTCCCAAGTAGCTGGGATTACAGGCACATATCACCATGCCTGGCTATGTTTTGCAATTTTTTTGTAGAGACAACGTTTCTCCATGTTTCCCAGGCTGGTCTCAAACTGCAGGGCTCGAGTGATCCAACTGCCCTGGCTTCTCAAAGTGCTGGGATTGCAGGTGCAAGCCACCAAGCCAAGCCTTACGTTTGTATTTTTTATTGTGTCTTGACTCAAAAGTTTATCCCTTGGATCTTCAGTTGACTTCTTGTAAGAATTGTAGCTTTTGTGATATGCTGTTGGTCATAAGAGCGTTTCCTAATATGTTTCCCTAAATCTATTATAACAGCTTTCTTGAGGTGTGATTTCTTTAAAGAAGCTAAGCATATTTAAAATGCACAATCTGACAAGTTTCAACTCATATTTGAATACATGAAACCATCACCAAAATCAATAGAGCAGATTCCTCACCCCCAGCACTTTCTATTCCCTTCTTCTTCTCCTCCTCCCAACTCGTTATCCACAACCAAGGATCTGCACTGTGTCACTGTAGATTAGCTGGCATCCTGTAAAATTTTATATAAATATAATAATAAAGTTTATACATTTTTGGCCATTTTCATTCTGCATAGTTATTGGAGATTCATTTATCTTGTTTCATGTACCTACTGTTCATTCATTTTTTACTTCTGAGTAATATTTTATTGTATGGATATTTTAAAAAGTATTGATTAGTTCAACTTTTGGTGGTTGTGTTAATTTTAGTTTTTAGCTATTTCAAATAAATCTGCTTTGAACATTCATGTATCACACTTGTATGATCATGCATTTTAATTTCCATTGGGTAGCTGTCTAGGCATAGAATGTCTGGGTCGTCTGCAGGTACATGGTTAACACTTTAAAAAACAGAAGAACTGATTTTTAAATTCATTGTACTGTTTTACATTTTCACCAGCTGGTGTTTGAGTGTTCTAATGTGTTCATATCTTTGCCAACACTTTTTATGGTGAATATTTTTAAATTATTTAAATTTAATAGTAATAAATTATTACTTATAAGTTAACATTTTAAGTTTTATTTCATTAATGATCCATAGTGTGGAACGGTTTTTCAAGTGCCAATTTGCCATTCTTAATTTTTTTTGGTGACATGTCTGTTTAAATAATATTTTGCTTAAGTTTTAAAAGTTGGGTTAACTGAGTTTTCATAGGTCTTAAAATAGCATAGATACTAGTTTTTTGTTTGATATAATTTGCAATGATTTGTTTCTCCCAGTATTTGGCTTGTGTTTTCATTTTTTTAAGTGTGTTTCAAAGAGCAAAATTTGTTGTTTTAGTTGTTTTAATTTTGGAAAGTTTAATTCTTTAATTTGTTATTTATGGATTGTGTTTTTAATTTGAAATCTAAGAAATATTTGCCTAACCTAAGGTCACAATAATTTTCTCCTATACTTTATTTTTTTATTTTTTATTTTTTGCTGTTGTTTGTTGATTTTTAAATTTATAGAATTTTAAAATAGGTTTTATATGATTTTCTAAGTTTTAAATTTAAATATCTTTTTTTTTTTTTTTTTTTTTTTTTTTTGTATTTTTAGTAAAGACAGTGTTTTACCACATTGGCCAGGCTGGTCTCCAGCTCCTGACCCCAAGTGATCCATCCACCTCTTCCTCCCAAAGAGCTGGGATTACAGGCATGAGCCACCACACTTGGCCAATATATCATCAATTTTAAGTTGATTTTTTATAAAATGCAAATTATGGTTTGAAGCTTTCCTTTTCTTTCTCATTGTTTTACTGTATACATATCTCCAGTTGTAACAAGAACACAAATGAAAAAGTCTAGGATTTTTCCATTAAATTACTTTTGCACATTTTTGGCAATTTCAGATGGTAATACATGGGTAGGTCTGTTTCTGGAGTCTTCTATTCCACGTCATTTATAACTAACACCACAGTGTCTTGAAATCAGAGAGTGTTAGTCCTTCATCTGTGTTCTTTTTTTAAAGGTGTTTTGGAAGTTATAGTCCTTTGAACTTCCATATGAATTTTCAAAACAAGTATCCAGTTTCTGAGAGAAAATCATGCTGAGATTTTAACTGCAATTCTTTGAATCATAAGTCAATATGGGGGAAATGTGTATTTTAACAATATTGAGTGTTCTTACCTAAAACAAGGTGTGTGTGTGTGCACGCATGTGTGTGCGAGTGTGTGTGTATTTAGCTCATTAATTTATTTCAACAGTTTTATAATTTTCTTTTTACCTTTTTAGTATTTTTTAGAAGTGCTATAATGTCACTCTTTTCATTTTCTATATAAGTAATTTGTTTTGTTTTTATCATTCTAAAAGGTTTATCAGTTTTATTGATTACTTGTAGGATCAGCTTTTGACATTGATTTTCTGATTTTTACTTTATTTTATTTTTTTTTCTTCTTTGCCTGACTTAGGCGGATACAGGAATCGCTGACTTAGGAATTTTACCTTTTCTAATGTAATAATCAGAGCTCTAAGTTCCTCTTAATTGCTAGCCTAGCTACACAGCACAAATTGTAATGGTTTGTCTTTTCCTTTTCTTTCAGTTCAAGATACTTTTTAATTCTTTTTAAATTCATTCTCAAATCCATGTAATAGTTAAGGAACTATTTTTCAATTGTAAAATGCTTCCGTTTAAAATACTTTTCAGTTTTAAAATACTAGTTTTTATGTTTATGTAGTTTATCTAGTTTAATTACACTGTGCTCTAAGAACACTTTTTTGTGATTTGAATATTTTTAAATGTATTAAAAATTGTTTTTTTAACCTGCATATATTTAATTTTAGTTGATGTTCCATGTGCACTTGAAAAGTATGTTTACTAAGCTGAGGGTGGGTGGGGTGTTTCATAAATATCAACTAGATCAAGTTGGTTACAATACTGTTTAAATCTTTCATATCTTAACTGATTCTCAGCCTCTTTAGTCTATGTACTATAGATAAGCATTAAAGTATGTGAGAACTTCTGTGTATTTCTCTAGCTCTCATTGCAGTCCTACGCAGTTGCTCCATTATATATTTTAAAGCTTTATTTTTATGTACAAAACCACCTAACATTGTTTTTCCCCTTATGAATTGGCCCTTTCATTAGAAAATTTCTCATAAAGAAATTGTTTTTATTTCTGGTAACAATCCATGTTCTAAAATCTACTTTATCTAATTAATATAGCTACTCCAATTTTTAGTTTTGATAGTGTGCATTTTACTTAACAATTTGTCTTTATACTAAAATTGGTTTTCTGTAATCAGCATATGGTTAAGATTCTTATCTTATTTAATCTAAAACTATTCTCTGGTTAATTTCATTGTTTCATTTAATGTAACAATAAGTGTGATATTTGGCATGTTGAAATTTAATGTATCATTTTTCTATTTGTTGCCATGTGTCCCATCTCTGCTTCTTCCTCCTTTCCTCTTTGTTTCATTCCTTAGGATAAATTCAGAATTGTTACAATTCCATTTCATCTCATTTACTGCTTTATTGGGTATAACACATTGCTGAGTTACAGTAGGGTTTGCTTTAGAATTTAACTATGCATTTTTAACTTACTACAGTCTACCAGCAAGTGAGATTATATCATTCCAGGTATATATAGAACTCCTAAATAATTTATTTTCAGTTTTTTCCTTCGTTTTTTTTGGTTCCATTCTTATTTTATATTTTACTTTTACAAACCCACCATATAATTCTATTTTTCTTTTAAATATTTAATTATTGGTAAAAAGATTTAAACAATATGAAAAAATTAACGTCTTTATATATGCAAGTGGTTGCATTTCTGGAATTCCTTATGGAGAATTTGTTTTCTGTATGAGATAATTTTCTTTTTTTTTTATCATTTCTATATAGTATAGGTTTTCTTTGCATGTGTAAAAGTATTTTGCCTTCACTTTTGAAAGAGAATTCTGTGAAAATTGGTTTTATCTTAAAAAAAATTTTTTTCAATACTTGAATAATGTTATGTCACTGTATTTAGACTTAGACTGTTGCAAATAAAAAATGTTCTAGGCCAGCTGCAGTGGCTGACACCTGTAATCCCAGCACTTTTGGGAGGTTAAACTCCTGAGACCAGCCTGGCCAACATGGTAAAACCCCGTCTCTACTAAAAATACAAAAAATAGCCAGGTGTGGGGTGGTCACCTGTAATCCCAGCTCCTCAGAAGGCTGAGACAGGAGAATCACTTGAACCCAGGAGGTGACTGCAGTGAGCCAAGATTGCACCATTGCACCCCAGCCTGGGTGACACAGTGACACTCTGTCTCAATTTAAAAAAAAAAAGTTTCATTACCTTTAATTTGTTTTCTATACATAATTTGTCATTTTCTTCTGGATACTTTTAAGGATTTTTCTGTGTAACAAAATCACATTTTTAAAAGTCATTATATTCCTGTATGTGTATTTACACATACATATTTGTTCCTATTATTTGAGGCTTCTTGAATGCATTAAATATGTGAGTTTGTAATTATCATCAAATTTAATTTTAAAAATTATTTCTCTCCAGGTGCAGTGGCTCATACATGTAATTCTAGCACTTTAGGAGGCTGAGGTGGGCAGATCAATTGAGCCTATATGAGTTTGAGACCAGCCTGGGCAGCATGGCAAAATTCCATCTCAACAACAACAACCAAATTAGCCAGGTGTGGTGGTGTGTGACTGTAACCCCAGCTACTCAGGAGGCTTAGGTGGGAGGCTTGCTGGAGCCTGGGAAGTCAAGGCTACAGTAAGCTGTAATCGTAGTACCACACTGCAGCCTGTGCAACGGGAATGAGACCCCGTCTCAAAAAGGAAATACATAAAATTATTTTGCATGACTTCTCTCCCTCTCCTTCACTCTAATTATGTGTCTGCCGGGCTACTGAAGATGCTCCACATCTCAGCGATGCTCTGTTCATTTGTTCAGCCCTTCCCCTGTCATTAAATGTGTATAGTTTTTATTATATTTCTAGTTGGCTAACGCCTTTTTTTGTCAATGATAAATCAGTCATTGTTTCCATCTAGTGTATTTTCCATCTTAGACATGAGTGTTCAACTCTAGAATCTAAATATGTGTCTTCCTGTATCTTCCTTGCCTGCACGTATGCTCAACTCAACCTCTTGCTTATTAAACAAATGAGACAAATTTACAATAAATCTTTTAGTGTCCATATCTACCAATTTTATCATAGGTAATTTCTGGTTAGTTAACAGTAGCAGCTTTATTCTCAATTCTTGCATTTTTCAGCTCCTTTGCGTGCCTTCTGAGTTGCTATTGACGTCATTTATAACTGTGCATGTTTTACCGTGTTTTGTGCTAGATATTTTTGCATTTCAATAATTATTCTTAAGCATTGTGATGTGTTTAGGTTACCAGCAGGCATTTGACTCTTTAGGGTCTTTCAATTCGTCCCAAAAGTTGGGACTAGAGAAGGATTTAGTCTGTTTTGTGCCTTGACTGGGGTAAAACCCTTCTGTGATGCTGTGTCTGCTGTTTCATGCGCCATGTGGTTTGTGACTCTAACTAGTAGGAACAGGCACTACTCCCTTCTTCACATGAGCTACAGGCACTGATTACGCTAATGCCTTTAGGGAGATGTTTCTTCAGGTATTTCCCTCATACTCATGTGATGACCAGTAACCTGCTGGATGCTAAAGGAAGACTCTCCACAGTTCTGCAGAATTCTGCCTGTGCCGCTTGCTCCTTTTCGATGCTCTGTCTTATGTGCTGCCATAGCCTTGTTCATCCTGGACTGTCTCCTCAACTGTTTAGCTCTGTCTCCTGAACCTCTGCCAGGGTTTCAAATAAAAAATATTCTAGCTGGACGCAATGGCTCACACCTGTAATCCCAGCACTTTTGGGAGGTCAAACTCCTGAGACCAGCCTGGCCAACATGGTGAAAACCCATCTCTACTAAAAATACAAAAATTGGCCAGGTATGGTGTGGGCGCCTATAATCCCAGCCCCTCAGGAGGCTGAGGCAGGAGAATCCCTTGAACCCAGGAGACGTGGGTGCAGTGAGCCAAGACTGTGCCATCACAAGGTGCAATCTTGGTAAAGTTTGCTCCTTTACCACACTCAGACATCTTTCTAGGTAACAAAAAAGAAAATCCTCAGATTAGGGATTCCGGTTTTTCATAAACTAAAATCAATGAAATATGAAAGGCCACAATTAAAAATCATTATCAGAGTACTCCCCATGCATCTTTCTTCTTCTGGAATCGCATTAGACGCTTGGTAGAAATAATATTCTTGTCTTGTTACCTCTTGAATTCTTCATTTTTTCTGACTTGTGCCTCTGGCTGTATTCTAGGTAATTTTTGCAGATCTATTAGTGAATCTACCATTTCTCTTTAATCAGCTGTTTAATAATTAATTGAACTATCGTGGTTCATACGTATGTATATATGCATGTATGGATATGTATACAAATATGTAGTACAAACACACACACATATATATACATATAAACATTTTATATGGTTATTTTTCAAAGCTCTCTTATAATCTTGGATAGTTTCTTACAGCTTTCTCAGTTTATTAATTTTTAAGAACCATAAACATATTTGATATGCACAATGCTAAGTATTATTTTTCTTATGATTTCAATATCAAGGATTCTAAATGTAATGTTTGCTTTCCTATCTGATTCTCATGTATGATGATGACAATTTTGTATGTTTGCTGATTTTTAATTGTGGCCTTTTATATTTCATTGATTTTAGTTTATGGAAAACTGGAATCCCTAATCTGAGGATTTTTTTTTTCAGAAAAGATTTACTTTGCTTCTACTGTGAGTTGTGGCAACATTGACATTGAGCCACTTCAGTTGAAACACTGGGGAATGTGGGTGCCCTTGAGGTAAAAGAGATAATCAGAAAGACAGAATGAACTGCACAAGGTAGGGAGGCTTTGTTTTGAGAGTGGGAAGAGACTGATAAGTAGTTTGAAAAATACAAGAAACAGGGATGGACTTAAAAACTGCAAAGCTTCAGCTCTGTAGCAGAAGAACCATCTGCACGAAGATGGCTGTGATTCTTCCTCAGAAATAGAATCCTACTTTTATTTGGAATAGCAAAGCAACAGCAGCAGATTACATTTCTCAGTCTTCTTTGCAGATATATTTAGTGGTCAACTATATGTGGTCAGAAATAGTTATTAGTGTACGTTCCTGAAAACACCCTTAAAGTAGGCTGACTCATCTAGGAAGTGAATGCTCTTTTGCTTCCTGTCTTTCCCCTTTTCCTGGCCAGAAACTCAAATCAATGGTCAGACCTACAGTAGCCATCTCTCAATCTTAAAGATAGAAACAGATGACGTCAGCAGAAAAATGAAGACATCTGTGTTTCTGGTAATTTCCTGGGACCACCACACAGTGCTTGATTGTGTACTTCAGAATAACAGCTGAATGCATCTCTGCTTGACACACTACTTTATCAAAACAGTTATGACTTCCTTAAAATGAAAATAATAATCTACTTCACAGAGATGGGGTGAGATACAAGATAATATAGATGAAAGAGATTTTAGGACTATAAAATGCTAGAAGATTAAATATTATGTATAAAAGTTAGTTAGCCAACAGGCCTTTGTATGTTGCTTAATTTCCAAATGCACTCTGATTTGTTCATAAGAATTTCTAAAAACCATCACTCAGCTCAAAATATGTGTGTGTGAAATTCTAGTGATTATTTATCAGTGACGGTAGACTTTTGTTTCACAGTTTGGTACCACATGTTCACTTCTTGAAGAAAACAAAGAAGGAAGATGAATTTAAAGGCTCCTACTGGGTAAAAGGCAGCAGCATGTTTGTTCTTCATCTCGGTGCTTTCTTCCCTCCATTGTTTTATTGTGAAAGTTACAGTGGGTGACTCATGACACCCTTTTACTTTCTGCAATTTTCTCAGTGACAGCCGATGTCCCTTTCTAAGTCTTGGGCCCCAGAACCATAATCCCCTCCTTCCCTGCCACAGACTGAACCTCCAGGATACAACTACTACCCCACGATATTCAGTGCGAAGTCCATGTTTTTGACATAAATCAGTAGTTTCTGAATCCTTAGAAATGAAAGAAATTAATCAGTGCGGTAAGGGCTTTACCATCTCGTGTTTGCTCATCAGCAGTAGCACAGCCTTACGAAAACAGTGGTGCGCCAGTTGGCACTAATTGGCAGAGAGATCTCCTTCCAAGCATCCAGCTTTCTGGATAGGGCCACCAGCAAGTGTCTACATATTTGTGAAGACTATGAGAGTCAAAGTAATCACACATGTGGCGTCATTTGAAAGGAACGCACAGAATTCGCTGAAAATACTCACGAAGCAACAGCACAGACTCTACTAAAGACACCCTAGGGAAATCTACTTGATTACCAGTATTAAGGCAATCTTCAATGGCAGAGTGAGGGTTAGGATGTAATTAGGCTTCTTTCAGAGTTTCTATAATTTCATCCAATTATAACTTTTAAAAAGGGGATGATCTTGGTTTGAAATTTTTTATAATAAGAATCAAGTTCTGACAAGAAACGTTTCTTAGGGCTAAATGTGGGAAAGACTCTCGAGACTGAAAGATAGATACACAGCACTTGCATTGAATGTTCCAGCCACTAAAAAAGAAAAAAATGAAGACACCCAGAAAATGATTTTCTTCAAGGAAAAATTTTCAATTACATTAAACAAACATGTATTACCTCTGCATTTTCTGTAAGGTAACTTGAATCAGAAATGGTCCTTGCCCTCGAGAAGAGTTCATTCTAGACATGCAGGTGAAATCCCAGTTATGGATTACAGCAGAAATAAAAGTGAGAGTGAGGTACACTCTGTTGTTGACTTGGTGTCGAATAGGGAACTTGCGAGCAAGCAAATGATGTGAGCAATATGAAGGAGATGGGAATTGAAACGGTTTGACACAGCACACACTGCTGGCACCTGACCACAAATCAAGGCAGTGGAACCAGTTCATTCAAGTAATCCCTGTATTCTTCTCTATCTCACATGCAGAGGGAAAAATGTAAATTCTCTTGGGAATATCGTTGTGAAAATATTAAATATCATTAGTTGTATGAAATCTCAAACCTTGAGCACAAGTCTTATATCCTGTGAGACAAAATGAGAATTGCACTTCTGCCATATACTGAGGCATGATGGTTATCTCCAGAAAAAGAGCTTCTGTGACTGTTTGAGCTGTGAATTAAACGAGACAATTTTCATCCAACACCATTTTTACTTACAAGAGCTAATAGGGGAAACTGTGGTTTCTCAGGCTGAGATATGCAAAATTTTGGCAGATTGTCTCAACAATGAGTAAAGGGTTACTGATGCTTCAAGGAATACAAGTGACAATATTGGTTGCCTATGATAAAATTCAAACTTGCAAGAAAAATTTAGCATTTTCAGAAATTTATGTTTGCCACTACAACCCTAATAGCTTCTCACTTCTTAAAGACTTTTAAAATGAACTCAGTAGTGATACTATTGAATGTGATTTCTAGATGTTATATAACGAAATCTATCAACATTTACAAGATCTGCATAAACAAATATTTTCCAGTGACCAATAACTGATGTTACAAATGACCAATGCATGATAGGTAAATTATCTGTTCAAACTGAAAATTAAGCTGAGACACTATAAGGTATCAGAGTATAAAATCTTCATTGATATGGCTTCATATTTCACATTGCAAGTAACACTTAAAAAACTACCATTTCTTGAATTTTGGTTTGTAATTAAGTAGAATATTCACAAACATCTCAAAGCATATTTAAAATATTTCTGCCTTTCCCAAGTACATAATTGTGTAAAACTGGATCTTCTGTACATACTTTACACAAATCAACATGCAAAAATGGATTGAATGAACAAGCATATATGATAATCCAGCTGTCATTTATGGAGCCAGATGTCAAAGAGATTTACTAAGGTGGAAAATGTCAATCTTTTCAGTAATCGTTCTTTGGAAAATACAGGTTTAATCAACCCAAATGCTAGGTTTGGACATAATAGAGATATTATTATAAGTTTGGTGTGAATTAATGAATACAGAATTTAAAAATTTTACTCTTGACTTCTGTCTGATATGGTTTGGCTCTGTGTCCCCACCCAAATCTGATCTTGAAATGTAATCCCCATATGTTAAGAAAGAAACCTGGTGGGAGGTGATTGCATCATGGAGGTAGTATCCCCCTTGTTGTTCTCTTTATAGTGAGTTCTCACAAGATCTGATGGTTTTAAAGTGTGACACCTCCCTCCTCACTCTCTTTCCTGCCACCATGTAAAATGTGCCTTGATTCTCCTCTGCCTTTCACCACAACTGTAAGTTTCCTGAAGTCTCCCCAGCCATATGGAACTGTGAGTCAATTAAACCTTTTCTTCTTCATAAATTACCCAGTCTCAAGTGGTTCTTTGTAACAGTGTGTAAATGAATACACACAAAAAAAAACTTGTACTAAGAGAAGTGGGGCATTGCTATAAAGATACCTGAAAATGTGGAATTAACTTTAGAACTGGGTAATGAACAGAGGTTGGAACAGTTTGCAGGACTCAGAAGAAGATAGAAAACTGTGAGAAAGTTTGAAACTTCCTAGAGACTTGTTGAATGGTGGTGACCAAAATCCTGTTAGTGATATGGACAATGAAGTCCGGGCTGAGGTGTTCTCAGCTGGTGATGAGGAAGTTTTGGAAAATGGAACAAAGGTCACTCTTGCTATGCTTTGGCAAAATCACTGGTGACATTTTGCCCCTGCCCTAGAGATCTGTGGAACTTTGAACTTGAGAGAGATGATTTAGGGTATCTGGCAGAAGGAATTTCTAAGCAGCAAAGCATTCAAAGTATGACCTAGTTTTTTCTGAAAGCCACAGTCATATGAGTTCACCAAGAGATAATTTGAAATTGGAACTTAACGTCTAAAAGAGAAGCAAAGAATAAAAATTTGGAAAACCTGCAGGCTGACAATGAGGTAGAAAAGAAAATCTCATTTTTCTCGGGGAGAAATTCAAGCCAGCTGCAAAGATTTTCATAAGTAACAAAGAGCTGAAAGTTAATCACAAAGACAATGGGGAAAATGTCTCCAGGGCATTTCAGAGACCTTCACAGCAGCCCCTCTCATCACAAGCCCAGAGGCCTAGAAGGAAAAAATGGTTTCCTGGGCCAGCTTTTCTGCTCTGTGCAGCCTCGAGACATGGTGCTTTGTATCCAGGCTGCTGCAGCTCCAGTGCCAGCCATGGCTAAAATGGGCCAAGGTACAGCTCTGGCCATTGCCTCAGAGGGTGCTAACCCCAAGCCTTGGCAAATTCCATGTAGTTTTGGGCGTTTCTGCCTAGATTTCAGAGGATGTATAGAAATGCCTGGATGTCTAGGCAGAAGTCTCTGGCAGAAGCAGAGCCCTTATGGAGAACCTCTGCTAGGTCAGTGAGGAGGAGAAATCTGGGGTCAGAACACCCACACAGAGTCCCCATTGGGGCACTGCCTAGGGGAGCTGTGAGAAGAGGGCCACCATTCTCCAGACCCCAGGATGATATATCCACTGACAGCTTTCACAGTACTCCAGGAAAAGCTGCAGACACTCAACCATGAAGACACCCTGGAAGGGGGCTGTGCCCTGCAAAGTCACAGGGGCAGAGCTTCCCAAGGCTGTGGAAGCATACCTCTTGCATCACTGTGGCTTAGATGTGAGACATGGAGTCAAAGAAAATCATTTTGGAGCTTTAAGGTGTAATGACTGCTCTATTAAGTTTTGGACTTGCATGGGGCCTGTAGCCCCTTCGATTTGAACAATTTCTCCCACTTGGAATGGACATATTTACCCAATGCCTGTATCCCCATTGTATTCTTCAAGTAACTAACTTGGTTTTGTTTTCACCAGCTCATTGGCAGAAGGAATTTGCCATGTCTCCAATGACACTTTTAACTTGGACATTTGAGTTAATGCTGGAATGAGTTGAGACTTTGGGGAACTGTTGGGAAGACATTACTGCATTTTGACATGTGAGAAAGACATGAGATTTCAGAGCGTCCAGGGTCAGAATGGTATGGTTTGGCCCTGTGTCCCCACCCAAATCTCATCTCAAATTGTAGTTCCCATAATCCCCATGTGTCAAGGAAGAGACCTGGTGATAGGTGATTGAATCATGGGGGAGGTTTCCCTCTTGCTATTTTTGTGGTAGTGAGTGAGTTCTTACAAGATCTGATGGTTTTAAAGTGTGGCACTTACCCACTCTCTCTCTCTCTCTCTCTCTCTCTCTCTCTCTCTCTCTCTCTCTCTCTCTCTCTCTCTCTCTCTCTCTCTCTCTCTCTCTCTCTCTCTCTCTCTCTCTCTCTCTCTCTCTCTCTCTCTCTCTCTCTCTCTCTCTCCCCCTGTCTCTCTGACCACCATGTAAGATGTACCTTGTTTCCCCTTCACTTTCTGATTGGAAGTTTCCTGAGGCTTCCCCAGCCATGTAGAACTCTGAGTCAATTAAAACTTTTTTCTTCATAAATTACTCAGTTTTAGGTAGTTCTTTATAGCGGTGTGAAAATGAATTAAAACACTATCTATAAATCTAACAAACATAAATAAGAGCTTTTTGGTGTCCTCAATATTTCTTTAGATTATAAATGAAATCTGAGAGGAAAAATAATCAGATATATATATATAGAAAAATATTCCAACCTTGTACTATGGAAATGTGGAACATCACTGTCAGGGACTTGCCCCTTATTTTGGAACAATGACCAATATCTGAAGGTTCTGGGGCAAAAAGGAACTAATTGTCTAATTACACGGGACATAGAATATGGCACCAATTAGGACAAGAGGCAGAAGGCAGGAAGACCAATTAAAAGGTCATCTAAAATAAGGTTCTGACAGCAGACCATTCTAATAGAAAATAAATGAGTGTTATTTGAGTATTTGCAAGAATTAGAATTTAGGGCTGATTAGATATGGAGTGATTGCAAAACATTGAGATTCTTGGTGTGGCCACTTGAAGGAAAGAGGTGCTACTCCCTGAAACCCTGCATAAACAGGATATAGGTAGAGGTGGGGTTGAGGTTTTAATTCGGGGTGTGTTGGATTTTTGTTTGTAGAGACTTGCAAGGTAGACTGGGTGTAACAGGGGCGAGGTTACCCCATACACAGGTGAAAGGTGGGAATTCAACTTGAGACAGGTGTCAGGGCTTCTGGTATATGGTCAACCCCATCAAGGTGGCAGGGCTTGTTAAACCCTTGAAAATGGCAAATGATACCACTAAAAAGAGCTGACTTGTGGGAGTTTTCGTAGTGACATTTACGTAATTGTTAAATATACTGCAAATAGATTTCTTTTCCCTCTTCTTGTCACATGTGCTCCAGTGAAAACTCTAAACTGAATTGCTTTCACTGAAGTAGAACTGATTTCAATGGATGTATTTCTTTGTGTTTGATTTTGAAGATTTACTTGTATTCAGATACTTCAACAAATTCAAGTGATTTCACATGTAAATCACTATCTTAATTTCCTTCTGCTGCTGGAAAGGGCAGAGAAACTGATTATCCACAGGCCTATAGATCAGAAATCTAGCACGGATCTCACTGGGCTAAAGGCAATATGTTGGGTGAGTGTACTGTCTTCTGGAGTCTCTGGAGAGAATCTGCTCCCTGCCTTTTCCAGATTCTAGAGGCCACTTTACCCCTTGGCTCATGGCCATCCTATCTTCAAAGCCAAAAGAAACCAGTGGAGTCTTTCCCACATCACATCTTCAGCACTGAATGTTCTGCCGCCATTTTACACATGTTCTTTCTAGGTCAGAGAGCTGGTGATTAGTGACCTGAGTTCCAACCACAGCCTTTAGTGCCCTTTGTTCCAGAACCTGATGTATTCACCTTCCAGGGAATAGGAAAAGAACATCATGGGGTCGTGGTGGGTTTGGGGGCTGTTATCCTGCCTAGCATAGCACCTTTGACAAAATATTAACAATAGAATTTAAACACATATCTTTCCACTAGAGAACTTCCTCTTTCCACCATTCCATTTTATTATAAAAATATATAATTTAGAGTTAATAGTTACAGAATAAAGTCAGGTCTGTTGATTACTTATTTTAGCATATTGCCTAAAGAGACCCACGTTTGTGGAAATTGACTCTATTTACTGGAGGCCCAGAATTAAAGCCGATTTCAGAAAATTTTATATGCCAAGTAATGAAGACAGATGGGCTTCTGACTGTTCAAGGTGGCGTCTGCTGTTAGAAGCAGCACAGGTACATCATATGAAGCTGTAGTGAAAAACAAATGCACCTCTACTTCCCCCCATCCTCATGAGAGAAAATATTCTGGTGAGAAAACAAAGGTAGGTGAGAGGAAGGTAGTCTTTTTCTTGTCAGGTTAAACACAGGGGTTGTAATCTGGGCATTAGGAGGAATTTTCTAACCTTTGGGGACACTCTGAATAAATCTAGGTTCTTTGTGCCTTGAATTTTTCATGACAGTATACCAGTATTCTAAAATTCAATTTCAAAGTACACATTAATTAACTTATTTATTTATTCCTTCCTGTATTTTTAACTCTTTAGAGGACTTAGGGACACAAGCGAAATGAAACATGCACAGCCTCAAGCAAAAACCCACTGCCGAGTGAAATCGTCAGTGATATCGTATCATCAACCAGCTGATGGAGATCCTTCTCTTCAATATAAATCTAATCTTGTTACCACATTTATTCTTACCCTTTCTCCCTCTCCCTCTCTTTTTTTTTTTTTTTTAACTTAATGGACACAGCTGCTTAGGTTCTGAAGCAAGCCTCAGGCTACGTCTTAATCACTTTCAAAGTAGGACACTGGAGGAAGATAAATAATTATTTTTTTAAAGGTACTTACTTGTCAAAATCTCTTTCAAGACTGAAATTATGCCCAATGTAAGTCCTTAATTTTAATATCTTATGATCCCCTCAATATATTTATGATTGAAACATTTTTCTTACACAGAAAGCATAGGGTGGGTTGCCACATCTGTAGTCACTGAGAAAACGCTATGAATGCACACCTTGTTCTGCCCTAAGGTTAGCAGCACAAAGGTAGGGGTGGGACCTGAGAGCAGTAGAAAGACCTAAAATGTTTGCCTTTTACAAACATTTATAGCTTTGGCCCAGATTTTCGTGTTTGATATCATATTACAGTACTTCATTTTCACATCACATTAAATAGAAAAGTCACACAAGAGGATGTACCATGAGTTTTTTGTGAAACGCCAGAACAAGTATTTTAGGCTTTGTGGGTCTCCTTCACAGCTACTCAACTCCGCTGTGGCAGCACAAAAGCAGCTGCAGGCAACACAAAAATGAACGGGCCTGGTGGTGTCAGAATAAAAATCTATTTCCAGTAACAACTGTTGGACCAGATTTGGTCCATGGGCTGTAATGGGGTGACCCATGGGTTATTTGCTGAGTACCACACGCAGTTTTACCTTGCAAAAAACTAAAAGCATATTGAAAGATGCTAAATAAATACACTAGAGGTCGGGAGACCAGAATGCAATTGAATAGTTTCCATTGAAGAATACAGTGTCTATTATTAGATTTCCATATGATATCTAGAATTAAAATTATTAACTCATCATCTTCCCAGTTCCCCAGAACATTAGCCAAAAACATCAGATTATTTCCTGAATTTTTCTGGTTCCTCACATTTACCTTGCATCCAGACTACCAAAGTATTTTCTTAATTCATCCTCTAAAATGCATCCTGGATCTATCTATTGCCTTCCAGTTTCAATGCCAATAGCCTTTTCTTTTTTAAACCACCATGATTTCTTACATGAATCACTAATTACTTCCTGAGAAATCTTCCTAATTTTACTCTTAACACCTTATTATCCAGTAGCTAGAGGTATCTTCTCAAAGTGATTGTCAGATGATATTACATCCCTGCTAAAAATCCTATGATGACTTCCTGCTGCACTCATAATAATATCTAGGCAGAAATTTTTTGCTTTTGCTTTATTTTTTTCTTCAGCAAATAGATTTAGGGAAGTGATAAATTCATAAAGAAAATAAGATGGGTGGGAGCAGCATTATATGAGGTTCAGAGATTTCCTTTCTGAGGAGACGTCTAAGTTGAGAACTAGTACCCATAAGAAGCCACATCTGAGAGCCGCAGATAAAGAGGACAGCAAAAGCAGTAGTCTCTATAGATGGTTGCCATGATTTCTCCACTCCTGTAAACGCGTGCTACTCTTTCTACCAAAGGGCAGAGCCCTGAGTTCAGGTTGTCTCTGACCAATATGTTATAGTAGATGCAATGGTGTGTAAGCTCTGACATAGCTTTTCAGCAGCATGGTACATTCCATGCTCATTCTTAGAAGTCAGCCTGTATATAAGGAATCTGTCTACCTGAGTCCACCATGCTGTGAGGAAGCCCAAGCTATCCACATGGGGAAATGTGGAAGAGTCCCAAGTAATAGATATGCAAGTGAAAACCGTTCAAACCTTCGACCTTCCAGCCCAGTCCAACCACTAAATGACTAAGCATAACAAATCATTGTTATATGAAGATACTAAGATTTTGAGTCAATGTTAAATAAGAAAAGATAATTGAAATAGTGGATGTAATATCTTACAACAGAAATGGCAATGACATTTTCAAGAAGAATCACTTAGACCCCTTGGCTGAAGCTTAGTGTACATGGGGGGCTGGGAAAAGATGTAATCAAAGTAGTATGTGAGATTCAGATTATGGGGGCTTTTATGAATAATGTACATTATTCAGGGTTATTGGCTTCAAATAAACCAGCTCTAGGCAGCCAACAGGACAATAAATTCATAGGATGTTGGACAGGGCCCAGCATCACTGGAAAGGCTAGATGACCAGCTTATGCAATGGGCAGGAATGAAGGGATGCCATGTACCAGCAAAAATGTGCCCTCAGGATGCAACCCCAGGTGCTCAATTGGATGCTATATTCTACTTCTGGTCTGAACATTAGATGCATCTGGCATCTTGATACAGAATTGTCTAAACTCTACAGCTTTGAATCAGCCTTTCAAAAGTCAAAGCACTGTGTTGGACTTCCCAATTGACAATGCAGAAAGTTTCTCCCCAGGACTATCACAAGGGCAATCTGATCATTTCAGACTTAATAGGAGAAGAAGATGAAGTTCTCTTCTTCCAAGTACTGTAACAGAGAAAATATGACCACTTCGGGGTATGCAGAAGGAAGCCCTAGTTTCACTTAATGTGTCCCCATGAGAAAACCTCTCCATGCCAAGAAGGAAAGTGTGCTCAGGTTGTCTCTACCACCTAAAATAATATTAGATAGTTTCATGAGCATAGCGGAAAGTCATTGTGGAGTTTTAAGCAGGAATATACTGTCATCTGAGAGTCGTTTTGAGAAGATACCTCTCACAACTGGAGAAGAAGTGATTGAGAGTCAAATTAGGAAGATTTCTTAGGAAGTAATTAGTGATCCACATGAAGAATCATAGTGGCTTGAAATAAGCTTTCAGATTAAGCTGGAAGGCGATAGACAGATACAGAATACATTGTAGAGGGTGAATCAAGAAAACATTTTGATGGCTTGAATGTAGAAAAGATGTGAGGGATAATAGAAATTCAAGAAATCATCTGATGCTTTGGTGTTTTGGTGAACTGGGACGATGGTGAACCATTTACTGTGCCTGGTAAGTATTGAAGAAGAACACTTTGGGTACCTTGTACCTTCTTTAGGAAGAACTGAATCAAAAATCGGTCTTAAAAACGTGCTTCTTGAGTTTGAAGTGCCTTTTTGGTAAATGTCATGAGGTATTAAAGGAGCAGTATAGCAGCAGATCTGCACACTGTCAGAAAAAGCCAAAAGAAGGATATGCGGCTGAACACCATTAGCATATTGACTATCTCAACTGCGGTAGCACTGAATAGAAAATAGGTAGAAAATGGAAGTCATGGGCCGAAAGAGAGCTCAGGGGCCACTCAACCTTTAGAGATTTACGGGACAAAGAAGGAAAAGGAAAACAACTATTAATACTGACGAGAAATGACCCATAAGGTAAGGTGAGGACGAGAATAGCTTGGTATTATGAGTTTCATAAAAACAAATGAACAAACCAAACCAAACCAAGCAAGCTATTTCAATTAAGCAGGGAAGGTCAAGTGTGTTGAGCACTCCTGCAAGGCCAATTAGGATGAAAGCAGAGGCATCTATTTAATTTCTCTTACGTCAATGGTGGCCTGGAAAAGATGACTTTCAGTAGTGTGATGGGAATAGAAGACATATTAGAAAATTGATCAGAAAGAAACTTTTGAAGAGGAGAACTACAGGTATTCTGGATAATTTATTCTGTAAATGGGAAAAGCAAAAGTAGACAATGCAACCAGCCGTGGTGGTGCACACACAGCTGAGTCATGGTGACTCAGGATGCTGGGGCAGGAGCATTGCTTCAGCCCAGGAGTTTGAGGCTATTGTGTTCTGCGATTCCAAGTTTGAATAATGACTTTGCTCCAGCTTAGGCAACATAGCAAGACAACGTCTCTAAAATAATAAAATTTAAAAAATGAGAAAGTGGAGAGGTGATGTGGAGGCTGAAGAGAGGAAGAGTGACCAAGAATGAAAAACAGTGGAGAGTCAATGGATTGAGGAGCATTCAGAAGGCTCAATTTTCCAGGAAAATGCTACAGCAAATGGAGTGCAGTGACCACCATCAGAGAGAGCGGGATTTGAAATGGATTTTGGAGGAGATGCAGACATTGGTAATCAGAAGGTCTATGGCAGGAGGACGGAAGAGGAAGCTGGTGTCAGCTGGAGACAAGGATTGAGTAGAATAGAGACGGATTATTTCTTATTTATTAATTGATCAAGCATCTATTATGCAGACACTGTGGGAAAACAAAAAATTTATATCACAACCCTGCATCCATTTGTCTGATGGTGACGTAAGAACTGCATCTAAAAGTTTACAAATTATTCTTCAATGTTTGGCATCAAAAAATGAAGAACCTGGTGAGGTGAGCATGAAGTTCTTGAGCTCATTTTCTCTACCTGGCTGTGCTGTGATGTGGAAATACATGACAATCCTTCAGTCTTCTCCACATGATGAAGGACATTAGGCCATGTGCTCAATGTCTTGAAAGTATTGATAAAAATAACCAGAAAATATTAAGTTGGTGCAAACGTAATTACAGTTTTTGCCGTTGAAAGTAATACCACAATCACTTGCACCAACCTAATATTTTCAGCATCCACATTTCAATGTAGTCAGTCATTAAAACCATTTGTAAATTCACCTTCTACACATCTCCTTTATGGAAATGCAGTTTGTTATGAGTGAAAAGGATCTTAAGGCCACATAGACTGCCCCCTCTTCCCTGCCCTACATTCAAAAATAGGGAAAAATAAAAACATTCCTTAGCGATATGGGAGGACTTCCACCTAGTAAGTGGCAGAGCTGGGACTGCAGTCTGTGTGTGAGCCTCAGCCTCGCATTCCTGCCCAGCAGTGCACCTAGGGAGGGAGACGATGCCTCTGAACACCCTTCCCCTCTGCAGGCCTGAGTAGCCATGAGTTGAACCAGAAAGTCAAGTGTCAAAAAACGTGCTTTTCAGATACCATTTGCATTATTCTGTGTAGGAACATAGGCAGAAACATCAGTGACAAAATATTTCTTAAAATTTACGAATAATGTTGTTCATTCTAATAAAATCTCACTAACAGTATGACTTTACAAAAGCACTAATTGTTTTCCCTAAGCATCCTTTTTCAAGAAATCTAAACCCCATACTGCATAACTAAACATGAGACTCCCCAAAAGATCTCTAACATAGTTTCATTTATGTTTTCTGTTTTGAAAAACAAATAAATGAGCAAATATTATGGTTCAAACAATAATTTTTGAAATATTCAGATTTGTCAAGTGAAAATGTTTTTGTTGTAGAAAATCTGAAGTGCAGCATTTAATGTAAAAGCTTAATTATAGAGTAGCCCGTCGTTACCTGCAACAGCACTTCAGTTTGCTAAGGCTCTAACCTCATGCCTAAGTCACAGTTAAACTATAAACAACCTTTGGTTATTTATGTGCTAATATAAGTATGTATTGTGACAGATAGAAAGCTGACTTCAATCATTTAAGTATAAGGTCAAACCTTTTTATCCTGGATTCTGACAAAATATACTGACATTATAAACATGCCAACTAGTTTATATTTTTTACATAAAATGAGCAATTTATCTGTTCATTTATCTGAATGTCTGCACTTAGAAATTCTATGCACATATTGCACGAAATCAGTCTAGATGTTTTTCCCCAGTTTCACTTAAAACTAAAAGTATAAGCTTACACATTTATCACGTGAGTTCAGTTCAGTGGACTGTCTTTTGTCCATGTACCATGGTCAGAATGTGCCCTCCCAAATTCACATGTTGGAGGTTTAGTTTTCCGTGCTGGGAGGTGGGACTTTTAAGGGTGATAAGGACATAAGGGCTCTGCCCTCAGGAGGGAAATAACGACCTTAAAAAGACTTGAGAAAGAAAATCTGTTCATTTTTCCTTTTCCAACTTCTGCCATGTACGGATGTAGAAAGAAGACCGTCAGGAAATGCCAGCACCTTGACCTTGGATTTTCCAGGCTCCAGAACAATGAGAAATAACCAAATTTCTCTTCTTTATAAATTATCTAATTCTGAGTGTTCTGGGATAGAGACACAAATGGATGAAGAATGTAAAATATACTTCTGTAGAAGAAGGGTTTTTTTCTTGTCACATAAACATAGGTTTTTAAAAAACAGTGTTAATAGCTATGTAGGAAAGCCCTAGACGTACATAAACAGACATATTCAAATACCAACAAGACAAATGCTTTTCCCAGACCAAAGAGACAGATATTTCTCAGAGAGCTTTAAAATATCTCAAGACAATGTATATGTATTATCATTCCTTTCATAAAATTGCTTGTTGGCTCTCTGAGATACCGTGTAATTAAAGATCTGAGATATCCATTTAAACCGGGAGTCTAATTCTGCAGAGCTAAAAGAACCAAGGAGACAGTATTGAGTACTGACAAGAAATGTGCAAGATCTTAGGATTACTCAGAGAATAATAAAAAGAGGAATATAAAAGAGAAATAAAGTTTTATAGGGCACGTTTCCTGTGAAGCAAATGGGTGTCTCTCTATAAGCCTTGCTTAGAGAAGCAGCTCTTTTCAGTCAGTGACAACCATGTAGGTCTTCTGTGCTGAGCACTGGGATGAATATTGGTTACTTACCATCCAAAATACTCCATAACTTACTGCTCCCTCAGTTTCACAGGTGAGTACACGGAAGGCCTGAGAGGTTAAGTCACTTGCCCAAGTGAAGACACTCCACAGTGAGTGCATTCAGAGACAGGCTAGAAAACCTATGTTTCAGGATCAACAGATTTTACCTTTTATCACACATCAAATGGAAGTCGTATTCTTTCAGTGTCTTTACCAAAATTACAACAGTCTCTCAGTAAAAGATAACAGCCAGAATAAAGGTCTACACTAAAATGCCCTGCCCTGTAGAAAATAGAAACCAACTCTCAAGTAGTTGGGAGATATAAAACCTGGCACAGCATGTCCTCACCCTTCTGTCACCACTTCCCCAAACAGACAATATACTACTATGAAACAGTGAGAGGGTAACTGCAATGAACTCCCACCTAGAAAAGGGAAGAATGGAAGGCAGCAGGACCTGGTCCACGGCAAGATGAAGTCTGAGCGGAGCCCCCGTCTGGGAAGTGGGGACATCTTTGAGTAGGTGCTGATCCTTCTGTCTGAGCAGAACAGCCTTTCCATTTTCTCAGTTGCTACGGGCTATCCTCCGTGGGGGCTGTTTCTTGCTCATTATCCTTGTGACCTTCTCTTACTGGATATTCAGGAGTGCTCTCCCTTTGAGGAAGAACAGATTCAATAGCTCAGTTCATGCTGATGCTCATTTGGGCATTCAAACATTGTTTTAATGCCAGTCCATCAAAGGCTCCTCCTTTTGTTAACAGCACTTTTCTCCCAAAAAACTGGCAGACATCTGACATATTTTCTTTCGGTCAGTTTCTTGTGGCAGTAAGTGCATCAAATTCTTTGTTAGATAGAATTCTCAAGCCTAATATTTCACTGCTTGCTTATCTCAACCTAGGGGAAAAACACTAGAGAAAATAATCTCTAAATATGTTGCGAAAATAAATAAGGATTATAATCTGGAATGTATGGAATGGCAAGCTGCCCGTTCATTCAGTGAGGGAAGAAAAAAGGAAAGATTTGCAAAAAAGAAAAAAATACATAAACTGGTTAGAGACAGATTTCATTGGTTCCATAGCTTCCAAGCCCGAGCTGTTGTCAATTCATTGGTGGAGATGCCATTACTGGGCAGGGGACCATCTGAGGATGTCTTATCTGAATCACTGGGCACCGAAGAATGCCTGCTGATAACTTTATCAATGCAGGAGATGCCTGAAGGGCTTTAGTGAGTCCTTGGAAACAGCTCTTATCTTTGACATAGAAGCGTGAGCCTCCTCTCCTACAGGCCTTCCCAGCCCTATTTTGTCTGACAATGCTTTCACCCTGGTATCTGCAATGTCGACACTTTTCCCCTCATCTCTTGCACTCCACTGGGTGATGACCAATTGAAATTATCGGGCCTAAAGCCCCCATGTGACCTTTCTATTGGGTGGAATTTTAATGGCCATTTGCGTGTTTGCTGGTCACGACTCTTTCCTAATCACATTTTCTACCCTTTGAAGTCAACAGACAGAAACACAAACTTTTGAGGTCCCAAATTACTCGCCCTTTTCTTTCCATGTTTCCTTTCGTGCTTTTGCTTTTCCTGAACCTATTCTTTTCCCTAAGATTTTGTTATACAGTCAGTAATCGCCAAAATCACGTAGCCTTGTCTTCCAACACCTCACCACTGAAACTGTGAGCACATAATTTCCCCAGAAGTGACATAAATAGTATTTTTACTAAATATTTTGCTGCTGAGTAACATGGACATTCATTTTTCCGGTTTCTGATAACAGTTCCTTGCTACTTTCAGCCCACTGAGCTAAAGCTATGTATTTCAGTTATTGCTACGTCAGCAACTTCCATCTAGTATTTCTTCTTTATTAATGTAACAGGAGATGGCCATTGGAGGAGTCTTGTGCCACGCAGAAATGACCAGGCCCTTGTACCCCCACCTTGTTCAGTCACTATGTGGCTGATGCCTCAAGAAGTGGTTCCTCTCAGTGACAAATCTCTTAATTATTACATGTGCAGGGCCTACCCTGAGAAGACAGTGGCTTTGGCTGGGAAGCTGAGGCAGACCCAGCTGAGGATCAATCACACAGTCATTCTCCTCCCAGCTGGGCAGGGTGTCCTTTCAGGAAGGGATCTGTGCAATCTTTTGCTGTGTCTGCCATAGCCATAGCTCCGTTCAGAGACCCACTGATGAGGGCGCTCTGCCGTCTTCAACACTAGATCTTCAAGTTTGCCTCAAGCACTGACATCCAGCCACTGAAGATGAAAGAGAAGGGGAAGGTATTTATGGCCAATGCAGAAATGGGGTACATCATCAATTCTGTCAATGTCCCTTTGTTCACATGGCCACAACTCACTACAGGGGAGGCTGAAAAATAGAGTCTAATCGTGAGCCCAGGATGACTGGTGAGAAAGGAGCAAACAGCCAGTCAGTCTCTGCTAAATGCTTGAAAGCAGTCACTCAATTTACAATTGAATTTCTCATAAATTGGCAGATGCCTGGATCATCCTTGAAGACTTTATTGGAAGCTCTCCTTCTTTCTTTGAAAGGAGTCTAGATGTTCTGTTAGAATTACTTTTTAATGTGGGTTTATTTGTCTATTATTGAAAATTAGGGATACCAAGTTTGATTGACTAAATATGTCTTAAATATGTTGATAAAAGTGATATATGCTAATGACTAAATATAAGAAACAGAATATTTTCAATAACAAATACTATCCCTCTGCTCCCTAATCTTGCCCACTTTTCCCAAATCCTAAATACTGCCCATTTTTGCTCCTTAAGTTCTTTCTTTTGTTGTTTGCCTTACATTGCTAGACAGTATTATTATTTTAAATCACCGTGTGTAAACATGATCTCCTCACTTCTTTCCATGCTTTTCTTGGTTACTCTTTTCTTCTCTTTTTGAGACGCAGTCTCGCACCGTCACCTAGGCTGTAGTGCAGTGGTCCCATCTTGGCTCACTTCAATCTCTACCTCCTGGATTCAAGCAACTTCTGCCTCAGTCTCTTGAGTAGCTGGGACTACAGGCACGCACCACCATGCCCAGCCAATTTTTGTGTATTTGTAGTAGAGACGGGGTTTCACCATGTTGGCCAGGATGGTCTCGATCTCCTGACCTCATGTCCAACTGCCTCAGCCTCCTAAAGTGCTGGGATTCCAGGTGTGAGCCACCGCACCTGGCCCTTGGTTGGTTTTCTCATTCCCCAGCCATCTTTCCAGTGCAGTTAATTTATTTCTCTTTATTCATGCTGGTCACTGTTCAAGTTACTTCATATTTTTAATTTTTAAATTGTCACAACCCACCAATGTGGTGATATTCTCACTGCCCTTTCTTAGTGATCTTGGCTGTTTTCTGCAGAGCCTGGTTCCTTTTTGAGAAACTCTGCTTTGACCCTTTTCTCCAAGTAGGGTTTGCTGTTCCCTCAGACTTCGCCCAGCTCTTCTTCTGAAACTTCCTTGCACTGCTCTCCTCAGGCAGACCTAGGACTGCCCTGGTCATGGGTTGGTTTCTTGCTTATAAATGTTTAAAAGGATATATTTTCTTCATCTTTGCATTTCTGATAAGGTTTGTATTCTGCCATCAGATTTGATCTGTAATTGGCTGAGAGTCAAATCTAGAATATCCATGACTTTGTGCTTTACTGACCTTCAGTATCTGGTGTGAAATGGTTAAGTACAGCGTCCTTCAGCCTCTCATTTCCGTGTGAGAAAACTATTTTGAGTGGGAGGATTTTACTTCTCTTTTTTGGAGTCTTTAAGATCCTTTCTTTACCTTCAAAGTTTTGAAGACAAAAAAACCATGTTGCAATTTCTATTTCGATTGTGTTTTGAGTGGCTTTTCAGTAAACTGGTTGTGTCCTTTTGGTAGCATCTCCATTTCCTATGCTTTTTCTTCTGAAACTCTCGTTAATCAGATGGTGAACATCTTCGCTGATCCTTTCTACGTTAGTTTCAGAGTTGGTGGTACACGGTTATGTCAGTCCCAAGAAACTGGGTGAAAGAAAACAATAGAAAATATGTTTCTGACGTCTACCTTCCGGAACCAAGAGAAAATAAGACTTCTAGCTTCTGTCACTTACTGGCGGTCCTCAGAATTCCCTGGCTTGAGGACTGATCATTCCAATTTATGCCTCCGTTGCCACACGGCCTTTGTTGATTTGTTCATCCCTGTTTTTGTGTCTCTTCTCTTCTCATGAGAATAACAGTCAGATTAGATTAGAAACTCATCCACTCCAGTATGACCTCACCTTGACTAATTACATCTGTGACAACTCTACTTCAAAACAAGGTTGCATTCTGAGGTCCTTGGGGTTAGATCCTCCATACGTGTCTTTTTAGAGAACACAGTCCAGTCCGTAACATTCTCTTTCTATGTTATTGTTATTCTTGCCCTATTTCTGTTACTTCCGTTTTTAATTCTACCCTGTGTGATTTTTTGTCCTTTACTCTGTTTTCGCACCCTCTCTGGTATTTTTACTTGAGCAATCCGATTTGTAGCAGCTCTTTTCCCATTTTTAATTGATCCCTTTCCCATCTGCAAACTCTTCTGTGAACTGAAGATGTGGGCTTCCATTTTACTCCCAACAAGGAAGTACTATTTTGAGGGTCAGTTATGTATGATTTCACAAACAATTTGTCAAGTTTACTTTGATTAATGTTATTAATATTATCCACACAAATTACTTAAAAACATTTTCGGTTCTCTTCAGATTAGAGGAGAGAGAGCATGAGTAAAATTATCACAGACTTTGGGCCTGGTGTTAAAACAATAATATTACTATATTATATGTTAATGCTCATATATATTATATATTGAAATATATTAATGCTTATTTTATATGAGTATGTAATACATTAATACTCAGCATATATGATATATAATGCCCAGGCTGGTCCTGAGCATTTATAATGAAGAACTGTAAGAAAACCTTAACTGCCTCTCAAATCCCAATTCATCAGCCTCCGGGATTCGGTTTCTTAGAATAATTGGCTATAATGCCCTGTGCACCTTCACTTAGATGTCCTATTTACAATGGCTCAGAATTTTTCTAGAAACTTCTAACTCTTTAAAAGTATATACATTGTATAACTCCCAAATTGTAATAAAAAATATAATTTCCCTAAACTCAAAAAGATAGAAATAACCAAAATTTCCAACCATAATGACAGAAACTTAGAGATTAATAATGCAAAAAGTATAACAAACTCACAACTATTTGAAAATCAATAGAATACTACCAAATAACAAGGAATGTCAAAGCTAAAATCAAAAGGAAAATCAGAAAATACATAGAAATAAATGAAAATAAAGACGCACCATACCAAAACCTATGAGTTTCTGCTAAAGCAGTGCTTAGAGGGAAATTTATAGCTGTAAAAGATTATATCAAGAGAGAAGAAAACCTTCAAATCAGTAACTTAAAATTGTGCGTCAAAACACTGGGAAAAGGAGGATAAATTAATCCTAAGGAAAGCAGAAGGAAGGATATAATAACAATAGATCAGACACTAATAAAATAGATCAGAAAACAAGACAAATCAATGAAGCCAACAGGTAATTATTTGAGAAGATCAACAATATTGACAAAGCTTTAGCTAGAAAGAGAAAGAGAGAGAGAGAGAGAGAGAGAGAGAGAGAGAGAGAGAGAGAGAGACTACAATTGTAGAGTCAGTAAGGAATGAGGAGAGATTACTACTGACCTTACAGAAATGAAAAGAATTATAAGTGAATAGTATAAATAATTGTATGTCAAAACATTTGATACCTTAAATTAAACTGACAAATTCCTAGAAAGGCGCTAACTACAAAAACTGATTCAAGAAGAAGCAAACATATTGAATAGATCTGTCACGAGCAAAGATCTAAATCAGTAATCAAAAAACAGAAATCAAAAAACACCTGAAAAGCCCAGCTCCAGATGGCTTCATTGCTAAATTGTAGCAAACATTTAAAATTTTAATAGTAAATCTTTTCAAACTCTTCCAAAAAATAGAAAAGAAGGGTACACTTCCAAAGTCACACTCTTTTTTTTTTTTTTTTTTTTTGAGATGAGTTTTGCTTTTGTTGCCCAGGCTGGAGTGCAATAGCATGATCTTGGCTCAGCACAATCTCTGCCTCCTGGGTTCAAGCAATTCTCCTGCCTTGCCCTCCCGAGGAGCTGGGATTACAGGCATGTGCCACCATGTCCTGCTGATTTTGCATTTTTAGTAGAGATGAGGTTTCTCCATGTTGGTCAGGCTGGTATCGAACTTCCAACCTTGGGTGATCTGCCTTCCTCAACCTCCTAAAGTGCTGGGATTACAGTGATGAGTCACCGCTCCTGGCCCACACTCTTTGTAAGACAATGGAAAACCCAATCTTTCTAGAAGAGTCCTCAGACCTCCTTGTGTCTTACTACCTTTCTCCTTGAGATTGTGATATTTATGAGTAATATGACATATAATTAATTAAAATTTTTTAAAATAGTTTATAGAACATTCTTTTTTTTTTTGAGACGGAGTTTTGCTCTTGTTACCCAGGCTGGAGTGCAATGGCACGACCTCGGCTCACTGCAACCTCCGCCTCCTGGGGTTCAGGCAATTCTCCTGCCTCAGCCTCCTGAGTAGCTGGGATTACAGGCATGCACCACCGTGCCCGGCTAATTTTTTTTTGCATTTTTAGTAGAGACGGGGTTTCACCATGTTGACCAGGATGGTCTTGATCTCTTGACCTCGTGATCTACCCGCCTCGGCTTCCCAAAGTGCTGGGATTACAGGCTTGAGCCACCGCACCCGGCCGGAACATTCTTATACTAAAATACTATTCATTGTTTATCTGGAATTCAAATTTAACTGGGTACCTGGCATTTTTTCTGGCAACTGTATTTTGTAAGCCAGTTATGGACTACATGGGAAAGAAAAAGAAATTGTCCTGACCCTGGACAAGATCTCAGCAGAAACCGGCTAAAGACACATTACTGCAAGGCCAGGGGCTGAGAAAGGGGAGAAGGGGACTCGCGGAGGTGACATACAGTCTCTAGTCAAAGGAACAGCCTTGTTGTAATGCAGAGGAATTTTGAAGAAGGCATCAAGTGATCTTGAGGGAAGGAGTCAATTATAACCAGAATTTCTATTCAAACTCGTTAACCACCAGTGCACCATAGGTCCCAACCTGTCAGAATAGAAGCTGACTCTGGGGCCCGGGATTCTCTCTACTGTGCCAGACTGGACTGTTTACTGGTCTGATTGTGAGAACAGGACAGCTTGTGATGTTGAGAGAGGGCCAGAAGGTGTAGGGGGCAGAGCGAGACCCCGTTGGCAGTGGGAAGGGAGGAGGTTGAGGCAGTGGATAGGAACAGTTTGGCCATACAGAATAGTTTCCTATCTTTACAACTGCTCCAGTTGCAAGTAAGCCCTGAGTTGAACCATTTCCCAGGCTCAGAGTGCCCCCAGCAATCCCAGGAAGGAGGCGCAGCCCTGTTGCATCACTTCTTTCCCTTGCTTGCAACACAATGATGCTGAAACCTTCAGAAACCCTCCAGTAAGTGAAGCAATGGAAAAGTGCCAGGAGGTAGAGCCCTGGGCAAACAGAAAGGATCAAATAGGAGGACCCCTCCCAGATTCCTATTTAGCTGAGGGAGGAGCAAAAGTTTTGACATGCATCAAGTTTAGGAGTTTAGTTTGAATCTTGGCCTCAATATTCTATTTTCTGAGGTGAGAAAGTTTTTGATTAAAGTAAGTCTAGGAGAGTTTTCTTTTTTTTTATAAAGTACGTGCAAATGTTTTAGTGCTTCCTGCATACTCATTGGCAAGATGGTAGTAAAGGTGGAAGAATCGCATTTGTACATATGAAAAACACATAAAACTTTAATGTTAGGAATATCACGTTTTCACTAGCATATGATGTGCTAGTTACGCTCTCATTGTTTACCAAAACATGACTTAGTTTAAGTTTCACACTTTTTTTTTTTTGGTAAAGAATATGAGTGCAACAGTTAAGAACTTCCCCTCAAAACACACAGCTAATAAACCACAGGGCCAGGCTCTGTCTTCATGGGGAAAGGCAGTTCTCAGACAACCCTAATGGATCCTGATGACCATGAATAGGATGCATCAGGTGAGGATATCTGGCTGATCGCAGCTAAAAAGTGCATTCTCACAACTTGCTTTTACATAGGAATAAGAGTGACCTCTGGCCAGGCCTGGAGGGCTGAGAATATGACACTGACGTAGGAGATTGTTCTGATTAAAAAAAATGCAGCAAATTTCTCTTTAAGATGAGGAACTGTACAACAGTTGAGCAAGTGTGCTGGGCTCTGATTATGCCCACACTTTGTTTATTAGTAAAATATTCAACACATTGACCATAATAGCTGGTGTCCCAGTTCCTCACCTGTACCCTGCTGTGGTTTTTCTGGGAGGAACACGTGCACATGTTGGTTGTGTGGGTGTTTGAACCCTTGTGAGCTGAGCATTCTGAAGGCCAGCAAGGGCTGATAGGAGAGAGAGAGACTAATTATGAGTAATGATGCAACCGTGTAGGAGGACGTAGGCAAATGCTGTGAGGAGCAAAACATCAGCAGAAGAACGAGAGTAAAAGAAGAGATTCTATCAAGACATGAAGCTTTCTCATAGTTGGGGCCAATCTGGGAAAGCCAAATCAGCAAAATCTGAGAATTACTGGGTGAGGTCTTTCAGCCTCAGTCTAGAAACATGGATAACTGGGTATTCAGGAGTTCATAAGAATGTCTCACAATGAAGGCCAGGTGAGACATAATTCAGAAGAAAGCTAAGCGGGAGAGCAGGTGCAGTGTTCAGCCCCTTACCTAACCACCCTGCTTTCAGTATATCTTAAAGTACAATCTTCATGTAGTGCTACACATTTAACGTTGATTCATAAAGTCATGGTAATGAAGAATTTCTTAAGTTCTTAGATGGGAAACTAAGACCATATGCCGTAATCTCTGCTTGAAATTACTAGGTGAAAAACTATCTCAGTTTCACACATACACATAAAAATTGGGGTTGGTCCTCTTTATTCTTTGCTCTGTTTTGACTCATTTGATGAATGCTGAAGGCTGTCTCATTTCTAGAACCACAGCACGTCCATTGGCAATTGGCTTTATGACAATGTGCGACCACGCTGGCGCTACAGCAAGAATACCGTGGCCAACAGTCTGCACATGAAAAGAATGATCATAGCTGACTGTCCCCCGAGGGTGCTTCCCTTTCTGGGAGTTAAGGGACAGTCTGTTGAAAGTCATCCCATATGTTTAAAGGTCATGATTCTATGACTTAGGCTCACATTTATCACAGGGATAAGATAAGACCCGTGTTCTGTGAAAAGGTCAGCTTCAGAAAAAGCATAAGAATCAGTGTGTCGGCTGGTCTCTGGTGACTTTATTATGTGCTTCACATTCTTTATAGCCTGCGTTTGAAACCACCTGTCCAGTGTGCTTCCTGCTTGTGACAATAACAGTTCCACCGTCCCATTGACACCACTCTAATTAGGATTACACTTCACCACTGGGATTACCTGACTCTCTGGCACATTGCCATCTAGCAGGCAGCAGACACTACCTTGCCATTTTTATAAAGAAAGGGGAAATTTTTCAAATGACTAATTGCTAGCAGTGGAAGAAGGGTTAATGGAGCATCTGCATTATGAATAGAGTTAATTCAAATGCAAAAGGAAATATTAAGAAATGAATAGAGATAATTCAAATGCAAAAGGAAGTATTAAGAAAATCAAGTGCTCTGATTGATGAAGTCACAGAATGGAAAGTGTCAAAATATAATGATGCAGCCATCCTCCTTCAGAAATATTTTGGAGCACCAAATAAAACAACCCTATCTTAATCTAGTCTTAAAATAGCTTTTCCAGTGGGCTGTACTTTTGGAGTCTACTTGGTAGCATTAGGTGAGAAAGTTTCAGAGAAATGGCAGAAATAATCAAATCTACAGTTTTTTAGACTAGAATCCTTTAATGGTGAAGATCATCTGCTCTAGCAATGAAAATGGAGGTAAACTTCATTTTTCACTTTGTTAATATACAGTATTGCCAGACACTGATGATGACCTTTTATTTCTTTAAAAAGCTAAAACTAAAATTTCACTTGAAGGGGAATATTTTAGCAATTTTAAAATATTAAAACAAAAATTATCAGAGCATCTCTGTAATAAAACAAAAACTTTTTTTTAAAAATCCCCAAGACTGCTCAACTGCTACTGTAACTATTAATCTCTCTACTGATGCCAGCACAGCATCTGCCCTCATTTGGGAAACCTCAGAATCACAAATGAAAACATGAGACTTTATTTTAAAATTTTACTTTAAATTCTGGGATACATGTTCTGAACATTCAGGTTGTTACATAGGTATACATGTGCCATGGTGGTTTGCTGCACCCATCAACCTGTCATCTAGGTTTTAAGCCCTGCATGTTTTAGGTAGTTCTCCTAATGCTCTCTCTCCCCTTTCTCCCACACCAACAGGCCCCAGTATGTGATGCTCTCCTCCCTGTGTCCATGTGTTCTCATTGTTCAACTCCCACCTATGACTGAGAACATGTGGTGCTCGGTTTTCTGTTCCTTTGTTAGCTTACTGACGTTGAAGGTTTCCAGCTCCATCCATGTCCTGTTAAGCGTGCTTTTAATTTAAACTGAAATAATTTTGCACATTTTATGTTCCAAATTTTATTAATTCCTTTATAAATTCAATTTTCAAGATTTCATTTAGGATGAAAAACATTGTACAAACAAAGATCAAGTAGAAGAAATTGAAGTTTTTTCAGAAAATTGACTATTTTATTCACTCTAGGCATACAGTTGTCATGAAATACACACTCACCTAAAGACCACTCAAATTAGAGACTCTGACTTCAAGGGAAGATTCCTGGGATGTTGCTTTGTGTTGTGTGGATGGTGAAGGAGGAAATAATTTTAATTCAACTTTTGGAAGCTTGACTAGCCATATGACATTATATCCAGAAAAATTTGAGTCTTGTATATAAAAATGCTTTTGTTAGTGAATTGATTCCTGAATAACTCTCTGGAATATGTCAGTTCAATTCAATATTTGTTCTTGCTTACTTATCAGAGTAATGTCCAAATTAAATGTACTCTTGTACAAAGTTACACAGAAGATGAAAATAATTCCTTAGGCCAGACATTTTTCAGGTATTTATTAATTTAATTAAATTTATTTATTTATTTTGAGATAGAGTCTTGCTCTTGTTGTGCAGGCTGGAGTGCAATGGCGCTATCTCAGCTCACCACAGCCTCCACCTCCTGGGTTCAAGTGATTCTCCTGCCTCAGCCTCCAGAGTAGCTGGATTACAGGCATGCGCCACCATGCCCAGCTAATTTTGTATTTTTGGTACAGACGGGGTTTCTCCATGTTGGTCAGGGTGATCTTGAACTCCCAATTTCAGGTCATCCACCTGCCCAAAGTGGGTGGATGACTTTTTTTTCTTAAGAGTTTTTATATCTCTGTTTACCTTATATTTCTTAATGAATATTCATATACACGCCTATCCTCCTTAATAACATCTTTTTATTTTACGACATGTCACTCACAGATCAAACATTTTTATTTAACTACGTTATGCTAGCTTTTGGAAGAGTCTGACCTGGAAGAAGTTTTTTCTAAGACTTCTATTCTAAAAAGTACGCACATTTAAAATAGCAACGACCAAACAATAAACTTGTGCTATAGTTTGCTTAAGTATTAGAAATTATTTCCTTTTCTAAACAGTTAATGAGCTTTTCTAGTTCTCTTTTCAAAAAACGTATGGTGAAAGTCTAGAAGTGAGCTTGTATTTAAGAAAAAAAGTGCAGACATAACAGAAATAGACTGATGGCAAAAGAGAATTTCAAACAACTAAGTAGAAAATTAAAATCTAGTAAGATTTCAGATAAAAGTGTACAGAATTGCAAAGAACAGCCATAAATAGGCTATTTTGCCATTCTTCATTTATATAGTGTAATATTGAAAACTGCATATTAAATTTGAACATGTCATTAAAGTGTTCTTTCACTGTCTTATGTCATTTTATTTTAATATGCATGTTTTAATTGAGGCCAAGTTGGGGGTTTGACGTTTCATCTCTCAGCCCAGAGCAAGTCTTTTGGTTGCTCAGACTCCATTAGGGGGCGGTCTCCCCTCATGGGACTGCCTGTTAAGTAGCCCCAGTGAGACACAAAGCTCAGAATTGTGGTCTCTGCAGTATACTGTCCATGAAACAATTCTTTTATCCTGTTCCCAGATCTCATTATGTTTCACTAGTTGAATAGAGATAAGCCTGGACAATGTTTAAGCTACGTATGGAGGTTGCCTCCGGAACTGCTTCAAGCACATTCTGATACATCATTTGTCAGCGAGAGACACCTTTTCTCCTTGAAAAAAAAAAGATGCCACAAACCAGCTGCACTTGATTAAGCTTTTGCGTGTGTGTGTGTGTGTGTGTGTGTGTGTGTGTGTGGAGAGAGAGAGAAGAGAAAGATGTGTTTGTGTGCTAATTTTAAGTTCCTATTTGCTACCGTTAACCTACACATACACACACACACACACAGACACACACACGCACACCATTTCACAATGGGTTCCATTGGATTTTCAGCTCTGCTATTCGGGCCAAATTCCAAATTGGATAATTATATTTCCCCGGTACTAACCCCTTTCTTTGTGTCCGTTTAAGCTAAAATCACAGTCTGGATCCTTGTCATGCAACTACCCACCTGGTTTTCATTAGGCTGTAGCACTAACATAATAACGTATTAATTCCAATTTAATATATCCACTGGTGCTTGTAGGATAGACACATTGGAGAAACATTTATATACGAATAACCTCAAATGACATATGCTGATATTTTAATCTGTCTGGTTTAATCCTGTTTAAGGAATGTGAACAACACCTGATCTTCAGATACTTTGACTTGTGATTGTGTCAGAGCTTGCTAGACGCTCATCAAAACTGAATATCTGTTCTTATTTCTGAACACACGGCTGGGCTACAGCTCTGACCCTCCCTTGCAGTTAGCTGTGCTCACGTGACTATGAAACAGTTACAGGTAAACAGAATTGGTGGGTGGTGCTTCCAGCCCCAGCTCCTAAGAACTTGCCCTGAGTGTTTATCTACAATATTATTCCTAGAGGAATAGACACTGCCTCGTTGTGAACAGGGACATCCTATCTTGAAGATGCAGAGTTTACTGCCCTGAGCCCTGTCAGCACGACTGAATGTTAAATCCCCACATGCCGCCCCACCCTCACAGGCCATCCGTCTCTGCCTCCCCGCTCAGGTTTGCACTCAGAGCCAGCAGTCCCCCTCCTGGGTGGGCCCCTTGAAGTGGGCTCTGCCCAGTCTCCTTCTCTTAGCTTTCTCAAAGCCAAGGCCCCATGGAGACTGCAGTTCCCCACGCTTCATAAGAGATTGACTGCAAAGAACAGTAGTCACCTGGGGACAGCTAGTTTCAAGGGATAAGATTGACACTGAGAATGGGCATGCTGGTTTTCAAGAAAAAATTTAGGGGCAACGCCTGTCCCCTTCAGAACCATGGAATGAGGACTTGCAAACGAGCTGCAGAGGCTTCCTGTGGACGTCAGGTGGGCTCTCCAAGACTCCTCCAGCCCACGGGAACACAGGTTATGTGGGTTCCCCTGTGGGGTCTTGGGAAAGCCCACTGCAGTGAGAGGGGCCACAACTTCTGGGACCTGATTAGAATCCACGGGATGAATGGGAGCAGAGTCCTGGATGTTCGTTGCTGGACCTGGCATTAACTCTTCAGCAGCAGGATGATCTTGGAAGGAATCAGAATTCAGACTCATGGATAGACTCCTAAGAGCTGGCTGAACATCACCACGGTGAGGAGGATGCATGGGTGACTGAAGGAACAGAGCAGGCTCTGAAGGTGAGCAGTGACGGGCAGAGTGGCAGGAGATGGCAGAGACAGCTGGAGTGGCTGAGGAATTTTCTGTTCTTCTAAGGTAGATGAGAAGCCAGTTTGTAATTCTGAATTATTCTACGTGAAGGAATGGGTCAGGTTGGCTTCTTAACAGGAGGGCTCTGGAGAAAACATCCATTGGGAGCAAAGGAAGAAGTGGAAGTGCAAGCAGGAGACGCCTGTGGTGATGGAGAGAGTGTGCGAAAGAGCCGCTTAGAAAGGCAAGAAGGAGGACATCCAGGAAATGTAAAGACTCTTCATTCACTAATGCAAACCTTTGACTGGCCATTAGTGAGATGACAGACACAGAGCAGGGTGATGACTTCAGGCTTTAAGGTTATTGGAAGAAGCAGAATGTAAAGTCTATGGATATTATATATTTAAAAAGGTTGAGAAATGCAAATTCACCTAAAAGATAGAAAAAAAATCCTAAAACTATAAAAACATAAACATAAATTATAAAATTTAAAAATAAAAGTTAGTTGAATTATAGATAACTATCTTCCTCCTGCAGACATTTGGTTTCATTGCATGTATTTTGAAAAGAAATATTAAAATTAAACGTGTGATGCAAAACACTGCTGTGTAGAATGACTGTTGGGTCTCACTTGCCACTCCCTTTCTTAGACTCTAAAGCTCATCGGAATATGAACTTGAGAGGAGTAAAGAGCTTTAAACAACAGGTTTTTTATCATAATGACCCTGAAGGTAGCCTTGAAGAGAGGCATGGGCTATGAAAAACCATGACGTTAATTTCTTCTCAGCCTCTCAGTTCTAATCATGGAGCTTGGTCAACAGGTGAGTGTCCTAGAGAAGAAAGGCCATCCGTGGCTAACCCCTCTGCCAAGAAGAGCACAGACCTCAATAGCTATCAACAGAATCTGCCTGCGTTCACTGCAATAAGCATATGCATGTGCCACATAGCCCCGCAGGATCCTAATAATCAGCAGAGCAACAGAAATAGATTCGCAATCATAAAAGAACTCTGTAAACTGCACAGAGCCTCTGGACCCTGTGAAAAGCATTCTTGTGATAAAAATGGTCTATTTATCTCTTTCCTATGGTATCTCATCTCTGGCTGTTGATTCCCTCACTTCTCTACATGTATCAAAGGTGTCTCACCCTGGACATATCCAAAATTGAGCTCAGAATGGCCCCATCAACAATACATTCTTCTGCAGTTTTTTTTAATCGGCTGTCAATGTGAGAAATTCCAGCATTAGATGTGATTTTTTTCCTTCTTCCTAACTGTTCATGTCAAATTATTTACCAGGTCCTGAATTTCTCTCAAGGCAATCCACTGTTCATTCGTTGCCAGAATAGCAGCTCTAATCTAGCCCATCATCTCCTCTTACCCAAACTGTTGCAGCAGCTTCTGAGCCAGCCCCAAACCATCTCCTTTGCTTCCCTTTCCTTTAGCCTACTCACCGTGCATCAGTCATAATGGGGTTTTAAAGTGTCCGCCCATAGAAGACTATATGAAAATTGTCTATAACAGCAATGAGAAGAGCGAATTATAGCTGCGTCCAGTAGCATGGGTGAATCTCACAGATATGGTGGAAAAGAAGACCCCCCAGTAAGCCCAAATCAATCTATGATGGTGGAGGTAAAAAGGGCGATTACCTTTGAGGCATTAACTTGGCGGAGGGGCCTGAGGAAACCTTCTGTGGTTGGAAATGGTCTGTAATTTCATGTGGGTAATGGCATACATGGGTGTGTATATTTGTGAAATTAAAATCTGCATATATTACTTCATGTAATCTACACTTCAACATAAAAGTTATAACTTTATATAGAAATGAAGCAAAATAAAAAATCAAATAATACAAACTAAATATCACCATGCTTAACATCTTGAAGAGGCTTCTCATTGCTCTACAATAATGACAAAAGACTCTACTGGCTTGGTAGGCCTTCGGGTTCTGCTCCTGTAATCTGTTTAAAGCCTCATCTCTTGATATCTTAGAAATGCCACATTTCTTGTAGCTGTTCTCACAATATCACTCTACAAACATATATAAGGATAAGGACTAGGATGAGTCTCAGTCAAAGCACACCGTAAGTTCCCATACATGGTGAGAACTAGGGTTACATGCAACTTAACTGAATCTCGGTAGAGAAAGCAGATTCTTCAAATTGGCGAATATGGTTCTGATATAAAGTTAAAATGAACCGAGAAGAAATAAAATATGGAGTTATGCCAAAGCTGAAGGTAATTATTTATTCTGAAAGGCAGTATGGAGAGTCCATAGCTGATACTCAACAACGAATAAAAACAGCATATTTCTATCCTTGGAAAAGGATGAAAAGCTCAAAGGAAGCTCATCGGGAAGGTTACTTCAGTGAACAGTGGTTGAGTCGTACTTGCCTTTTCCATCATACAGGTCAGTCTTCTTTCCACACTGCACAACTTACTGAAATAATGACTGCCAGGTAGCAACACGGAAGCAAATGAATGAAGGGCAGTGTATGGTGAAGCAGCCACATACTGAAGTAGCATTCTATTTTCTTGATAAAGCAAAACAAAAAGATACATATTTTGTATCACAGTATGCAACTTTCCACATAATAGAGTGAGTGTAAGGTATGAATGATACTGTGTTGATGCTCCCATCAATATTCTATAACTACTCATTTCAAAACTGACAACATTAGATTCAATGCACAACAAGGGGGAAATGGAAAGAGTGGTTGGGTGGATAAATATCAAAATATTGAGTATTCATACTATATGCTCAAAAGTTTTGCCGTAAGTAGCAAATAATATTCAAGTCACATGTCATGACTGCGCGATTAATTTCCAAGTTTTATTGGAAAACTAGCCTATGTTGACTTTCAATGTGGTTCAGCTGATGCTCTTTGTTTTTATCAGGTAACAAACCATCGATGTTTGCTTGGAAAGTGTCTGCATTCAAAAGGGAAAAATGACAATATCATTTAATTATTTTATATAACTTATACATATGATTACACTTGTAAAATTGTTATTATTTATAACAACTCTGTGTGCTAGGCTTCATAGGTGCAACTATACAGGTGTGAAAGTTGAGTCTCGGGGGGTATACATGACGGGATGCAGGCAATGCCACCTACACTGTCCACACTAAAGTTGGAACATAGATTATTCTCAATGCAAAGAGTTTTGAGAGACAGTATGAAAGAGAAGAGAAGCTACAGAACTCCATCAAGACAAATGGGTCATTTTTTTGGGGGGGGTTCACTTTTATCTTTCCAATTTTTCAGGTTTATATCAACAGTCTAAAGGATCAAATTTTAAGAATGATTTTAAAACTCAAGAGACCACAGCCTGAATCCTGACTCGGCGACGTATTAGCTATGACGCTTTGGGCAGGTTGCACTCTCCTTTTACGCATCCATTTGCTCACCTAGAAAGTCAATAACAAGTGTTTTATGGACATACGAAAAGGACAGGAGATAGTACAGACAGTTTGCTGAGCGAAGCGTCTACTGTTAGTAGACAAAAAACATTGTGGTGCTTGCTATTAATTTCTTATTTAATTCGACTGTTTATCTAAAAAGATAATTCTCCAATTCCAATGTATTCTCATCTATGTAGGGACTTAACATTCATTAACCAGCTGGATTTTTTATTTATGCTTTCAGCTACTTAGCAATCCGAAGCAGAGCTGGCCTTTTGTTTTATCAAAAATCACCCTTTTTACTTCTAATTACACAGTATTAGCTGTATCTCTCCTAGGCATCAAAGCCGTTTGGGCTTAAGAAGTCCTCCTTTTATAATGCAAGTAGCCCAGAGATTGGCTACCCTCAATTTCTTAATTTCTAGGCTGTGCATTTGATGAAAGGGAGCAAAGATTTGGAGCAGAAGAAGGAGTGAGAACATCAGAGGAAGAGGCAAGAAGGATGGAGTTCTGTAGCTTCTCTTGTCTGTAAGAGAGTTCTCTTTCATACTGCCTCTCCTAACTCTGTGTACTCATTACCCAGAAACAGGAGAAAGAAGCATCAGCTTTGCAGATTTGGCTCAGGGCTTCAACTTGTGATTGTGCCAGGAATCTATCCTTGACTTTGGGTATAATCCTTAACGTCTAGGGCACAGTTTTTTTCTGGTAAGACTGATGTCATCTCTGATCTACTTATCTAAAAAGCTTCAGATGGGGCAGCAATTGGGAATGTTTTCCAAATAGAAATCCTGAAGCAATGGGGAGTTATCATTTCTAGTACTTTTACACATATTCTATATATTTTGCTGACTTCCTGCATTAGCCAGTTTCTGAAAAAGTCATAACTCTTTTATAGGCCATAAGATTAGATTTTATTAGTTAGATGTACTTCTTATGTAAAATTAATAAGAGTATATGGAAATGCAAATTTATGTAAATATCATGCAAATGGAAACTCAATGCATCACGTTGAGCTCTCCATAGAATACAAAAAAACGGGCATGGATCCTTTTACAGAGTCAAGCATAAGCTTGAACATACAAATTTTATGGCATAATTAATCATATGCAATATTATAACAGTGATAAGCCAAATTTTCAGTAAACAAAAATGAATTATGAGGCGCAAACACTTTTAATTTGGTACATTTGTCTTAGGGTTTACGAAGCATGGTTGACTCCAGCAGTTGCTGGGGAGCTGGGCGTGATTCTCTTGTTTCCTCTTAGGAGGTGTTGGAATTAGAACACAGATGGGGCATAATGAGTGGCAGAACAAGCCTGAAGGGACCCCAAGTAAGAGCAGGACTCGTTCGTGTAGGAGCTGTATGTTGTTCTTATTTTTATTTATTTATATTTAGCAGATTTGTGGTCTATTACACTGTCTGGGTCATAATAGGTCTTCCATTAGCACTTAATGATACTTAGTATTCGGTAATAAATCACTCTGAACATATTTATTTATTCAGTTGAGGTTTAATGATTACTTAATATGCACAAAATTGGATGCTAAGTACAAAGGAAAGGCCTTTGCTCTCAGGAAGTTCTTGGATAACAAGGAATATAAGACAAGAACACCATTCATTAGAATTCATGGTGGAAGACCGGAATAGGTAGAAGAAGCCTTTGGGGCGGGGATAGGGTTGAATTGGGTTATTGAAAGGCAAACAGAATTTATCACTTTGATACATGTTTAGAATTCTGTTAGAATCTCTTTTCTGAAAGAATTATTTTTCAGACTAATTTGATTATTATTATGAAATTTCTACAGGTTTGGCTCTCTCTTTAGAAATACTTTTTATTATTATCAAACATACATCATTTTTTTTCTCTGTGGTCTCTAAATACTGTAATTATTAGACAAATAGTTTTGAATACCTATTATATATCAGGCATTAGGTACCAGGTATTTAAAATAAAAACATTCAAAGGTAAAGTAACTGCTGGCCATCTTGGAGTATTTCACTTAGCAGGAAAGACAGGTATTGGGTAATTGAATAGACAATGATAGTCATTGTGAAAAGTGCTATGAAGCGTAAGTGTAGGATTCTGTAACGATCAAACACACTGCATGACCAAACAATAATTAGAAGAAAACCAAATAAGGTAGAAAGTGGGATGCTCAGGTATATCAGGAAGAGGACAGCGTGGCTAGAGTGTAGTGATCAAGGGACGGGGTGCCCAGAGCTGCGGACAGGTGCCAGGTCATGATGCTTTTTTGGGAACCTGGTTATCCTGAGCAATGGGAGTGTTTTGAAAATTTTAATCAAACGTAGAGCATGATTACTTTTACTTTTTCAAAATGGAATTCCCATGAATTCTGGGATAAAGAAAGAACTAGGAGGAGGCAAGAGTGATTGTAAAGAGAACATCTGGAATAGTTTGCAGGATGCTGAGCAAGATATATTTTCTGCAGTATGCTGAGCAGGATATATTCTCTGCAGGGTGCTGAGCAGGATATATTCTCTGCAGGATGCTGAGCAGGATATATTCTCTGCAGGGTGCTGAGCAGGATATATTCTCTGCAGGATGCTGAGCAGGATATATTCTCTGCAGGATGCTGAGCAGGATATATTCTCTGCAGGGTGCTGAGCAGGATATATTCTCTGCAGGGTGCTGAGCAGGATATATTCTCTGCAGGGTGCTGAGCAGGTTATATTCTCTGCAGGGTGCTGAGCAGGATGTATTCTCTGCAGGGTGCTGAGCAGGTTATATTCTCTGCAGGGTGCTGAGCAGGATGTATTCTCTGCAGGGTGCTGAGCAGGATGTATTCTCTGCAGGGTGCTGAGCAGGTTATATTCTCTGCAGGGTGCTGAGCAGGTTATATTCTCTGCAGGGTGATGAGCAGGATGTATTCTCTGCAGGGTGCTGAGCAGGATATATTCTCTGCAGGGTGCTGAGCAGGATGTATTCTCTGCAGGGTGCTGAGCAGGATGTATTCTCTGCAGCGTGCTGAGCAGGATGTATTCTCTGCAGGGTGCTGAGCAGGATGTATTCTCTGCAGGGTGCTGAGCAGGATATATTCTCTGCAGGATGCTGAGCAGGATATATTCTCTGCAGGGTGCTGAGCAGGATATATTCTCTGCAGGGTGCTGAGCAGGATATATTCTCTGCAGGGTGCTGAGCAGGATATATTCTCTGCAGGGTGCTGAGGAGGATATATTCTCTGCAGGGTGCTGAGCAGGATGTATTCTCTGCAGGGTGCTGAGCAGGTTATATTCTCTGCAGGGTGCTGAGCAGGATGTATTCTCTGCAGGGTGCTGAGCAGGATGTATTCTCTGCAGGATGCTGAGCAGGATGTATTCTCTGCAGGGTGCTGAGCAGGATGTATTCTCTGCAGGGTGCTGAGCAGGATGTATTCTCTGCAGGGTGCTGAGCAGGATATATTCTCTGCAGGGTGCTGAGCAGGATATATTCTCTGCAGGGTGCTGAGCAGGATATATTCTCTGCAGCGTGCTGAGCAGGATATATTCTGTGCAGTATACTGAGCAGGATATAATGGTAATTTAGACTAAAGCAGTGGAAATAAAGGTTGATATAGATGGACATACATAAATGAAACCTAGGTGGAATTACCTGCATTTGATGACTGTCCCAGTGTATCAACAGAGAAAAAAATATAGCTGATAATTTGAGATAAACAGGTCCTTTGTTGAGAAGAACATGAGATAGAACAGGAACATATTTTTGTGGTACATTAACTTTAGATTGCTGTTTGTACAACTAATGATAACACAGTTAACAGTTCTCTCTCAAATTTGATAGTCATGGACTTCTTAGCGACGAGGAAGGCCAGGGAGTCGAGGGGTTCCTTGGGGATATAGTGCAGAGGAAGACGTGGGCACAGGACAGAGCACTGGTGAACAGGGAAGGTCAAGCAGGGCAAAGGATGCCCATGAAATTAGGATTAAAATAAATATTGGAAAAGAAGACATTACATCCAGGGTATGCCCAGAAAATAGAAATAAACAAAACGTAAAGGGATAAAATAATCCAAGAAGAAGAGAGTGGTCCACATGTGGAATGGAACTAGAGTAGTTGATAACTTAGCTGACTCCCAACTCAATCTCCTCAGTGTCTTCCTCCCCTATCCAAACTGGAAAAAAAGAAGAAAAGAAAGGTGGAGATTAATACACCGACAAAACATTCAGCAGACCTGAGCACTGTGATGGAATGGATGTGAGCACCGCACTGATGCCTCGCCCTCACGCCTTTCATTGTGTCCTGAGGATAAAATGTACTTTCTTAGAGCATTCTGCTTCAGTCCTAAGCGCACAGCACAGTGGAATTAGGCAAAGACAGTTTTAATCCCCGACCCTAGGCTCTCCCTCTTGGCTCTGTCCATTCCCCTTCATCCCCAACAAATACATGCAGCCTCGGTTTCTGTTTCCTGTTTTCCATCTCAAGAGAAACATCCCGGAATATACATGGAATATATAGGCTTTAATGATGCTTCATTCCTCATGGATACACACAGACACAGACATTCAGATACAAAATCATAAAAGGCTACGATTAAAAAAATAAAGACAGTTGACAAGCTCAGGAGCAGGTGCCGTCAGCTCGTGCTATAGAATTATAAGCTGAAAACCAAAGAGTGAGAAAACAAACCAACACATATAACCACCGCATTCGTAAGTTTTACAGTTTTACATTTATTACTGAGTTCAAAGAACTTAAAACAAGAACAGATTATCAGAAAATAACAAACACCACATAAAAACAAACTGAGAGTATGTGTTAATTTGTTTTTGTCTAAATGAACATAAAAAATCAAACCAAACAGTCAGCCCACAAGTGAAGAAAAAAAACAAAACAAAAAAGTAGCTGTACTGGTACTTGGTGCTGACCACCACACAACTCTGGGTCTCCTCCCGGACACGGAGCGAGGCACTTTGTAGCCTCCAGAATCGGGTGTGGCCACATGACTTTTGCTATGCAAGTGATGTGTGTTGTGGAACAGCTGACGCTCTAAGGACCAGGGTTTCATCAGCCATGCTGTCTTTATAACCGAACTGTGGACGCTCCAGTATTCCAGACCATATTTTCCAGGGTAAAAGCCACTCTGCGAAGTGCTCTCCCAACCTGCCATGGATCCAAAACAGGAGCAAGAAATAGAATGTTAATGCTTTAGGCACTGAGATTTTGAAACTGCGTATTGCAAGACAGTTCTCCCTATGGTCTTTCACCAACTCAGATCTCCCCGCGTTCTTGCTAGCAATTCTTAAGAACCACTGTGGTATGTGTTGGAGAGGCAATATCCTAAGATAGGCACCGCCTGGGCTCCGTTTCTGTCTTGCCTGGAAGCAGGATGTTTTTAAAGCTTTGCCCAGTGAGTTGCACAGCCCTGGTGTACACATGTAACACCCAGGGAGGGCTGCCTTCCAGGGTCCTTCAGCTGGGATGCAAGTGGGGTGTGCCCAGGTGAGACTCTGTCCGCCCTGCTCAGTCTTCCCAAGCCCTGGGGATGAGTTTGCATTCAGTCCTACCTGGGCTTGAGTTGTTCCTTGCTGCCTGTCTGCAAGGAATAAATCCTCATCCTGCGATCCTTGCATCTGAGCGCTCTCCATCTCAACAGACTCAGACAAGTTGGTAACCAGTGCACAGGGAACCTGCTTCACATGTGTTACTTCAGAACGCCTGTCCTGGAAGACACGCCTAGGAAATGCATCCAAATAAAGAAAAACATCAAATCAACAGTGAAGATTAACAAAGTAAAATGGCTCATGCCATACAAAAGATAAATTTGAGACACTGAAGAATTTTCAATTTATTAAATACAAATAATTGGGAAAACACGCACATAAGAAAATTTGACCACAAGTAGGAGGATAAAAACCACAATTCTAGATGACACATATTTTTAAGAAAATTTTATAAATGTCATATGGCATCTACATCTTATGTTAATACATTTGAAAATATTTTGAATATATGTTTACTAGGAGAACATAAATAATTACAAAGATAAAAAAATTCTATAAAAAGACTGTCTTGTTCATATATTTTAGGAGTTTTATACATTCTTCAAAGAATTTCGAGCTTCAAAGCATAGTAAAATATCAATAATCTTAAGAAGAGTATTATGGACTGGATGGTTATGCCCCTCCATAACCCCAGATTCTTAAGGTGCCTCCCTAACTCCCAGTGTGATGATACATGGAGGTAAGTTCTTCCGGAAGTGTCAGGTCATGAAAGCAGAGTCTTCATGGTGGGGTTCGTTCTGTAAGAGCCTCCAGGGAGCCTGCTTTCTGTGTCTCTCTCTCTCTGTCATGGAAGGGCATTGTGAGCAGGTCTCCTCTGCAAGCCAGGAAGGAACCCTCACCTGGAACCGAGTCTGTCCTCAGCCTGATCTCAGACCTCCAGCCTCCAGAACTGTGAAAAATAAATGTCCTTGCCACTCAGTCTATGATAATTTGTTAAAACAGGCAGAGCCGACAGAGTCTTATATAACCTTAGTATCTATACCCGCATGAATGCAAATACACACACACACACACAGGCGTGCACACAGACACACGCACACACACACAATTTCAAGATTACAAAGATGCGCCAATGCTGCAAAGATATTATTGCATATTTCCCAATTAATGTGCATAATTTGTCTAAGTAATAGAAGAGGAAATCCATCCACTCTTTTTGAGTGGTATTAGATCAATTTTAAAATACAAAATATTTTCCTGATTAAAGGAGATGCAGTAAACTTGATAAGCAGGAGGGCTATCTTACTATGAAAAATGGACTATATCTCACACTGGTTTCAAGTATGCTAATTAATGTGAGATATAAAGGAATTTCCATTAAAATCATTCACAATCAGGCACATGACTTCCCTGTAATTCAACATTGCTCCTCAAGTTCCAGCCAGGCAAGAAATGTCAATATGGAGGATAAACATGGCAAGAGAGCCACTGTACTCAGTCATCTAAAAGTTCATCTAAATGCTCAATAGTATCAGCGGAAGAATTCTTCAAATTTTAAAAATAATTAAATTTGATCTTGTAAAGGGTAGATGCATTACATTTACAGTTTGTTGGGAAAGAAATCATATACAGTTTGCGATCATTGGCTATAAGCTAATACAAACAATGAGAAAAGAGAACACGTGCATTTATTCTATTCATCATAAAATAGTAAAAAATCTTACTTTTAATTATGACGTTAACAGTTTGTGCTGTTACAGAGAGTAAGCTCTTCAAAAGGGCTCAGTTCTAGTGCTAGAACCATGTCCATCTTAATTTATCTCCATACTTTGGTTTAAGACAAAGATAATATCAGAAAATGTAATTGTCTTTTATTAAAGTATTGTACGAGGTACTCTCTTTCCACACATAGCTAGTCAAAGGTATTTTAAAACTCTGAAGGAAGTAAAAACAAAGTCCTTTGCTGTTTTAAAACATGTCCCTACCAGTCTGCCTGACACACGGCATTTTTTTTGCTGCAGGCATTAAGCAACAGCCCCTCGCCTCTACCACTGCCTCCTCCTCTCAACTTCTGAGTTGGAGAAATCATCTTAGATGTCATAGCAAAACTGAACACTACTTATGTCCTTTCTACTCCCGAAGCTGAGCGTGAGTTTGCTCCTGGTTAGAGAAATGTAAATAAATATCTTTCCCCTCTGTGAAACCAGTGATCACGTTCGTTATTGGTAAGTTGGTGGCTTAGTGGTTCAGAGCACAAATATTCCCCTCGAGTGGATCTACTGGAGAAACTTTCTATGAGACTAGGTTCAAAAACAGCTGCACTTTTGAAAAACTTGTTTGCTCCAATCTTATGAAGAGTTAATTCATGTAATTGTCATGTTTTATCTTGACTTGAGCTGCTGGGGAACTTTAACTCCATGTAGTACAAAATTCTGTGCTAAGTACTTTTCCGTGCTGGATTGACACTAGCTGAAAGCTATTCTACCTTCTTGTGTTCTCTCACCTTTAATTCCATCTCTATTTAAATTCTCTTTTATTGATGTTTTCACTGTATGATACCCTAGCATTTTTACAGTGAACTAAGCAATATACATAAGGAAATACATGTACAAATATTGCTTACATTTCACAAATTGCATTGCATGTAATGTTTCATATTTTCCCTGCCTGCTTCCCTCCAATTCTCAACAATTTGTATTTATCTCTTGTATATGTTTATTATTCTTCCAGTCAGAATACTTTCTGATGGAAAGAATAAGGCTTAACTAAGCTGTAAACTGACTCCACTCTGGAAACATATGATAATGATTACTTTTCCTGTTATGGATCTGAGATTTTTTGCTTGTTATTATTATTATTTTTTTATTGAGAGCTCAGTTATGTACATGAAGAAAGGGAAAGAGGAGAAATTTCATAAGGGACAAAGGCAGGCAGATCCTTGGGGACACCCAAGTACCAGTAAGATCCTGTGAGCTGCTAATTGCTTTAAATACCACTCTTGAAAGTGGTGCAGGGGACAGTGAGTCTGTACACCGTGTCTGTGCAGGGTCTTATTATCTGAATCAATATCAATGCTTTAAAAACTGGCAGGAACATAAAGACCTTGAAGCTTCTCTTGTTGCAAGGAAACCAAAATGGAATATTAAATATTTAAAAAGTAGGTCAGAGTTAATAAATGCATTTTCAAGTAATCCTGTCTTTAAGTTAAACCACAGTGTAGAATAGATGGATTTGAAGCCATGTGCCAGCTGCAACTCCAGTCCTTGCTGGGCCCCTGTTATGTCAAAATCCTATTTACACAAAAATAGCTAAATGCAAGTTTACATCCAAAAAGGGACAATAAGGATCTTGTTGAAAGTAAACCACCTAATTCTCAGCTGAAGCAAACGTTCAGAGAGGGTGGGGATTACGCCAAGACCTGGTGTCATGAAGTCCAGGAAGCACAGTTACAGAGAAATGAGGTTGTAACACACACACGTGTGCGGCCACTGGAGATGTCACAATTCGCATCTTGCTTTCACCACAAAATGACAGGGTTTTCCCCACTGTGTTGAGAGTGATCTTTCCCAGTCGCTGCTAACAGGTTCTGGGAGTGAGGTAGTTTTAATGAAATACACTCTGGCTTCTGCGGTCCTTGAGTGCATTGAGTAAGTGGATGCATCTCATAACCTTTTCTCTGTCACTGTCCCTGGGATGGTGCTGCTGGCACTGTTTCATGAAGATCATCTTCCTGGGGAAGATGTGAGGCCCAGAACTGTCAACCACTCTCTCTATTTGAGTCAAAGGCCAGAGGACTTTGCTTGTACTTGTCTCCTGAATAGAGAAGTAACGATCAAAGCACAAATCCACCCTCTATTAAAACCCTATCAACCAATGCCAGTGTTTTACATTAGGACTGCTTTGCTGTGTGGACAGCCCAGATTGATACCCCAACTATTTTCAATTGTTTTAACCTAGATTCATGCAAGTTCTCACAAAAAGCTCAGATTCATTCCATGAGAAACAATTCTAGAAATCAACTAGTGTAGGTGTTCTCAATCTTTAGTGCACATTAGAACAACCTGGGGAGCTTATTCTAATCACTGCTTAAAACGAAACAGAGTGAAGCCCTAACCCAGAACAGGTGAATCTGAATCTTTGTGGCTGGGAGCAAGGCATCCTTAAACTAGACTGAGAACACTTGAAATCCTAGCCCTGCCTGATATGTGGACTAAGAATTGAATGCACTTTACCAGAGCTGGTCAGCTCTCCAAGAGTTACAACACCTTGTAAATCACTACTGCAACAGTCTAATTCAATTTTGGAGAATTGTCCTTTTTTCTAAAGTAATTCTTTACATTAAAAAATGTTTTCTAACATTCACCCTTTGAAATTCCAGAGAGCACATTTTATCATCTCTGTATTTGAAGATCATTCACATTACTTAGGTCTCATTATGTTTCTTCCTGCAGGCGTCTTGATTTTCTCTTTCTGGTTATAGACTATGTGTCTACACATGCACAAAAAAATGCTTCCTAATCATCAGTTTAAGTAAACATATAAATCAGGAAACTTCCCTTGAATGTGAAGGTTAAATATCATGGATGCCTTTGAAGCTATGTCTTAGAAAGGTAATGGACACAAGGGAAAAGTCTTAGAAAAACCCTCTTAAGTACTAAGGTCAGACTTCCACAGAGAAGCGCTTGTGGAGCATTGCTTGAACTTAGATTCTTGCAATGTGAGAGCTAGCTGTTTGTACGTTGTGTCACTGAACCAAAATGAATTTGTTTATCCAGCAAGTTAATTACCCTTGTACCTCACAAACTGTTGATGCCTTTGGAAAACACCAAGGTTTGCGATCTTTCCCTTGTGTCTATGTGCTACTTTAAGCTACAATGTATTAAAAGCTCTAATTTCCGCAATGTTCAGACTTCTCTGAATCCACTGATCTTCTGCTCTGTATTGTAACATTTGACTTAAAAATATAATAGACATTTTAAAAATAGCTTCACCTTGAGGAAATTGTGATAAAATACACACTGAGGAAAGTAGTCCTTACTTTTAATTCCGATAAATCTTTCTTGAACTGTGTAATGACGGGAACATTACACGATTTGAAGATAAAAATGCATTGTGTTTTGTGTTTAATAACATACTGAGGGCTGAAATCACCTTATTTAATACTAAAAGCATCTCTATAAGTAGGCATTATTGTTGTTACCATTTTACAGATGTGAATACAAAGTTTTAGAAAGGACAGAAAACTAAGCAAGCTAATAAATTGTGGATCTGTGGTGACTATAATTATTTTGATTCAAAATAAATTAGTCTTTCCTTATTTTCCAATAAGCTAAAAAAAAAAAAAAAAAAAAAGAAAAAAAGAAAAGGCCAGGCACAGTGGCTCACATCTGTAATCCCAACACTTCAGGAGGCCAAGGCAGGTGGATCATCTAAGGTCAGGAGTTCAAGACCAGCCTGGCCAACATAGTGAAACCCCTTCTCTACTAAAAATACAAAAATTATCTGGGCATGGTGGTGGGTGCTTATAACCCCAGCTACTCAGGAGGCTGAGGCAGGAAAATCATTGCTTGGAGCTGAGGGGGAGCCAAGATCATGCCATTGCACTCCAGCTTTCCAACTTGGGTGATAACAGTGAAACTTCTCTCTCTCTCTTGCCCTTTCTTTGGAGAGATGGAGTCTTGCTCTGTTGCCCAGGCTGCAGTGCAGTGGCATAATCTCAGCTCACTGCAACCTCTGCCTCCCGAGTTCAAGTGATTCCCCTGCCTCAGCCTCCCAAGTAGCTGGGACTACAGGCATGCAACACCACGACCCACTAATTTTTGGATTTTATAGCAGAGACCCGGTTTCACCATATTGGCCAGACTGGTCTTGAACTCCTGACCTCAGTTATCTGCCCTCCTTGGCCTCCCAAAGTGCTGAAATTACAGGTGTGAGCCACCTCATCCAGCCAAAGGAAAACATTTCTAATGGGAAAGCTATTACTATCTCCTCCCCAATCTCAGTCCTCTCTTACATATGCATCCCCAAAATTGAGAAAAATAAAGAACTAATTACTAAATCGCCATGATGTGAGCAAAAAAGAATATTCACATAAAATATGTCTTAACTTCTTAGAAACTGGACCAATAATAACCCCTTAGTAGATTTTTATTTTTGTCTATACATATCCATCTAATTTCCTACACCAGGTCACTGATATATATTGACTTATAGAAAAAGAGTACAATTATTTTTATTAGTAAACCATGTATTTGTACATGTTCTTTGCTACCCAGAATCTCAAATTAGATTGCAGAGAAACAGGTGCTTTGCAAGTTCGTGGAAGCACAGGTCTTCCGTAAACAGCTTCTGGGAGGAGGCCAACTCTACTCCAGCCTTCCGCACCTACGTCTCTGACTAACACTTAATTTCTAATGTTACAGATTAGACCGTCCTCTGAACTAATACCTTCAAACCACAATGAGCTTTTTTATGTCTTTGATTAGATGCAAAGTCCCAGAATTCTAGAGGGCTACCCTGCTCACCTGTGCCCACCTGGGTACTCAGTATTTCAGTACTGTGACTTCCATGCTCTCAGGACCCTTAGCCTTCTATTAAATGAATACATGAATTAAAATAGGGCATGTTATAGCGGAAGAGAACTGGTGTCTCACTAAAAACTCCTTTTCGTCTTCTGTTATTTGAAAGCGAGTTTCATATGTCAGTGAGTGGATGAAGAGGGCTTCGGTGAAGAAGTCACATACCAAGAGACAACCATGCCTTCTGAACTTGCAAATAATGCTGGTAACTCCCAGCCGGAAATGAAACAGCTGCATTCGTAATGAGACAGCCACATTCACAAGTAGACAGTCACATTTGTTCTTTCCTTCACTCATCCAGTGGCTGTGGGGCGCTCCGTGTTCCTCCATTCTTGGGACTGCCATAGGGCATTCAAACACGACGTCCACGCTGTACACATCACAGCTTGGTGTTTATGTTTCCTTCCCAAACATGCATTGACAGACTCCTCTCGACAACTGAAATAAAGGTCAGTGTTCTTCTCATAGCGCCAAACACTATCAGTTAGCAGGATTTTGGAATGATAAGGGTGTGTTTGCTTAGCTTAAATCAAAAAACAACAAGTTTTTCTATTTCTTTTTAGAAAAATTATACATCTATTGAAAAAGATATTCTCCGAAACAGAGTAAATGAAAATTTAAAACAAAAATAAATTTTAAGAAGTTTGACATTTGAACCTAATGTAATAGCTTATAGCACAACAAAGAATTCATGGTTTGGATGAGTCCATGGTAAAGATGGGTAAGTTCCCCGTGCCCTGACGGGAAAGGGTAGAGATCTTCAGAGCACGATGTATTGTATCCTGGTGATACTGTCCTGAGAACATGCAGTGTTGAGAGGTGAGCGCCAGGGCCCCCTGTGTGTGTCTAAGTATGCAGGTGGGTGGGGTGACAGTGGCTGATGTGTTCCTGAAGTCACAGGCTGTCCTTGCCAGGACCGCGAGCAGGAGCCCGGGACAGCAGCAGCTCTGACATTGTGGGCGCAGCAGGGCGAGGTGTCATGCTGAGCTCTGAGACCATGGCTGTCACTCAAGGAATCATTAGCACTGAAGGGAAGGCGGTGAAGCTTCTTGTGTTGTCATCACACTGTGAGAAGGTTGGCTGCCGACCAAATTAGCTTGCTTGGGGAGTGTGAATCAAAATGACATGTAATCTGAATAGTAATGAAAATTTTCTCTTGCTTCAGGCTTCAGATTTCACCCAGAAAGCCGTCATCTGGAAGACATTATCTTCTCTCTCCCTTGCTCTCTCTGGTGCTGTCCCTCATTTTGGCTTAAATTTTCAAGTTTACATACAATGTAAAAATAATTTTTAGCCAGCAGTGCTTGGACAACTGATGTTTAGTGAATGACATGGCTGAGTCAGCGGTGGGAGACTTTCCCTAAGGAAGAAAAAGATTTCATGATAGCAATATAGTTATTTCTTAGATTTGTCTATGAAATATGAGAGCTCTATTCGTATATGAAAATACCAAAACCAAAAAAGATCCAGTCACATCGGCAGCAAGAATACACATTATAAAACGAAGTGAATGACATCAAAAGTGATGATTATTAAGCAGTTCTAGTTTTGAATAGGCTACCATACTTATCACCCTGTTTACTTTCTACAAAGACCTATCAAATTGTGTAACATCAAGCATGGTTACGTTTTGCTATAAAATGTTTTCAGATCTGTGTTGAAAAAGTTGTGAAATCAGTTAACCAGGATTATGCAGGTACAGTAAGGCACATAATGCAATTCGTGCACTCTGGTTAGTGTTGATGAATGACTTTCAATGGTAAATGCTGAAATATGAATTAATATTTCTAAATTGTTGAAAATCTAGAAAAACGTCTGCTTGATTGGGGATAATTCTTTTCCATTGGACTTGGAGTTTATCAGAAAAGGGGGTTTGTAGAACTAGACGTACTCACGGCAAAGTTGAGTTGTATAAAACTGATTCCAAAATGTATGTAACGGAGAAACCCTATGTGTGGTTTCTGCATCCTAAGTGACATAAAATCAGCCCTGAGCTCTTTATCAAAAGCAACATGAAGCTATAAAAAAAAAGTATGTTCTGTCTGCACTTATTCTACCAATATTTTGAAAACATAAATAATTATACGTTGTAATAGATCACTTGTCTGGAAGAAAGACAATCTGTGTCCAGTTCTAGTTTAATAATTATTATCTACTTTGAAATTGTTTTTAAAAATCATGCCATAGCCCTTCACTTCAGTTAACATATTTGTAGTATACAATTCTTTTATATTTTTTATTTAAAATAAAATAAAATGTTAAGTATTTCCATTAAAAATATTAATGGAAAAATATGATCTGTAAGCAAACAAAAGAATAATAATAATAGCATATTATTGTTTTACCATGTGCCAAGGACTGTGCTAACTACCTGATAAGCACTATTGCATTTGCTTTTCACACAAATGCTGCAAAAATTATCTTTGTTTTAAGATTTTCAAAAATCCCTGATGCTTAGAGAGGATAAATAACTTAGTCAAAAAGTACAAGATGCTAAGAAGCATAGATTTATTTGAATTCAGATCTTTCTGACTCCAAAATATATTTTATTAATATGTCTCGTTTAGTGGTTAAATGCCTATCAATGTTTCCAAGGCAGTTGTTTTAAAATACATTGATACATTTTAATTGTGGCAAATTTAATATTTGAAAATAATAAAAGTAAATCAACATATAAATCAAATAAGTATAATGTATAATCATGCTTTTAAAATACCATTTGGTTCAAAATCTTGATCTCAGTGTAATTTGTGAAACTGATTTTTCTCTATGGCTCTGATGGCAATTCTAACACCATAACTCTGAAATGTTTTTAGCTGTGGAAGCACAGAAATAATTATTGGCCTTCTGCTCTGTGCATGACCTGCACTATGAGATTTTAATCCTCCCAACAGCCTTATGAAATAATTATTGACATTTAAAAGTAAAGGAAACTGAGACATAGTTGGAATAAATGAGGCATAGGTGAAATAAGCTGCCACACAGAGTATGTTAGTGTGGCTGTTTCACAATCATTTCTTCAGTAGGGTTTATTTTTAGAAGGGTTTTAGATTTACAGAAAAATTGAGAGGGTAGAACAGAGAGTTCTCATTTTTAGTCACACAAAGAATGTTCCATTTATTAGCCTCTTACATTATGGTACATTTCCTATAATTAATGAAATAATATTGTTAGACTGTTATTAACTGAAGTCTAGAGCCTCCTCAGATGGCTTCAGTTTTCACCTAATGTCCTTTTTCTCTTCCAGGGCTCCATTAAGCTTAATACAATGCATTTAGTCAGGATGGCTCCTTATGTCCCTTCTGACTGTGATAGTTTCTCACACTTTTTCATGTTTTTGATGTCCTTCACAGTTGTGAGAAATACAGATCAGATACAGGATAAAATTTATTTCAATTAGGATTTGTCTGTTATTTTACTCATGGTTAAACTGAGGTTATGAGGCCTGGGTAGGAAGATAACAGAGAATGTTATTTTCATCACATGAAGGACACGTAAGATTAGCATGGTTCATGATTGTTGATGTTGACTTTGAACCCTTGGCTAACATAGCACCTGTCAGGTTTTCTCAGTGTAAAGTTACTAATTCTCCCCTCCACTGTCTTTTCCACATCGTACTTTGCAAGGAAGACTCTGTATCATCTGCACTTGAAAAGTGAACAGTTATGTTCTCCCTCATGCAAGACAGACTGTCTATGTCAATTATTTGTAATTCTTCTCCATGGGTGACTTATCTCTTTTTCCCATTTATGTATTAAGTGCTACTGATATCAGTATGCATTGTGCTATTTTATACTTTGAACTATAATTCAATACTTTGTTTTTTGCTAAAATGGTTCTAGTTTTGTCTCATGGGAGCACTTTCAGTAGGTTCCTATGCTCCTTCGTCTTACATCACAGTGGTTGCTGTTGTTCTTGAAGACGCCGTACTGTCTGTCACTACTAGATGTTTCAGGCTCATCTTACGTCTTTTTTGTCTCAGTCCTAGAATCGGGCATTTTTTCAAATATCTCATTTTTTTTGTTGTTGTCGTTTGTTTGTTTTGTTTTAATTGGAGAATGGTATTAGAAGCCAAGATATGGATACTGGGTGTGCTCATTGCTACTGGAGTGTTGTTTTATTTAGTTTGACAGGGTGAACAAAAAAAGAAATATATATACCAACCTGTACATACACACACGCACACACACACACACACACACATTTCCATGGATAACCATCTGTAACTATATTAACCTAAACTCGAGTTATTACTGGTGTCTCCATCTTTAATTTATTATCACATGTATCTTTCTAGTCTCCTCCCTTTGTGTATCTATAAATTCCCACTCCAACGGTGGTAAATATGGCTCTTACCATCTGCCGTCCATTTACTTAATTGTTGAATAAGTGTATAATAATACACAGACACAGCACTATGGGAATTGTTATCCAGTACCCCTGTGGGAAACAACTCTATCAACTAGAATACAGTGCTGACATGTCATACTTTTTGTTACTACTCTTACACTTTCCACTCATTTTCAAAGTAATGTAGGCCAGCACCTTTCCCTGACACCCTCTTCATTGAGATTGTTTTCTGTGTTTGTGATAGCATTAGATTCTCTTATCACAATCTGCATATTTTCCCAGAATGCCTCAAACTCTTAAATTATTTTTATTTTAATTTGTATACAATAAGGTTCACTCTTTGTACTATATAAAGTTCTATACATTTTGACAAATGTATGTTATGTATCCATGATTACAGAAACATATAAAATAGTTTTACCTCTTGAAAAATCCATGGTGTTCACCTATTTATTATTTCTCTCTTCTCATCTTGAACATCTGACTACCACTCATGAGTTTACTGTGCCTATAGTCTTTTTCAGAATGTCATAATTTGTACTGTAATTATGTGAACTTTTCAGACTGCTATCTTTCATTGAAAATATAAAGTTCAATAGTAAATATGTCTGTTTTTATTTTTCCTTGATAGTTTCTTTAAATCAGTGAATAATATTCCATTGTATGAATGTAATAAGTTTGTTTTTTCATTTACTTAATGGAGGACACTTTGATTGCTTCTTGTTTTGACCAACCAGAAATAGAGCACTATAAGCATTTGTGTTCAGATTTTTTGTGAACATAGGTCTTCAAATCAATTGGTAAATACTTAAAAGCATAATTTTGAATAACATAGTAAACACCATGTTTAGCTTTTAAAACACTGTTCAAGAATCTTCCAAATTGGTGGTATCACTTTGCATTTCTGCTAGTAAACCCTCATTCAATAAGTCATATTGTTCCACATCCTAAACAGGATTCTTTTTTTAAAAATCTTATACTAAGTACTTTGATTCCTTTTTAACTTTTGATTCACTAATGATAAATATTTTGAGCATATTTTATATGTTTAGTTGACATGTGTATGTATTTTGGTGAGATACATGTTTACATATTTTGTCTATTTTTAATTAGATTGTTGTTTTCTTACTGTTGAGTTTTAATAGTTCTTTGAGTGCAGTTGATTCTTGAACAAAACTGGGATGGGATGCCAACTCCCTCCATTGTCAAAAATCTCTGTATAACTTTTGACTCCCCCAAAATTCCACAACTAATAGCCTTGTCAACAGAATAGTCAATTAACATATTTGCATATGCATCATACATTGTATTATTCCAATAAGGTAAGCTAGAAGAAAGAAAATGTTGGCTTAAGCCTGTAATCCCAGCACTTTGGGAGGCTGAGGCGGATGGATCACGAGGTCAAGACATCGAGACCATCCTGGTCAACATGGCAAAACTCTGTCTCTACTAAAAATACAAAATATTAGCTGGGCATGGTGGTGCATGCCTGTAATCCCAGCTACTCGGAAGGCTGAAGCAGGAGAATTGCCTGAAACCAGGAGGCGGAGGTTGCGGTGAGCTGAGATCGCACCATTGCACTCCAGCCTGGGTAACAAGAGCGAAACTCCATCTCAAACAAACAAACAAATAAATAAATAAAATCATAAAGACAAAAAAATACATTTACATTACTATACAATATTTATTGATACTGTAAATTTCTGTCTCTGCACCTTCAGAACTCAATCTGTGGTTCATATCAAGCAATTCAACTTTATCTTGTAATGTCCTGACTTTCCTCTCTCAGAGCATTTTTAGCATCAACTGTGGTACTTCATATGGGTCCCATGGTGTTATTTTAGGTTTAAGATGTCGCGTCAAACATGATGAAATATATATAAAAACTGCAAGGGATCACTTTTTACCATATGCAATTTACTGGAGAGATGAATTACTCATGAGCAGAAGATGAGTGTTACCAGATGTTTTAAGCAGATACATGATATGTAGTCATCATGATACCAACAGGAAGTGACTATGAAATGATGTCAGCAGCACGGTGTGTACTATACTTCTACGCAGTTAACATTTAACATTGCATATTTACGTTTCTTTCCACAGTTAATGGTATCTATGTTTGTGTGTGCACATTTTGATAAAGTTTAAGTGAATAATAGATCTGCATACATTGTTTGGTAGTAAATAACAGAGACTAGTATTTTTATATATTTTATGTATTCATTACATTATTAATTTCTCTTAATCTTTTTCAATATTTCTAAGTCACATTGTTCACCTGGTAGTTTATTTCAAATTGTCACAAATCTCTAACCAATTTTTCAAAACACTTTTTGAAAAAAAATTTATACAAATAAACCCATATAGCTCAAATCTGAGTTCTTCAAAGGTCAGCTGCATTTTGAATATTAATCCTTAGTCGCATAGTTTTTGCAAATATTCTCTCCCAGTCTGTGGCTTATCATTATTTTTTTCTCTCTTAACGTTTTATTTCACAGAGCAGAAGTGTTTTCCTTTTTTATAAGTTTTAGTAAAGTCAAATTTTTCAGTATTTCTTTTATGGATTATGTTGCTCTTGGTATTGTATCTTAAAGTTATCACCAATTTAAGATTGCCTATTTTTTATCCTACAAGTTTCATAGTTTTACATTTTATATACAGGTGTATGATTGAGTTGATTTTGTGAAAGGTGTAAGGTCTGGATCTAGTTTTGTGGAGTTGGGGGATGTTTATAGGCATCCAATTATTCTAGTGCCACTTGTAAAGATCTATTTCATTGAAGTTATTGAATTGTTTTGCATTGAGTTATTCATTATATTATGTTATTATCTTTTTTATGTCTAAGAAATCATTTGTGATAACTTCTTTTTAATTTTCTGATATTAGCAATTTATAGTATCTATTTTTATTGGTTAGCTTGGCTGGAGATCTATCTATTTGATTGGTTTTTCAAAAACACAAGTTTTTGGTTTCATTGATTTTCCGTTCTTAGTTTTCTATTGATTTATTGTTTTCTGCTTGCTTTAGCCTTTAATTGGTCTTTTTTCTCCAGTTTCCAAAGACTGAAGCTAAGATTATTAATTATTTGATACTTTTCTAATATGTAAAGTCAGTGCTATAAATTTCACTGTGATCACTACTTTCACTGCATACAACAAATTTCTGTGTTGTTATTTTATTTTTATTGAGGTTCAATTAAAAAAACTAGAGACTTTTTCTTTGACATATGTGTTATTAAGAAGTAACTTTGTTTAACCACCTAGTATTTGGGATTTTCTAATTATCTTTCTGTTGCTGATTTCCAGATTAATTTCAAATATTTATTGTTTTGTATAATTTCTATTCCTATAAAATTTTTATTGTGTGTTTCCCAGGGTTAGTGTTGCTGGTAAATGTTCCATGTGAGCTTGAGCGGAAAGTACATTCTGCTCTTCTTGGATGAAGTGTTTGTATGCTAATTACATCAAGTTGATTAAAAATGTTGTCAGTTCAACTAAACTCTTATGGATTTTCTGACCACTGCAGGTATTAGTTACTAAAAGAGAGTGTTAAATTCTTCAAATATAAAAGTGAATTCATCCATCTCTTCTAGCAGCTATCATTTTTGTCTCACATTCTTTGATTCTCTCTCTTTTTTTTTTAGGTGGGTATAAACTGAGGATTGAAACATCTTATTGGAGAATTATTAGTAATTATTTAATGTTCTTTATTCCCGTAATTTTTATTGTTATACAATCTATTTTATCTGAAGTTAGTATGGTCACTCCAGTATTCTTATGTTAGATTTGGTATAATGTGTATATATATACATGTTTTCACACTCTTTTCGTTTAATCTATCTATGTCTTTATATTTAAAATTGTTTTCTCACAGATAATGTAGAGCTGGATGAAGTATTTTATAGCTATTCTAATAATCTCTGTTTTTAATTGGCATCTTTAGACCATTCCTACTTAAAATGATTATTGATATACAGTAGTTAGAGTAACAGATATCATTATTTAATTGTATTCAATTCGTTGCAACTGTTCTTTGTTTCTTTCTTAATTCCACATTTTATATGATTTAATTATTTGTCCTCTCTCAGTATATCAATTTTACTTCCTTATAAAACTATGCTAGTGTTTCCCCGATAGATGAGATAGATAGATGATAGATGATAGATAGATAGATAGACAGATAATACATTTCTAACTAAACAATGTATGCATCCAATTAACACTATTCCAATTCATGTCTTATGCAGGTACCTTGTCTGTCTGTTCTTGGATGTTGCCTATTTTTCCATCAACTCTTAAAATATTTATCATAGTGATATTCACATTCCCTAACTGATTCCCCAGAGTTGGCCAGACTGTTCAGTTAAGGGCATAGTCTTCCAGAAAGCCAGCACTGACCAATATTTTTAACAGCTGCAAAGAGTAAGGGTCCAACTTCCAATTGAGAGGAAAGAATCCACAGGAGACTACTCTGACTGTGAACATGAGCTGCAATGTTAGAGGTTTCCCCAAATCATGTTCCACTGCAATGGTTTATTAGGAAGACTCACAGAATTCACTGAAAGCTATTACGCTCACAGATAAAGTTTACTACAGGGCAGAGACACAAATTTAAACAAGGCAAAGGAAGAAATGAATAGGGTAGAGTCTAGGAGTGTCCCTAGTTCAAGGCTTTCATTGTCTTCAGGAGACACTCTCTCCCTCCCTGCTATCTTCATGTGACACTACACATAGGCATGGAGCATTGCCAGTCTGGTTTTTCACCCATCCTCTCCCAAAGGTCAAACTCATACTACACGATCTGAGGGACCCGGCATGAGTCTCAGTGTTGGTACAGTCTATGCTCTGAGGAGCCTTCCATGAGAAAAAATGACAATCCTCTCACTCAGAAATCCCAACGATTTACAAGTTTCAAAAGCTCCCAGCTACTGGAGAAAAAGTCCAGCTCTCTCTCTGGACAAGGTCAGTTTCTTCACTACACATGGATAACCTCAAATCTCTGTTATATCTGAGTCTGATTTTGATGTTTGCTTTGTCTCTTAAACTGTGTTTTTTCTTGCCTTTTGGCATACATTAAATTTGTGTTTGTTTGATTGGTTTTCTGTTGAAATGCAGACATGTGGTGTATCGGATTATAGGAACTAAGGTAAATAGGCCTTTTGAGTGAGCTTTTGTGGTAATCTGGCTAGAAATTGGGCTGTGTTTAATGCTCATGGCAGCTGTAGGTGCTAAGGCAACAGTTTCCTCTTCTTTCCTTGTTTTTGTCCCCACTCTTGCCTCAAGTTTCTCTGAGAATTCTTTCTTAAATAGTGTCTATGTCTTGTACCTCTTTCCACTTGATTTTATTGACAATACACCTGATTTTATTGGTGACTTGTTGACCTGGTATTAAGGTTTGTGTGCGGGGCACAAGTGGGGGTGGTTGAAGCATGTCGCTATCTCACAATTAAATTCAGCCTGTTAGCTTCTCATGTCCCTGCACTGTGAACGTCAGAAGTTTTTCTTAACCTCCCCCACTTCTGCTTTGCTGAGACAGAAAGGCTAGAGTCGGATAACTGCACTTCCCTAGGTTTGCAAGTATCCTGCAATGCCTTTTCTTTGGACAGTGTGCCATCATTAAGGATAATGCTCTAGGAGCATTTCAGAAAGTTTACTTTTTTTCTCCTCTTGTCAGAAACAGAATAGGGTTCTTCTTATGCATTTACCAGGAGAACTTGTTGGGGTTCCTGGAAGTAAAACCCCCCAGGAGCCTCCAATCTCAAGCGAGTCCACACTCAGCCTCCAGAAAGTTCACAGTTAGCATGGCAATGTTCCCACCAGTTTACGGCTTCAGCAACTTCTGTATCTGATGAGCTACTCTCGGCTGGGATTCTCTCGTATTTATATCTGTCCTGATTTCTCGGTTACTGTTTTGTATGGTTTAGCTGCGTCCCCACCCAAAATCTCTTCTTGAAATATAATCTCCATAATCCCCATATGTCCAGGGAGAGACCAGGTGGAAGTAATTGAATCATGGTGTGGTTTCCTCATGCTGTTCTTGTGATAGTGAGTGAGTTCTCAGGAGGTCTGATGGTTTTATGTGTCTGGTTGTTCCTACTGCATTCATTGTCCCGCCTGCAGCTTTGTGAAGAAGGTGCCTTGCTTCCCCTTCCCCTTCCCCCATGACTGTGAGTTTCCTGAGGCCTCCCCAGCCATGTGAAACTGTAAGTCAATTAAAACTCTTTCCTTTTAAAATTACCCAGTCTTGGGCAGTTCTTCAGAGCAGCGTAAAAATGGACTAATGCACTATCTATTCTGATCTCATTTCTCTCATGAGTTCAAGAAAACCTATCATTTTTCAGTTTGTTCAGGGTTTTTGCTTCTTATAATAGAGTGATTACTTCCAAGTTCTTTATATATTAAAGCTAACTATGCTTTAATTTTTTAAAAGACTGTTTAAAAGTTAAGTCAAAGTGAAGTCATTTTATTACAAATTGCTCTACATTTAAACTGGGCAAATGAACATCAACCTTTATTTAGCTGAATATTTCATACATTTAGTCTTGCATTATGCCTTTTTTAGCAGCTGTGTAATGGATCACCTCATTACACTTACATATTTTAATTACCCAATTTTAGTGAAGTGTACTATTTTAGTGACACTGTACTGCTGTTGTATGACTGAATGGCCTGCATAGTCCAATAGACCTGGATGAGAGTCCTAGTTCTACCAATCATGGACCATTTCATTTTAAACAGATAATTAGGGTTATCTTCAAGAAAGAGAGTTTTACTTTTTAAATCTGTATTCCTTTTCTTTTTCTTGATTTATTGTTCGTGCTACATACAACCTCCAGTACAATGTGTTGAATAGACGTAGCGATACAGAATATTCTTGGTTGCTCCTGACCTGGGGAAAACATCTAGCTCTAGAACATTATATACCTAGTGAGCTGTAAGATTTTAATAAGTGCTGCCTATCAAGTTGAAGAAGTTCCCATCTATTCCCAGTGCTGAGAGTTTATCTGGAACAGATATTGGATTTCACTACTTTATTTGTTCTGTGTCTAAAGAGAGCATTGTGGATTTTTCTTTCTTTTTCACCTTGTGAATGTAGTGGATTTTATCCAATGATTTGAGAATGGGAAACCAACCATGCTTTCCAGGAATACATTCCACTTGGTGATAATGTTTTATTTATTATTTTGTTATTCATAAAATTGTTATTTATAAGCTTGATTTGCTCAAGTTTAGTTTATAATTATTACATTTTTGTCCATGAGAAATTCTGGTTTCCAATTTTATTTTGTTTATTTCCTTTCTTGCACATTTCATTTTCTTTGGCTGTTTTTGGGTTAGGGCTAATACTGACCTTATGGAATGTATGGAGAACTATTCCTACTTCTTTAATTTTCTGGAAGTATTTACATAGATTGGCATTATTTCTTCCTGAAGTACTTATCAAATTAACATTGATGTCATGTGTGCATATAGTTTTCCTCATAGGAAGGTTTAAAAGCACACATTCAAATCAATTTATTTAATAGATATGGGTTAATCATTTTTCTATTTTTTGAGAAATTTCACTAGTTTTTTTAGATTGTTCATTTTATTCAAGTTATTAAATGAAAAAAAGTTGTTCATATCACTTGTTTATTCTTTGTTTAAATAATAAGCATTCACATCATCTCTTCACTTCCTGATATTGGTGAGGTGTTTTTTTCTTCCTCTTGCCACATGTCTTGCTACAAGTTCTCTAATCACAATGATCATTTCAATGAGTCAAAATTATTTCATTGATTTTCTGTTTTGCTTTCCTGTTTTCAATCTTGTTGATTTCTGATGTAACCTTTATTATTATATTTTCTTTATTTCACTTGCTTTTGATTTAACTTGAGTTGTCTTTTTCTAGGTTTCTCACATGAATCATGAGATTTGTTATGTTTCTTATACTCTAAAGTAGCCATTTGCTGTTATAAATACCACTCTAAATACATGCCATAAATGGTGATACATTATGTTTTCACTTTTATTCAATTCAGAATACTTTCTAATAGTTCCTTTGATTGATTGTTTTTTTTTTTGTTAACCCATGAGGTCATTTAGCAGTGTGTTATTTATTTTTCAAACTCTGAGGATCACAAGACAGCATTTTGTTATTGAATGCTAATGTAATCAAATGTGCTAAGAGAATATATTTTGTATGAATTGAATTCTTTTAAATTAATTGAGTTATTTTATAGGTGAGGAAATCATCTAGGTTCCTAAATGTCTCACCTGAACATGAAAAAGATATTTATATTTTGATATTATTAAGTGGGATATCCTATGACATTAGATCAGGTTAGTTGGCAGACTTACTTTAGCCATATATATTTTTACTGATTTTCTTACTAAATGTTCTGTCAATAGTTGAGAGAAGGTATGGAAATCTTTGATGATAAGTTTGAACTTATCTATTTCTTCTTATAGTTGCACTGGTTTTTTGCTTCATGGATTTTGAAAGCCTGTTATTAGGTTCATAAATGTTTAGAAATATTATTTTCTCTTAATGAATTGACAAGTTTATCATTATAAAATCTGATTCTATACCTCTGAAAAATTATTTTATCTGAAAAGAATTTTGTCAATTATTTATCTTACCATTTTGGCTTTCTTTCATAAGAGCTGTTAGTGTTTTGCATCTTTTGTCATCCGATTCATTTAACCTATTTGCATGTTGATGCTGTAGTGCATTTCTGGTGAGAAACATGCACTTGAGTCTGTCTTTATTATTTAAATGACCATCTCTTTTAGTTGATGTATTTATTCCCATTACATTGGTGTCATAGTTAATGTAGTTAAATTTAAATCCACCATATTCTTATTTTTAATTATATCTTATATCTGTTCTTTTTTCTTCTTTTTTGTCATCATTTGGATTTTTTATTTTATTGTTTCATTAGCGTTTTATCTATATTTTTGTTATTTGTGTTTTCATATGCTCTTTCAGACTCCTTGGAATTTTCTTGCTCTAGAACTCAGGCATGACACCAGATATCAGATATTGAAGAAAATCTGAGTGACACACAGAAAACTCCATTCAAATGCACCTTTCTCTTTTGCTAAAAGTCTGAGAGCTAATAAGAAACACGGGCACATGAGTAGTCTATCTCCTGCAGGTTATAAGACCACACATGCAAACGCAACAGTAGCCAGATTGTTCTTCCCACCGTTTTCCAGACTTGTTCTGAAACATGCAAATTGTTGTTTTCACAAAACTTTGAGTCATACTATGCAGCAGAACTCCTGGTAAGACGTGTTCAAGGTGCAGTATTTTGTCCTAGATCATCTCCTTATAAATTATTTTGCAGAATACATGTCCTATATGTCCTAAATATATTAGATGACATGAATATTTAGAAATAGTTATAATATTTAGAATTGGCAGGCTCATGTGACCACCTAATACTCTAATTAACTATGTGATTATATTTCTGAATAACATAATGAACTACAGCTCATAGGAGTTTAGATGAGTTGGAAGCAGGCTGGTTTGATCTCATGCACAGGGACAATGATCCATAAAATAGCCATGAAATGTCTAAGAAAATGCCAAGAGTATTAAAAATGTCTTCCATTTCAACATTTCTGTATAATTTGCCTGTTTATTTTTTTTACAAGTAATATACATTGTCTACCTTTGTAAAAGGCTTCAGCAACAAAACAGTCACTTTAAAATTCAGTTCTGTGTAGAAGTGATTTGAAAAAAAAATCCTCTGAGGAGTATGTGTGCACAAAATTTGACATGCTAATATTTCTGTGGGAAAGCATTTTCAATATTTTTTCATAAAGACACAATCTCCACTTTCTAACTACTGGTATGTCAGGTGATAAATTTGGAATAGGAAACTAGATGATTTTTAAAATAATTTGATCCCTAAAATCCCTGCTCTGAAAGACACATATGATCTAGATTGGCTGTCATGGACACCACTGATCAATTTAGACAGCAGCATATCTCCACTGATAAAGGAAGTCGATGGAGTGGACCTATCACTGACACCATTTCAGCAACCTCAGTCCCTTCCACCAATCTCACACAGCACACACATCCACATTCCCAGTTCCCTCTGTAGTTCTCATAAATAGTCTCTACGTTTAAGGAAATTGTAGAAATGGAACCTGGCATTTTAGAGATTGGTTGCTTTTGCTTGCCGTCAGAGACTTTGCTGGATAGTATGTTTAAAATGTAAAGAATTGATTATCAAATTTCCACTGCAGATCACTTAAACTGAACTGTGCTTTTAAAAATAAAAGTGAAAATGCATCATTGTACCGGGCAGAAATTTCACAAATAAGGCCCAAAGAGAGAGAAGTAAATATAATCAGAACAGGGTTGGGGTAGTCGCCCTGTGTGACTGCAGTTCATTTTGATGAATGTTTATTTAAACATCCTGCTTGTGCCAATCCCCTGATTATAAGGAAAATAACTCATCTGTGTTCACTTTACAATAGTATTGAGAAATGCGTAACATTTTATTAAGATTCTGTTAAATGATTCCTGTGAGATTAAATTTCTGTACTTTTGTTTATTCTAATGATTCTCTAGGGGACTAATTAGGAGCTCTTTGGATATTTTTTTATGCTTTTCCAAAATTGTATATGTATCCTCAAGGAGACTGCATGACTGTATGAATTGGGAGGGCTCGTGTTTCAGCTTTTAAATAAACAAGCTCTGTGATAAAAAGTACAATGAATGTGGACTGCAGTGGCTGACATCTGTAATCTCAGCTCTTTAAGAGGTGGAGGTGGGAGGATGGCTTGAGGCCAGGACTTTGAGACCAGCCTGGGCAACATAGAGATACTCTGGTTGCTACAAAAAATAAAAAAGTTAGGCAGGTATACTGCCTTGACTGTGGTCCCAGCTACTCAGGGAGACAGGAGGCGCTCCAGGGATCAGAAATTCAAGGTTTTATAGTGAGCCATAATTGCACCACTGCACTTCAGCCTGAGTAACAGAGTGAGAACCTGTCTCAAGAAAAGAAAGTATAATGGGTTTAAATGTTAATATATGCAAAATTGAGACTAAATAAAAAATATAGATAAAAATGTTGAATTGAAATTTTCATGAGAAAAGAAAGTTATAAGTAAATATAATGCAATGTCTGCATTTGAATGGATCTTTTTTGGTTCATTGTACAGTTGTGTGTAAAAACTGGGAAAATGGAAATTTCCTGGCAGCTTTATTTATATCTATATCTTACTGTGTATATTTAGTAGAACTTTTTAAAGGACTTTGGAAAAATTAAATGTACATACATTAGCATATAGCAATGTAAATTTAATTATGTCCTTTTACATTATATAAGTGGAGGGTGCCAATACTAAAATCATAAATCAGATTAGGTTACTACATGCTTTAAGTTAGTTCTAACTTCAGCAGTGTATTTCCTGGAAGTCGAGAAAATATTGACAATATTTATGTAGTTTGTATTTTCTAACGAAATGAAGAAAGTAGATTCTGTAGGAAATGAAAATATTTTCATGGAACCAAGATTTCTAAGGTATTTAGGTGTTTATCATGTATGATTTTATATAAAGAGATAAGAAATAAAAGTATGAACAAATACTGTAGAAATGTTTTTAAAGTGACACTAAGTAAAACTAAGAACATAATTTTAATGTCTCTGTTAATGGCTTCATTTTTATGAGAATTTGAACTAAGCAGACCTATTTAGCATTCTCATTTCTAGCGACAGGAATAAGACTCGACTTACAATGTCCTATAGTGTGCCAGTATGAGCAAAATTTTGTTGAACAATGATTTCGACCTTGTAGCCACATGAAATTTTTTACAGGTTAGTGGCAGTCACTCTAACTTGCTAGTTTTGTGTTTGACACAGGACATGCATACTTAGCATTCACAAATTAGAAAATACTTCTCCAAAGTGATGTTTAGAATTCTGGTTCTGAGAAAAAGGGGTAGGTCCACTTCACCCAGACTTTTCCACTGAATTTTTATATAAACTTGGAAAGAATTCCTGAAACAGTTACATGAAGACTCTGCAAAGTAAATAGCAGCAGGTGGATTGAAGAATAACAGGATGCAAAATACTATGAAGCTGGGTACAGGTTTAAGGCTCTGCTTTTCTTCCTGGTTTTCCAGCCTGGGATCAAGGCATCTTGAAATCCAGAAGCAAGCATCCTTGGAGAGTCACAGGAGGAACATTATGGGTATAGGGAGTAAGGAAGTGAGTGGCCTTTGGCAGGGACCCTGCCGTGATATGTGTGGTATGTAAAACTCTCCAGTCAGAAGATGTGGGATTCAGGAGAGTGGGGTGACCTCTGATGCTTAACCTTGCCTCTGTTTTCCCACCGTGTGGAGCTATGTGTGAGTGCAGTTGTAGGGAGTATGGCAAAGAAGGATAAGTGAAACCTCAGGTTTGGGACTGAAAGAGCAGAAAGGGGAGCCTCAAGAAATCGGAGAGTACTTGGACATCAGAGAGATGGAGGAGCCTGTGACTGCAACCTGTGAAGTCGTTGATGAGCCACTGGCTCATTTATGAACAGCTGCATGCAGGAATGCATAGTTAGCACGCCAAAAACTCTCAGAACTGAGCTAAAGGGCAGACATCCCACCATGTCCCAGATTGAACACGGGGTGATGCACCCATGGAAAAGATCTGAGTTGCACAGAGAAGGCTTTAAAAACTGAGCTCAATCTTGGAGTCATAACCTGCAGATAGTGGGTTAAAAATTGTTGCTGAATCTAGGCCAGTTGGTTGCCTATCAAATAAAAAACACCAACACTAAACAAGACCCACAGGTTTATAAGATAATATCCAAAATATACAGGATAAAATTTAAAGGTGCTCAGCAAAGAAAGAATCATAGAAAATGATTGTCAACTTGTATAAATATTTTCAAGTGTCAATCCCCAATGATGAAATGGCAAAAATGTTGGAATTATCAATCAAAGACTTTAAAGCCATTATAAAAGAACTCCAATGAATAATTGGAGCATGGCTGTAACAATATAAACAAGAATGCATCTGCACAAACAAAAAGTTTTGAAAAGAAGCTGTTAAGAGGAACCAATTGAAATTTTTAAAAATAGAAAAATGCAATATTATAATGAGAATGTACTAGAAGACTTGATAGATTAATGGATATGTCAGAGAAAAAGAATTTCAAGGATAAAACCAGCTTTAAAAATCTGTGTGACAATAGCCAAAGATTTGACTTTTATGTCATTAGGGTATCAGAAGGAGAGGGAAAGGGAAAAGTGAAAAACTCATTTGAGAAAAGTAACTAAAAGTATCCCCAAATTTATCAATAATGATGGCAGATTATTATAAGAATTTCTAAAGACTGTTCTCAGTCAGAAAAAAAGAGTAAGAATAGAAAGTTAAGACAGCAAGAATAAGGACAGAGTAACAAAAATAGTAACTTTTGGGAAATACAATACATTATTCTTCTATTTGATTCTCCAAAGTATGTTTGGTGATGGAAAGCAAAAACAAGAAGAAAATAACATTGATATGGTTGCCAGTGTACATAAATATAATATATATGAGACCGCTAAAAAGCATGTGATATATTACATAGGGTAATGGGACCTATATGGTAGCAAGGTTTCTATATTGTACTTAAAATTGCAAAATATTGATTCTGTGTAGACTTTGAAAAGATATGCATATGTATTTTAAACAGTAGACAAAACGCTAACAAAATACAAAGATAAATAGCAAAAAAATCACAGTAGCAAAAGTAGAATAGAATGTTAAAACAAAAAAGTTAAAATAATTCAAAAAAGGGAGAAAAAAACCCAGATAAATGAAAAGCAAAGTTTATAAAAATGAATGTAAAAATGGTGAACCTAAGAGAACATGTATCAATATACATTTATTAAATGTAAGTCATTTGCTCACAACCATTTTTATGAGGTTATAATGCAAATACTTCCTACCTATAAGAAATTAACTTCAAATAATCTTATGAGGTAGGATAAAAGTCAAAAAATTAAAAATATTATGCAAGAAAAGAAATTAAGATCAGAGTGACTATTTAATATCAGACAAGTTAGACATCAAGGTAAACTACTACAGTTGAGTAAGTAAATTACACTGTCATAAACAGTTAATTTCCCCAAAAGAAATGCAGTTTAAAGTTTATATGCATATCACCACAGTATGACAGAAACACAAAATGCATGAAAAGAAAAAAAATTGATGGAATTGAAGGGAGAAACAGGCACATGCAGAGTGACATTCGAGATTTTAACATTTCATCTTCAGTATAAGAAACAGACAAACAGCAGCAAGCATATGAAAGGATTAAAGAAAATCAATAAACTGGATTTGATGGTGATGGGACAATCTGCCAAACAAAAGTGAATGTGAAATATTCATCAAGAAAGGCCACATCTGCATCATGAAACAAACCAACAAATTTCAAACAATTGAAATAATACAAAACATGTTTTATGACCATAAATGAATTAAGATAAAAACAAATAGCAGGAAGATAACCTAAAAACCTTTGCACCTGTAGACATAAAACAACAGGCTCCTACAAAGTAATGAGTAAAAGGGAAAATCTCTAGGAAAGTAATTTTTTATTTCTTTTAATATTTTATTGATATATATATTTTTGGAGCTACATGTGATGATTTTGATACACTCAGGTAATGTGTAAACATCCAAATCAGGGTAATTGCGGTATCCATCACCTTAAATATTTATCTTTTCTTTATTCTAGAAACATTCAAATTATTCTCTACTTTGTAATGTACAAAAGATTTTGTGAACAATAGTTACCCTCTTGATCTATCAAACACCAGGTCGTATTTCTTTTAACAGTGTATTTGTACCCATTAATCAAACTCTCTTTATCCCTTCTCCTCCCTACCCTTCCTGACCCCTGGCAAACACCAATCTACTCTATTTCCATGAGATCCACTTGTTTAGCTCTCACACATGAGTAATAATGTGATATTAGTATCTCTGTGCTTGGCTTATTTCAGTTTACATAAGGACCTCCAGTTCCATCCATGGTGCTGTAATAAGATGATTTTAAAATATTTTATGGCTAAATAATATTCTGTATGTATAAATACCACATTTTCTGTATCCATTCATCTATTTGATTATATATTACATATACATAGAGAGACAATCATAATCCATGGGAATTTGGGTTAACTCTATATTTTGGCTATTCATCCCCTACATTTTTTTTTTTTGAGATGGAGTTTCGCTCTTGTTACCCAGGCTGGAGTGCAATGGTGCAATCTCGGCTCACCACAACCTCTGCCTCCCGGGTTCAGGCAATTCTCCTGCCTCAGCCTCCTGAGTAGCTGGGATTACAGGAATGCACCACCGTGCCCAGCTAATTTTTTGTATCTTTAGTAGAGACGGGGTTTCACCATGTTGACCAGGATGGTCTCGATCTCTTGACCTCATGATCCACCCGCCTCGGCCTCCCAAAGTGCTGGGATTACAGGCTGGGATTACAGGCTTGAGCCACCACGCCCGGCCTCATCCCCCACATTTTAAGTTTTAGGCTTCTCAATTTATAAATGTAAATTGGCTATCTCTTATCAGGTTGCCATAGCTATTATTTTTATAGATTTTTTTCTAGACTTTATCCCAAAGCTATGAACAGACTGCACATCACCGTTACAATATTAAGAGTTTTCTGGGCTTGTCTATGTCTGTACATTTACCAACGAATTTTATATCTTTGGATATTTTCTTTTTGCATGGTCACATTTTTCTTTTCTTTCTTCTTTTTTTTTTTTTCCTGATGAAGAACTTCCTTTAGCATTTCTTGTATGAAAAGTCTGGTCATGGTGATTTATCATTTGTTGTTGTTGCTGTTGTTGGAAAAGAACTTCTCTCTCTTTTATGTTTGAAGAATGGCTTTGCTGAGCACAGTATTCTTTGATGGCAGTTTCTTTTTTCTTAGCACTTTAAATATGTCTTCCTGCTGTCCTCTGGTAAGTATGATTTCTTTTTGTAAAGCTGTGGCTAGATAAACTGGAGCCCCATTGAATATTGTTTGCTTCTTTATCCTGCTGCTCTTATGTTCCTCTCTTTGTCCTTGACTTTCAAGAGTTTGTTTATTACATGCCTTGGAGGAGTGTTCTTAGGGTTGGACCTTTTTGGTATTCTCTGGCCTCCCTGCACCTATATACTTAGATCTCTTCCTAATTTTGGAGTGTTTATTATTATTATGTCTTTAAATAAGCATTCTAAATCTCACTTTTGCTCAAGTATTTCTTGAAGATTAATAATGTTTAGATTTGTTTTCTATGAGGTAATTTTTATATCTTATAGGTTATCTTCATTCTTTTACATTCTTTTGTTATTTTCTTTTGTTTCTTTTCAAATAGTTTGTCTTTTTGTTCTCTATTTCCTTCCTATGCTTGCTCCAGTCTACTATTGAGAGCCTCTAATGAAGTTTCAATTCAGTATACGTATTTCTCAGTTCCAAGATCTCTCTTTGATTGTTAAAACTATTTCAATCTTTTTGTCAGTTTTCTCAGATACATTTCTGAAGTACTTATCTGTATTATCATGGTGATCACCAAGTTTCTTTAAAACTACTATTTTGAATTGCTCAGAGAGCTCACATATCATTATCGTCTTAGTTTTAATCATCTGCTCCCTGGTTTGTCTGAGAAAGTCATGGTTCTCTGTTTATTGTTGTGTCTTGTGAGTATACCTATATGTATTTTCATTGAATAATTAATTATTTTTATTTTTAGTCTTCTTTGTCCAGTTTGTCTTTGCTTTTGATTGGATATACTTGTTGAGAGATTTCTTACAATTTACCAGTTAATTCCCCCCACCCAATTAGGTTCTTGCCTTCTTTTTAGCACTAGGTGGTGCCTTCATCCCTGGTTTGTCTTGTCTCTAGCAAATTATCAGAGAGATGACTGTTCTGAATGGAAGAGGTCCCCAAAGGGATATCCTTAAAGTATAAGAAGACAGGCTGGAAGTTTGTGCTCAGTGGAGCTCAGCAGAACATTTCTCCTATAGTGTGGTGCTACTAAAAAAAATCATTGTAATTTGGCCTCTCTTTTTACTGAGTTAGAGAACAAACTTTTCACTAGTGGGAATGGTAGTTCTGTCTTTCCCTTTTGTGTGTTCCTGTCCTCAGAGATGTTTCTCCCTTCAGGCACTCACAATACCTCTGGTGCATTGAGGCAGAGACAGGTCTACTGCTAGGAAATTCAAGATTGTAGAGAAGCTGTTTGTCCACCTCTATCTTAGTTTTCCAGTAGAAAAATCATGAGTTGGTGGAAGAGTCAGGGAAGGAGACATTGCAGACAGATAAGTCCTATATTCTTTTAATCTGCTCAGAATATTTTAACTTCTATGTGATCCTGGGAACTGTCTCATCCTCATGTAACTTTTGTGATATTTCTGGTGATAATATCAGCACTGTCTATTTATTTTTTTTATTTTATGTGGCAGGGAGTGAAACCAGCTTGCTTCTATGTATTAAAAATACTTTGAAATGAACACATATTAAAATAAAACATAAAATTTATAAAATGAAATTAAAACAGGTCAACTTCACAATATATGCCCATATGAGAAGAGAAGACTCAAGTCGATAATCTATGCTTCTACTTTAGAAAACTAGAGAAAGATTAGCAAAATAAAACTAAGTAATTTAGATGGAAGAAAATAATAGAGATTATAGAAGAAAAAAAAAACAGAGAAAATTAAACAAACCAAAAGCTGTTCCTTTAAAAAGAACAATAAAATTTATAAAACTATATCAAGACTAACCAAAAAAGAAAGAGGGAAAAAAAGAAGCAAACTACCAATACAAAAATTTAAAAAGAAAATAACTTCAGTGTACCTTAAAAATACACTAAAAGAAGCTGTAAAAAAAATCTATGAATGTGAATTGTATCACTTAAAAGAAATGGACCAGTTTCTCAAAAACATGTTATGTTATCAAAACTTACCTAAGAAAAAATAAACTAAATAGTTATATAATTATTAGATATATCTGATTGTATTTAAACTAGTCTCCAATTATCTAGGCCAAGATTGTCTCAATGATGAATTCTATCAAATGTTTTAAGAAGAAATATTGTGAATTCTACACAATCTATTTGCAGGATAGGGTGAAGAAAACACCCACAGGCATTGTTAATTAGCATTAGCCTTCAACCAAAACCAAACAAAAAACAGTACAAGAAAAGAAAAACAATATTTTTAATGAATGATCCTTCAATATAAAATTAGAAAAGCAATTCTAATTCTAATTATATATAAAACAAATACTGTACCATGATCAAATGGACTTTATTCTGATAATTCAAAGCTACTTCAATATTTTTAAATCAATCAGTATAATCCATTACAAAAACAACTTACAAAATAAAAATAACATGACAATATGAATAGATACAGAAAAAGCACTGAGGAAAGTTCAACACCAAATCATAAAATCCTATCCTAAGAAGGAATAGAAGAAGACTTCCTCAACCTGATAAAAGGTATTATACAAAAATCACAGAGCTAACATTATACTTAATATCAAACTTGAATGCTTTTCCCCTAAGAACCAGGCAAGCATTTTCACTCTCACTGCCCCTATTCAGCATTTTAATGAAAATACTAGCCAATGCAATAAGGCAAGAAAAAATATATAATTTTTTAAAGGAGTATATAAACTTAACCTGTTTACAGACAACATGACTCTTTACATGGAATTTCAACTAATATGTAAAGAATAAGAGGAAGAAGAAGAGGTGGAGAAGGAAGAGAAAGAAGAAGAAGAAGGGGGAGGCAAGGGGGAGGAGGAAAGAAGATGAAAAGAAGAACAAGAAGAAGTGGAAGGGGAAGAAAAAGAAGGAGGAGGAGAAGGAGGGGGAAGGAGGAAGAGGGGAAGGAGGAAAACAATTCTAGCAAAATTGTAGAATACAATGGAAAATATCAATTGGGTTTCTATATATAAAGAATTAAAAATGGAGATAAAAACAGCATTTTAAAAAATAGTTTCAAAATACAGCATTTTAATAAATTTGACATAATAAAACATATAAAGAATGTGCATGTTAAAAACTGGACAAACTGCTAGTTAAATATATCAATTAAGAGTTAAATGAATAGACACATGCTGTGTGAATTAGAAGACCCAACACTGAAAAGCTACCAATGTAATAGACATCTCTAAGTCCTTTAATTATTGAATGTTACTGTAAATAAGACTGATTTCAGATTCATTTTCTATCTTGCAGGTGATGAAAACCTTTTCTTGTTAGCAGTAGAATTATGTTTATAATCAGCAACTTCATCAGGAGAGATTTAATATTATTATTTGTCAAAATTTTCTGAGACATAATACACCATTTTGTTTGCAAATGTGGGTACTATTTTATTTCAGAAATTACTTTCTGTATTATATGTCTACGCAGATTTCTCTGTTTGCTTGCATCTCTCAGAATTGGTGTAGGGTAAGTACTGTTTATCTCCTTTATGTAACTACCAACGTTTTTTCAGCAACTTTAACTTTCTTTTTCCATTTTATTTCCTTCGGTCATTTTATGCATCTCCAGAATTTTACTCTTTTCCATTTTAACCCTAACATTAAATTTAAAAATATATTTAATTCATAAAAGAAAATTTTAATTCAGTTGTCAGAAAGAAAAGTTTAATTTAATTCGCCCTTCATTTCTTTTGTTGTCCAAAAATTTCTTTCATATTCCATATGCCTCTTCTGTGACTCCTGAAAAATATTTATGTTTATTTGTCAAGCATGTAAAGATTTTAAAAATTAATTATTCTATTGTTATGTATACATTATCTAAATGTTTTTGTTATTTCTGGTCATTTGAGTATATTTTTTATGTTAATTATTTCTTTTTAGCAGGTTATGATTGGCTACTGTAAATTCTTTTAACAATACGTTTTCTTCATTTTCTGTTCTTATTATTGAAAGTGTGGTATTAAAGTCTCCAGTCATTATTGTTTGCTTCTTCCTTTAATTCTGTCCATCTTTTGCTTTATTTATGTTGTGGCTCTGTTAGGTGTATATATGTTTATAATTGTTACATATATGCTTATAATTGTTGTTTTTTGTATATGTTTGTATAGTTTATATAGTTGAAATAATTAAGGGTAATAGATGTAAATTGCAATGCCCAGAATATAGCAGATGCTCTATAAATGCTAATACTTTCTCTTAATATTATAAATACTTTATAAGCACCCTTTTTTTGGCATCAGTATTTCTCAGTCATATTAGAAAATTTTGAGTAATTATAGCTGATTAAATGTTTATACAACTTTTAGTACCACTGAACCAATATTGTTTATATTACACATATAATTATTCTGTTTGTAATAACTATAACATTATACAGTTATATAACAGCCAAACTGTTGCATATGTAAGAAAAAAGTTGTCAAAATTAAGCAAAGGAAGTGTTAAAATTATAGTCATTCAATAAAATGATTGGTTTCATTTAGAGGCAGCTCAGTCAGACTTATCAAGCCTTCCTCAAAGCTATAATTTTCTTCTTCTGTTCTGTCATTTGCCCAGTTTGAAACAAGTTCTCTAAACTGGAAATGACAGTAGATTAAACCCTGACTTCTGACTATGTGGATGTTTGCTAACTTATTCCTCCCGGTGTGTATTTAATGAATACATTCAGAAAAGCAAGACAAAATGACTCCTTGGACAAGCTGTTATGAAATCCTAATACTTTTTACTTGGTAATTTCCTAACATTATCTATAGCATCTATTAGGTTGGTGCACAAGTAATTGCAGCTTTTGCCATTGAAAGTAATTTTGTAGCAACTTACTATCATACTATGGTACTTTCTTGATGACAAATACCTTAGGGTATTAAAAAGATTAGTCACAGTATACTTGCTCTCAGAAATAAGACATATCTAAGTATTTTACATATGTAAATAAATATAAATACTGATTAATATACTTGCATATATTTGGAAAATACTGTTGCGTTCAGAGGCAGAAAACTTGTCTCTTGCTAGCAAAAATGTAAATCTCCAAATATCATTATGTTTGTTTATTAATTTTAAAACATTGATTGACAATTTTCTGTCAGGTTTAAAAATAAGCACTAGATATACAGGAATGAGCAGTTTATTTACTTTGCTTTTCATCAAGCGACTATTGAGTATTTTCTATTTGTTTCCAGCATACTTCCTCTCTTTTAAAGTAGAGAGAGTAAGGCAGAAAGAAAGCTATAACGTGGAGTAATGAGCATCAAGACAAGAGTGACGATTGCATGCTGTGAGGGGTTACAGGAAGAGTCATTACGGCTTTCTCACTTGTTTGTTCTTTACAGAGAAAACGCCATGTGAGCTGAGGAGCCGTGGCCGATCAGGAAATGTAAGGCTGTGGGGATGATACCAGATAGAGGTACTGTGCAAAGTCTCATGTGTCGATTGGAAGAGATTTGGACTAACCTAAAGTTTAAGTTTTAGGGTAGAGGAGCGGAGAGAGTGGAACGTGGCAAGTTTAGCTTGAACTGGGCAGTGTTTACAGAACTCAGAAGTAAAGAACCACGGGCATTGTTCCTGGGAGAGACAGCTTAGTTCAGTTAAATGACCAAACAGATTTGCATGTGGGTAGAGCTGCCATTTACCGAGACGTGAAACACAGATGAAGGGGGAGAAGTTCTCCCTTCAAGAAACTCAGCGTCTTAAATTCAAGTCATTTTATTATCTGCCACTCATGGAATAAATCATTTGGACTGACAACTAATAGACAAAATATTTTTATAGATTTCATCAGGACAACATTCGTATAAAATTTGAGACTCCAACATTCACCTGCAGGTATTTGTTAAATTGAAGAATCTAGGCAATCAAGATGCCCAAGTTCCACAAGTGAAGGGGAACAGATTGTTCAATGTGTCTGTTATTTAGCTACAAAATATTGCTACCTACACGACCTCCTCACTCCCAATACCACCAGTCACGCCTCACCAGCTGCCACAGACAAACTCCAGGGTAACACAGAGCCAGACAGTACAATGATAATTCATGTCTAAGCATCACTCCCTACCTTATACAAGATGGCTTTTTGCCTGAAATATTTCACTATCGATACCTATTAAGTATTATGGTGTTTGCTCTGTGTGTGTATGTGTGTATGTGTACATGCAATATGTTTGAGTATGAATTTGAGAAGTTAGGATATTTTCTCTTATTTTTGCCTCATTTATGTGTGTTGGGCAATTCAAAAACATAACACTATCCACTTTCTAACATATGTAACCACCGTTATATAAGACTCTATCTGGTTTTCTACAGGCTACAAAATATACAAATAAATTTGAGAGATTTTCATTTAGGGTTAGGTGCATTTATGGTCATATACTATGTATTCCCCACATGTCAAAGACTATGCTAGGAACCAAAAATACACATGAATTATATTTACAAATTTGCCCTGGAGAGGTTCACAATTCAATGAAAAAGAGAAACACTAAGCATCAAGTGTCAACACAGTAAGAGAAGGAATTTCACAGAGATATGTGTAAATATCTCTAGACCCACAGACCCTAAAAAATTTTGTGAACTTTCCATCTGAGGAATTTTCAAGAGAATAGATGAAATATTGAAATATTTATTCTTAATATTATTGAAATATGTTTGTAAGTTTGTGTATATATATATAGATTTACAAACATATATACATATATAAATTTATAAATGTATATACACTTACATATATACATACACATATTTTATGATGTATAGTCTATATGTGGATGTAATATATATAACTATATATAAACCAAACTATATATAACTATATATAAACCAACTATATATAAACCAAACTAACCTGTGGTTATAACTTTCGGCATATAGATCAAGGTGGATGTGTGCTTAATTAGGATGTGTGAGGCACTCCAGGAAGCAGGGTGCCTTCTGTTTTTTACCTCTTGAGAAGAGAGTAGAAGGTCTTCAAATGTCCTGAGATTAGTTTGGTTCAATATACATCGAACAAGGTGTCTTATATCTGCCCCTCTCCAATGCACAGAAGGCCTTCTGGACTGCACACTAACAACTTCTTGTTAAATCCTCACAGAGAGGACACTTAGAAATGTTCCCTTCAGATTTTACAAAGAGGAGTAAAGGCTCTACATTTCACGAAACTTCTTTCAGTCTTATAAAAATCCTTGAGGAAAGAAAATTCAGACGACATGGTTAAATGATTAGAAGAGGGAATAGAGAAAAACAACAGAGATGAAACGTGGATTAACATCTGACTAAATTAAATGAAATATTCTAACCCCCCCAAAAATATGGATGCAGTAAGACACAGATCCTACCCTTAAGAACATCACATCCTTGTGCAGCGATGAACTTGTCACAGACAACAGCAGAGATAATGAGGGCAGGGAACTGTGGAAGCAAAGAAGAACAGCATGAAACCATAAGGGCGTAATAGCATGTCATGGGTTACAAAAAAAAGTGTTCTTGAAGAGACTTACAGCTAAATCGAATCTTTCAAAATAATCTATAGCATGAATGAAACATAGAAGCTTCTGTTATAAAATTTTCCAGACTTCTCTGAGAGTTCTTTTTTGTGACTATAGACCACGTTTCTTTTATTAGAAACTCAAGGAAGGGCAAAGATTGCCTCATCGTGCACCAGTCTTATACTGGGACTCATGGATGCACTTTTGACCTTAACTCATTAGAATAGTGATATTTCAGATATCACAGTTTTATTTTGATTGATCCTACTGATAAGCAATAGGATGGGAGTTTGGATCTCACCTCTGTTTGGATCCCTTGTGCAAGTCACTGTATCTCTCTATGTCCACGTTAGTGAGGATCACACATGGTCTAATTCTTACAAATAGTGTAAATATTCTGATGCATTCAGTATTAGGAATTAAAGCTTTGAAGTTATCATTATTGCCTAATTCAATATTGTAGAAATATAACTTAGTCAATAAAAACACTAGTCACATTATTCACACGCTGTCATGGCTCCTTGCTGTAAAAAGGCATTTTAGGCTAGATGTAGCTGCGCACATCTATTGTCTCAGCTACTTGGGAGGAAGAGACAAGGAGATTGCTTAAGCCCAGGAGTCTGAGACTGTAGTGTGCTATTCCATGCCTTTGAATAGCCACTGCATTCCAACCTGGGCAACATAACAAGACCCTATTTCTGAAAAAAAAAAAAAAGAAAGAAAGAAGAAGGAGCAGCAGCCACTATACATACAAGTAGAAACCTCATTTCTCTAAGATAAATACCTAAACTCTTACCTTTTATACGAATAAGGAAACTGAAGTTTAAAGAGATGAACCAAATATATATATATAATATTATTGCAATATCATAATAATTTATATAAAGTTTTATATACATTAATTTGAGGAATTCATTACTACTTACAAACAAGAAAAAGAACAAGATTTCCATGTAAGACTCCAGCTAACCTTTACATGTATGGGTTAGTTTTTTCTTCTTACAAACAGTTTTGTTAGCTCAGACAGATACCCGAAGGGTGAGAAGAGAATATCATTTATTTTTGTATCCACAGATTCTGCCTGTGAACCCTGTCCCTGTCCATTTAAAGCAGACCAACTCACCTTCACCACCTGTTGACTCATGCAGGTGAGCCCTGAGCATACATGGTGGTGCCTAACACTAGCCCTGCCTTCCCAGCCACCCTGCTTGGAAACTCCTGTTTTTCCTTGATCTATGCAAAATGCTTCCCAGGATCTTAACTGTATTAGTCTGTTCTCATGTTGCTAATAAAGACATACCTGAGACTGGGTAATCACAAAGGAAAGATATTTAACTGACCCACAGTTCCACATGGCTGGGTAGGCCTTACAATCATAGTGGAAGGAAAGGAAAAGCAAGCCATATCTTTGGTTTGACGGTGGCAGGCAAGCGAGCATGTGCAGGGGAACTACCCTTTATAAAACCGTCAGACAGTGTGAGATTTATTCACTATCATGAGAAGAGGATGGAAAAAACCCACCCTCATGATTCAACACCATACACCGGGTCCCTCCCATGACACATGGGGACTTGGGGAGCTGCAGTTTCAGGATGAGATTTGGGTGGGGACACAGCCAAACAATATCATTGACAGTCCCCTAAGTAGTCACATCTGTCTCTCAGAGTAAAACTCCACAATCATGACTTCTAAACGTCTTTTGGCCTTCTGAAGTTGGGTGTTTTCCTCCACCTGTAGTATAAAGAGTGACTTCCTTTCAGGTGTTTATTTGATCCCTGCATACTGTGTTAAGAGACGACTTCTGCCTCTAGATTATAGCTATGTAGAACACAAGTCATTGTTTTTCCCAAATCAATTCAAGTAAAGTTTATTCCATTACAAGAGTAGAGTAGCTGAATATTTCTTTGTATTAAACAATATTTGACTATGGAAATATATAAAAAATATTTATTAACCCGGGATGCATCTCTCCAAGGTCATACAAATCCTCACAAGAAATGCTGAAACTGGAGAGTTTCCTTACTCCCTCACAGGGCATGCAACAGTAGTGTGGCTTGCCTCTTTGGTGTCTTGCTTCTCAAACTCCTAGGGGAAGCATGCAGATGGGTGGGTGCAGAGGTCGTGGGGAGCACTTTTGGGCTTCAACCCCAGGGCAGCATCTAGGGGTGAGTGTATATGAACCCCAGCCCAAGTGGGGTATATGCATAAATGCACACACACACAGTGTGCTCCTCCAGCTTTACCATCTGCAGATGGCTTGCGTTCGTCAGCTCAATTAGACACTCTGCCTTATCTCAAGGGCAGATGGCTTTCTGCATCCCAAATTCTTGCACAGTGTACTGGAAAAATCGAATTACACATGGGCTTGGAGGATGAGTGCAAGGTTTTATTGGGTGGTGGAGGTAGCCCTCAGCAAGATAGATGGGGAGCCAAAAAAGGAATGGAGTGGGAAGGTGGTCCTCCCCTAGAGTCGGGCAGTCCAGCAGCTGGACTCTCCTCTGACCACTCCCAGCTGACCTCCCCTCAGTGTCCACATTGTTTGGATTGCTTATCTGTCAGTGTCTGCTGGTGTGTTCCTCTGCTCCTCTCGACATACAGCTCCTTGTGTCTGTGTTCATGTAAGATCTCAGGTTTATGTTGGCACAGGATGGGGGGTCTGATGGGTCAAAAGGCAAGCTTCAGGGTGCAGAAACAGAAATGCCTGTCCTCATTTATGTCTGTGGGCACAGGCTCCAGGGTGGACCTCTCCCCATGGAACCTGTCCTTCTCTACCCAGCACTTCCCTGCCCTTTCCCACATCAATGCTATACTTCACTTGAAACATTTCAAATGCATGCCACTCAGAATGTCTAAGACAGATCACATTGACCACAAGACGTATCATAGCAGATAAGAAGTACTAGGTCCTTCATCCTGAGCTGGTGAGGTATAAGCAGGTGTGGCCATTTTGGAAAGACATTTGAAAGTACCTGGTAAGTTCTAAGATATCAATTGCTCATGACCCAGCACTTTTACTTCTAGGTATATGCATAAATGCACATACACAGAGTAAAATTAGTAACAAGAGCCTCCACTGGAAATGAATCAGTTAAGTGGTGAAATAACTTTGAATAGTTTCTGTAATGGAATATGATACAGCAATGAAAATGACATTGTACAACTAAAAGTAAACTGTAATGAAACTGAATCTTATAAACATTGTGTTGAGTAAAATAACTCAGAATCAAAAGAAACTCACTGACTATTCATTTATATAAAGTTATAAACATCCTAGGAGAATGAACCTAAGTACTTTAGATTTGTATTTAGAAGGTGAAACTGTAGAGAAAGATGAGAAGTCATTGTCATATGTATTAGTCTGTTTTCACACTGCTCATAAAGACATACCTGAAACTGGGCAATTTTCAAAAGAAAGAGGTTTAATTGGACTCACAGATCCACGTGGCTGGGGAGGCCTCACAATCATGGTAGGAGGTAAAGAGGAGCAAGTCACATTTTACATGGATGGCGGCAGGCAAAGGGAGAGCTTGTGCAGGGAAACTCACACTTTTAAAATCATCAGATTTTGTGAGACCCATTTGCTATCATGAAAACAGCACTGGAAAGGCCTGCCCCCATGATTCAATCATCTCCCACTGGGACCCTCCCACAATACATGGGAATTATGGGAGATACAAGATGAGATTTGGGTGAGGACACAGAGCCAAACTATGTCACTGTAAGAATCAGACTCATTAGGATGGCAACATGAGGGGCCCTGGGAGTCCCATTATGCTGTACTTCTCTATAAGGCTTTGGATGCATTGATATCCACACCACGGTACTCACAGACCCAATGGACATTCTTTTCTGCATTTCTATGGGCACATTATGGTTTACAGTTTAAAGAATGTTATGCTTGGCCAGGCGCGGTGGCTCAAGCCTGTAATCCCAGCACTTTGGAAGGCCGAGGCGAGTGGATCACGAGGTCAAGAGATCGAAACCATCCCGGTCAACATGGTGAAACCCCGTCTCTACCAAAAATACAAAAAATTAGCTGGGCATGGTGGCACGTGCCTGTAATCCCAGCTACTCAGGAGGCTGAGGCAGGAGAATTGCCTGAACCCAGGAGGTGGAGGTTGCAGTGAGCCGAGATCGCGCCATTGCACTCCAGCCTGGGTAGCAAGAGCAAAACTCCATCTCCAAAAAAATAAAAGAATGTTATGCTTGTAGCAAACAAGTTCTGTGGGAAAAGGCAGTTTTCCCTCTTGATACATAACAGTTTCTTTAAGCAGAAACACTGATCTTGATAGTCAAAATCATATTTACCTGCACATACAGAGAAACCCTCCATTTGGAATAGTGAACCCTCTTCATTCAGGTTTTCAATCCAGCAGGCTGTCTGTGCTTCTGCTTCACCAGCTCCCTGGCTTCACATTCAGAGTAAGCTGCAAGCCTTCCATGAAGTCATGCCAAACTCATGACAGGGATGGGCTTTCTCTCCTCTTCTCAAAACTGATGCTGGCCACGATGACGTTTACCTAAAAATAGGTTTGAAACAGGCCAGAAATGCAGCTCATAGTAGGGCATCCAAGTTTGTTTCTTAGTTTCGGCCAACATACCTGGGTCATGCGAAGTACTGGCAAGGGAGAAACCCTGTGTGAGAAGGACACAGAGTCTGTCTCTACTATTACTCCAGATTTTCCGCACATCTTACATTATTCCGAAACACAAAGTTTGTCTTTTTAATAAAGGGATAGAAACTAGCTATGAGGATGCATCATATCCTATCTCTCCTCCTCAAGAGCTCTTAAAGAAAATGGAGACAAAGTACTGGGAAAATAACCATCACTTTTTAAATTTTGATAAAAGAGAGGGAACTTAAAGCCTCCTGAAGCTGGACACATGAGACAATTACTTCTGGCATCTCTTCCAATGTCCTCTCTCATTCAATCTTGTAAAGAGAGAAAGGAGTGACTGAGTCGGGGAAGATGGGAAGAAGAGGTTGAGTGGGTGTGGCTTTGGATGTGTGGGTTAGTTCACGGGTCCTCCCCACGCTCACATTCTTCTCCTGGGACACAGCTGACCCCACTGAGGAGGACTCCAGGTTGCTAATTCATACTGTGATTGAGGAAGTAAGTATATTTTCAGGCGAAGGGGCAGCCCTGAAATATGTGAAATCCATTTGGCCTAGATATAAGCTATGTCCTTCAATTCAGCTTGGAAAATAAAGTTAATATTTTGATCTCCATCTGTTTCATTTCTATATTTACTTTTCTTTTGATGATGAACTTGGAAATGAGTATTGCTTTACTGGAAAGAATTTAGTCTCAGTGCAGTGATCATTTAAGATTGTTAAATTACTTCACTCATCTCTGATTCCCTTGATCAATTCTAATTTACTAAGATCTGGACACAGTTGAAAACTCAGCTGTATATATTTTCATAGAGTCCAGATGCAAAAGAAACAGAAAAAAAAAAGATTTCATGATATCTCTTTTTTTAATTAAATAAATTAATGGACAAATTAAAATTGTATATTTTTATGGTGTTTGATATGATGCTTTAAATATGCATGCATTGTGAAATGGTTAAACCAAGCTACTTAACATAGATACTACCTCATTATTTTTTTGTGGTGCAAATAAAAAGTCTACTGTCTTAGCAATTATCAAGTATACAATACATTGTTATTATTAACTAGAGTCACCATGTTGTATAACGGATCTTTTGAACTTATCCCTCATGTGTAACTAAAATGTTGTGTTTTCTCACAAATATGTCTTCGATATCACCTTACTCCAACTCTCTACTCTCTGTTTCTGAGTTCTCTCTTCTAGATTCCATCTATAAATGAGATCACGGGATATTTTTCTTTCTGTGAATGGCTTATTTCGCTTCAGTTTTTTTTAAGGCTAAATAATATTCCATTGTATATAAATACAATACTTTATCAACCAAGAAACACTTAGATTGATTCCATATCTTGGCTATTTGGAAACATGCTGCAATGGATATGGGAGTGCAGACATCCCTTAGACAGACTGATTTCATGTCCTTTGGATACACACTGCAGGAATGGGATTGCTGGATCAAACGGTAATTGCATTTTTAGGTTTTTAAGAAACCTCCATTGGGCTATGGATTTTCTTACTGCTGACTTATTTGACTTTCTTATGGATTTTCAAACTAATAAGATGAATAACTTGTAAATATTTCTCCCATTCTGTAGGTTATTTCTTCTGATGATATTTTTGAACTAACTTTGAACATGAAATTTGAATTGTGTTGTCTTCCAGCCCTGGGTGAACATTGGAGATAAGGAATAAATAAGATGGGATTGTGATGAACTCTTGAAAGTCTGTGCCTATATGTATGCATTTGTATTTGCTTATTAATTATGCCATAAGAGAAGCATCGTCAGTCACGATTTATAAAAAGCATTCTGTACACCCTAAATGAATGAGTATCAGCGATACTGTTAATACCATTAAGCATTTTATATTCATAATTTTTTGGCTACTTCCCTAAATGTCAGTGTTATGATCGTAAAATTATTTTGCTATGTTAAAATTGAAACAGAAAGTTACATATATGTATTTTTGCCAGGCTGGCCATCTAAATACAGAGTGTATTTTTACTGTACTCTTTAGCAATTATATGTTTGCTTCTTCTGCCTTCTGCTCCCTGGACTTACCTGTGGCCTCTCCTGTCCTTCTGCCTGCCTCTCCATGTCCCTCCTGCGGAAGCTTTGCCTGAGTGGCTATACTTTCAAAGGTGTCACTTTCTGCTTTCCCTAGAAACCAAAACTCAGGTCTCAGAATTTTTCTTTTTATTTTATTAAGGCTTATAGATGGATAGAAGAGATGATTGGTGGATAGATAGATAGATGGATAGATAAAGAGACAGATAGAGGCAGATGTTAGATAAACATATATAGAGAGGGATAGATGACTAGATTTAAAACCCAAATGCCCATTGATAATAGACTGGATTGGAAAAATGTGGTACATATACACCATGGAATATTATGCAGCAATCAGAAATGATGAGTTTGTGTCGTTTGTAGGGACATGGATGAATCTGGAGAACATCATCCTCAGCAAACTGACACAAGAACAGAAAATGAAACACCGCATATTCTCACTCATAGGTGGGTGATGAAAAATGAGAACACATGGACACAGAAAGGGGAGTACTGAACACTGGGGTCTATTGGGGGGAAAAGGGGAGGGCCAGTGGGAGGGGAAGGTGGGGAGGGATAGCCTGGGGAGAAATGCCAAATGTGGATGCAGGGGAGAAGGAAAGCAAAGCACACTGCCATGTGTGTACCTACGCAACTGTCTTGCATGCTCTGCTCATGTACCCCCAAACCTAAAATCCAATAAAAAATTAAAAAAATAATAATAAAAAAAATCTAAAGGCTTTTCTGCATTTTTAAAGAGTCCCAGATCCTGTTTCATTTTTTTTTTCAATTATCAATACTCCAAAATTACTCAAGATTTATGTACAATAGAACTGAAGTAACATGTTTAACAAGAAGTTATTAATATAGAAAATTTTCTGGGTATTCATAGACCATCTATGAAAAATTTGGGGATAGAAGGCTGGCTGTATTGACCACTGAGTTTGTGATGCAGGCATTACTAGATTAACTAAGGCAATAACTGAGAAACCAACAGCAAGAAATACATATTTTTATGAAGTTGGTAAACAGAGCTGCTAAATTACTCAGAATCCAGCCACATGTGATCCAAGACAATTTGCGTACCTCCATAAAGCAAAAGTCATCTGAATTATTAAGAGGATTTCAAAATCCAGTAGATTGACCAAAAATGTTTGATGATTTATTCCTTACTTCACTTTTGTTAATTTTATTTCCACTCTTCATGAAGAAACCTCCTCAAAGAAACATAAGGATATTTCGGATCCCTGCTGAGACTGAAGCCATCTAGGAATTGTGAGTCTCCTTTCTTAATCTGACCAAATTCAATTTACCCTTTCACTGTTAAAACTGACACCTTGACCACTGAGATGTGTTACAGTGAGAGTGGGTGTTACTTCCTGGTTCCTTCAACCTATCACATTACGTGCCAGGTAACCCTTAAGTCACATAGAAAATCCAGTGTTCCAGATGCCCTCTTCTTACTACCTGCTCAGGTGTTCCTACCAGAATATATCATCCAGTGCTTCTCCATTTTTAACGTCGTGCTCTAAATATAGTCCCACTCTTGCCCACTACGGTATTTTCTTTTTCAATATAACCACACCGTACTTTAGTCTTCCATTTGCCAGCTACATGTTGTATTAGTCAGGGTTTCCTAGAGGGACAGAAGTAATAAGGTAGATGTATATATGAAGGTATGAAGGGAGTTTATTAGGGGGTATTAACTCACACTATCACAAAAGTGGGGAAGCTGATGGTGGAGCCCTCAGTCTGTGGTCAAAGGCATGACAGCCCCTGGCAAACTACTGGTGTAAGTCCAAGAGTCCAAGAGCTGAAGACCTTGGAGTTTGATGTTTCAGGACAGGAGGCACCCAGCATGGAATGGACGTCAGAAGACTTAGCACGTCTGCTCCTTCCGACTTCTGCCTGCTTTATTCTGACCATGCTGGCAGCTGATTAGATGGTGCCCACCCAGGCTGAGGGTGGATCTGCCAACCCCAGATCACTGATTTAAATGTTCATCTCCTTTGGCAACACCCTCACAGACACACACAGGAAGAATACTCGACATCCTTCAATCCACTCAAGTTGACACTCACTATTAACCATCACAGGGTTGAATTGGCTTGCCCATCCAATCTTGGCAGTGCACAGTACCCTGGATAGAAACTGTTCTTCTTAGAGTTGGCTATGCTGAGCCTAACCTCAGATGCCTGACGCTGGAAAAGAACCCAATTTGACCAGTCCCTCTCTGCAACCTGGTAGAGGGAATGGGGACAAGGCAGAGAGATGGGCTGAATTCCTGTATTTGGTACAATATCTCCTTAGAGCATTATTTAAGGAGCTGTCATAGATAAGATTTTTTATAACATCTTCATTTTATTTCATGTCTCCTCCTAATTGCCAACAATATTGTTAATTTAGTAAATATATTATTAGTTTCAAGTTGGTGAGATACAAAAATAAATGCTTTTATGTACTGCCAGTATAGTAAATATATTATTTGGTAGTTTCAGTGAGATATAAAAATTGGTTGGTCAATCTACTGGATTTTGAAATCCTCTTAATAATTCAGATGGCTTCTACTTTAAGGAGCTATGCACTTACCTCCTAGTTTCAAGTTGGTGAGATATAAAAATAAATGCTTTCTTACTGCCAATATAGTAAATACATTATTAGACAGTTTCAAGTCGATGAGATAAAAAGTTAATGCCTTTATGTACCGCCAGCCACTTTCTTCAGACATGCTCTGTGGATCACCTTTCTCTGCCACTTACTCACATCTTGAGCATAACAATCTCATGTCAGCAATTTAGTCAGTTTCACGTATCCGCCAGTCATGCCAAGTTTCAATCACATTTCCCTTCCCACCACTAACTCCAAGTCTCACCTTTAACTCCAAGTCTCTCTCCTTACCTCACATCTCCACCCACACCTACTCCCTCCAGGGCTAGTTCGAGGCTCCCAGATCCGCCATGGGAGGACACAGGAGGTCAGTTCATTCTTCTTCTTCCATTCCATGGTTTCTTCCTCTCCTGGCTTACTTGGGTTGGCGATGAAATACGGGAGTAAAGGGGTGAAGTGTTTGCAGGTTATTTTTAACCTCAGCCGTTTCTGCCAATACGGTTGTCTGCTGCTTGACATTGGCTCACTCACTGTAGGGAGTGCTACAAAGCTGACACCTTCCGTGACATGTAAGGCTCATTCTCACAGCTCCTGCTCAAGGGGATCCCCGCAGGCTGACCAATGATCAAGTTCTCACTGGGAAGCCTGTGCTTTGGGGAGGACATCTTACAGACATCAAGGCTTCAACTCCCATGGCACCCATATGCCAAAAGGTTCATGAGATGGATTAACTCCATGCCTGCCATCTCAAGCTCTCCCCAGCCTCTCTCACCTTCAAAGTCCTTCAATAGAAAAATAGAAGCTCCTGCAATTGCTTACTCAAATTTTAAGAGACATGTGTCAAACTGTTTAAAGAAGTTTCTCAACGTACTCCAGTCCTGGGGCAGGATTCCCAGGGGCTACAAGTGTCTGAAGCTGAGCAAGCATCCAGCCATGAAGACAGAGATGCCCCCTTCTTCCATCACAAAATGCAGCCACAGTGCCATCAGCTATAAACTCTCCACGTCAGTGACTTCTTCAGAAGGTCTAGAATTCTTTTTCAGGTGTGTTTGTGAGAGAAGGGGAAGCGGATTGTAGTTGGGTGAAGTTCCAGGCAGGACTGGATTGCGGCTGCTGTCTCTTCACTCCTGACTCTTCACTGCAGCTGTGTTACAACTTCAGTTTTCAGTCTGGGGACTTGGACAAAGCTCTGGCCAAGAAAATCAGCATTAAATATCCCAAATCACTGCTTACAAAATGTTCGTGGAGCTTGATTAGCACTTGCATGAGCCATTTTACAGGCATAGAATATGAGATCTGAAGATTGTGAAATGCTTGATTAACTAAGGTATGAATTTAAGATTACAAACACTTTTTAAACTATGCAGAAACTTCAAATAATGTATTTTCTTAGTCAAAAAAAATTCCTTGCAATTTCAGTTTAGTTGACTTCTACTTGTAAATACATATACAGTAATTTCAGACTAAAACAGCACCTAAATGATTAGACTCTGTTGACATATAAAAGGCTTTTTAATCCAAAAGATAAATTACAAGTAAAATTGTTTTTTGTTATTATTATTTTTTGAGATGGCATCTTGCTCTGTTGCCAGGCTGGAGCACAGTGGCACAGTCTCACTGCAACTTCTGCCTCCTGGGTTCAAGTGATCCTTCGCCTCAGCCTCCTGAGTATCTGGGATTACAGACGTGAGCCACTGCACCCGGCCATTAAATTGTTAAAAGTTCTTCTGTCTCTCAGGTTTACATGGAGTTCTTCTTTATAACATTTCAATAGACTTAACTTCAAGGATATGGTAATATTTCAAAACCAAATAGCTACAATATTCTTAAAAAAATAAAACTGAAAGAATCAAAATACTTTGAAAGCTACTATGAGCTCATTGGGATCATAGTGTGATCACTTTAATTCGTGGTTCAAAAAGTGAACAAAACGTGAACTCACAATTCCTTAATACTGACCTATGAAGCTCTGGCTGTGTTTACTTCCCACAACCTGTTTGATGAATTCAGCTCACCTGAGTTCTGTACAATCAGAATAAGAGCAGAAATAAACAGTATTTATGGCCAGTGAGGATGGAGCTGGAGTGTTCGTAGCAGAATTGTGTTCAAAAGAGAGTTAAATGATAAAACAAGTGAGAATGTCTGACATGAATTTTCAGAGAAAAGGACGGAAAGATGAATGTTGAGAAGCCGTGGTGCAGAGCCAGACCTGGAAACTGAATCAGGGCAAGCAGAAGTAAAGAGCAGCCACTCAGAGCAAGCAAGAGCACTGGAGATCTGCAGGGCGTTGAAGGCAGCAGTGCCTGAATCCAGATTCTACACACCTCTATTTACCATTTTCCTAGAGAGGCTTCCATATCCAAAGCGTGCAACGTAAAAGCCATCCCAGCTCGACTTTCAGCAGCTGCTTCCTCTCTGGTTCATCCCCACTCACACACTGACGTGGCGGAGGAGGCCACAGAAGAGTGCCCTTCTCTTCTCTGAAAGGGAGGTGGGACAGAAGACTCGGGTCTTGGGTTAATGCACCCCACATCTTTAAATCTGGGAAGTGATATGCTGAAAATCAAATTTATTTCTACCTTGTTCCCTGGATGTCTGTAGCAGGGAAGCCAGTGCGTTCCCTGAGCAGAAGCGCAGACTCAGGAGAGATCTGCTCAACACACATCCACTTCTCTCTTAATTAATGTTAGTTTGTATCTAATTTTTGCAGTAGAGCTTTAGAGTTTTTATTATTGTTTTATTTTCTGTGTTGACTTTCTATGATAGTTTAGTGAGAAGGTGGGTGCAGATACAGGGCAAACTGCTAATGGAATACCATATATTGACTCCAATGCTTAATTGTGAAGAAATGAGCAACCTTAGCTTGATTACAAATTAATAACTTTAGGCATTATTTTATATAGTTACAAAATGTACTGAACTTTAATAAAAATATTTCTAATATTGATGCACAATGCAAGATCTTTTATTTAAATGCTGTCGAGACACCTCTGGGGTGCTAATAACATTTTCTGCATATCTTTGGGGCCCTTAATCTCTTAATCAATGCTAGTTTGTGGCTAACATGATGAATTCAGGACTAATTGTAGGGATGCATATTATTACCATAAGACATTTATTCTAATTACACAGTCAGTGTTCATTTTTGAGATGAGTAAATTAAAGATTAATTTCTATGGTCTGAAATTAATCTTTCAGCATGCTGTCGTATCTCTGATTCATGGTATGAATAGTGGAGACAGACAGTCGCGTGAGTTTCTGTTCATTAAATATTTCCCATCAGTTATTTGGAGCAGTCCAACCATTCTGTGGACTCAGTGTGTTAAAAAATACTGTGCATTTCAGGAAGGAAATATAATGTAGCATCCCTTCACCCCGGCAAAATATAAAGAGGTATACATGGTTCTCATTCCTTTCTTTATTTTCCCTCCCTGATGCCAGGCAGGCCTGGGTGCTGGCAGTGCAGCACTGCCCTTAGAGCGTGGGCTAAGGACGTGGTGGTCCAGGCCTGCAGGCTAGTTCTTTTAGGGATGTAACTCTGGGCAAGTGACTTAATATTCATGTGCCTATTTCCATTGATTATGAGGTGCTGATAAGAGCACTGACCGCTCAGGGTTGTTGTGAGAATCAGGTGGGCCAATCTGGTTGGTTATTTGGACAGTGACTGGGAATAGAGAGCGAGCTAGTGATGAGTTAACTACATCTAGTACTCCCAGGACTAGTGCTATGGAAGTTAACCAAACCCTTGAAGGAAATAAGGAAGAGGAAGGAGAAAACAGAAGTGAGAATGAAGCATTTCCAATGTGGATAAGCACAGAGAGGCAATGAGTCAAGGAGAGGGTGGAAGACAGGGGCAGGAGACAGTGAGCAAACCGCGTGACCCGCCTCCACAGCCTCTCCAGCCTCCTGGTAATGCAAGCTCCGCCTCACTGTCTACACAGCATCCCCAGCGGTTTTCAGGGCCCAGCAGACTACAACGTCCCATTGCAGAACATGGCCTGTGCGCTTTTTTAGTGTTTTCCTCCTGGTTAATCAACCATGTTCTATTTTCTTTTTCTTTTCTTTTTTTTTCTTTCTTTTCTTTTTTTTTTTTTTTTTTTTTTTGAGACAGAGTTTCGCTCTTGTTGCCCAGTCTGGAGTGCAATGTCACGATCTTGACTCATGGCAACCTCCGCCTCCCAGGTTCAAGTGATTCTCCTGCCTCAGCCTCTCGAGTGTCTGGGATTACAGGCATGCACCACCACACCTGGCTAATTTTGTATTTTTAGTAGAGACGGGGTTTCTCCCTGTTGGTTAGGCTGATCTCAAACTCCCGACCTCACGTGATCTATCCGCCTCAGCCTCCCAAAGTGCTGGGGTTACGGGTGTGAGCCACCAAGCCTGGCCACCATGTTCTATTTTCTGATGTTCTTCAAAGTCAGCTCATCTGTGCCACTCTCCCTGACCGCACGTGTTACCTTGGAGTCCTCCTAGACATCTTCTCATATCTCTGCTCTTCACTGCACTAATCAAACTTGTAGGCAAACATTGATTTGCCGAAGTGTATGAATGCTGTCTTCCACATTCTGTCATTAATACATTTGGGCAGAGACTTCCTGACATCTCCCACAGTAGACATTCATAAAATATTTGTCAAAGAACGGCTGATCCTACCTTCAAAGTGCAGATCAAATTTCATCTCCTTCAGAAGCACCGTTCTGGTTCTCCCTTGAGGTTTTATCCCTTCTGACATTGAAACCCAGAAGCATCGCCTATGGCTTCTGTTACAATTATTTGTTGCAAGGATGTTTCTGCCATCTGAGAGCACTGGCAATCCCAAAACAAGTTCCATTTTTTATTGTCTTGTTTTTCAGCCAGTCATTTACATATACCTTTACACTATGGGAGTATTTGTGTGACGGACAAAAAAGTAATTGTGAAAATCCCTGAATCTCTTACAATCAAAAGAAATAGTTTGCAATTACGTTGCAGTGATTTTATAAAGATGTTGCTTAAGGAAGTTCGTAATATAGAAACTGCTTTTGAATGTCATGGAAGCTCTCTCTCCAAAAAGGGCTCTCGTTCAAGGTTCCTTCATAATGCGCTTTATATTGCATAAAAATAAGATTCAAAAAGTTGCTATCTAGATCTATCACTCTAGCACCACTCAGCCACTGAGTGATGAGGGAATACAGATCTCACTGCCTTAGCTCATCCCTCCACAGGATGCTGTGTGTCTCCCAAAGCCTGTGCATGCAGCTGCGAGTTCTTTGCAAGTTCTCTTCTCCCTGTGGCAGAATTCGCCTGATGATCATTTGTCAAGGAGGAAGCATGCTCCTTCATCTCCTCTCATCACCTGTCCCTGCAGGCAGGTCTACCTCACCTGCAGATCGCCGTCACATACAGGGAATAGCACGGTGGGTGGTGACTCAGAGAGAGGGTTAACCACATTTTTTGGTTTTGGCTGATTTCAGTCTTCTCCACAGGAAGATATTATAAGCATCATTTCACATGTCTGAGTAAGGAAGCCAAAACTTTAAAAATATATAAGCAAGATAAAAGTTTTTTGAGATGATGCGGGTGAGTTCCTGTCCTGAGTTCAGGGATCAGTCATTCCATGTCATTGTCAAAACCCTGAGGTTCAACTGAACAGCACCTTGCACATAATAGGCACATGATAAATAGCTATTGAATCAATAGTGGAGTGGTGAGCAGATGCCTAACACACACAGAAATGTGGCCAGTGCTTGCTTAATACTACTTGAGTGAATATTTGACTGGATGGACAATATTTCCAAACAGAGCCAGTGAGGGGAAATGCTAACACTGTGATCTAGTTCTTCTCTTAGCCTGTAAATTAGTCTTGGTCATTTGTTTTTGATTATGTAAGCTGACCCTGATATGTTGCCTTATTTTTACTTTTTCTATTTTTATTTTTTGAGTCAGTTTCTCACTTTGTTGCCCAGGCTGGAGTGCAGTGGCACAATCTCTGCTTCCTGCAACCTCTGCCTATGGGATTCAAGTGATTCTAGTGCCTCAGCCTCCAAAGTAGCTGGGCTAACAGGCATGCACCACTATGCCTAATTTTTGTATTTTTAGTAGAGACAGGGTTTCGCCATGTTGGCCAGGCTGGTCTCAAACTCCTGACCTCAAGTGATCCACCCACCTCACCTCCCAAAATGCTGGATTACAGGTGTGTGCCACTGCACTTGTCCTAATATAGCCTTGTTTAAAAAAAAAAAAAAAAAGTCCGCCCTGAACAGATTTTCCTGTCTAATATGCTGACTTAAAGTTAATGTTGACATAGCAGCCATAGACTGTGTACTCTGTGCCTTTGCATAGTCCCTAGGATCTATGAAATTAAATCATTAATCCTCCCCCACATATCATCAGGCAGGTACTATCAACCTTATTCCTCAAGGTTACAGAGCTCATGAGTACATCTGGAATTGGAACTCAAAAAAAAAAATACATCCCAAGAATATGTACTATTAAAAATAAAATTCTACAAAATTATTATCACATTATACAAATGAACACAAAAAATGCAAAGCAAGTGTAACTCTTGGTCCCAGTTCACTTCCACAGCAGTAAAAACACACGAAACCAACTAATCCCAGGAAAAGACTTGGATTTTGTTGAAGAGCTCATGGTAGGGTGGGCTTTGGTTGTTTGGCCCAGGGCAAAGTCAGAGTGAGAATGAGCCTTGCAGAAGCTGAGTGAATTTCTCACAGACTCCCACCATGGAGACCTTAAACATTTCCTTCCACATGCCTTAGACAGCTCCCTCCTTCACTAGGGTTTGATCTTGCTATTCACTCATGCTTCTCACCTCACAGGCATGAAGGCAAAGCCAGGCAGATGTGTGCAGCAGCTTAAACCAAAAATGGTGGAGGCACTTTCTGAGGACACATAGTCTGGCCAGTTATGAGGTATTGATCTCATAGTTTTCAACATTATTTTTAGTCCTCACTATACGCGTGTGTGTGTGTGTGTGTGTGTGTGTGTGTGTAATTATTTTATTTAATTATTTATTTTTGTGAGATAGAGTCTCGCTCTGTTGCCCAGGCTGGAGTGCAGGGGCGCGATCTCAGCTCACCACAATATCCGCCTCCCAGGTTCAAACAATTCTCCTGCCTCAGTGTCCTGAGTAGCTAAAATTACAGGCATGCACCACCATGCCCAGCTAATTTTTGTATTTTTTTGGAAGAGACAGAGTTTCACCATGTTGACCAGGCTGGTCTTGAACTCCTGACCTTGTGATCCACCCACCTTGGCATCCCAAAGTGCTGGGATTACAGTGGTCAGCCACCATGCCCGACTACCACACTGTATTTCTCTTTTTTCATGTTTTCAAGAAAATGTACCACCCATTCCTTGGCAGTCCTGCTACTCCATGGTATACACGCATGCATTTCACTTACCCATTTGTCAGAGGTGGATACCCTGTGTTTCAGTTTCCTGAGAGTATGTACAAGTTGCAGTAAGCACCCTCAACCTGTTTATTTGCAAACATACATGAGCATTACTAGGTCATAGCTGTGCATGATCGGTTTCAATATAAAGTGCCAATAGCTCTTTAGAATGCCCACCACAGACTGTGCCCCCAGCAACAATGCACAAGGGCTTCTGGGTTTCATGTCTCGCCCTCACTGGTCATTGGCCCATTCTCTAACTTTTGCCAGCCAAACAAATGTACAATTGTATGTAGATGTGTGCGTGTGATGTGTTGTTCTATTTGATCTCTTCCTGGTTCTATGTTTTTTTTTTTACCTCTCTTGATATGATTACTAACCTTTCAAGGCTTTTCTTTTTTTGGAAATTTTCTATTTATAATATTTGTTTGTTTTTCTACTGGGATGCTGAGTTTTCTCCCCGATTTTGGGGAAATATTTGAACAGTGTAAATATTCATGCCATGTCAATTTTAGGCATGGCAATTTGTCTCTTCCCTGTGGTCATTAACGCTGGACATTGTGTTACTTTCTAAAAACAAATGCTTAATTTTTGCATAGTCTCACACATAAATTTTCCATTTGCTATTTATGTTTCAGATTGTAAGAACTCTCTAACACCTCTCTATCTAAAAGCAGTCTCCTTCAATTAACTTTAAAACAACCAATAATGATTTTCCTTCAACTTCATGATTTCTTTTTCACCTTCATTATTTAATATTTCCAGAGTGTATCTGTATATATGAAGTTATATGATAATCAAGTGTTGTTTTTCTTTCAATAGAATGCTAGTTTTTCATTCCATTTACTAAACAGTTTTTTTTTTTTTTTTTTTTTTTTTTTTGGAGACAGAGTCTTCCTTTGTAGCCCAGGCTAGAATTCAGAGGTACCATCTCTGCTAACTGCAACTTCTCCCTCCCAGATTCAAGAGATTCTCCTGCTTCAGCCTCCCAAGTAGCTGGGATTACAGGTGTGTGCCATCATCCATAGCTAATTTTGCATTTTTAGTAAAGACAGGATTTCACCATTTTAGTTAGGCTGGTCTCAAACTCCTGCCATCAGGTGCCCCAGCTGCCTTGGCCAAAAGTGCTGGGAGTACAGGCATGAGACACCACACCTGGATAACAGTCTTGATCACCAATTTTCATATACTGTTTCTTTTGAACACAAGTAAATGATAAAAATACTTGAAAGGAGTATTCAAAAACTGATTTCGAATATCTGGTTAAAGCTTTGGGTATGGTTATTTTCCTACTTTGAAACACAAAGGTGGTAAACTCACAATGATGTTCACAGAACATCAACAGATGGGGGATTGTAGCCTATCTCTGCGTGAAAGGAGGCAGATGGGAGGCCATTACTGGTGAAGTAGTATGAGAAGTTGTAGTTCAAAACCCGAATTAGTCAGGAAACAATCTTCCAACTGGAGCCTATGAGAGGATCAGGAGCTATATTTGGCGGCATGGAAGTTAAGGAAAAACTGAGTTCCAAAATGGTGAAGGGTCTCGTGAAAACTGAAGAAGGAAACTTTAAACCAAATGTTCTCAAACAGAACAAGTAAAGAATGTGAAAAATAAAAGTAATAAACAAAAACGACCACAAAGAAAGAGGTCCCTTTTTAAAAAAAAATCTGAACGTAATCTTGGGAATAATAAGGGTTGTCAGAAGTACCCATATCTACAACAGAGACTCACTTCCTAAATCTGGAAATAAGGGACCCTCAGGCTTGTGGCTCCTTTTGTCCCCAAATCTAGCCTAGAAATGAAAAACACAGCTCTCCTGCTCATCACAGCTCTCATTCACATTTCCCATGAAAAGAAAGAAGGATTTTGTTTTGCTTTATTCATACAGACACAAGGAAATCCCGAGGAGAAAGCAAGAGTGATAATCGGTCTAAACGGTAAATAGGCAACCAAGATTCACTAGTACTTATAAAATGAAAATGAAAACTCAACATAGACAAAGGAACACTTGATCTAAATGAATTTGGAGATCAAGATAAAAAATTTTAAAATGTTGTTATTACCTTCCCCAGAGCTTCAACTAGAGTTTGAATAAGAAATTTGTTTCAATGTTGTTATTACAGAATAAGCAGAGGACAAGAAAGAGTCATTGTACAGTTGAACAGGCAATTAGCAAATAAAATAAAACTTCGATGTGCAAGTTGGACCATAAAGTTAAAACAAACCTTCGAGAATATAGAGCAAATAGACAAAGAAATGAAAATACAATGGAAAACAAACAACCGAGAACTAGAGGCTCAGCCACCAGGGATATTCAACATAAACACCGGGAATTTCCCAGAAAAGAGCATGAAAGAGGAATGAGAGGAAATGTTCAACTAAAGAACACAGAAAATGCCCAGAACTTAAAAAGAACATTTTTTCTTATAGAAAATGTTTGTAATGAGAAATAATAGGATTAAAGGGGAAAAAGCCCATCATTAGATGTGTTCCTGTGAAATGTCAGAACATCAAGGATAAAGATTATTCTAAATCCGTTAAAAACATAAAAGAAAACCTATTATGCCTCTCACATAATCTAGGAGGAAATAATAACCAGTCTGTCATAAATGACACTGGGTGCGAGAGACAATAAGGTGGAGCTTTCGGGTTCTGAGGACATATTGTTTTGAACTTAGACTCCTAAACCCAGCCAAACCCTCTATCAAGTGTTAGACAAATTTTACTTACACGTATATGCATATATGATCTGTATGTTTCTATTATGCTTAAAATATTTTCCATGTGAAAGGGCCGCTGGGAGCCTACCATAAAAACTGTACAGAATCAGATGACACTTTATTCAGTTAGGACTAAAGGGACAAGGTGCTGTGGAATGGTGTCTTTTGGGAAAAAATGCAAGCAATAGCTATTATAATTGAGAATTTTAATGAATGTAAGGATATAAGAAAACCTTCATATGTTTTGTCCAAAAAAATAATAAAGGAAAATAGAAATGACAATGATATAGAAAGTTCTATCAGTAATTCAACGTCCAAATCTAAAGCTCAGAATTACTTGAAAGATGCGAGTAATTAAACCTGAATCCTTAACCGGATATCTTGAATCAAATTCTATGTATGTGCTTTCTAGTGTTTTTGTATGTTATTCATGTTAGTAAGAAAATATATAGCATTATATTTAGGATTTAGCAAAGTACAAAAAAAAAAAACAATTTATTTGTTCAAGATCCACTGAAAGCATCTTCCTTAAAGTGGCATGTGTTGGCATTGAAACTTAGGAAAGTGATATAATCCTATACCAAGTGGCTCTATAGAAAACAATATTGCTCTGGTTACAACAACTTAAATGCTATATATTTTTATGAGATTTTCATGTTTGGTGTTAACTTTTGGAAAAATCCAAAGATTTAGCTGTGGCAGAAAATGGAAATGTGATAAAATAGAAAAAATACATAAACTTGCAACTGGCAAAATATGGGCAATTAAAAACAGAAATAGTACAGGAAAGGGAGAATTTACAAATACCCCCAGTATACACAGTGAGTAATGTAGTCTCAATTGATTCAGTAAATGGACAGTGTTTAAGTAGATTATTTGTTAACATAATATTATTTAAATCCACAAAATAAGCTAATTGAGTATGTAAAATTAATAACTATCAAAAATATACAAGAAGAGAATTATGGAGAAATAAAAAAAGCTATTTATATATCTATCTTTGATAGATGTGAGGCAGTATACTCTAAGTATGATGAAAACACCATGAATTAAAACTCAATTTACCTGTGTGGTTTAATATTGGAAGGGTAGAAAGAAAAAACAATTCATAGAAAGAGAGAGAGAGAGAGAGCTTATTGAAGGGAAATTCCATCTAAAGTGTATGCTACCAGAGTGACAATGTTGTTGAGTTATAAGAGGGAGAGAAAAAGAATGACTAAAAAAAATCATTTTATTAACTTGGTTGCTACTTTATAATGTGTTTATTTTGTAATTAATTAATATGTAGCACTTAAATAGCTAGACTTCACTCTACTCCACAAAAGACCATCTTTCAAGCTCTCCCTTTTTCCCATAGAGCCATCAGCCATCATACTGTCGAGTATAACATGTGGGTGTTAAATGATTTTTCTTATTTAGCATTCCCTCTTCGCATAAAAATTGCCTGATGCTGCTGACCTCTAAGAACAGTTAATCCTAATAGTAGACTACAGTGAATTTGGCACAGAATTTTATTATTTACGGCCCAGATATTAATTCAAAGATCAACTGGGAAAGGAAAAATATTAAGGATGTCCAGCATATTTTGCCAATGAACAAGAAAATTATCTTTTCCCTGGATATCTGGGAAATGACTGTGTTTTGTATACATACCATTTCTTTCACAGACTGCGAAAGAGTATTGCCTTGGAGATACAGCATTGCAGAAATGTAGCTAACATAATTTTTTGGCACCCAAGTTTAATTCAAAAGGATCAAGTAAGTATATTCATAGATTTTAAACCAATCAAATCACAAAGCCAATTCCTGCATTAATTTCTCAGCAAACTTAATTATACAGCCCCAGACTCTGACTTCTCATCAATTAATGGAACTGTAAAATCCTGGAGCCTAATTCTGCGATGTATTAATCAACACATCTGATGTAGGAAAACAGACCCTATTGTAATCTCTCAGCTAAAAATCAAACCAGGAACCACTGTTGATTCAATTATATTCAACTTAAAACGCATTAATATTTTAACTAATTAATTCTTAAATATTCTGCCAGTTGACCAGATGAGACAGCAAAGTAGATCTTTAAGAAACAAGAATCGAGAGTGGCAGTGACTGAGCACTAAGTAAAATTGCTTTAACAATTAAAGATGTAAAAAAGGAGCAGTTTCAAGCAGAAGTAAAGAGCTGTTTAAATGTGGTTTTAAAAAAAAAGGTGTCAAACCATAGCGGGCAATCAGGACCCTTCTCAAGAAGTACTGCAGAAGACAGCTTCCGTGCATTTGGTGGTGAAGTCTAGCACTAGTTGTCAAATCTAGCAAAGTTAGACAAAGATTTATGCTCTGTTCCTGTTTCAGGTTTTTAATGTTATATCATTAGGGACTTCCCCCCAAAGATCACTGAAAGGTGATATGCTAGGCTTGGATGACAACTCCTTTTCAGGAAAGGTAGAAAGATAAAAAATAGAGTTAGTAAAATTCTAAAGTACCTTTTACTGTAGAGAGACAGTAGTTCGTGACCTCATAGGTGACACATGTTTAAGTACAAAATCATCAGATATCTGAAACTTGTAATGTATAATTTTGAAGAATAGAAAGAAAACAATTTTGGAGAGAAGTGTGAATTAATTACAGTTTAAAAAAACACATTTAAACATTTGTACATACTGATATTTGCCAAACTCACATGCTATTCAGGTCAATATTAAATTAAACCTAAAATGAATTTTGTAGAGTTAAGGTTTACATATTATCTGAAGAGTGAGTTTTAAAGATTCCAAAATGGTGCTGTATTTCAGCCTTCCATCACCTTTTTATCACAAATAGAAAAGTTTTAAAATGGACAAAACAAGTCAATTTTATAAGCTTTTTTCCTCCCTTTGGTTTGCTCTTTGCTTTTGTTAAACATTTAGTGACAATAACATATCTGATGCTTATTTTCCAAGCTAGAAAGTAGATAAACAGAAGAGATTCTGCACTACTTTCTCCTCTAGTACAACCTCAGGCCATTTCTGTCTCCACTTCCCCGAAGGACATTGACCATTTATCTTTGGAAAAGCTTCTTCCTCTGCCTCTCCATCTACATTATACCCTCATTTTAATGGCTCCATTCCTTCCGTGACCTGGATGTCAACTGCATAACCTTATTCAGATGCTTTTAAACTGATGTCTTAAGTTCCAAAGCAATTAGATCGTTATTACATACTTTGACAATCCCAAAGACACGAAGACTTTGGAGTTGTGAAAGTATGTAATAACGGTCTAATTGCTTTGGAACTTAAGAAATAGAGTGTGCTGCGGTAGTCATGGTTAAAATATGCTCTGTCTGATAGCAGTAAAATTACGTGATGCACAGGTTTCTGTGTAAATTTTATACCTACATTCCCATGCTACAAGCTTAAGGAAGAAGTAGGGCTATTTATACATGTAAAAGCCAGGAACTCTACTAGAAACTTACGCAGATCTAATCCTCACAACTGTTCTCAAGATTGAGGCTCTTTGGTCCTCATGCTAGACTGATGGACTCAGGTTCAAGATGTGGATCAGATCCCCAGCTGGGATTTCATCTTAGGTGTGTTTGTCTCTAACGTAAAGTAGTGTATTTTATTTTTTAACCCATACTCTGTAAACCTCCCCTTCATTTACATGTGGGCCATTTCCTTTCATTAGCACATAATATGTGATTTAGGGAAGGCAGAATTTTGTTAATATTAAAACAAAAATTTAAAGTAAATCTTTAGACATAACTATGAATTACTTTGAGGATTCAAATAATACATGATTAAACAGAGATACCTTAAAATATGGTTGGATTTGAAATTTCAGTTCCTTTTACCTTTTCTGTGTCTTACAATGTTTTTATTAAAAAGTGTAAGTGATTTTACTGTGGACTTAATAAACTTTTTTTTTTTTTTTTTTGAGATGGAGTTTCGCTCTTGTTACCTAGGCTGGAGTGCAATGGCGCGATCTCAGCTCACTGCAACCTCCGCCTCCTGGGTTCAGGCAATTCTCCTGCCTCAGCCTCCCAAGTAGCTGGGACTACAGGCACGCGCCACCGTGCCCAGCTAATTTTTTGTGTTTTTAGTAGAGATGGGGTTTCACCTCGTTGACCAGGATAGTTTCGATCTCTTGACCTCATGATCCATCCGCCTCGGCCTCCCAAAGTGCTGGGATTACAGGCTTGAGCCACTGCACCGCACACGGTCCTAAACATTATTTTTTTTTAAAGACACCTTCTGTGAAGAAAAAATGTGTTACTTTCTTGGTGGGATCAAACCAAATTAAAGCTTTAGAACACTCTTTTAAATGGAAAAATATGATTAAAATTTAATGTTATATATTAATATATGTACGTCAAAATCAAAAAGATTTGATTGAGTCTATTGTACAGAATTTAGTAGAGCAAATAATAGAATTGATTATAAGGATTCTATATGATTCCACCATTTAATACCAGTGCTAGTCAGTCTTAGCTCTTCTGTCCACAAAATAAAAACAAATAAATCATCTTGGAGCTACTATGATAGCTCGATGACTTTAAAAGAGATAATATGAGTGAAGCGCCTAGCCAAGTATTTGGCATATCATAAGCACTGAGTACATAGAAGCTATTATATGATATGAAAAAGCCACTATAAAAGGTTCTTGATTTATGAATATTATGGAGTAGCTATTATGACTAAGTGATCAAATGATATTCATGCAGGTTTCATAGAAGTGAGTTATTTTTGGAGTCACATTATTTCAGGACTAGAAAGGTCCTTGAATATAAAATATAGTTTTTAAATATATAAGGATGGAGGTGATTACGCCCTTACCCAGAGGATCAGAAGGCCTGGAGGATGGGCACTTGTAATTTTCAAAGCAGCTTCAGTGGACTTATAGCTTGTATTGATGCCCTCTGATGACGGAGAGCCCTGCATCATTTCCTGTTCTTGTGGGGATATGCAAATGGCAGAATGAGAAAACAAGTAACCCAGAAAAGCTAAGTAACGTATTTCAGGTCATAGTACCTATAATAGCAATATAAGAAGTTGCCTCAGGACCACTGACTCCTAACCTAGGGTTTTCCTTCTATAACACACCAGCTCTTTTACAAAAGACAGTTGTATAACGAAATTTAATTGCTTCTCTTTGCTATTCGCTTCCACTAAAGTTGTATTCTTCTCAGCCAAGGAATTATAAATAGCTTTGGAAAAGATCGTTTTAAAGCAAGACCTGGCCTAAACCAGCCCATGGTGCAAATCATACACTCAGCCCCACAGGGACACTTGCCCCACAGTGACAACCACAGGCAGAGGCTGTGTTTCAACATGGGGAAGAGAAGCTATCTTGGATCTCAGTGGGAAAGGCCCTTTTTAATCACCATGGAAAGTGATTTCAAACAGCAGGTAATTTTAGATTTCTCTCAAAGTCAGAAGAACTGTCTGTGTGTGCCTGAGTGAAGGAGAAAACGAGAGAGGGAAAGAGACAGAGACAAAGAGAGAAAGAGAGGCAGAGAGAGACAAAGAGAGACACACAGAGAGACAGAGGTGTCTGGATATCCATGTGTGTTTGTCAACATTTACTGTGTGTATATGTCCTCTCTTATCATACGGCAGATAATCATGAAGAAAACAGCAGGGAGAAGTAAAATGAGGCTTTATTAAGATAATTGCTTCAATATATACTTGAAGGTATTAACACCAGATAATGTGAAGCAACAATCAGGAAAACATTTCACCCAAGCTGTCTGGCGATACTGCTGACAGTCTGCCCTTTCAGAACCAGATGAACTACTAGCAGACACCCTGTGCTTTTCATTTAAGAAAAGCTCAAGGACTTCTCTATTTCCAAAAAAAAATAAAAATAAATTTAAAGAAACAATTAGATTCCTTACTAAAGAGAATCATAGGAACACCAAACGGGTCAAATCATAGTACTATTTATGCCAGCCTGGTTTGATAAAAATGTTCTCTACCTACAGTACGTTATTACGCGGTAAGCAAATGCAGCAAAGCCGCTCCACCTCCTCGCTGGTTGCTGCAGGCCTCTCTGTTCCCAGTTCAACAGGAACCAGCATGTGTGCAGCAGGCTCTCAATCAAGAGCAGATGACGGTACCTCATAGTAGGTGCTGCTGCTCTTCTTCGGGGATGGCTCAAGTCTTCACCCTGTGCAGTCACTCTTTCCACTGGATTTTCAAGAAGGTTTACAAGCGCCACTCCTCCCTAATATTTCGTGATGATTTTGTCTACTGGTAGACGCTACTGCAATCTCTAACAAAACTAAACAGCAACGAAGTAATCATTTTGCTCACTTGGTAGGAGTGCAAAGGCAAGGCAAGAACTCATCTTTTGGTGTTTTTTATTAATCATCTGCTGATAAAAATATACCTAAGTAGATTAAAAATCTCCTCACTCCAGTTATAAGCAGTTCGACAATTTCCAAACTTCTTGACACGCTTTGGAACTAAACAGTTCTTGTTTCCATCCCAGTTAAGCCGCTTTCTGCTTGGTGATCTCGGGCGTTATTACTCATTGGTCTTTGATTTCTTCACCTGTGGAATGGGGTGAAGAACAATAATGGCTAGATAGGCAGGGTTTGCTGGACTCCAGTCCCAGCGGCTCACTAGACCCAACTGTGTACACCCCTTCCAAACTTTGCACTCTCCAGCAGGACACTGGTCGTGGGAAATCTGCCACCTCTGGGGTATTACATCACAGAAATTGGAGAACACTAAAAATCTTTTTTTTCTCCAGACAGCTGTACTTAAACATTTACCAGCACACCACTGATCATAACCTTGTGACACATTTTAAATGTTATAGAGGGTTTAGCACAGGTAAATGTTTAGTCACTTAGAGCTACCTGACCCCTTCTCCCAGTTCTTTTTCTCCCTCTGATGAACTTTTTACTTGTCTTCCAATATTTCTCACCACAACATTCAGATTTTTATCCTTACAGCTACATAGCTGAGACTATGTAGAAACAAAAAGGATTTCGGAGTCACACGGGGAGAGAGAGAGAGAGAGAGAGAGAGAGAGAGAGAGAGAGAGAGAGAGAGAGAGAGAGAGAGAGAGGAGAGAAGGAGAGAAAGAGAGGAAGATGCTGGCCCATAGGCCACCAAAAATTTTGTAGTGCCAGTCTGTTTCCTCATCTGAAAAATAAACAGAAAAATACCTCCTTGCAATCTTTACAAAGGACATTGAGAGAGCAAAATTAAAGGTCAATTATTAATAAAGGTCAATTTAATAATAAATTAAATGCCAAGCAAATACTCATTGCTTGGCATTTAGGAAAATTTTAATTTTCTTGCCTTTTTAAGAAAGATTCTAGAGACTTTGAATAACTAAAATAATAATAAAAAAACAATACATTTCCTGCTTTATTTGAAGCGATGCTTTTCTGAGCATTGTAGGGAGTGTGTTAGGGGTGGGCAGCAGGCATCACCCCTTCAGGGTTATGTTTCTCAGGTCCATGATATGTTTATTCATCTTAGGACTTGGGGAAAACAAGGAAGTCCTGGGTAATCCTGTCCTGACAGAACCCTGGATGAGTTTTCCCTGAAGGAGAGGCAGATTTTCAGACAAAAATTGAACAGCTATAAATCTGCCTAAATGTTACTTTACACAGTCATACAGAAAATATAAAATCAAATGTTAACTCTTATGCGTATGAATTACAATAGAAAAAAGCGTAAGCTAATAGGGAGCGATAAATGCACGTAAACGATGTGGATAACGGTGTTGGTAATCTTCAGCAAATAACATTTTGTGTTTCAAAGAATATGCTCTTCAAGTCCTAAAGGGAAACCGAGCTGTGAATCTGAGAACAAATGTGGCTGTAGTTTAAATGGTTTTCACCAGGGTCATTTCAGCATGTGATTTTCTTTTGCCCCAACTAGCACGAAGATCTGCTTTTGCATTTGCAAGTGAAGCCCCAGACATGTGTACGGCAGTAGTCTTAGATACAGGCACCTTGGGTGGTTTAAATTTTAGTTTTAGTGTCATGTAATCTTACCCAGTTCACCCTCTTCTTATTCATCAAGGGCCATTTACGGAAAAATAAGAGGCGGAGAATACATATCCTGTTGGAATTTTATAATAAAACAATCTAATTTACAAAGCCCTTTTCTCTTATAAAGGCATTGAGGGAGCTACATAATTAAATGGCTGTCATAAAATTAAGAGAATCTATTTCTAACCTCATTTGAAAAGTTAGCTGCAATCTTAACATAATAGTTACATTATTTTTGCACTTCTTTTATTCCTGATTTTCTTCATGCATGCTGTAGCCTACTTAATGACTTCTCTGCGCTGTTTCTTTTGAAGTGCACCTCATGCCATTAAATACAATGTTTCTGTGTGTCTGCAAGAAGGAAGATTTGAAAATGTTCATTCCATGCAGTGACCGACGGTTAATACATCTAAGAAGGAATTAAAATACCCTAATACATAACTTGAGAAGCCATCAAGAGATGGTTCTTTATTTTTCTCCAACAAGTTGAAAGAAGAAAACAAATACATCCAACTAGTTTAAATTCTGAAATAAAGTTATTCAACCATTCCTCAACAGACTTACTGCTAACCAGCCCTGTGGCTGACCCTCATTCCCCGAGGCCAGCAGGCACATGATCCAAACTATCTATCCTTTTTCGGAAGTAACCTATGTGCCCGGCAAGAATTTTCCTTCTTTTTGCTAAAATTAGGGTGATGACTGTTTTTATGTCATCACAGGAGCTGATCCTTATTGCTGCTTTCACTCTCCTCTCAGTGCTCCACCATGCTCAGGCCACCGCTCCTCACCACTCCAAGTTCTCTCTCCCTGTTTTTTCTCTCCACACAGCCCTGAGGGGCCATGTGGTCATAGGGCCATGACTCACAGGCTGACTCTGAAAGCTGCCTGCTGGCTTCATGTGTCTTTGCATCTTCCCAACCACAGTGAGACTATAATTCCCTTGGAGTCAATGAAGACTAACTGAAAAATATGATTTAACCACAAACTGGGTCACTCAGGATTCTGTACAGGAAATAGAAAACACTATCAGCATTGAAATAGACAATAACAGGCCAGTGGCTCAAGCCTATTATCCCGGAACTTTGGAAGGCCGAGGCGGGTGGATCACGAGGTCAAGAGATCGAGACCATCCTGGTCAACATGGTGAAACCCCGTCTCTACTAAAAATACAAAAAATTAGCTGGGCATGGTGGTGCGTCCTGTAATCCCAGCTACTCAGGAGGCTGAGGCAGGAGAATTGCCTGAACCCAGGAGGCGGAGGTTGTGGTGAGCCGAGATCGCGCCATTGCACTCCAGCCTGGGTAACGAGAGCAAAACTCCGTCTCAAAAAGAAAAAAGAAAAGAAAAGAAAGAAAGAAATAGACAATAACATCCTAAAGGGAACTTGGTGCTTCAAAAAAAATGTTTTGGAGAAAAATATTTGGTGTGTCTCCAGGAATGAATTTCAGAGTGAAACACATGAAGCTCACCAGAAGTCTCTTTCCTGTAAAACCACTACCAAAACTGTTAAACTCAAGAATATGTCTCAGCTGTGATCTGTGAAACTGGGCAGTTAGAAACCAGAAGCTTCCAGTCACCTAGAAAACAGGTGTGGCCATAGCATGCTTCTGCATAGACTTCTTATTTTGACGTGCTATTAGCATCTCAAAATCAGCCCAAAGTACCAGGAAGATGTTTTCCATCTCACTTCTATACTTAAAGCATTATAAGAGAAACTAGACTCAGTTGCAAATGAATCCAAGAAATTCAGTCTCAGTTTCCTACCCTTTACTGTATCCCTTAGTACAGAAGAAGGGTGGATGGAAGTTTATCAGCTAATTCATACCTGCTGTTTTAGTTCATGTATTAGTCAGGGTTCTCTAAAAGGGCAGAACTAACAGGGTGTGTGTGTGTGTGTGTGTGTGTGTGTGTGTATGTGTGTGTGTGTGTGTATCAAGGATCCCTTGCAGGAGCCATCCTTGTTTCTCTTGTTGCTACTGCTGCCACTGCGGCTATTAGTCTTGCTTATAGTGTTCAAACTGCTTCTTGTGTTAATCATTTGGCAAAAAATATTTCAGTTACGATGGGAACTCAAATGGACATTGAAAAGAAAATTGAGGTTAAACTTAATGCTTTAGAAGAAACTGTTAACATAATTGGAGATAAGGTGTATAATATTCAAAATCGTCTTGCTCTTCCTTATCACGTGGATTTTAAGTATATTTGTGTTACTAATACTCCCTATAATGAAACTCATTGGAATTGGCCCTTAGTTAAGGCTCACTTGCAAGGTATATGGAGTCATAATAATATGTCATTGGATATTCTTAAATTGCAACAAGAAATTCATGCTAGTGACTCTTCCCACAGAGAGCTTCCTCAGGATGCCCCAATTGCTCGTGACGTCATTGACACTCTGTCTTCTTGGACTCGTGGTCTACACCTGCCATCCTTCTCTTCTATTGTTGCAGTTGGAGGCTGTGTTGTTTTGCTAATTGTGTGCCTGCCTTTGGTCTTTCGCCTTGTGTTCTCCTCCCTCCAGAAGATGCAGCTCAAGCTTTTTGAGTTGCATTTAAAATCTAAAAACAAAGGGAGAAATGTGGGGATCGCTCCTTGACAGGACCCTCGCCATCTTGAGCTTGAGCCCATACACGTTTCTCCTCTCCTGGAGGCTGTTGAGCTAAGGGGAAAAGAGGAAGTCTGGTTGCACTGATTTTATAAACATCTATCTTTGCCTCTGACATTTGCAACAGGATGGCTGAGCTCAGGCCTTGTGGTCTAACAAGACATTGTGTGCCGCCTAGTTCCTTCTCTGTGCAATAACTGTATGACTTTGTTTACCTCTGCTAAATCAATCATATTGTTTGCATATGATCCTATATGAATAGGCAAGGTTAGAATGACATTTGGAAAGGTCCAGCTGTACCTTGTTAACGGTCTTACCTGCTTGCTTGACGGAATTTAGATAAACACATGTTTAGATTTATGACCCCCTTTTGCAAACTTTATTGTCCCTTTGCTGTACACCCTTTGATTATGAGTCATACTTTCTGTACCCTTTTTTGTGATTTTTGTTCTTGATTTTATTTCAAGATACAATGGAATGTACGTCACTCCTTAAACACTGAAAGGTATATAACCTATGGTGTGCACAAATAAACTTGCTGTCCTGGCATTGCCTGACAGTCCTCCAGACCCCACTGTCTATCTATCTTTTCTTCCGCACACTCCATCTTCCAGGTTGAGAACATTTGAGTGGGGCTGAGGCTCTCTGCTGGCCGGAAGCACCCCCGGTAGACGTGCCAGACCCCCACATCTATATATTATATATTATCATAGGGGAGTTTATTGGGAGAATTGACACAAGGTGAAGTCCTACAATAGGCCATCTGCAAGCTGAGGATCAAGGAAGCCAGTCCACGTCCCAAAACCTGAAAAGTAATGAAGTTCACAGTGTAGCCTTCAATCTGTGGCTGATGGCTGGAGAGACCCCGGAAAACCACCGGTGTAAGTCCCAGAGTTCGAAAGCTGAAGGACTTGGAGTCTGATGTTCAAGGGCAGGAAACATACACATGGGAGAAAGACAAAGTCTGGAAGACTCAGCAATTCAAGTCTTCCGCATTCTTCTGTCTGCTTTATTCCATCAGCCCTGACAGCTGATTAGATGGTACCCACCTGAATTGAGGGCGGGTCTGCCTCTTCCAGTCCACGGAACCAAAGGTTAATCATCTTTTGCAACAGCCTCACAGACACACCCGGGAAAAACACTTTGCATCCTTCAATGCAATCAAGTTCACATTCAATACTAACCATTACAGATCATTTCCTGTTGCTTATAACAGAATCTCTGAAACTGAGTAACATGGTTGGGATGTTTGTGCCCTCCAGAATCTTATGTTGAAATGTGGACTCCCATGTTAGAGGGAGCACCTGGTGGGAGGTTTTGGATTCTGGAAGTAGATCTCCCATGATTGGCTTAGCACTATCTCCCTGGTGATAAGTAACTTTTTTCTCAGTTGGCTCATGTGATACCTTGTTGTTTGAAAGAGTCAGGGACCTCCCAGCCCTTTTGTTCTTGCTCCCTCTCTTGCCGTGTGACACACCTTCTTGCCATTCACCTTCGTCCATGATCAGAAGCTTCCTGAGGCCTCACCAGGAGCAGATGCCAGCACTGCATGTCCTGTACAGTCTGTAAAACCATCAGCCAATTAAATCTCGTTATAGATTACCCAGTGGCAGGTATTTCCGTATAATAATGCAACTGGACTAATACAAACATTGGTAACAAGGAATAGGGCATTGCTATAAAGAAAACTGAAAGTGTGGAAGCAGCTTTGAAATTGGGTCATGGGCAGAGGTTGGAAGAGTTTGGAGGTCTTCAAAGAAGATGAGAACATGAGGAAAACTTTGAAACTTCTTAGAAACTTGTTAAGTGTCTGTGACCAAAATGCTGTTAGAAACGTGGACAGTGGAGGTCAGGCTGAGGGAATTTCAGATGGAAGTGTGGAACTTACTGAGATCTGGAATGAAAGTCACCCACGTTACACCCTAGCAGAAACCTTGGCTGCATTGTGTTCATGCTCTAGGGATGTGTGGACGTTGAAACTGAAAAGTGATGCAGAAGAGTGTCCTGTGGAAGACATTTCTAAGCAGTGAAGCATTTGAGAGTTGATCTGGCTGCTTCTAGCAACCCATGATCAACTGTGAGAACAAACAAATGACTTTAAGTAGCAATGTACGTTTAAAAGTTTGAATAATTTGCAGCCTAACCATGTGGCAGAGAAAGAAAAAGGTTTTGCAGGGAAATGAATCTAAGCAACCTGTGGAGCAAGTACTTGCTAGAAAAATTAGCATGATTAAATTTTCAGATGCCCAGAATGCAAACATGAAGGTGATTCAGCCATTTCTAACTATATTTCAGAGGATGTATGGTAAACCCTAAGTGCCCAGGCAAAAGCTGGCTTTCAGAGATACTCTACTAGGGTGTTGCTAAGGGGAATTGTGAGGTTGGAGGCCCGACACAGAGTCACCACCAGAGCACTGGTTAATGGAGCTGTGGAAAGAGGACCACCATCTTTCCGATCCCAGAATAGTGGAGCCATGGGCAGCCAGCACCTTGAGTCTAGAAGAGCCACAGGCCCTCAACTCCAACATGTGAAAGCAAACATAGGGGCTGCAACTTGCAAAGCCACAGGGATGGAGTTACCCAAGGCATTGGGAACACACCCCTTCCCTCAGTGGGCCCTGGAGGCAGGACATGAATCATAGATTATGTTGGAGCTTTAAGCTTTAATGCCTGCCCGGCTGGCTTCATGTTTGTGTGGGGCCTGGTACTCTTTTCTTCTTATTTCTTTTTGTAATGGCAATACTTACCCAATGCCTGTCACACTATTCATTGTAAATTGGGTGTGAATAACTTTTTTAAATTTTTTTATTGCATTTTAGGTTTTGGGGTACATGTGAAGAACATGCAAGATAGTTGCACAGGTACACACGTGGCAGTGTGATTCACTGTCTTCCTCCCCTTCACCTATATCTGGCATTTCTCACCATGCTATCTCTCCCCAACTCCCTACCCCCCACTGTCCTTCCCCTATTCCCCCCAACAGACCCCAGTGTGTAGTGCTCCCCTGCCTGTGTCCATGAGTTCTCATTGTTCAACACCCGCCTATGAGTGAGAACATGTGGTATTGAAAATGTGGCACATATACACCATGGAATATTATGCAGCAATCAAAAATGATGAGTTTGTGTCCTTTGTAGGGACATGAAACTGGAGAACATCATTCTCAGCAAACTGACACGAGAACTTGTTTTAATTTTACAGGCTTATAGGTGGAAGATGAGTCTCAGGTGAGACTTGATGCTTGAATAAGTTATGAATTTGGAAGACTATTGAAAAGAGATTATTGTACTTTGAAATATGAGAAGGATATGAAATTTGGGGGTTCAGGGGTAGAATGATTTTTTTGGTTACTTGTTCCATCCAAATTTCATGTTGAAATGTGACCTCCAGTGTTGGATGTGGGTCCTGGTGGGAGGTATTGGATCATGAGGGCACATCTCTCAATAATGACTCTGTGCATCATCCCCTTGTGTTGAGTGAGTTCTTTCTCAGTTAATTGATGTGAGATCTGGTTGTTTAAAAGAGAGTAGCAACCCCTACCCCTTGCTGCTGCTCTCATAATGTGACATGCTGGCTCTTCCCCTTTGCTTTCCAACGTTGCTGTAAGATTCCTGAGGCCCACACCCTAAGTAGATGCCAGCACCACACTTCCTGTATATCCTACAGAACTGTGAGCCAATTGGGCTTCTTTTGAGTATAAATTACCCAGTCTCATATATTCTTATATAGTAACATAAACAGTCTGATACATTGATTAATTAATATACAAATGAATTTATTTCTTATCGTTTTGGAGGTGGTGAAATCCTAAGTCAAGGGGTGGTAACTGGTGAAGTTCTTCTTGCTTGTGAGGACTCTCCGCAGAGTCCTGGGGAATCTTAGGGCATCACATGGCTGGGGCCGAGTGTGCTAGCTCTGGTCTGTCTGCTTCTTCCTGTAAAGCCCCCAGTCCCACTTTCATAATAACTCATTAATCCCTTAATTCATGAATGATTCATAAATGCTTTCATGAGGGCTCTGCTGTCTTTATGGCCCCACCACTCAATACAGGCACATTTGGGATTAAATTGCAATGTCAGTTTTGAAGGGGTCACATCTCCAAACCATAATACCTGCCATGATTCAAATGTGTCCTCCAAAATTCGTATGTTGGAAATTTGATCTCCTATGGAGCAGCGTTAAGAGGCAAGACCTTTAAGAGGAGATTAGGTCACAAGGATACTGCCCTGATGAATGAAGTAATGTTATTGTAGGAGGGAGTTTGTTATAAAAACAAGGTCAGCCACTTCTTGCTCTGTCTCATTCTCTCTTGCCCTTTTACCTTTGACCACGGGATGAAGAAGGATGAAGGCTCTCCACAGATGCTGAGAAGATGCTGACATCATGCTCCTGTAATTTTCAGCCTCCAGAATTGTGAGCCAATAAATTCCTTATCTTCATAAATTACTCAGTTTCAGGTAGTCTGTTACAGCAGCACAAAGTGAACTAAGACATTATCCACACATGATTTTCCTGATACTACACGGAGCGCTTTCATATGACATCATATTTAACTCTTAAAAAATTCTGTGAGTTAATAACTGTATCCACTTATTAAAGACAGAAAAATTGAGGCTCAAGGGAACTAGGTAAGTAAATGATATCTACATATGCCAGACAATGCTAGATGATTTTCACTCTTTACTTCTCTTCATCCTGCCATAGTCTTATGGCTATATAGATAATATCGAAGCTTAGAGAGACTAAATACCTTTACCCATATAATACAGACATGGCACAATTGCATTTCAAAAAAGTATTTGTCTGATGACAAACTCCATAACCTCTTCCGCAAAACATTATTTCAAAACACTTCAAAAATGCTATTTTATTTCCTTTGATGTTAGCATATCTTACACGATCAAAGTAATGTATTGATTTATTAACCCTAATTTACAGAATAAGAGATCATGAGTAAAAACGACTCACATTGCTCTCTAGGCCAGAAAGTAAATTGTCTGCATAAAAGTTAATATTATGCAGTCTTTTGATGCAATAAAAAAAGTCTTTATTTACATTTCTTCATATAGGGATGTGACATTTTGCTAAATGAGTCAACTAACCTACAATATCCTAATTTACACACAAATACACACTATAATGTAGGTTCTATCATTTTAGTTTATATGCTGAATATAATCATTTAAAAAATGTTGTCATTAACTGACCAATAATTCTTTAATTACTATGGTAACTAGATGAAGTTACATTGTTGAAAGCCAGGAAAATCTGCGACAAACTGTGCACAAAGAATAACTTTATTTTCATGAAATCTGTCTTACAGTGAGAAAGTAATCTTCCAGTAATAATGATGAAAAACAGAATCAGTAACAGGACTTTATTATATCCAAAAAGCACATAAGTGACTCAGACTCCTAGTGCTCACTGCTCTGGAAGGCATCACAATCTTCTCATTTATGATCAAGTGTACAGGGCTCAGCAACAGAGGTCATTTGAAAATAAAAATTTTCAACGGACAAATAAAACAAAAGCCAACTTTTGCTACCGACTTTGAATTTTAGCTTAAAGGTCAGGACTTATGAACATGATATTCTGACAAGATGGTATTTTTATGAAGGAGTGAAGGTGAGTGACCATACAATATGCAGTCTGGATTGGCAATGTGCAAAGACGTGGCTAAGAAAATATTAAATGTATCTTTTTCAGGCAAGCTGCCAAGTAGCTCTTAGAAATGAAACTTATTTTTTATATATTTCATTATGGAGCAAGACTATTAATAAAATTGACAACTAGATTCTGTTTTGCTAGTAACTAGCTTAGGTGTTACATTTGAGATGTCTAATCATATTGTGGGAGAAGGACTGTCAAAACTTACAGCTAAATAATAAGGGGTATCAAAACGCATGAAATCAGAAGAACACAAACAGCTTGAATTTTAATTCCTAGCTCTTGCATGACATTTTTTGTATTTGCTATGTTCTGTACTACTTAATTTTTAAAATAAAACTACCAAGCTTCAGAAGAATCAAATAATAATTATTTAAGAACTCTTTACTTAAGAAGAGAAACCTTAAGTTATTAGAAGTCTAGGAAAATGGAAAATGAAATTACCTTCAAACTAAACCTGAAGCACAGCAAACTGTGGTTCTGTTCTGGATATCAAAAATTTTCCCTCTTCAGAACTTAAAAAAAGTAGAAAAGCTCTTTGTTTATAACCATGATAATGAAAGAATAGGGGCCCCTCCCATGAAAAGGACGTAGGAAGGAATCCTGCCTTGCCTTTTCAGGTGTGTGGTTTTGCCTACAATCTCTTGCGTTCTTTGATTTGTGGCAGCATGGCTCCAATTTCTGCCTCTTTCTTCACAAAGCTTCCTCCCCGGTGTTTTCTCTGTTTCTTCAAATCACTCTCCATATAAAGACACCAGTCACTGGGTTTAGAGAATGCCCTAATCCAGTGTGACCTCCTTTTAACCTGAGTGGTTGTTTATTTATTTCTTTAAATTTGGTGTCTGCAAATACCGTATTTTCCAATAAGCCTACATTCACAGATTCCAGGGGCTAGGACTTAAACTTACCTTTTGTTCAACCCAAATAATTATAATAATAGTTGCATTGAACCATCATTTTTCTCAATCTACAACATGTAATCAGATATTATTCCACATCATGTATTTATTTTCAAGCTTGTTTTACTTGTGCCTTATCCATTCTTTTTAGATAGCCACACGTAGAATTTAAAATTGCCTTTTGAGTTCTGCTTTTTTCAGAGCTTCATTTGATTACCCTGCAAGAAGAACCTGTATGCTATTTCTTCCATTCAGATAGGTTTCAAATTCAACCTTGGACTCTTTTCTCCCTGACACTCAAGATGAGACATTGACGTTTCCGACATCTTAGGCACCTTTCCTAACTTTATTTCCTCAAACTTTTCACAAACTAGAGCTAAGAGCTTTTTGAAATTTCATTTAGGACAAGAGACAGGGAAATTCCAGAATTCTGAAACTGTTTTCAGTTTGAAGCGCACTATCTAGGTACATCTTCTTAACTCCAATATGCTTCTTGTAGGAAAGAGATGAGTGAATGAAACTGTGTTTTATCTGAACATTTTCCTATTCAGAGTGACAATGCATAAAAAATATGATTCGATGATTACCTTATTCGTTGTTAACTGTGTGTGGTGCAAGGGTGGCTCAAGGAGGTGAGGAATTGAGTTCTGAAAGTGTACTGTTTATGTTCAGGCAGGCATGGTGGGGCTGCTCATTCTGTACATACATGCTACAAAGGAGAAAGTTGAGTCAGGTGGGTCAGACCAATGAAGGACAAGGCTGGCTTATGCAAGTAGTTTGCCATCACCTACCACGTGGCTCTTCTTTTAGTTACAAACTTTATTTTTCTTTAGAAAAAAACGTCTCTCATTGTGTTCAGTTTTGGGGAAATCTCTTACTTAAGGCATCTTGTACGCACTTGAAAAGAAAATGTACCTCATATAAAATATGTCAGAACAGAGGCCTCAGAAACAACACCACACATCTACAATCATCTGATCTTTGACAAACCTGACAAAAACAAGCAATGGGGAAAGGATTTCCTGTTTAATAAATGGTGTTGGGAAAACTGGCTAGCCATGTGCAGAAAGCAGAAACTGGACCCCTTCCTGACACCTTACACTAAAATTAACTCCAGATGGATTAAAGATCTCAACATAAGACCCAACATCATAAAAATTCTAGAAACAAACCTAGGCAAAATCATTCCGGACATAGGTATAGACAAGGACTTCATGGCTGAAACACCAAAAGCAATAGCAACAAAAGCCAAAACAGAAATGGGACCTAATTAAACTCCACAGCTTCTGCACAGCAAAGGAAACAATCACTAAAGCGAACCAGCAACCAACAGAATGGGAAAAATTTTTTGCAATCACCCATCTGACAAAGGGCTAATATCCAGAATCTACAAAGAACTAAAACAAATGTACAAGAAAAAAACAAACCCATTCAAAGTGGGCAAAGGACATGAACAGACACTTTACAAAAGAAGACATCTATGAGGCCAACGAACATATGAAAAAATGCTCATCATCACAGTCATTAGAGAAATGCAAATCAAAACCACATTGAGATACCATCTCACACCAGTTAGAATGGAGATCATTAAAAAATCTGGAGACAACAGATGCTGGAGAGGATATGGAGAAATAGGAACGCTTTTATACTGTTGGTGGGAGTGTAAATTGGTTCAACCATTGTGGAGGACACTGTGGTGATTCCTCAGGGACCTAGAAATAAAAATTCCATTGACCCAGCAATCCAATTACTGCGTATATACCCAAAGAATTTTAAATTGTTCTATTATAAAGACACATGCACACATATGTTCATTGCAGCACTGTTTACAAGAGCAAAGAGCTGGAACCAATCCAAAAGCCCATCGACGATAGACTGGATAGAGAAAATGTGTCACATATACACCATGGAATACTACACAGCTATAAAAAACAATGAGTTTGTGTCCTTCATAGGGACATCGATGAATCTGGAAACCATCATTTTCAGCAAACTGACACAAGAACAGAAAACCAAACACCATATGTTATCACTCATAGGTGGGTGTTGAACAATTAGAACATGTGGACACAGGGAGGGAAGCATCACACACTGCACAGGGGGCTAGGGGAGGGACAGTGAGGGTGGGGAGGGTGGGGAGGGATAATGAGGGGAGAAATACCAGTTTTAGGTGATGGGGGGATGAAGATGAAGGCAGTAAACCATCTTGCCGTGTATGTACCCTATGCAACAATCCTGCATGATCTGCACATGTACCCCAGAACCTAAAATACAAAAAAAAAAAAGTCAGATTCCCTCTTTTGCAATTTTAAACTACAGGAAAAATGATGAAGAAAAAGAAAAAATATATAAATTATTCATTCCAATGTTTTGATTTACAAGCAAGTTAATTCCAATTATTTAGATAGCAGAGGCCTTTCTTCCTGAGCATTTTTTTTTTTTTTGAGTCAGTCTTTTTATTATTCTTTCCAGATTCTGTTAGGCACAACCTGTCTTTGAAAATATGTAATTTCTGCCTTGTGACCAAAAATCTGCTTCTGTTATCTGCAGCCAAGGAACCCTGATACAGCAATTGATACTGAAGTAGGCACTGAGTGAGCAGATTGCCTTTCATCATCTCATTTTATCCCTGCAACAGCTCAGTGAGGTAGCTAGTCAATTTGCAATGTTAGAAACAAAGAAAATGAATTGCCCAGGTATTTTGTAATATTTATCTAAAGTCACATAACTAGTCACCTCCAAGATCATGAACAAAACGAAGTAATTCTGATTCTCGGTGCATTACTAATTCCATTCTATCATGTGGTCTCAAATATGCTTTTATAACGTCTGTCTAATACATTGATGGCCTCAGTGGTTTGAAACTGATTGCTCAGAGGAGACAGGGGCTGCTGTGAGAATGGAGGGACAGGACTAGCTTAGTCTCTGGTCCTTGCTCCAGCCAGGGCAGTGCAGTTTCGTCTCTTTGATAATCAGAGGTTTCATATGCATTTTCTTTAGAAAAATATGTTTCATAAGTAAAATACCTTTTAAATATGAAGGTAAGATGGAAATATTTCATATCACAAAAAATGATATCTTTCATGATTAGCAGATTCTTATAAAAGTAAGTGCTTCAGGTGGACAGAAATTGATTCCAGAATGAAGCACAAGTATGAATGAAAGTAAGAAAAGGATAATTATGTGGCTGACTCTAAGTCAATATTGATTATAGAAAACAGTAATTAATTTTGAAGGGTTATAAAATCCAAGTAGAATTATTATACATTACATCAAAACGTAAAAGGTGGAAAGAAAAAAATGTGATTTAAAGCCTTGCAGGACTCTTGTATTGTTGGGTGGTCATCAACAAATTCACACTTTAATGTAACTGAAAATACATTTGACATCTCTAGGATAACTTACTTGGAAGTAATTTAAGAATATATAACTAAAAATCTATCACAGGAAAAAATGGAATAGTAAAAACAACTCAAAGGAAAGCAAAAAAAAAATGTGACATAGAAAAGGTAGAACAAATGTATCATAGTTGAAACATGTTATACTAATTATATTCGTCAGCACCAAGCCACATTGCTTCTCTCTGGAACTCACACTCCCAGATAAGCTGATGTGGCCTTAAACAGAAGCTTTGCCATGTACCAGGAAAGTCTCAGGCACGTTCATTCAACACACACCGTGAGCACCTAATTAGCGCCAGGTAGTGTTATAGGCACTGCAGTTAGAGTGCTGATCGAAGTAGGAGTAACCTCTGTGCAGACGGACCTTACATTTTAGTGGGGAGGAAGGGCAATAAAAGCATAATGCCATGCTAGTGGTGGTCAGTCACGTAAAGAGAAACAAACCACAGACGGGGTTATAAAATGACAGGGTAACATCAGTGTAAATGCTCTTAGTTCATAAAATAATTCCATCCTTGGGAAAACTGTCCCTTGTGTAAGAGGGGTTTCTTCTCTGAGCACTATATGGTAAACAAGGCCATTCTCTGTGGATCTGTTTGATAGCGAGCTGTGGTCATGGAGAAAATACTGACCAATAAGAATCTCTGCCTGGTGGAGGCCACCTGCTTTGGGGGATGGCCTGCTTCCAAGTTACTGTCTGGGTAATGTTTTAGCCAATAAAGTGCAGAGCAAATCAGTGTTGGCTTCCTCCCCTTTATTTTTATGTGTGTATATATTTATGTATGTATTTATTTCTGGCCAGAAGTTAAAATACTTCCTAAGGGGTGGGAGAGGGAATTCCAAAATGATTCGCCAAGGTTTCCTCCCTCCTACCATAATGAGGTATTATGCCAATGGTTATTAATATTACTAGGTCAGTGCAAACGCAATTGCACTTTTTGACATTGCTTTCGATGCAAAAAACACAGTAACTTTTGCACTAACCTAATACACAGAAAAGGGGATTTTACAGATTAATTTGCCACTACTAATTAATAGACTTCGTTAATCAAAAAGGAAACTACCAACGATAAATGAATGCTGTTTGTGGTGATTTGTCACAAACAGAGAGAAAATGAGTACCACAATAAAAAATAAAAGTGACAGTGTAAATATCTCATAATACAGAAACTTGAATGCTTTTTATTTGCTATCAACTGTACTCGTGGTGCGGATAAGAAACATTTTCTGTCTGGCTCTGAGTTTCATAATTTGTGGAGTGATAAGGTTAAATAGAGGCTGTCTAAACTACTTCTCAACTTCCAAATTCTGTGATTCACTGGGTGCTTTATACGTCCCAGGAAACCTTCAATCACTGCCTGAAACAGGCATTCACGACAGCCACCCACGTTAATAATGGCGTCCTCACGGCTGAGGATGATGAGATTGTCCAGAGTTGTCACTCAGTCTGTTTTAGCGCTTCAACTTGGGAGAACCCAATTCCTCTGACTTCTAACGTTCTTACGCCCTCACTGTGCCCATCGTTCATTTGTAGAGATACGTTAACTTCATCTGTGTCATTTTGAGAGATGCCCGTAATTTCGGAAATCTGCCTTCTGAAATGTTCTATAAGTATGTCATTCAAGCTTACCCTTGACCACATGTCCATAAACCCTCTCGTAAGCCACTAAATAGGACATTTATTTTGGTATTTTGTCACCTGATCTACCACTTTTCTGATTAAGAAGTTTTAGAAGAAATGTTTAAAGCTGGCACCTGAAAGGACAATTATCTTGTTCAATTTCACTCTTTCTCTAGACAGGTAACTTTCTCACCCTAGCCACAAGCTCTAGGACTTTCGACTTCTAAATTCAAAGTTCGGTTGAAAACCCTAAAATATCTGCTGAGAATGAGTAAAGCAAGTGCTGTTGAGGTGCAGGGTAAGTTTACTTAGAAATCAGCGAGAGTCCTTATGCAGGCACAACACAGAGAGGGCGACAATGGACACTTGTGACTGGTGTGTGAAAATTGCCTGGTTTCACACATCGTTTTCATTTGTGGATACACTTATCTCTACAAAAGCAGGATCTGCGTCGTTATTATCACCCTATTGTCCTTAAATATTTTAAAGAAATACACAGTTGAGCCCGTTAGAATATTGTTTATGAAAGGTAAATCAAGAATACAGCACAAATAACCCAAGAGGGCACCCTGTGAAATATGACTATCATTAGATAAATAAGGGAATATTGAAAGTACAAACAAATATTTAAACACAGATGCTTAGCACCTCACTGCTTAAGAGAGCTGCAATGTATGAATAAGCAATGATTATCAACATCATCAACAGAAATTGTTTAAGTAAATTACAGAACACTCATTTACTAGAATAATATAGTCATTTAAAAAAGGAGTTTCTATGTATTAATATAGAAAAATGTATATTCATAAGACTCTGAAAGCAGGGTAAAAATCTGCATACTGTATGAATATTTTCATAAAATAAATGAATAGGAAATTAAGGTATACACTACACTTTTCTTTGCTTGTTTTTAAACAAAAGAATTATGAGTAAATTATCTTCTCTTTGCTTAACTACATTTTAAAGTAACACAGTTTAAGTTATATGAGTACTTTATTTATGTCATTAAAAGAAAGTTTTTAAAAGCAATTGTAAGACTTCAATTCTGAGTCTATTACTAAATGCCATGCATGAGGTAAGAGTATGCAGTGGTGTGTGTTTGTGTAGTTTGTGTGTGTGTGGTGTGTCTGTGTATACTGGAATCTGTGTGTGTACATGCCTCGTGTTGTGTGTACCTGTGTGAGGGTGTGTGTATGTGGTGTGCATGTGTGTCTTTGCAGTGGTGTGTATGTATGTACATGCAATGGTATGTGAATGTAAGTGCACATATATGCATCCTCATGTACACATGTTCACCCTCATGCCAGTGGCCTTGGTTAGCACCATTCCTGAGGTGAGGAATCTGTGTGTGTTTGTGTGTATTTGTATGTACGTGTGTGCACAGTGGTACATGTGTACACATGTGCATGCAATGCTGCATGAGTAGTGTGTGTTGGTGTTTTGTGGGTGTATGTGTATGGGTGCACATGCAGAGATGTGTATAGCATGTGTGTGGTGTGTGTGGTGCACATGCAGTGGTATATGTGTTATGTGCATTGCAGTGGTGTGTATTTTTGTGTGTCCACACGTGCGTGTCCCTTTATTTTCAATGAACTTGTTTTGCACCATAGCTGGATGTGCAGGGAGTGACACCCTGGGGGGCAGTAGGAGACCAGGCTGCCCTTCCCGGTGATTCGGCCCTCACTGAGTCAGACTCCGGCAGATGTAACCAGAGCCTTCCTGACGCTGCTGTGCAGGAACAGCAAGATCCTTTGCTTTCCCCAGTAATTCTGGCTTCCTTTCAACCGTACAGAGCTGTATGGAAGCACTAACAACCTTGGCTAATTCGAAGAGATTAAACTGAAAGAGACCATCAGTATGGAATTTTTCATAGAATAAGCTGGAGACTCTTCTGTGATAAGAACACTTACAAGGAGGTCATCCGGAGAGTTTCTCCACAGCAGCATTGTTGCACTAAATACAGTGGCCACTTAGGCACTGCTTGTGCCGTGAGGGACTGGAAGCTGTAGACTTTGAGAAAGGGAAGCAGGGCCAAGGTCTACAGAGATGCAGAACCAGACAGAAAGGAGACTGGGATCCAGAATCATGGTACCTGGCCCACAGCTTGACAGTGTCCCTAAATGGTGACTTTGTCTTGTGCAAGTCACACCCTCTGACACAATGGGTTATGATGGCACCTCGGGTTATTCTCACAGGGTCCAATGTGTCCCCTTTATCTGATGACACCCTTGCACTTTCACAATATGTGGTGTATTTTAACACAATGAGGTGATTTAGATTTCTGCTCTCCTAAATCTTTACATCATAATTTATGATTATTTCGCTTCTTTGCCTTTCCTTGAAAAAAATCAAATTAACTTATTTTTGAACTTACATCCTGTCTGTTCCTTGCAACTTCACCCTTTTCCTTGAGAACGGTAATGAAGTGTCGCTTCCCTGGAACAGCTAAGATTTACCTTGCCAGGGAATTTGTGATGTATGTATCACTCTATCTTGCTTTCCATTCATTTATTTTACAAATATTTATTTGGAGCTCATTATGTGGTACAAATTCTCCTAGGTATGGGGCAAAGAGAGCTGGTTTCTACTCTCATGAATAGAGGAGACAGATATTAAATAATGCATGCCTGGCTGCTGAATTTTAATCAAGATAAGCTCTTTGCAGAAAGAAGTGCAGGGTGCTAGGTGTGTCTTTGGGGCTGAATCATGTCTTCTCCAAAATTCACATGCTGAGATCTTAACCGCCAGTACTTCAGAATGTCGCTATGTTTGCATATGAAGTCTTTAGGGAAGGAACTAAGGTTTAGGAAGGTCATAAGGGTCCCTAATCGGATAGAGTTTGTGATGTCATAAAAAAAGAAGAGGAAGACACAGACCTGATGTTTCGTTAGTGTAGCCTTGTCATATAGTCTGAAGTCAGGTTGTGATGCCTCCAGCTTTGTTCTTGTGGCTTAGGATGGTTTTGGCTCTTTGGGTTGCTTTGGTTACATGTACATTTTAGAAAAGTCTTTTCTAATTTTGTGAAAAATGACCTTGGTAGTTTGACAGAAACATTACTGGATCTGTAAATTGCTTAGGGTAATATGGCCATTTTAACAATTTTATTTATTTATTTACTGTACTTTAAATTCTGGGGTACATGTGCAGATTGTGTGTCAGTTTGGTGAGAATAATGGTTTCCAGTTTCATCCATGTCTCTGCAAAGGAAATGAACTCATTTTTTATGGCTGCATAGTATTCCATGGTATATATGTGCCACATTTTCTTTATCCAGTCTATCATTGATGGGCATTTGGGTTGGTTCCACGTCTTTGCTATTGTGAACAGTACTGCAGTAAATATATGTGTGTATGCGTCTTTATAATAGAATAATTTATAATCTTTGGGTATATAACCAGTAATGGGATTGCTGGGTCAAATGGTATTTCTTGAGGAGATGACACACTGTCTTCCACAGTGGTTGAATTAATTTACACTCCCACCAACTTGCTATTTGTGAGCATGGAATGTTTTTCCATTTGTTTGTGTCACCTTTGATTTATTTCAGCAATGTTTTACAATTCTTCCTGTAAAGATCTTTTACCTTCCTGGTTAGCTGTATTTCTAGGCTTTTCTGCACACTTGATAAACTTTACAACATGCAAGGGAGACTTACTCAAAATCTATGGGCAGGTGCAGAGAAATGTGGCTGAAGTGATACACACAATCCCATTTTCAGAAGGCACAGCTGTGCTCTCCTTTATCACACTCTTCCCAGTTGTCTGTCATAAACAGATGCATTAAGAAACAGATGCTTTAAGAAATAGCTGTTTCTTAAATGCAATCTGTAAGCCACCTTCATAAGAAATGCCCAGATGTGGCCAGGAATGTAATTCCAGCACTTTGGGAGGCTGAGGCAGGAGGGTCACTTGAGGTCAAGAGTTCGGGACCAGCCTTACCAACATGGTGAAACCCTGTCTCTACTAAAGATACAAAATTAGCCAGGTATGGTGGTGCATACCTGTAATCCCAGCTACTTGTGAAACTGAGGCAGAAGAATCTCTTGAACCTATGAGATGGAGGTTCCAGTGAGCCAAGATCGTGCCATTCCACTGCAGCCTGGGCAGCAAGAGTGAAACTGCATCTAAAAAAAATGGGAGAATCCAGATGCTTAAAAGTCAGTTCTTGTGTCTCAACCCAAGTCTATTGACTGCTACGTTGAGATTGAGGCCTGGAAACCTGCATTTTAAAATGGCTTTCAGCCCATGATTATCTTGATGTGTGCAGGCTCAGAGCTCCATGGTTATCTTCCTTCTCTCTCTGTTTCTCTCTGTCTGTCTCTCTCTGTCTCTGTATCTCTCTCTCAGTCAGTCACTGTCCTAATTGCCTTACATGTATTAACTAATTTACTAAGTGGACTTAACTAAGAGGACTGGGCAAATCTTACAGCATCTCTTATTGAACCACAGTCTTAGCATCTGCCAGCTACTGAGAAATAAATTTATTTTACCCTCTTTTAATTCCATAGAGACAACAGGAAAGACATATCATCACAAAAACTTAATAGATGAGCAAAGCAAGAAAAAAAAGTCAATAGGTGTAAGTGAAGTTAGGAGAGTGTCCATCGGCTCTGGAACTCACATTTCCCTAAATTATTGCAATGGTTTTTGTGAAAGCATCAGACTCCCTCAATGGATGTGTACATTGAGCAGCTAAGAGCAAACCAGACATCATCATGTGCACACAATAGAAATTCTGCTCTGTCATTTATCTCCACTGTGGCACATAAGAAGATTGTTTGGCTGACTAAAGCCCTCTTTACTGAAGGGTCTGTCCTGTGAGCAAACCTTATGAGGCTTACCCTGGAGATGGCTAAGTCAGGCTCTATGATTCTACGAGACATATACTAATTTGTTTTCTTAGGTTTTTATGATTTTCTCTGCACTTTTAATGGCAGGTAAAGTTATAAGCCATGTTTTCTAATATGCATGGTTTGCCTATACTTGAAGATTTCTTCCACAAAGAACCTTGCAGCTGGCCTGTGGTATTTTATGAAAAAAGAAAAAAAGATAGAAATAAACCATCTTTCAAAATGTATCCTGAAAAGAAATAAGAAACACAATACTAAGATCCACAGCACTACCTTCAATCAGTTCCACTCTACTGGACTGCCCATAAATAAAATAATCTGTTATGTTTTAAATTAAACAGACTGAAGCACAGAATTGACCTCAATGAAACAAAGTTAAACCAAGTGAAAATTAAAAGAAGGTACCCTTTGGGAGGCCGAGGTGGGTGAATCACGAGGTCAAGAGATCGAGACCATCCTGGTCAACATGGTGAAACCCGTCTCTACTAAAAATACAAAAAATTAGCTGGGCACGGTGGTGCGTGCCTGTAATCCCAGCTACTCAGGAGGCTGAGGCAGGAGAATTGCCTGAACCCAGGAGGCAGATGTTGCGGTGAGCCGAGATCGCGCCATTGCACTCCAGCCTAGGTAACAAGAGTGAAACTCCGTCTCAAAAAAAAAAGAAGGTACCTACACAAATCTAAGTGTCTGTAGGTCAAATGCATTTCTGCAAAATTTACAAACAGAATATACTACAAACTGTTGGCTGCCATGCCTTGCCTAAATGTCAGTGACTTGAAGCAATCACCCTCAGAGTAAGGACTTGGAAGTGTTACAGGATCCTTCGGGTGTTATTTCACCAGCAGAAACCTCTGAGGCTAGTGACACCTTAGCCCAAATTTTGTTCAAGCCTACTGGGCCTGAGGGCTGCACTCAGCTCACGCTACCAATCTGGATCTCATGCCTGCCAAGTGTGAGTGGAGCGACGAGGGTGTGTGAACAAGCTTGAGTGGGGTCTGGCTACTGTGCAGAGCCAGGCATACTGGCTGTGGTGGGCAAGCAGCCTCAGGAGCTGGCTCACTGTGAGGCTGTGGCTAGACCAGGCACACTGCAAGTAGCTTCCATGGCTGGCACTGGGGAACACAGTAGCACCTGGAAGCTTAGAGATACGAGGAACTACAGTGACCCAAAGAAGGTGTCACAGCCCTGGCTTGGAGTGCTCCCAGGTCTGGGGTCCCTGAAGGACCATAGCTCTTCTCTCCTCTTGTCACCTGCAACGTTGTGAGCAAGGAGTGTGTTTCAGCCCTGTTTATGTTGTAGCTCTTTCAGCCGTGCTATTTGGCAGGTCCTGAGTTCTTGCCCTGCGTGCCAGGAAGAATGAGGTATGTGGGTAAGCAGAGGGAGAGCAAGGTGAAGAGGAGATTTACTGAGCAACTGAACAGCTGCAGGCAGGTCCTCTCTGCAGGCAGGTCATCCCTTCCTCTTCTCAGCTCTCAGCTAAGAGGAGACCCTGGGGTGGGTAGCTCCTCTCCATGGCTGGTCATTCTGTCATCTCTCATTCTGAGTCTGGCTGCATGGGGAGAAGGGGGACGTTTATGGGCTTTAGAGGAGAGGAAGTGAATGCTGATTGGTCCATGGATGACCATGGGTGGGCCCAGCTAAAGCACATTAAGTTTCCACTCTGGTCCACAGTTTGGCAGCCAGGGCCCCAGGCTTCAGGCCTTCCCTGGCTTGAAGGTGGGGCTTCACCAGGGACCTGCCCCTTTCCACCCAGGGGCCTGTCTCCCTTCACCACTGTTCATAGCATCCAGGCTGTTCCTAACCAGGGGCACCTGCAGACCAGCAGCAAGCTACCCTCAGCACCCCCTAGGCCTCCTTCCTGTCCTCCAAAGCCCGGAGGGTGCCAAGGCAACATGGAGCTGGGGTGTCAGCACTGCTGAAAGCCTGCACATACCTGCCCGGGTTGCAACAGTGCCTGGGCTTGGTCTCAACTCCCCTCTGAGACCAGACAGGGTCCAGGAGCCGGAAAAGGCCAGGCAGCAGGAGCAGGCACTTTGGAGCCTGCGGGATGGGGTGGCCTTCCTGAGCCCCCAACAGTGCAGAGATACCTGTGTCCACAGCCATGGCTTCTGTAGCCGAGAGGGCTTTCCTGCCTGCTCCTGGCTTCCAAGAGCACAGTGAGGTCTAGGTCCGCAACTGTGGTTCGGCAGCTGCAGCTGCGTTCAGGAAGCACAAGGCTCCTGCACTGCCAACTGACAAGAGGGCGGGGCTTCCACCTATTTCCACCTCTGGCCCACTTAGTGAAAGAGCAGCCACAGTCGTGCCTTCCCCACTGCAGCTGGTGTCGTGGCCGTGGCAGCTCCAAGCTCTCTTCCATCAGAAAGCTCAATCTATTACTCACCAAGTATGTCCTCAGCCAAATTCTATTATTAATAGTGTGACTAAGACACCCTCAAGATCCCAGATTATTTTAAACAATACAACATTTTCCATTAAAAAAAAAAAAGAAAGAAAGAAAGAAAAAGCCAGTAATGTACCAGTGGACTCTACTAATAGATAACTAATAGATATTATATGAAATAGTCAATACATTAATTTCTGCCTTTATTCAAAATGTTTATGAAAGAATTATGAGTTTATAGTTTATTCCAGCTAAAGCAAAGGCTAACAAAATTTACTACATTTATTTCCTTCTAGTTTGTTTCTTTCTACATTATTAGAAAGCAAACTTAATAACTTAAACTCTGTGTACATGACTTTACTGGTTTTAGGTAAAAAGAGAATATCTTGAAATTATCTTTGTTCTAAAGGCACATGTCAATATTTAAGACATAATATCTGAATTAGTGCTGTAATTATTTTCCACAGTTAAATGTTTAAAAAAAGCACTATATACAAATTGCATGTAAATGCATTTCTAAATCAATGACACTCTGCTTGCTAATAATGAGTATTCATTGTTGTGTTATTGTTGAGTTTTAGCCGTTCTTTGCATATTCTGGATGCACATTATTTATCCAGTGTGTGCTTTGCAATTATTTCTTCCCAGTTTTTCAAAATTCTTTTCTTATTGTTTTTCAGAGAACAAAATATTTGAATTTTGATAAAGTACAATTCTTTATAGATGTATTTTTGTGTATTGTCTAGAAACTCTGCCAGTCCAAGTTCATACATAATCTCTCCTGTTCTTTTTTAGATGTTTTATAGTTGTACGTTATACACTTAGGTCCACAGTCAAACGTAGTTAACCTTGTACAGGATATGAGTTCTGGGTTAAAGTTGCCATATTTTTTCATTTGTTTGTTTGCATATAGGCATCTAATTCATCTCGAACCATTTGGCGAAAACATTATTGTGATTCCATTGAAATCTTTTTTCACTTTTTGCAAAAGTCAGTTAATTATATTTGTATGAATCTATTTCTGGTATGGTGCCCAGACAGAAAAAAGTAGTTTTAATTTTTCTGCTTATATCTCCTAATTGTCAGCTCAGTGTTCCCAAATTTTCTGTGAATGTATTTTCAATAGAAGAATGTGCCTGCTAACTCCTGCTTCTGAAGACAGTCATATTCAGCTTCCATTGACTCGTTTATGTTTTTATCGTGTGCCACACTTTCCCCTTTCTGCATATCAGTAATTTTTCTTTGAAAACCAAACATGGAAAATAATACATTGTGTTAGGTTTAAAATCTACTGTGTACTTCTGAGAGTTATTAGATTTGCATTCTAATTTTTCACTTCCTGAACTAAAAATGTAAATTTTGTCACTCCAAAATTCACAGCTGCTGAGACCTGGGCTTTGCTCCGGTAAACTCCCCTGCAGTGTTGCTGTTAATTTTTAGCTCTCCCTCCTGTGAATCTTCCCTGTGCCTGTGAAATAGGTTATTCACCCAAGAACTGAAATAGAGATGAGGCTCATCCTCTTTTAGGTTCCCTTGCTTCTAAAATTTTTCCCATAATTTCCAATTTTGATTTCTGTAGTCTAACACTTCATGTTCACCGTTACCTAAATGGTACACAGTCTCTGTTAAGAAATTCATGAAATCACAGTTCTGGATCTGAGTAACTACCTTTCTGTAAGGTCTTTTAGGCTGACATGGACACCATGGTGACCCCCATGACCCACACATACACCTCTGGATGGCCTCCCTGAATTAGAAAATCTGAAGTAGTCCAGGCGTGGTGGCTCACGCCTATAATCCCAGCACTTTGGGAGTCCAAGGCAGGTGGATCATGAGGTCAAGAGATCGAGACCATCGTGGTCAAAATGGTGAAACCCCGTCTCTACTAAAAATACAAAAAAAAAAAAAAATTAGCTGGTCATGGTGGCGCATGCCTATAGTCCCAGCTACTTGGGAGGCTGAGGCAAGAGAATTGCTTGAACCCAGGAAGCAGAGGCTGCGGTGAGCCGAGATTGTGCCATTGCACTCCAGCCTGGGTAACAAGAGCGAAACTTCGTCTGAAATAAATAAATAAGAAAATATGAAGTAACTGGAAGACCATGAAAATAGGAAGAATGATTAACCCCTGCAGTGCCTAACTAACTTGAGACAGTCTTCCATTTGTTTCTTCTTCTGACTTCAGTTGACAAGCCCACTGAACTTTGTAACTGACCTTGGTCAACCTCATGACTCCAGACCCTACAACCCCCTCAGTTTGCAAAAACTGCCCTAAACTGCAACTTCTGTAGCTTTCCACTGCCTACCCCAAACCTATAAAACCAACTCCTACCCCACCACCCTCCACTGACTCTCTTTTCAGACTCAGCATGTCCGCACCTGGGTGAACAAACAGCCATGTTGCTCACACAACCGTGTTTGGGGGGTCTCTTCATTCAGAGGGCACCGGCCAAAGCTGGTCTATTATTGAATGGGATGCAACTTCCCTTTTCCACCACTTCCCTCTTCCACCACTTCTCAGCAAGCTGAGCTGCTTGCCTTCACCCATGCTCTTACTCTTGCCAAAGGACTGCATGTTAAAACCTATACTGACTCTACACACGCCTTCCACATCCTACACCAGCGTGCTGCCATATGGGCAGGAAGAGGTTTTCTCACCACGGAGGGTTCCTCCATTATCAATGCTCCCCTGACAAAAACCCTTCTTAAAGCCACTTTACGTTCGGCCAAGGCCGGAGTCATTCACTGCAAGGGACACCAAAAGCCATCAGATCCCATTACTCAAGGAAACGCTTATGCTGATAAAGTAGCTGAAGAAGCAGCCAATGCTCCAATACCTGCCCCTCGAGGCCAGTATTTCTCCTTCTCATCTGTCTCCCCGATACCTATTCCCCCTCCGAAAACTCGTATTCACATAATGCTCCTTCTAACAATCCCACGGCATCACCCCTTGCCCTGAGGTCTCCTTGCAGTCTAAATTCTTTCCCATTTTAGGTTTCCGTGCCACCCCCAATCCTGCTCAAAGAAGCCCAGAGAAACATCACCCCATCACCCCACTCTGCCGGTCTCTCTAATAATCCACTGCCCTCTAATCTTCATTTCTTTTTCCTTTATATTACTAATATATAAAAAGCAGAAATGTAAGGTATCTTAGGCTGACCGACAGTGCCATGGATTCCATGGTGACCCATGTGCCCTGCACACACACCTCTGCATGGCCTCCTGGAATTAGAAAATCTGGGCCGGGCGCTGTGGCTCACACCTGTAATCCCAGCACTTTGGGAGGCCGAGGAGGGGGGATCACGAGGTCAAGAGATCAAGACCATCCTGGTCAACATGGTGAAACCCTGTCTCTACTAAAAATACAAAAAAATAAAAAAGAAAAAGAAAATCTGGAGTAATGGGAGGGCCATGAAGAAAGCAAGAATGATCAACCCCTGCAGCACGTAACTGGCCTGAGACATTCTTCCACTTGTTCCTCATTCCATCCTCAGTTGACAAGGCCATGGGACTTTGTAACCGACCTTGGTCAACCTTGTGACTCCAGACCCTATGACCCACCCTCAGTTCACAAAAACCACCCTAACCTTTAACATCTGTAACTTTCCACTGCCTCCACCAAACCTATGAAACCAACTCCGTCCACCACCCTCCACTGACTCTCTTTTTGGACTCAGCCTGCCAGCACCTGGGAGAATAAACAGCCATGTTGTTCACACAAAGCCTGTTCGTGGGGTCTCTGGTCTCTTCATTCAGAGCACAGTTTTAACATTTTCCACGGTAGACTCCTCTTTACTCTGCTTATTTACCCCTGGGCATCTCCAAGGACAAGGAATTTAGCTGTCATTCATATAGTTGAATAATTTATGCATTAAATTTGGGTTCCACCTCTGTGGTTCTTATACTACTGGGATTTTTCCACTAAATGTTTCAATTTCCAGGTGATTTCCCATTCCGGAATCACAATCTCTGAAACCCTTTTTTGGTAAGCTTGCAGAGTGCCCTTCGCTGCCATAGCTCAGTGGGGTGGGCAGTGCCTCAGGTCTGAAGCCACCGGTTTGAAATTCTTACCATTCATCATGTTTTTGAGATTATGCCGTCTTCTCTCTTTCGTCAGCTTTGGGAAGTTTGCAAGTTATTGTCTTTGTAATTCCTATTTTCAGATGGTCTACAAAACAAATTAACTTACAAGAAGCAAGTAACTTGTTTTTATATCTGGGTTTCACCAGTTTGATTATGATATACCTAAAGTGTGTGTGTGTGTGTGTGTGTGTGTGTGTGTGTGTGTTAGGGCTCCCTCAAATGTGCAGAGCTTTCTGTGTCAGTGACTCACTGCTTTAAATCAATTTGGAAAACTACAGGAAAGAATCCTCAAATACTTTTCACGCCATTTTCTCTCTCCTTCATTACCGGGACTCCAGCATCAGAGTACTTGGTATTAACTTGTAGGCTACCGATGTTCACTTTTATTTTGTTTTGTATTATCCATTCATTTCCAATGTGTTCTCACTCTCCTTCAGTTCAAAGAATGTCTAGTGGCCTTCCCTCCAAGTAGCTGATCCTTTCTCCTGTGTGTCTAACATGTTACTAACCACATTCATTGTCATTGTCGCAGCTGTTGTTCAGGTGTTGTGTGTCTCAGTTGTAGGATGGCAGTGTCAATCTACTATGAAGCTTACAAACCTCTCCCGATGTCTCCAATTTCTCCACTCATTTTACCCATCTCTTCTAATATCTGGGTTGTTTAGGGGTCTGATTCACCAATTTGTTGACTTTTCACTATGGACCATGTTATCTTTCTTTTGTATTTCTCGTAATTCTTGATAGTATGTGAGATACTGTGTTTAAAAGCATGATGGAATTGCAAGTACATAAGCTTGAAAGCGTCCTTATTTTCTGCCTTCTTTCTTTTTCATTCAGTGGGCATTTACATAAACGCCATGGCGTGCAATTCACACAACACTCTAGGAGTTGAGTTTCCATTGTCAGAAATTAGAAGTCCTCAGGGCAAGTGAATGGGAGAATTTTAAACGTCTTGGGAGAGACTTCAAATGACTTCAGAGAAAACTTGATGGCATTGGCTTTTGTGCATCAAAATTCATTTTGCAATACTAGTACTTCTAGTTTTAAAATATCATATTTCATGTACCAGGCTGTCTCTAAGCAGGAAATACCTCCAGATAAAAATATGTGTTCAAGAATATGGTTCCAAAAATGCAAGAAAGGCATAGTAGTAATATCTCCAGTCAGAATTCTGGGTGGCAGACAGAAACTCTCAGAGGAAGGGTGATTGGCATCAACAACGTTCTTGTTAAAAGTTACGCATGCCCCAAAAATATCCTCAGTGTGTATAACAAGGTAAGATTTGATTTTCTATAAAGAAATCATCTAAATATTTCAAATGAATATATTTGTGTATAGCATTAGGAGTAAGGCCACGACCTGTTATAGTCAGGGACCGGGAAAAGAAGTCCAACATCCTACCAGACATTTGAGTCTTTTATACTTGCCCAGGTATCAAGGGACCTGCCATTCAGAGTCTCTAAATGGGAATAAAGTGACATTTTACTACGAGTCCACAAAAACACTTCTCTAGTATAGTTGGACTTGGTCATGTAAAGGCTATTGCTTATACTACAAAATCATGCTAGATTTGCTGATACTGTTCAAACTCAGGGGAAAAGAAAACCAAAGAGAAGAAAAATGAAAAGTTGGCTCTTTGTAGAACTCAGTTCCATAATTTAACCAGCTGCTGTTAGGGTAATATTGCTTTCATTTGTCTTATTTTCCTCTTTTATACATTTAGTCTATTTTACCTAGTATTAATAGTCTAAACTTCAGAGTACATTGTTTTGTTAATCAGTCTTTTTACTCAATAATTTTACAGTCAAAACCAAACCAAGCAAGCCTGTAATCCCAGCATTTTGGGAGGCCGAGGAGGGTGGATCACAAGGTCAAGAGATCGAGACCATCCTGGTCAACATGGTGAAACCCCGTCTCTACTAAAAATACAAAAAATTAGCTGGGCATGGTGGCGCGTACCTGTAATCCCAGCTACTCAGGAGGCTGAGGCAGGAGAATTGCCTGAACCCAGGAGGCGGAGGTTGCGGTGAGCCGAGATCGCGCCATTGCACTCCAGCCTGGGTAACAAGAGCAAAACTCCGTCTCAAAATAAATAATAAATAAATAAATAAAAACCAAACCAAGTATTTATCTAGCATCTCAGGTATGAAAATGCTTTAATGATTTTTGTTTTTATCTACAAGTGTTATAAGAGAGCTCAAAATATCTTAAAATCACAAGGTTCTGTGAGTTTTGATTAGTACAGTGCTACTAACCCCAGGAAATACTTCATGCAACTATGTGGTGTGTATAGATATAAAACTGCCTTTTCCAAAATATCCTTTACAGAGACTTTCTCAGGGTAGTTATGTTTCGATAACTACCATTCAGCTAGCCAAATAGTAGTTATCAAATGATTATTAACTTATATACGAATATGAAATCAAGCTGACATATAAAAAGTATTTTTATGCATGTTTTAATTTCAAAAAGGGTTACAGAAAACATTGTTTAATGAGCAGCTAAAGGTAATTTTCCAGGATTTCTCATTATCTTACACAAGGAAACTGTTTTACCAGTGATTCAGCCAAACCTAAGGAATGTTAAATTGGTAAGCAGTGGTGTGATACTTGTTCTTAGAAGGTACAGCAAAGCTGGGTTTTCCAAATGGCCAAAAAGCATTCTGTTTGAACACGTTACGTTTAAGAAACACACAGCCGATGATGATAAGGCCTGAAGAGTTTTATCAACTGCCTGAGTAAATGCTTTGCATCTTGTTATCTCAAGAAAACAGAAGTGAACCTTCCTGAAATTAACTTGCCTTTACGTGAATTGAATGGTATGTTTATCCAAGGATGAAGAAGACTCGTCTGTTTCTTCCCCTCAGTATTAGTGGAGTCTCCTTGCGTGGCACCACATTCATGGCAACCAAAGGCGTCTTTAGTTCAAGTTCACGGTGAAATAGGAATTGCAGTTGCATACTTTGTACTTATAAATTATCGGTGTGGTGCCAGCTCTTAGAAGAAACAGACTTAGTTTTTGGCATGTTAGAGAGGGGGCAATTGTTCAAAGAAAAATTTTAAGGCAAAACATTTAGGATAATGTTATATAAATAAGAAATAGGACTTCCTGGAGCTTTTGGCTTCTTAAAACATTTCTTTATCTTCTTGGTTCTTATTCTGCCTTGCAAGTTTTTACTGATCAGGATTCTGTACGATCTCATTATTTCCTCTTGGCACTTTCTTGAGCCAAGGCAACAGCTGCATAATATTGATAAAGTCTAAGAAGGCTGGAATGCACTACAACTGCTACGACTTTAATCTAAACGGAACACACACATAAACCGAGTTGGCATACTTCTGTTGTGAAACCCTCATCTCCCTCTTACATTGAAAATGGATTGTCCAAAAGCTGTGCACAGTAATTTTCACCAAGTATCTTTATTCTAATCTTAAGATAATTTTTACATTTAGTACAGTGTATTACAATTGAATGTGGTAGTAAAAGTTAGACCTAAAAAATGATGAATAATTAAATTTTTGAGATGGCTGTATAAAAGTATTTTTTAATAGTATTACATGTTTTTAAAGCAGATCCTGCTTCTTGCAGTTCAAATCCAAGCCATGTATTGATGCAATTCAGATGAGAAAAGAGATGCATCGACCAAGCACAGACTAACAAGTGAGCTCACAGTGATGTATAGATTCCAAAAGCAAACGCAAAGCATGAAATAACAGTAATAAAAACAAACACCAAATATGAGGGAAGCGGGAAATATTCTCAATTAGAACTCAGAGAAACAAATGTTTTAAAAGATAAATGCCTCTTAAAAAATGCTAATAGAAAAACAGACAAATGATGATACATACAGTCAATTTCTAAAAAGGTTACTGTCAATAAGTTTAGCACATATACACCATGGAATATTATGCAACAATCAGAAATGATGAGTTCGTGTCGTTTGTAGGGACATGGATGAATCTGGAGAACGTCATCCTCAGCAAACTGACACAAGAACAGAAAATGAAACACCGCATATTCTCACTCGTAGGCGGGTGATGAAAAATGAGAACACATGGACACAGGGAGGGGAGTACTAAACACTGGGGTCTATTGGGGGGAAAAGGGGAGGGCTGGGGGGGAGCTAGGGAGGGTTAGACTGGGGAGAAATGCCAAATGTGGGTGAAGGGGAGAAACGAAGCAAAACACACTGCCATGTGTGTACCTATGCAACTGTCTTGCATGTTCTGCACGTGTACCTCAAAACCTAAAATGCAATAAAAAATTAAAAAAAAAACTGAATCCACCATTAATCCAAGCCATGCAAAACAAAACCCTATTAATGGTGCTGAAGGCACGAAAAGTTAGGCACCGTGAAGGCCTGGTGGGGAGACAACTGAAATTATTTTCCTCAACATTCTGGAGGGAAAGTGGCCGATGTATATCAAGAGCTTATCAATATCATTTTAACTGTTCATGACTTTTCATCCAATAATTTTACTTGTAGGAATCCAGGCTAAGCAAATGTTCAGAGAAGTAAGTGATCAGATAGAATGCTCATGGAACAATGATATATAGTAGTAAAAGATTTCAGGCAACTTCAGTATCTGACACTAGGGGTGTCTGAAATTAACCTGTGTAGATGCTAGAATATTATATGTCTATTAATAGAAAACATGCACTAAAAGAATCTGATTAAATATGTCAACATAAAAGGTATAAGAAGACCAGCTTCAAATGTGTGTATTTGTCTTTGTTTAAAGACTTCTAGGTACAATTTGTAGACTGCAAAAATAAAAAATCAAGCATGATTATAATTAATAATGTTATATTTCTGAAGAGAAAATTATGTATTTCTTTTATCATCACAAATAACAATAGAGGTAACGGTTCTATATTACTCTTCCTTCTGTTTTTGAGTTACAGAGCCCAACATGGTTCTGGCAACTGATAGGCAATCCATTAAGGTCTCTTGATTTGATACATTATTTGTTTAACAAACTAAAAGAAAGTATTTCAGATTTAAAAAGATAAAAAATAATTGTAAGTGGCCTCACTATTAAAAAATAAGACAAATACTTGTCTTATTTTGGAGGGTGAGGGATAACAACGGGAACCAATTTAACATATTTCTGAGTAAATAATATAGGTCTAGGTCTGAGGATTCAAAATGAGGCAACGAAGAAACTTACATTAGAAGAAGGACCATCTCATCTCACTGATTTATCACAGGTGCAATGCTATGGATGATAATCATCGTAGGAAGTCTAATATAATATGATAGATAAAAGAAAATCATGGAAAAAAGAAGGAGGATGATAAGGCTGGAGAAGAGAGTGGCCTCCCTGGGAAGCTTGATAAGAATTGCAGAAGTGCTGCCTAACCAGGGTATTAATGAAGACAAACTAAAGACGGCTTCAAGAGATAAAATGAAGGAGTTTCAGGATGTCATATGTAGCTTATGTGAGCCACATACGAGCCCTGAAGTCTAAAACAAGGCATGTATAAACAATATAATAACTGACAGCATTCGACAATTATATACTAAAAAGATGAATTTATACTGTTAAAATTTGGTACCTCTTAGTTTTTTGTAAATATACAGGTAGCTGACCCATGAATTGGGCAACTGTTTACATCAATAGAAGAACTATCCCAAAGTCAACTTATTTGTGAAATAAAGAGATTTTTAGGAATTTAAAATTATGTTCGTCCCCATAGAACCCTAACTCCAAACTCAGGGTTGGGGACCTGCCAAGTAATATTTCTATACTTTCCCAAGTACATGTTCACAAAGGTTTTCTTTCTTTGAATTTATTTAAAAACACTTTTTTTTTTGAGACAGAGTCTTACTCTCTCACCCAGGCATCAGTGCAATGGTGTGATCTTGGCTCACTGCAGCCTCCACCTCCTAGGTTCAAGTGATTCTCCTGCCTCAGCCTCCCTAGTAGCTGGGACTACAGGCATGTGCCACTACACCTGGCTCATTTTTTGTATTTTTATTACAGATGGGGTTGCACCATATTGACAAGGCTAGTCTCAAACTCCTGATCTCAGTGTTGGAATTACAGGCATAAAGCCATTGCACCCAGCCTAAAAATACTTATTTTAAATAAGAATCTAAATTATAAACTAATTAGATGGGTAAACAGTGTACATAGAAACATAAGCCTCAATCTCAATTTAATGGAAATGTGACCTAGTCTTAAAATATGTAGATTCAGGGCTATTCTTGAAAGGTACCAAAGTACAGAATAAAAAAAAAGGACATATAAAATACAAATATTTCCTTATATCATAAAAATATAAATTAGGCATTATATTTATCAAAAGTAACACACAAATGTTACCCACCCCCCAGTTTCAGACACACAAATAAGCTTACTTCTTCTGATCTCAAGCCCAGGCTATTTCTTCTCAGAAAGTGAATGACATTGTTCAGGAAGGAAAGCTCTACCAAGGATCATAGCAATTACTAAAAATCCAAAAGGAAGTAAAACAGGTTAAAAAATCCAAAAGGAGGTAAAATATTGATGTGTTCGTGTAAGAGAGCATGGAAGAGCAGAGGACAGCAGAGAAAACGTTGCATGAACTGGGAAAAGTTCTAAAGTCACTGATATGTGAGTTGGAGCATAGAGGGAATTTTTTTTTCTGGAGAAGAAAGGAGTGGGTATTTCGGATAAAGAGGATACCACTGCATCACTGAAAAAAATACAGGTAGATGCTGTCTTCAGGCATTAAGAGACTATCAGATGATTGAAGTTTCTAGGGGTGGAAGAGAGAAGATAGATGATTTCTTGAAACATAGCTTGGAGCCAGGTTTAAAGACTTGCAAGATATGCCAAGATCATGGAGCTTCATCTCCTGAAGTTACTGATTTTATAATGAAGTTGAGTGTTAGAGTCACACTTGCACTTTAGAACAATTCACAATGCCAGGAAGGTGGGAGTGAATTGACAGTTCAGAGCAGATAAAACAAGTCTTAGGTTTGTATAAAAGGCTGATTCAAGAAGAGAAACAGAACCAGTTGAAGACATATATATATATACACACACACACACACACACACACACACACATACATATAAATAAAACCAGCCCCACAATTGTATAAGACATTTCCTTGCAATCAGTCCACATAGACATATATATATATACACACACAGTACATATATATACATACTGTGTGTATCTATATATACACTTATACATACACATATACAGTACATATATATGTGGACTGATACACATATATATACACACATATACATATATACATATATATGTACAATATATATGTATGTGCATATATATGTATATTTATGTGCATATATATGTATACAGTATATATACAGTACATATATACTTATATATACACACATCAGTCCATATGTGTGTGTGTGTGTGTGTGTACATATATATGGACTGATTGCAAGGAAATGTCGTATACAATTGTGGGGCTGGTTGGACAAGTACAAAATCCATAGGAAAGGTGATCAGGAGAGACAGGCTGGAACTCTTGGCACTGGGTGAAGTTGCTGTCCACAGGCGGGATTTCTTCTTCTCTAGGGAAACTCAGTTCTTCTCCTCATGCCCCTCAACTGGCTGCATTGGGCCCACCCAGATTTTCTAGAATAATTCCTATCACTTAAACCAACTGGTAATAAACATTAATTGCATCAGCAAACTACCGTCCCAGCACCACCACAATTAGTGATTGACTGAGGAGCTCAGCCTAGAGTCTGGCCAAGCTGCCACATTAAACTGACCTTGACACCGCAGTAGTCTATTGCAATAATTGAGACTACATGTAGAAGGATTCTAGTGAAGTTATGGACATAGAAATTGAGAAAATTTTTTAAAAAAACATGTATCATATTGCCCAACAGGCTATCAAGAAAATTTCTTAGTGTGATGACACAGGAAAAGAGACTTGAGTGGGGACACAGAGTCAAACCATATCAAAAATAAATGTTTTATTTTTTCATGCTTTGTAAATAACAAGTGAGTTAATGCCACTTGTTATAATAGTATAACAAACTATGAAAGCCATAATGATTTTTGAGAAAAATGGTATAGTGCAAACCTAAGAGCATGGAGTCAGGAATACTTGATTTGATTTCAGGTCTGCCCGTCTAAACAGTTGACAGTCCTTCTGAGATTATGTTTCTTCATCTGCCAGATAAATGGGTTTCACTTTATAATTTTTAGAAGCTTTCCAGCCTGGTTGCCCTGTCTTTTTGCTAACACAGCTCTGACTGTGTGCATATCAGACAACTTCCCTGCATCTGCTTTCAGCTGCTAACATGAAGGTGGACGATGACAAAGCCACACTGTGTATTGCACATACAGCCCCACTTGTCTGCAGTTTTAATTTCTGTGCTTTCAGTTATCTTTGTCAAGAAGGGTAAGTACAGTACTATAAAACATTGTGAGAGAAAATGAAGACATAACTTTTCCGTACATAACTTCTATTCCAACATATTTTTATATATTTTTTGTTTTATTATTCATTGTTTTTAATCTCTAAGCCTAATTTATATAATAACCTTTATTATAGTTATATTATAGCTGCATATATATAGAAAAAGTTATAGTGATACAGGCAGCCTTTTGTATCCATAGGTTCAATATCCATGGATTCAACCAATGGCAGATTGCAACTATTAGGAAAGAAAAAAAGTCACATCTGTACTGAACATATACAGACTCCTTTTCTTGTCACCATTCCCTAAACCAAGGATCCCCAACCCACGAGCCACTGACTGGTATGGGTCCATGGCCTGTTAGGAACCAGGCCACACAGCAGGAGGGGAGTAGCAGGGGAGTGAGTATCACCACCTGAGCTCTACCTCCTGTTGGATCAGCAGGGCGTTAGATTCTTATAGGATTGCAAACCCTACTGTGAACTGTGCTTGCTTATGAGGGATCTAGGTTGTGTGCTACTTATGAGAATCTAATTAATGCCTGATGATCTGAGGTGGAACAATTTTATCCTGAAACCATCTTCTACAACCCCAGTCTGTGGAAAAATTGCCTTCCCTGAAACCAGTCCCTGGTGCCAAAATGGTTGGGGACCCCTGCCCTCAATGATACAGCGTAACAACATTATATCAGGTATTACAAGTCATCTAGAATGATTTAGAGTATACAGGAGAATGTGCATAGATCATATGCATATATTATGGCATTTTACAGCAGGGACTTGAGTATCCATGAATTTTTATATCACTGGAAGGTCTTGGAACCAATCCCCGATGGGTTCCTAGGTATAATTGTATAGGGTTTGGTACCATATGGGGTTTCAGGCACTCACTGGGAATCTTAGAAATGTCCATCATGGATAAGGGGGGGAGCTGCTGTAATAATACATTTGTGAGATGTCTATTATATATAATGTAACAGATAATATGACATATATAATTATATAGTATACATAACATTTTTAACAATATATAGTACTGATATTATAAACTGTATAATGCATATACTATGTAATGTGTGTGTATATATATATATAATATACAACTACATATTTATTCATTTTAATCAGACCTTAAGACTTTTCAGGGAATTGAATCTACTCTGTAATAAGCCACCTGAACGTGTTTGGGAGATCATTTGCATTGGGAAAATTTGCTGTTTTAACCAGCTACATGAATCTTTTTCAGTTACTTTTCAACTTAAAAAGATCAAGCCACCTTTCAAAGAGGAGAATCAACTAGATTTGCAAAATGCTATGAGTCGCCCTCTTGTGTGAATGGGGCTATTGAATTAGGGAACAAGACAAGACGCTGTTGCGGACAAACTCCTTTGTACTTACATTTACATGGGAAGCCCAAGAGAGGGACTGTGTATTGTTATGTGGCCCATAATCTAAAAATCTAAAGGGTGTTTGATTTTCTGATCAGATAAAAAAGTGGAAGAAAACCTTACCACATAGCCTGGAGACCATCAACCCTAACATCAGACAGACTCGGCCTGCAGAGTCAGGTGTCACGCTCTTAGCTCTCCAAATTGGACAAATCACTTAACCTTCACTACCCTACTTATATCAAAAAGGGATGATCACAAGAATACTGGGAGTTTGGGGTGACATGTTACACATGGTAGTTTCACCAATATAAAAATATATATTTTATATATATAAATATATACGTATTTATATAGAGAGAGTACATATATATGTACAAAAATATTTAAGACATGCTTTTAAAAGAGTAATTAAATAAGCTCTGGCCTCACTTTTTATCCAAAAAAGAAACACATTTCTTCATTGTAAAAATAGATGTACAGGTAGCTCACGCCTGTAATCCCAGCACTTTGGGAGGCCGAGGAGGGTGGATCACGAGGTCAAGAGATTGGGACCATACTGGTCAATATGGTGAAACCCCGTCTCTACTAAAAATATATAAAAAGTTAGCTGGGCATGGTGGCGCGTGCCTGTAATCCCAGCTACTCAGGAGGCTGAGTCAGGAGAATTGCCTGCCGAAGAGGCAGAGTTTGCGGTGAGCCAAGATCGCGCCATTGCACTCCAGCCTGGGTAACAAGAGTGAAACTCTGTCTAAAAAAAAAACAACAAAAATAGCTGTGCAGCCATTTGACTTGAAGAGAACTTCTGAGGAGCAGACTGGTGATACAGTTGGCTTATGAACACTTGTGGATATTAGCCCAGCTCATAAGGAAATCAGTGCTGGGCACAGCTGTTACGACAACCCCTTTATCAAAAACAAAAAAAGGTGAATACCTTAGTTTTATGAAATGCAATTTGAAAAGGCTAGTCCTCAGTTAAGTCCCTTCGTTGGCTTGGCTGCCTGGATACATTCAATTGCTGAGCAAAGCCTTATGAGATTTCCAGGAAGGAATACCCTAAGTTCCACCTATTTAAAACCATCTGAAGTTCATCAGATATGCCAGATGGTTATGGAACATTTTGTCCCAGCTACAAAAAATGCTTTTTTTTTTTTTACCTCTTCTAACCAACCTGATGTTTATGGTTTTCTAGTCAACACCCACCACTGCTTCTCCTACCCCAGAGATTGATTCCTGCAAAGACTTCCGTGGAAGAACATGTATGACTTTATTAAAATTTGGGGGTGGTAGATTTCCTTCCCATTCCTAAAAGGAGGTATTATTTTTAATTTCTGTAGTATATTTCTTGTTTGTGTGTATGATATACTCTCACTTAATGACTGTCAAATAAAGGGTTGAATGAACGGATGGATAAATAAATGAGTGGGTGAGTAGATAGATGAACCAATGAAAACACATTTTTTTGTAGCATGTATGGAATGCAGATCAGATTAGGGAAAGAATGGGGAAAAAACCTCATGATCTTTTTAGATTCTGTAGTAACAAACTTTTCCAAATAAATTTTTCAAAAAAATCCTTCATGATACATGATTTTAGGGCCAAATGATGTGCAATTTTCATACTTAAAGGATAAATGTATCCCAAAGAAAAGAGAATACAACATATACTTTATCCATCCTGACTGCAATGTATGCACTTCACACAAGAATATATTTTTATCCGCTGACACCATAAGATATTATGAAAATTTACCAGGTAAAACTTACTCTAACTCCAGTCAAATCAATTAATGCAGGAAGAAAAATAAATCAGTGCACCTTTGGAATTATAATAGCCTCTAGAAAAGAGATGACCCATACAGTGGAATAAGAACAGCCCTAATGTACATCAAACCCAGGATCTCATTCCAACAGAAAACTCCCTAGCCATGCGTTAACAGTAGAATAGTGATCATGTATTTAGCACTCACTGTATACCAGACTGTGTTTTAAGTGATTGCTACAACGTTCTCTGTAACCTTACAAACAGCTTTATGATGATGACATTGTTATACTTCTGAAGAAATAAATGCTCAGAGGAAAAGCACAGTACACTTGCTAAGTCATCAGGGAAGCGCGGTTTGAAATGGGAACCCTCTGATACCAGTGACTATGCTATTAGTCTTGAAGCTGTGCTACTCCATGACTCTACTAAAGTGACCTGACACCCAGGTCTCATTTTTTCCTTATTGCTAACTAAGTGAAATAAGAATCAGAAAATCTCTCCTAGACAGTCATTATTTTGTTGTTTCTCTCCTGGAATGAAGACTGACCAAAGTCACTCTCATAAAAATACCATACCTAAAGATAGGCACGCATTTTCGTCATATACGAAAACACTTTCAGAAGTGGTCGCATACTCAGACAGTAGGATCATTTGTTTACACAAGGATTGACACGGCTTTCACCTTGCTGTCAGGAGGATAAGAATCTTTATCTCACCCTTGCAATTACAATTCGATTCAGCCTGTTTCCTGTTTGCTCAGAACCATGGCCTGAACCCATAAAATGCGTTAATGTGACAATCTGTTCAGGAGCAATGGCTCATCAGAATGCTATGGTCGCTGTGGTCCGTACCAGCCATGGGGATCATAGTTTTCGAAAACAGTAGCAATGATCTGGCTCTCATTATAAGTACTGCTCTATCACTTTATTCAATTAATATATATAACTCATTAATCACCATGTCTGAATTATGGCAGCAGCTGTGAAAATTATTTCTCTGTCTCTGTTTAAGTCACATAAATTATTTCTCTGTCTCCATCTCTATTGGAGTCTTTCTAATTCATTCATGATACTGTGGATAAAAATAACCATTTTAAATGCAAGTATGACCATTTCATGCCTCTTTAAAATTTGTGGATAAATCTTAATGACTTCAGATGAGTCTAAACTTCTCAGCATGACCTAAGGGTCCATCAAGACCTGATTTTTAACCCTTCTTTTGCTCTTCTTACTGTACCCTGACATCCAAGAATCCTGAGAGATGTTCCTCAGCTTTGACCATGCGGTTCTGTCTCCCAAGACTGCCAGCTCCATACTTTCTGTGTGTGGCCAACTCCTACTCACCCTTCAGAAGTTAACTCACAGGTCACCATTTCCAGAAAGGCTTTTGTGCTCAAATCAGTCTGAGTTTTGCAGCTATCCCAGACTTTGCTGTGATTCAACATTACAAATAAGAATTGTGAGCTGGGCAGAAACCTCCCGTAGGGATATAAATATGAATAAGATAAAAAGCCTGGGATTTAAAAAATAAGTCATCCAGTAGCACAGAACATCGTTTGCGATGCCAACGAGGGGACATGCGAGACTGGAATAGCGTAGCTTGATATGCCTTTCCCAAAAGACTGAAAATGGCTCTAAAGAGACATCAAGAAAGAATCAAAGTGCAACTTATGATTTAATGAAGAAAAAAAAGTCAATTAACTCCAGATCGTGAACAGAGTGGATGAAGTAAAATGCTACACGGGTGGGAAAAGGTTTAATGTGTTCATTTGCTCTCAACTTTGTTTATTAGAATTTTGTCAATTTGTTCTTAAACTTCACTGTCAGAGTAATACTGCTTTCAGATATACCATAGGAATTAGAGAAAACTGTTCTAAAATCCAAATTAAAAAAATAAATAGTTGGAAACAGCTAAAGGGGTAAGCCTCATCTGGCATTTTAAAAAGCCAGAAAAGAGCAAAATTAAACAAGATTGGCACAGTCACAAGACTGGACCTACGGAGAGTAAACAGCAAAAACCACCCAAACTAGGCCTTGGTGGGTAAGAACGTAATAGAATAGAAGTAGACAGTAAGATCAATATAAATGGAAAGTGTTTCAAGTAATTTAATGTTGGTTAGCACTTTGGAAAATATATGTTTGTTATTTATTTCATAGTATAGATGAAATACATTTTACAACAATTTAAGTATTAGAGAAAAAAAATTCTCATGTCTAGTATCTGGTAGATCAAATGTGCAGAAAAACTGATCTCATAACTGAAACATTGGTTATCCACAAAAGCATCACTTTAAAAAAATGGGGGAATGAGTGTTAAAATGAGAAAAACTATTGGAAACCAAATAGCAAGAAGGCTAACTCCACAAACAGAATTTCTCCTGAGCACACCTACTGATCTCTAGTGGCCTAGGGCCTGTTTGTTCTTCTTCTTCTCTTTCATTCACAGGCAAAGAAACAACATTTGGGGACATGTTTTACAAATTATTGTACCATAAACATTTGCAGAAAACTGTATCCCCAAGTGTGACATGATCAGGACATAAGTGCTAATCAAGACTTGGTGGAACAGTAAGATGTCATTGTCCGCACAAACAAAAGCAGTTCAGTGGAGACAAAACAGTCGTTTCAAAAACCTGTGCAGAGTCAATATAAATGTATGTGCAAAAGTGAAGTTAAAAACGAAGTTAGACCCTTCAAAATGGAATGTTATTCAGCCTTAAAAGGAAGGAAATCCTGACACATGCTTCAACATGGATGAATCTTGAAGACATGGTGCTAATGGAAATAAGCCAGACACAAAGAGACACACACTATATGATTCCACTTGCATGAGGTACATACAATAGTAAAATTTATAAAAAGATGAAGTGGAATGGTGGTTACTAGGGGCTGTGGGGGGAAGGAAAGGAGGAGTTATTATTGAACCGTTATGGAGTTTCAGTTTTGCAAATTAAAGGTTCTGGAGCTGTTTTCCAACAATGGAAATATACTTAACATGATTGAACTGTACAGTTAAAAGTGACTAAAATGATAAATTTTATGTTCTGTATTTTCTACCATAATAAAAAATGCATTAGAAATCACATTAGATGCTTACCTCACATCATTTACCAAAATGATTTAAAATAAATTATAGACCTAAATGGAAGAGCTAACAGTATAAAATTTCTTAAAGAAAATATAAGATAATTTTTCTTTTATATTTAGGCAAAGAGTTCGCAGGCATGAAATAAAAGTACCAACCATACAAGGAAAACATTGATAAACTCGACGTTATTAAAAGTTAAAATATTTACATTTCAAAATATACTACTATGAAAACGAAAAGTCAAGCCAAAGACTGAACGCAAACACTTAAAAATCATAAACCTGATAAAGAACATTGGTCCAGAAAATATGAAGAACCTTTCAACTCAATAATAAGAAGAAAAACAGCACATTTTTTTTAACGTGCTGAAGATTTAAAAGAAAGTTCACAAAACATCCCATATAAACAGTGAATAAGCACCTAATAAGGAGCCCAGCATCATGAGCCATTAGGAAAATGCAAATGAAAACCATAATGTGATACCGTAATTTCCCCACTGAGTGGCTACAATATAAAACATAATAGGGGTTGGCAGGACACAATTGGAACTCTCATATATTGACGGTGGGGATGGAATTGGCATAGTCACTTGGAACACAGGCAATTTCTTAAAACGTTAAACAGGCATTTACAATTAGACACAGCATTTTCAGTCTATTATTGCCACCCTGCCAAAAATGGAAAGACTCCACCCCCACCCCACCCCCCCATATTTGGTTCAGATGTGGAGGCTGATGACGCAACACAAAGGAGTGGTGGGAAGAGATGTGTTCCTTGCAAGCGAGGTTTCCAGGGGAGAGCAGGAGACGGCTCCCAGGCTCGTCCAAAAGTGGCTTGAGAGAGTGGGGAAAGAGCCTGGCTTGGTGTTTTACCACGGTTCAGACCTCAGGTCATGTGGGCTTCCCATGTATAGGAAGGGGCTTGTGTTGATTGAGTTTTCTGCCGGCATCAAAGAAAGAAACACCAAAGTTTTCTTATCAACTTGCCCAGTTGTGGGACACAAAAGGAAGAGGGTGGTGGGACTTAGAAGCTGTCAGTCGTCAAACTGTACTCAAAGCGGCAAAACAGTGAGGCACTGTTCATTTTGCCTGATTCCAAGGTGTCGGGAAGACAGTATGGCACCTAAAGACACTTTGCTTAGAGATGGAAAGAAAAATCTAGGAGATGCCTCTGCAGTTAAGCACACAGCCATTTTAGGATAGAAACTATGTTAGAAAAGCGTTTTCCTTATTTTTTCGTCAATGTGTTTTGGATCAGAGATCTGCGTTTAGAAAATACAAGTTGTGTTTTTTTGTTCGTTTTGGTTTGTTTTTTAACTGGGGAAGGGACACCCTCTTCAATAAATGGTTCTGGAAAAATTGGATAGGCACATGTAGAAGAATGAAACTGGATTCCTCTCACCGTATAAGATGGATTAAAGACTTACATCTAAAGCCTGAAACCATAAAAATTCTAGAAGAAAACATAGAAAAAAAAAACTCTTCTGGACATCAGCCTAGGCAAAGAACTTATGCTAAGACCCCCAAAAACAAATGCAACAAAACAAAAATAAGTACATGAGACCTAATTAAACCAAAAAGCTTCTGCACAGGGAAAGATATAATTCGCAGAATGAGCAACCCGGAGGTGGGGGAAGGAGGACCCCATGCTATGCAGGGCCACAGGTGCTGCATATGGGAACAGCAGGAACAGCAGGGCCATGGGAGGCAGCTTGAGGGCGTGGCACCCTCGTTCCCATGGAAGGTCATGACTGGATTTCTTTGAATAATTCTGTAGGCTAGAAGAGAGCTGAAGCCCCACTATTCAGGGACAAGCAGGACACAAAGCTGACCTTCTTGGTGAGAAGGATGGCTTGAATACGGTGCCGATCCACCGAAGCAAACTGAGGCGAGGGACTTGCAGTCAGGTCACTGGGAGATCCTCCTGGTTTCCCCACGTGGCCCTAGTTTTAGCTTTTATACCACAGTTGGACCAGATAGGAAACCCCCATAAAACATCAGCTACACTTCCACACATAGACTACATGTGGAAAACACCACCGTTGAAGTACAAAAGCAAGCACAGCCGAAGGAAGCCACCGGGAGGTTTCAACCTTCGGGGTGAAAGATGAGCCTTTATTCAAAGTAATTGAGTAAGACTCAAATCTATGTAGAAATGCGTTAGATTGATGGACTGAAGGACTCCTTGTAAAAATTTCAATTCTTCCCAAACATTGTTTCAAGAATTAGGTTTTTTCATGGAATTTGACAAGTAAATTCTCAACTTATATAGAATTTCAAAAATTGCCAATATATTGTTAGGAAAGGAACAGATGGAGAGAATCACTCTTTTTTACTTTATTACTTAATATAAATCTACAAAATTTAGGATGATATAGGCTGGCAGTGACTGACATAAATAGATCAGAACAGAAAGAAACAGAATAAATGGCCCTAAAAATAATAAAACACTGCATTTATGAAAAACTAGTTTTATTATACATAAGCGAGTACCAATCAGTCTTCAATAAGTGGTACTAGAGCAACTTATCCATATTTACTTTTTAAAGTAAAATATATACTTATTTGATGTTCCTACCTCCCGAAAAATGAAACCCACATGGATTGCAGATTTGTATGCAAAGTCAAAAATTTTACAAATGGTGGAAAAAAGCGACAGAATACTTTTAGTTTCCCAAATCAAGAAAGGAGTTCATAAACAAGCCTATGAAACCCAAACTATAAGGAAAATAAATATTGTTAGCTTAATTTACATAAAACTAATAAATTATATTAAACAAAAGGCACCATGAGGACACTAACCACTGGGAGAAGATATTTGCAAAACATATAGCCCAAGAGAGTTCATAAAATATAAACATGTTATATAAAAAACTGGTAAGACAAATTAAAAAGGGCACATGTGCACACACAGACACACACACACACACATACACACAGATTAGGAAAATGAGCAAAAGCTGTAAGCCATCATTGTACAGAAGGGAAAATAGAAATGTCTATAAAAATATGAAAATAAATGGGACCTTATTCATCATAAACATGAAAATTAAAATCATCAGGGTTTGGCATTTCACATCTGGTAATATAAATGATAAAATACTATTGGACAGTGATTCTGCATTTCTTAAAAATGATGATGTGCACACGTGCTTTGGCCAAGCACCTTTCTCCCAGCCATGTGTCCTGGAACCTCCTGTTTCGAAGCACTAGATTAGCATGAAGAGATTTGTGTCGGTCATAAGCTACTGCCACCCAGCTCCAGGACCACCCTTCTCGACCCTGCTTTGTGATCATGGAGAAGGGTCCCATGAACATTTCTCCTGTATTTGCTGTCTTAAAAACGAAGCTCTGTCTCTAGATAGAGCTGGGGGCACTATAAAACAGTTGCAGGGGAGAGGGGCTTCCTTTTTTTTTTTTTTGTACTTTTGTGCTGCTTGTAGCATGGCAGCTAGAAAGTTGGTGTTGCAAGAGGCTCAGTAGCATTACCCTCTGTGGCCCCGATGGGTCGGCTTCAACCTGAGCCCCTGCAAACTTCTTGACCTCTTGGTGCACTGGACTCAACAATGGACCGGCTCTACCCACATCTTGCAGCAAGTCCCTTCCTCCACAGGCGCTGTCCTGCTCAGTATAGCCTTCTCCAAAGAGGCAGGGCTCTCAGCCTGGTTCTTCCTTGTTCTCTGGGTAGTCACTGCTTTCTGTGTTTGCCGCTTTTGTACTTCTTAGCATACTCTTTCATTCACTATAGTAGTTAAGAATACATCTTGCTAGTTAACAATTCTTCATAGGAAATGTTCACACTACTGGCAATATACGTCTCCTGGTTGATACAGTGTTTATAGCAACATATTTTATAATAGAAACATATTGAAGAGAATAAAATATTCCTCAACATTAGAATATACAATTAAACTGTGCTACGCATATGTAAAATTACGTATACAGCAATGAAAATGTAAAAGCCACAACTATATACATAAACATAAGTGAAACTAAAATGTATCATATTTGGAAAACCAAGGCATGAAAAACTGAAGAGTATTCATATACATAAGTTTTTTAAATGAGCAAAATGAAATAATATGTTGTCTAGGGAATTATACACACATTTTACAACCAAAATGAATATTAAGAGAATCCTAAGCAGAAAATTGATTATAATGGTTTACCTGTTGGGGCAGAATGATGGATGTGATTGGTCAATACTACCATTATTCTGTTTCCTAAGCTGTGTAGAGCACATACGACTGTGTGCTTTATTTTATTTGCTTATTTATTTTTGAGACGAAGATTCGCTCTTGTTTCCCAGGCTGGAGTCCAATGGCATGATCTCGGCTCACGACAACCTCCATCTCCTGGGTTCAAGTGATTCTCCTGCCTCAGCCACCCGAGTAGCTGGGATTATATGTACAGCTAATTTTTGTATTTTTAGTAGAGACAGAGTTTCTCCATGTTGGTCATTCTGGTCTTGAACTCCCAACCTCAGATTATCTGCCCATCTCGGTCTCCCAAAGTGCTGGGATTATAGGCATGAACCACTGTGCTTATCCAGGACTATTTAATATTGTGCTTTTAAAACATGTGTGTATACTATTTCATGTTTTTCTTTTAAATGTGTGTGTGTGGGTGAGATTTTCTAAGCCTAAAATCAAGAGATAAAATCATATGTTCTAACAGCACTAAAGGAGACATTCAGATTTCTAAATTAACAGTCAAATGTGTTACAGCAACTAATATATAAATTATGTATTATAAATTAATTGGTAACTAAATCAAAATTGTGAACAACATGCAATGAATGTAAAAATAAGATAAAATATGATACAATGACAAAATGATATTAATAGATGACTAATAAGCAAGTTAATAGTATTATTTATCTATTTATTTTTATTGCTTTTTCAAAAGGCTGTAACACCTCACATCTCATCAGCAATGTGTAAAGGAAGGCTTTCCCACATTCCCTCCAACAATAGATATTATAACTCCTTTTAACATTTTATGATCTGATGGTGGGGCAGATAAAGTAAGATTTCATTGTTCTTTCATTTACATTTCCCTGATTTCAAATGAATTTGAGTATTTTTTTGTCAGCTGCATTTTCTTTTTCTTTTTTTTAACCTGATTTTTTTTTAGAAGGAAAGGAAAAAAAAGGAGTGAAGGAGAGGAAGAAAGAGAAAGAAAAAGAAGGAGAGAGAATGGAAATGTTGCTTTATTCTAAAAAATGGGTATGAATAATGTATTAATATTTTGTAATTTTAGTAAAATTATTTTGTACTATTAGTATTTTGTAATAAGCGTAAGAGATGTACCAATGCTAGGATGACATCAGCACTAGCTGATGCAAAGTCACATGTCTCCTGCTTTGGTTTTAATTGAGTGAAATGGCAGCAAAGACGGCTGCGAGCATTCAGGCTGCAGCTGCTTCCTCCAGACACGTGACGCTACATCTTCCTCTGAATCTCATTTGTTAATAATTACCAGGAATTTTTAACGTCTCCAGAGTTTAGCTCCAGTAAGTCTATTTGTGAAAGTCACAGTCCTTGGGCAAGTACTTAGACATAGTAGCTTACCAGCCCAAACAGGAAACCTCCAACAGCTGCTACATCAATATCTTGGTAAGGCAACAAGGGTATATCCATATAAACAAATAGTGCAATTGCTGGAAATGTTTCTGATTGAAAATCCTTAGTGATGTGGAAAATAACTGGAATACACAGCTAATACAGCAATGTGTAGAGCACTTTATGACACACATATTTGCTCGTATATAATTAAATGTAACGTATTTGCCTAACTGTTAATTGTCTTGATTCTAGGTAAAGAGATTTGGTGTGACATTTTTCTCTTTCTCAGTCGTTCGTGTCACTGTGTCTAATGGTTTTTGTATTTTCTAAATCTCCTACTTTTAGCGTTTACCATTTAGACAATTGTCGGAGGACAGGGTGGAAGGAAAGTATAAATAATGTCAGCATCAACGTAATTATTTTTTGTCAAGACTTCCTCATATTAAACTGCAGTAAAACTTACATTTTGTTCACCATAAGTGCATACAGTCCGGTTTAGTAAAGAATGATGGAGGAGTGACGGACGACATAGACACAGGTCTCTTTTACCCGTGCGTGCACAATGTTTGACTGAATGGGAATTATCAAATGTAAAATACTTGCACTGAAGAATCAAATAATTTTCCTTTTCCCATCTTACTTTCTTTTAAAACATTTAGTCTCTCAATGATGGGTTCAATTTACACATACAGCCAGTTAAGGACGTTCTGGAGTGAAGGTTCTCTGGGCAGAAGTCAGAATCTGCTTCTGTGTTGCTCAGATTGCTACAGTGTCTTCATGGCTGACCAGTCCTTCCTGCTTTTAAAGCACACATGTTCATCTTGGCTGGAAGGAGAGCAGCAGGGGCTCTGCAGTGATTGCTACCTGGGTCCTTTTTCCAGTTGGAACGTTTCACAGCCCCTTTACCTTGGAAAATGAATGATGATGTAAGTCATGCTCCACAGGAGCCATGGAATTGGAGATCAGTGTTGGCTCCTGGTTTTCTTGCAGCTGAGACGATTTCATTGCTGTGAGGAACCTCAGGGGTCACCCCTGTGCAATGGTGCCAAATCTGACTAATGATTGGAGACACTGAGGAGACAAGACTCCCAGCTAGAGAACTGGATCGGTGACTCCCATGCTCAGCCGGCTGTGAGAAGCATTTGGGGAAGTTTCTGCCTTTTCTGTTAGACAAACGCAGGAATATCCAGATAGAGTGACAGGGCTGGGGTGAAGTGGATTGCCAGGAGGTTGTGATTTTCAGTTTCTGGTGCAGAGGTGGCATAGACACTGGCGGTGCCGCTGCAGCCAGGTAGAGCCTGACATTTAGCATTCAGCCACAGCACTGAGGCCATTTGGGTGGGAGTGGAGGTTGAGGAGAGAGCACTTTGGCTTCCAAAGTTGAACCTAGAGGCAACACATCTGTACACCTAATGCCTTTTAACAACCTTTGATAAATGCCCTTCCTGCTGGAGGTAGACAGAGAGGTTTTGTCACAGCAGGGAATCCTGACTAATAAATTGGTGAAATCCTCTGCATTTATAGTTATGGAGTCCAAGGAGTATTACTGTCGTGGGATTGCTTTTCCTCGTTTCCACAGAGCAAATTTTTAAAAGTCCATCCAGAGAACAAGAATACAAAAATCTTTTTTTTCTCTCTCTCTTCCCTGCCCCCCCAACACACACACACACACACACACACACACACACGCTCACAACAGCGGTCCATTCAGGGTCCGTTTAGACACTGGAGACAAACTCCAGTAAACCATATCACATAGAGAAACAGTGTTCACGCAGAGGAGTCAGTTCCACTTGCTTGCTATTCTTTCTCAGGTCAAGTGGCTGCCGTTTCCTATCCTATTTCAGTCAGCAGAAGAGCTCTTTAAATCTATTTCAAGGCCAGCAAAGGGGATGAGTGAGAAAGACAGAGGCAGAACTCACAGGAACTCTCTTTTCAGGCTTTTAAGCTTCAACTACATGAGGTTCACTCAGGAGGGGCACAGGAGCCCTGAACTTCTGCACCTTGGGCCAGGTATGAATTACCAAAGAGACTGCTCCTCGGCCCAACCATAAAGCTAAAGATACGTTCAGAAGACGAACAAAATTGGCCATAAAATTTTCAGTCTCTTCAGACATAACAGTCCTAGAGATGAGCAGCTCAGAATTCAGATTCTGTTTTCTCCCTAACTGGCTGTGGGCAAATCACTTACATTTTCTCTCTTGTTTCTTCTACCATTTTTTTCTTTTAATTAGGAGACAGGTCAGATGTCAAGCTCCAACATTCCACAATCTTTTATATTTAGAATTATATATTCTATAGTTAGAATTTGATCTTGGATTAGAGATACCCTAAACACTGATAGAAAATAAAATCCAACCCTCTCATTTTCCACGTAGCAACTACATTCGATTTTTTAAGCCTCATCTTTTCCATCTGTGGAGGGTGGAATACAAGCCCTACTTCTTTCAGGTGTGACGATAAAATGCGATAATAAATATCTGATGGTTGGAAACAAGTAAGGGTCAATAAATCTCTATTTTTTTTAATAACCAAGAATAATTAAAATATTTTGAGCTCCTTCTTATGACTGCTCCTTTGCCTGCAATTTTTAGTGTGCTCATTCGTTTAGAAAGCAGGTTCTGGATGGAAGTAAGGGATGTGGTCGTTGTGTTTAAGTACATAGGAGATTTTACCTACCAGAAAGTTTGTAAAGGAGGCACAGAAATGGTACCATAGACAGAAGATAGCCAAGGAGAGAGAGTGAGGGAAAAGGAATAGGCAGGACCCTTCTTCAGCAAACACGTATTGCTTCAGTCATTCCAGGACTAAAGAGAAGCCAGAAACTCTCTAGAGGGAAGCTGAGGAAAATCAGGGATATAAAGTAGAATATGTTAAATAGTCTAGCAACAGCAAATGGAGGTGACTTGCTGGCAATAAGTCACATAAAACTCCCTTATTTACTGCTGGTGTTAGTCCCCATGGGCATGGTAGAAGCCAGCACTTCTGCACCTGCACGTTTTCCTCCCCCTTAAGAAATGAGTCAGTGCATCTACTTAACATTTACACAGTTCCTAAAAAGATCTGAGAATGTTTAGACTTGTATTAATTTTTAAGTGAAGTTGGTTTCTCATTTCTTAAAACAGTTCAGAGACTTGAGGCGACAAATGACTCTCAGCTTCTCCTATTCATTAGTCCATCTTGTCTCACTTATCTCAAGAGAAAAATAATTAGAAAGAGGCAGAAATGAGAAAAAATGATTTCCTTGGGCAATTCTAAGGCAGAGAAATTGTTTGAGAATTATCCTCATTATCTTCCTGACCACCTCACATACCCTGTAGCTGGAAAGATTTCATTCTTAACTACCTAGACTGATGGGACTGAAGTGTAATGTTTCTTGTTCAAAGTCATAGTCCACTGGATGTTTTTCAAACAGAAATGTTGGACAAATCGGGTTTTTAGAGAGTGAAGGAGAGGAATTCCCGAGAGCAACCGGCCTCCAAAAGAAACCCGGGCTTCCTGCCCTTTGGTGGGTTTGTTCACGTGCTGCTCAGGCCAGAAAAGCACTCGGGGATGATCTGCACCAAACATGCATTGCCGTGGGCTGGGCATCGTGGCTCATGCCTGTAATTCCAGTTCTTTGGGAGGCCAAGGCGGGTGGATCACCTGAAGTCAGGAGTTCGAGACCAGCCTGGCCAACAAGGTGAAAACCTGTCTCTACTGAAAATACAAAATTAGCCGGGCATGGTGGCAGATGCCTGTAATCTCAGCTACTTGGGAGGCTGAAGCATGAGAATCTCTTGAACCCATGAGGTGGAGGTTACAGTGAGCCAAGATCACACCACTGCACTCCAGCCTGGGTGACAGAGTAAGATTCTGTCAAAAAAAAAAAAAAAAAAAGCATTGCAGTTTGGTTTGGTGTAAGGAACAATTTGCAAGTCCTGTCCAAACTGCCTGTCTGCCTCTGCCCTCAGAGATGCTTCCTCCTGTTCTAAACATGTTATTATTCACTGCGAATTACATCTCCATGAGAAATAGAAGAGAAGCACACACCATTTAATAAATGTCTAATTTTATACAGTAATACACCAAAGCAGTAAGTCTATTTTCTTTTTTTTTTTTTATTTTTTATTGCGTTTTAGGTTTTGGGGTACATGTGCAGAGCATGCAATACAGTTGCATAGGTACACACATGACAGTGTGTTTTGTTTGCTTTCTCCCCTTCACCCACATTTGGCATTTCTCCCCAGGCTATCCCTCCCCACCTCCCCCTCCCACTGGCCCTCCCCTTTTCCCCCAGTAGACCCCAGTGTTTAGTACTCCCCTCTCTGTGTCCATGTGTTCTCATTTTTCATCACCCGCCTATGAGTGAGAATATGCGGTGTTTCATTTTCTGTTCTTGTGTCAGTTTGCTGAGAATGATGTTCTCCAGATTCATCCATGTCCCTACAAACAGCAAGAACTCATCATTTCTGATGGCTGCATAATATTCCATGGTGTATTTGTGCCACATTTTCTAATGAAGATTCTCAGGAAGGTTTGTGTGAGATTCTAATCCAAAAGGTAACCAACACATTAAATAGTGACCATGTGATCGCCATTCTAACTGGCGTGAGATGGTATCTCAATGTGGTTTTGATTTGCATCTCTCTGATGATCAGTGACGATGAGCATTTTTTCATATGATCGTTGGCCTCATATATGTCTTCTTTCGTAAAGTATCTGTTCATATCCTTTGCCCACTTTTGAATGGGCTTGTTTGTTTTTTTCCTGTAAATCTGTTTGAGTTCTTTGTAAATTCTGGATATCAGCCCTTTGTCAGATGGGTAAACTGCAAAAATTTTTTCCCATTCTGTTGGTTGCCGATCCACTCTAGTGACTGTTTCTTTTGCCGTGATGCTGGAGAGGATGTGGAGAAAAAGGAACACTTTTACACTGTTGGTGGGAGTGTAAATTAGTTCAACCATTGTGGAAGACGGTGTGGCGATTCCTCAAGGCCTTAGAAATAGAAATTCCATTTGACCCAGCAATCCCATTACTGGGTATATATCCAAAAGACTATAAATCCTTCTACTATAAGGACACATGTACACGAATGTTCATTGCAGCACTGTTTACAATAGCAAAGACCTGGAACCAACCCAAATGCCCATCGATGATAGACTGGACTGGGAAAATGTGGCACATATCCACCATGGAATATTATGCAGCAATCAGAAATGATGAGTTTGTGTCATTTGTAGGGACATGGATGAATGTGGAGAACATCATCCTCAGCAAACTGACACAAGAACAGAAAATGAAACACCGCATATTCTCACTCATAGGTGGGTGATGAAAAATGAGAACACATGGACACAGAAAGGGGAGTACTAAACACTGGGGTCTATTGGGGGGAAAAGGGGAGGGCCAGTGGGAGGGGGAGGTGGGGAGGAATAGCCTGGGGAGAAAAGCCAAATGTGGGTGAAGGGGAGAAGAAAAGAAAGCACACTGCCATGTGTGTACCTACGCAACTGTCTTGCATGCTCTGCTCATGTACCCCAAAACCTATAATCCAATAAAAAATTAAAAAAAAAAAATAATGACCATGTGCCTATACACAAATGTCCACTCCTCAGTCACTCTTAGTTCCCGTAAGTGTTCTCACGTGTGTGTAAGCCATATGGGATCAATTCTTCTTGACCAACTTACAGCAGGTTTCAATCAGCGTGTGTTTAGTTTAACTTTAATTCACTCTTTCATTTTTCATTCATTCATTCCTACATTGACCCAAATAACCATAGACTCCTCTAAGCACCAGGTAATTTACATGGTTCTGAGGATTTGATTATGAATTGAAGCTAGTCCCTATCTATTCAGAAGAGAGGAAAGTATACTAAACTCAGTAGAATAAAGTGTGTTCAGTAATAATAAAAGAATCAAGTGTATCACAAGATATTCTGTGATTCCTTTGAAGAGTAATTTTCTTTGAGTAGGAGAGAGGGGGCAGGGAATTCCTGGTCGAGGGAGTAGCTTGTGCAGTCACAGAGAAAGGAGACCCAGTCGGGAGCACATTCATGAGATGCATGCAGATGGAAGGGCTTTCTAAGATTTGGTATAAATTTCTTTTTCTCTGGGCTTTTACATTCTTTGTAGTATAATATGTTACTATTCATTTCCTAAACATCTATTCGTCATATTTAAAATGTGTTTAAATAGCTTAAAGCATTAGTATATTTGGGATTAATAGTCTGGTAACACTTTAGATAAGCAGAATTTTGCAAAACTAATATTATAACCAATGCATGACACTGACTTTCATTTCATTTTCTAAGGATCAAACTGACCCATGTGCCCAAGTCTACCCCCATAGTGGGCTTAGCAATGAAAACTATTTGAGTTCAGTTGTAGGCTTCGTGGCTGGCTGCCCCAGCATCCATTCCCAATCCCTTTGTTTCTGATACCCAAACAGAGGGTCTGCCAAGCTAAGCACACATTCCCCAGGCTTCCCTGGTGTATCTAGCCGCATCCACACAGGGAGGCATTGGTGGTAATGAGGGTGATAGAGTCACAAACTTTGGTTTAGTGACCAAATCAACAAAAAATAGACAAACCACCTTCCTTCTACTTCCTAGTGTGATATTAACAATGTGTCATCAATACAGGCTGTCCCATCTTGCAGTGGTGATGGAAAGGGCAAGAGAGCTGCAAATCCATCTGTTTTGAAATTCCAAAGCTGGTAGCTGCAGGCACATCTCCAGAATTCTTGCTTTGTGAGAAATAGACTTATTTGTACATAAGTCATACTAATTTGGGTTTCTGTCCCTTGTATTCAAATGCATTATTAACCAATATTTACTCTTCATTTATAAGAATACCTCTATTACAGAGTATAGATCATTATACTAATTTTATGCAGAACAGAGCAGACACGGTATTCTAAAACTGAACTGGCATCACCTTCTCTGTGACAGTACATTCTAGGTCACCTTTCTGAAGTTCCGACTGTCACTCTTTTATCAGAGTGACATTGGAGACCTGTCACCACTTACTCTCCAGTCTACCCTCATTTTAGCCACGTTCTTGTTCTTAGGAACATAGCTGTCTCACTGGAGTGCCTATCACAATTCTGCCTATACAGTAAGTGTCATTTCCCTGTCATAAAACAGATGAAATAGATGTTTGTTCTCTTTGGATAAAAATAAACACCTTGAATTCAAGCTGGATTTTATTGCTTTTATTTATTCTGCTAAAAGTTTGTTAAATCTGTTCAGTGGTGTGCAGTGGTGACCAAACTACTTCCTTTGTTCTATTACATTTTACCAATATTGATTGACTGATTGCTTATTGTGTGCTAGCTTGGGAGTTACAAAAGTATAAATGAGGTAGCTCTTAACTTTCAAGAATCCGGAACCAATGGGAAGCTAAAGTAAAGGGACTGGATGAAGGCTAAGCTATTTTTTTTTTTACATTTTTTGCATAACTTGATTCTCTCTAGTACAAATGTAGGATAATCATGGTAAGCAATCTATCATCTTGCTAATAACTAGATTGTTGAAATAATTTCAGATGTAAATAATCTGCATTATGAAATTCAAATATAATTTTGACTTGGTCTTAATCCTTTAAATAATTTTAGAGTATGTAATTTTTACATCATCATCTACAACAATGAATATACTATTGAGTCCTTAGAAACAGCACAAAGACATGAATTGAATTGAATTAACAGAAGGAATCTAATAAAATGTTCAATATCCCTGCATTTATTCTCAAAATATACATGCAGAAAGCTATACATTCAGCTGTATTCCTAGCAGGGAGAAGAAGTGGAAGAGAAAATTGGAATTATGCGTCCTGTTTTTCACAGATTACAGTCTTTTCAGGGAGATATGGCACACACTGAAGAGATTCTTACGTATTTGTGGATAAAGCATTTAGTTCTCTTATGACACGAGGTCTAGTGTCCAGTTTAATCAGGGATCTTCTGAAATAATTATGTTTTGGAAAACGTAGTTTAATTTGAGCAAAAGGCAAATGCAATAAAGATAAGCTACGTTAGGAATACAGTCTGGCTGTCTATTTATTCATGCACACATCCATTCAGCCTTTATCAAGATGTTGAGGGGGAGTTTTCTTGTGGTCCATGTGTTGTGACTAAAGATCCAATAAGAAAGGGGGAAAAAAGTAACTCCAAATGTTTATGAGAGCCCCCAGGGATCTGCTAAATTTCAAGTTCATGTATCTCCCTATGTAGAGCTGAGCTGTGTCTACCCCAAAGCCCACCCAGTGTGTGGTCACTAGGACAGGCGTGGGAAAGAGGCACCTGCCAGCATCAGCCTTATGCAAAGTGCGGTTCCCCGCGTGGGAAAGTGGGAACTACTGTTTCCTTCTCTGAAGTCACGTGAGTATAAATCCGTGGGAAAGCTTCTGAATGATTGAGGAAAAGGGAGCCAGAGAAGGAAGAAGAGTAAGACCCTCAGCAGAGACGAGCACGTGTCTGCTGAAGACAGAGGAGGTGGAAGTATGGAGACAGCTCTCCACTTGTCTGTGGGAGGTGGCTGAGGCTGGGGCCACCGCAGGAGCTCATGCAGCAAGGCCGTCATCCAGTGTGTCTGAGCGAAGATGGGATGACCCTCTCTCCATTCATCCCTTCAGCCTTTAGAGAGTGCTGAAGAGATTCCAGAATTTCCATTTGTTCCCTTTCACAAGAACCATGGGAATAGAGGGGCAAGTTCTGAAGAGAGGATGAGATTGTGTACCAGGGCAGTGGGGCCAACAAGAAAAGTACCTTCAATTCTGGAATGGTCATCGGTGATAGATGGGCCCAAGCTGAAGGTGACAACTTCCTGAAAGAAGCCACAGCCACATAGACATCACCCACAAGCTGGACAGGACCGGAGCAGTAGTCAGACTTCTTTCCATGAGAAGAGAATCTCATCCCCATCTCTGTTCCCATTTCTCCTCTGACAGTATTGCAGGGAAGATGAGGAGGCATCTCAAAGTGAGGCACCCCTCCCCGACTCCAAGCTGCAGAGATCAGAGCAGTAGCCTGCACTGAGGGTGGGATAAAATCAGATACAAAATTAAATTTTTTAAAGTTTCAGAAATACAAATGGGGAGAAATTTATGGATTCTGACCAATGATGTCTCAAGAACTGGAATAACGCATGCAATATTTCACAGTTGAAAGTTATCATTAGAAAAGAAATAAGTATATAAGCAGAAGATGATGTGTTCTATATAAATTCATAGGATACTCTGAGTATTAGCTGCAGGCTGACACTGATCTAGGTTTTACGTGTATAAAGACGCACTCTCTGGGCCCTTGTCCACTGCAGTTACCATTATGGCATGCAGGTGGACGAGGGCTAAGTACAGTTCAATGAGTGCCAGACGTACTGAGAGGATGTTTCTCTGGGTGAGGAGTTGGTAGGGGGGAGATAAATGATAGAGGATTATATTTTATAAAAAGTACTTATTTTGACTTAATTAACTTCCCAGAACCGCCTAGTAATATCTGTGAGAATAATGTTAACTAAAGACGGTAAATTGCTGGAAGAAATAAAGCATCATATGGCTGGTTTAATGATGACTAGGTGTGGTTTGTATGTGGCTGTAGTGAATTGCATCTTAGATCGTTCTCTAGGGAGGCTCCAATTAAAGAATGGTCATCACTGGGATGAAAATTTCACCAAGAAAAGGAAGGTAGTGAAACAAAAGCTTTTACAGTGGTCTCCGTGTGATTTGTTAATTTCTTTCTCACCAGATATGTTTCTAATTGGCATTTATTCAGTAAATATTTATGCAGAGCCAACAGTGTGTTTGGATGTTATGAGAAAGATAAGAGCCAGTGTAGAAGATTGTCCTTGTAATTTCAGAGCTAAAACAATTCTCCGGAAGGATGCATAGCCTAGATAGATAGAACTGCTAAATAATATTGAGAGGTAGTGTGATATTAAATCCCTAAATGAAAAGACGGGATAATAGATGCTACACATAGTTGTTAAATTTTTAAGACATTGTCTTTCTTCTAATAATGAAGAAAAATACATTTCCCTGTTCATAATAATAGATCTGACTGGTCTATAAACTGGTGATTTTCTTCTGCCACAATTTGCTTTTAGCTTCTTTAAAAATATTTTCTGCAAGATGTATTCTGATGCTGTAGTAATGAAGTACAAATGTATGTTACTACGGAAGCTCATTGACCATAACTACTTTGAGTTTTTCTATTCTTTTACACATGTTGTAATCTTTTATTCATAGAGTTCAAGGTGCCATAGTGTTTGCTGATCATTGTTGACAATTGTTTGCTAGAATTAATCAAGACAACGGATGTTTAGCAATTCCACTTCAGAGGGACCAGTTAACACAGCAGTGCTCACAATGCCTCTCGGCAATGCCAGAGTGAAATAAAATACGTAGAGTTTTTATTCTGTAAGTCTGCATCCTTATATGTTCCAGACTCTGCTCTCTGATATATACTCTACTTCATAACTTTGAAAGTACCAAAGTATAACATAAAACCTCTCTCACAAGAGTGGTTAGTTCACCTGAACAGTTACCAGCAGGAAACTCCCCTCTGTTCAACATTATCTCAACAGGTGGATTCTACAGTGCTAACTTCTAGACACCAAAATACAGCATTCTTCAAAAAAAATAAAATATTTGATATTTACCAGGTAGTATATATATCCCATATATGTTTGCTGTAAAGCAGAATATTTAAATGTAGCATCATATTTATAATGTTTAAATGAAACATAATTATTACCAAATATATAATTCCGCTTGGAGGGAGATAAAAACCAAGGTCAAAATAGGAGAGAGCCCCTTGATGTGAGTTTGCATTAACATTTCGTGCCACATTTATGTTTACTATATCAGAGCGGAAAGAGAATGATTTTGCCACAGAATTTTTACTAATTCCAATTATTATTTCTAATCATTAGTAGGACTCGGTTATTCTGAAAAATTTGCTTTCAAAGTTTGCAAATTCTAAATGATCAAAACATATTAACAGACACAAATAATCCTAGCATGTTTACCATTTCCCAAAGTAAGGTGATTCTTTTTCATGCCTGAGTAAAACTTCAAAAAAAAAAAATAATTCCACAAATATGGAGTTGAATGTCTCATCACAAAATGCGGCCTTTCCTGGCCAGAGGTAATATTAGGACTGGTAATAAAGAATGATATAACTCATTATGTAAAAATTTGCTTTGCCATCTCAGTGGTAGAGCCAGTACCTCCAGCCTTCCTGGAGGTCCCCTACCAACCATCCACTCCAGATAATTAAAGTGTTTGGATTAGGGCCTCTCCAATAATTTGAAATGAGGGGTCAAGCTGGGAGTCAGGATCCCAGAACTCAAGCAAGAACTCAGGGTGAAATGAAGGTGATGGATGTTGAGCACACTCAGAGGAATGAGGGAGGCAGGAGTTTGACTCTGGCATTTCCTGCCTGACATCATCCCAGCTGCTTGAGCTCTCTGAGACACCTGTACAATAGGGATGCCAACACTTACTCCATGGGGCTGCCCTCAGGAGGAAGGAGCCACCACACATGAAGTGCTTAAGCACAGTGACTGTGGGTAACGGCTCTCACGGTGAGTGCCTGGGGAGTGTTGCCATCCCACATTCTGGGTGTCAAGCTGCAGTCACCCGGAAATCTACAGCGTGGGGGACCTGGGGATTCCGTGTGTGTCTGCTGGGCGTGGGGGACCTGGGGATTCCATGTGTGTCTGCTGGGCGTGGGGGACCTGGGGATTCCGTGTGTGTCTTCTGGGCGTGGGGGACCTGGGGATTCCGTGTGTGTCTGCTGGGCGTGGGGGACCTGGGGATTCTGTGTGTGTCTGCTGGTTACCAGGCTCAAGCCTGCTAATATCTCAGAACCCTGGAAAGAGCTTGGGGTTTGGGCTCTGAAGTTTAATTTTGATTCTACTTTCTTCTAAATAGGTGAATATTTCTTTATCTGGAAAATTGGAATAATAGTAAGTTTTACGGTTTTTGCTAAGATGCTACATAATGTATGGAAAGCCCCTGACACGGGGGCTAGTCCTTGTCTCTCACGCAGTTGGCCAGTGCTGTGATGATCATATCCCTTGGCCCAGGGACTGGCCTGGCTAAGCCTACATGTTTTTTGTTTGTTTGTTTTGTTGTTGTTTTAATGTTTTTATTTTTTACTTTAAGTTCCAGGATACATGTGCAGAACATGCAGGTTTCTTACATAGGTGTGTGTCATGGTAGTTTGCTGAACCCATCAACCAGTCACCTGGGTTTTAAGCCCCACACACATTAGTTATTTGTTCTGATGCTCTCCCTCCCCTTGCCCCCAATCCCACAACAGGACCTTGGGTGTGTTGTTCCTCTCCCTGTGTCTCCATGTGTTCTCATTGTTCAACTCCTTCTTATGAGTGAGAACATGAGGAGTGTGGTTTTCTGTCTGTGTGTTACTCTGGTGAAGATAATAGCTTCTAGCTTCATCCACGTCCTTGCGAAGAACATGATTTACTTCATGGATCGTAGTATTCCATGATGTATCTGCACCATATGTTCTTTAACTACTTTATCATTGATGGACATTTGGGTTGGTTCCAAGTCTTTGCTGTTGTGAATAGTGCTACAGTGAACATACATGTGCAGGTATCTTTATAACAGAATAATTTATATTCCTTTGAGTATATACCCAGTAATGGGATTGCTGGGGCAAATGGTGTTTCTGGGTCTAGATCCTTGAGGAATCGCCACATTGTCTTCCACAATGGTTGAGCTAATTTACATTCCTACCAACAGTATAAAAGTGTTTCTATTTCTTCACAGCCTTGCCAGCACCTTTTGTTTCTTGACTTTTTAGTAACTGCCATTCTGACTGGAGTGAGATGGTATCTCATTGTGGTTTTGATTTGCATTTCTCTAACGATCAGTGACATTGAGCTTTTATTCACATGTTTGTTGGCCCCATAAATGTCTTCTTTTGAGAAGTGTCTGTTCATCTCCTTTGCCCACTTTTTGATGGAATTGTTTGTTTTCTTTTTGTAAATTTGTTTAAGTTCCTTGTAAATTCTGGATATTAGATCTTTGTCAGATGAGTAGATAGCAGAAGTTTTCTCCCATTCTGTAGGTTGCCTGTTGTCTCTGATGATAGCTGCTTTCTAAGCCTGCTCTTTAAAGGTATCTGCAACCACATCTGAGAACATTTGACAACATGAGAGAGTAAACCAAAGTTGACACAGTCTTCCCCACATTCTTTCCAAATGGTAATGGTCAATCTGAATTATTCTTGGTAAGTATCACAACCTGATTATGGTGTGAAAATTTACAAGGCAAAGCCCACATTTCTAACCTAGAACTCAAATGCTGGCTGGCATTAAGATGATGAAATAGATAATTAGAGTGATTTTGAAAACCAAATTTGTTTGTCTTTTAAAATATATATTTTGTGTTTCTAAAAACAATTGACATTGTATCTTCAATGTAATGTAGCCACCATTAACATCTAGAAAAGGTGGAAATAATTACAGAAGGGGACCTGAACTAAACGGCAGTTGAAGTGGGAACAGCCTGAAGGAGACAGGCTGAGTGGGGTAGATCACAAATGAAAGCTGGAAGAAGGGTGATCAGAGGCATAAAATGGACAAAACCATCAGGATAAAAGCCAACCACTGACTGGCTGACCACAAGTGCCAGGTAATATCTGGGACATCAGCAGGAGACTTTCAGAGGGAGTCAGAGTTAAATACCTATGGTAGCAAAAGGAAGGGAAACCTATATCCAGTCAGGTGCACTCACAGGAAAAGAACCAACAAGGAATGCCCTAAATGTCAGCCCTGTTCTAGTCCTCCTGTAATTAAATGATAATGTGTGCATTCTGGGCTTAGACATAAATGTTTGGCTCCATTTCTAGTTTCAAGAGCCTTTCTCTCACTAGGGCCCTTGTGTGTGACTGGTTAATAATACCTATCAATGGGTGGTTGTGAAAATCCAGTGTAATTAGTACTAAGGAACTGGTGCAGTAGCTGACATGTGGCAGGCTCCTTCTATACCCTACAAGGTACCTGTAAAAGCAGGTGATAAACTCCAAAAGTGAAAACTAGGTGCTTTTACCCTATGCCCTTCCAAAAAATCTATAAATAAAAATACTGCAATATTTTTGAGCAAAGTATGGTTTTATCAATGAGAACAGCCAAATCTCTCTTGATGTATTCAAAAAGAATGTGAGAAAATTAATGAAATGCAGATCTTCAAACTTTCATAGAAATTTTAATTAGTATTTAAAAGCTATATATTATTTGTAAACACAAGAAATTTCTCATGTGATTTTTAAGCAAATAAAATAGGCAACTATTTAAACATAACACGATTTAAAATTATAAAAATATTCACTGTTGTCAATATTAAGCATTCTATAATGACACAGTCCCGATAGCTTTACATGGTCATTTTATTTATCTATTTATTTTAATACTCAGATCACACATACACATGTAGAATACTGGCAGCCAAGTATATGTGCTTATTTTGCGTTTTTCTTGTCTTCTTTAACACTATGTTATTTCTTAGAATCCACAACGAAACAGACAATTCCAGAGAGAGCACAATTAAGTGAAACAATATATTTTAAGGTAGGACCCAAGTAAAAAAAAATACACCATTGTATTAATTAGTATAATGCTCACATTTGTAATTATAATCATAACTACCAATTATAATTATAATTACAATTATATTTACATTTCCTATCCTTGTTTCTTTTACTTTATTGTCTACATTTTATTACTATTTTAAGGAATACCTAGACGAGGTCAGCACAAATCTAGGAAGTAAAATCAGACAGAGGGCCTCTGTTTACTTTTTATAGCTCCAAGGCAAACAAGCCATGTTATCCTGGTAGACAGGCAGTCAGACATTACAGGCCATGACCTAGCTATAAAGAGATTTGAATGCCATCAATAAATCATTCCCTAATTAACCCTCCAAACAGCAAAGTGCAAAAGAGCTGGTTAAGATAAAATCATCATAAAAAATTGATGTACAATCATAGCTATTTTGAAAAAGTTTGGCATATTTAGGAATATTTGCTGGAGTGGTCCCAGTGAGCAACTAAATAGAGTGATCAACAAAACATTTTAAAATATGTTTGTATGATTAATTACATTGATGTATTTAAATATGTAAATTTTACTATGCCAGAAAGTTTCTCATTTACTTGCTCTCAATATTTGTACCATAGTGTTATTTCATCTAATTCACAATCAGGGAAAAGTACAATATGCTAAATTTCATAAAACATAGAATTTTTCAAAGATCATTATTAATATTTTTAATGAACTGAAGCTTATAATTTTTTGTTTCAAAGTTGGAACACTTGAAATTAGCTAAGCAAGAATACTATCCGTGGTGCATCCATCTCCACTGCATTCAGGTGTACCAGTAGAATGGCAGAGAGACTAGAAATTACATTTTATGAAGAAAATTTACAGAACTGAAGATATTTAGGTTTCAAAAAAAAAAAAAAAAGACTAAGGTAAGCATGCGGGCAGGATAAGGTTTAAAACACTGAGAATTCACCTCTAGAATAAAACTTAGAAAGAAAAGAAAAGAAAAATGAGGAATGACATACAGATAAGTAAATGTTGTTTTTAAATCCTTTTCAGATAACAAGGTGCAATCACGGTAAAGAGTGAAATCTCTATGGCTAAACTACGGGGGTATCCGATACAGGTTCTTATGTGCTGAGGGACTTTGCATAAATTCCTGACGCTGTGATTTTGGTTTTCTCCAGTGTGAATAGTATTGAATGTAGTATACATAAAATACCTGAACAGGTTAATAAAGGAGATGTGTATAAAGTGGGCAAAAAGAGACTGACACAGAGTAAGTGTTCTGCGAAAATTACCTGTAAAAATAAGATTACCACAGATAATGTTGTCTTTTTATTAATTGACTTAATAAATTAATTAATAATAATTAATTAATTAACATTATTTGTGGTAATCTTATAATTAATAATAATTAATAATTTAACATCATCTGTGGTAATAATTAATTTAATTATTACCACAGATAATGTTGTCTTTTAAATTAATTAATTTAATAAATTAATGTATTTATTAAATATATATGATACTAAATAAATGCACATATACATAAATATATTTTGAAACGCATTATATGCCCTACATACATATTATTTTAAAATAAATAAATATTGGTGATATGCTTTGTCTGTGTCCCCACCCATATTGCATCCACAATTGTAATCCACATGTGTCAAGGGAGGAACCTGGTGGGAGGTGATTGGCTCATACAGGAGGTTCCCTATGAGATCTGATGGTTTTATAAGGCAGTTTTCCCTGCTCTTGCTCGCTGTCTCTCACCTGCTGCCATGTAAGACATGCCTGATTCTCCTTCGGCTGTGATTGTAAGTTTCCTGAGGCCTCACCAGACATGAGGAACTGTGAGTCAACTAAACCTCTTTTCTTATAAGCTACCCAGTCTCTGGTCATTCTCTATAGAAGTGGGAAAAAGGAGTACCAATTGTAGAAATGCGAAAATATAGAAAAATAGAGAAAAGAAAATCATCTCTCATCCTACGATTGCTATCTAAATGTACTAAAAGGCAGGACTCCTTCTCCATTTACACTGAGATGTCTCTTTTTTTCATTCATTGTGTTGCTTCCCTGCTAGAGCCTCCGGTACAATGTTGAATAGAAGTAGTGCAAGTGGACTTCTTAAATCGGCTTCTGTTCTTGGGGAAAATGATGTGCATATTGATCTTTTTCCAGACTCTATACATTCTAGCACATTGATCTATTCATCTACCATTTTGTTAATAACACTGTCTTTATTATCATACACTTAAATGCCTTCAGTAGTGTTAGTCTTCCAAATTTGTCTGCTTTCAAAAAATTGTTTTCGTTAGTGGATATCCTATGCATGTTCATATTTGTTATAGACTCAGCTAGTCAGTTTCCATAAATAAAAAGCTGCTGTGATTTTCATTGCAATCACATTGAACCTATTGATCAACATGCAATCAATTGACACATTAACTAAAAAAAATACTTCTCAATTTCTGTAAGACTTCTTTACTCTCTGTCACCAATATTTGATATTTTTCAGTGTAGGGGTCTTAAACATATATAGTAAAACTTATTCCCAATAACCTAAAATCTTTGTTGCTATTGTGAATGGTGTTTTTAAATTTCAATTTCTAGTCGGTTGCTGCCGGTCATAATACATACATAAATGCATGTAATACATTATATCATACAAGATCATTTCTTACCTCATCTACGTGTGCTAGTAATTTTCTGTGGCTCCCACAGGATCTTCTATCTAGATAATCCTGTCATCTTGAATAAAGATAACTTCACGTCTTCTTTTGAAATCTAGATGCCTTTCATTATTTTTGTTCCCTTATCAAGTCTCCAGTACATTGTTACTTGTTCTTTATCTTAGAGAAAAGCATTCAGTCTTTTACTCTTAAGTGTGATGTTAGCTGTTACCTGTAGGCTTTTTGTAAATGCCTTTATTAGGTACAGGATGTTCCTTTCTTTCCCTCATTTTTCCTAACTTTCTTTAAAGGAAAGGGATATTGTATTTCTTATAACTTCTTCTACATCTATGCAGAAAATAATGTTTTTAAAAAGTCTATTATTATAATAAATTACATTTGATTTTCATGTGTAAACTAGCTTTGCATTCTTTGAGTAGACACCACTTCATCGTAGTGTATTATTCATTTTATGTTATTGGATTTTACTTGCAAATGTTTTGTTAGAAATGTTTTCATCTATGTTCATAAGAAACATGCATCCATAAGATGGAGTCGAAAATATTCCTGCCAGTTCCAGCCTCTACTGAAGGCTAAACCACTTCCACTTACACGGAGAGGGGGTGGTGGGTTCCGAATGCTCTTATTTTCATAAATTCAAAATTCCCTTTTCCCTGCCTCAGCAAATCTTACCCAGTGCAATCCTTTCAATATTCACACTCCTCTACTTTGCATGCTATTGAAATGTGTCCAGTGTCTTCAAATAGTTGTGTTGTATGTGTGCACATGCACACACGTACACTTATGTATTTTAATTCATTGTCCAGAGGTTAAAATTATATTTGTCTTGTACAATTTATTTCACTATTAACAAAAGCAGAATCACTATTTTACTTTATTTTATTTTATTTTTGAGGCAGAGTCTCCCTCTGTCACCCAGGCTAGAGTGCAATGGCTCAATCTTGGTTCACTGCAACCTCTGCCTCCCAGGTTCAAATGATTCTCCTGCTTCGGCCACCCGAGTAGCTGAGATTACAGGAGCCCAGCACAACACCAGGCTAATTTTGTATTTTTATTAAAGATAAGGTTTTACCATGTTGGCCAGGCTGGTCTCAAACTGCTGACCTCAGGTGATCTGCTTGCCTCAGCCTCCCAAAGTGATGGGATTGCAGATGTGAGCCAATGCACCCAGCCCAGAACCACTATTTTAAAACAACAAATATTATTTCTTTTTAGTTATGGAAAATTATTCGGTTAAATTTTCTTTTAAATTCGTGCTTCTTCATGGAAAATAAATTTTCTAAAATTAAGGCTAAAGTAGGTAAAATAATTTTAGAAGAACCACTTGCCACTTAAGAAACCCTTCAAGAAATATAATAACTATTCTTCTAATAGTTGGGTTTAGTTTGACTTAAATAATTATTTAATATTCACTCTGTTCCCTTTTTCAGGCACTGTGCTAAGCTTGAGTTACAGAGACGAGTAAGATTTGGCCACATCTTCAAGGAGCTCAGACCTTCATGAACACACCAAATGTATACAGAACTAACTCTAGTGCTTATTACAATGAGAGCTGTGCCATGGACATTTGGAAGCTAGAGAGATTTATTTTAACAAAATAATAAAGTCAACTTTCACAAACTGGTGACAGATGATTGGGCCTTGCAGACAGAGTACGACTGATGGATTCAGAAGAATATTTTGGTTAAAAATGGATCATAAACTGTTATAAATATAAACAAGTTCACGAGAATGAGGAGAGCCAAGCACAATAAAATAATTCAAAGATATATCAGATAAACCTGGACCCAAAAGTCATGACTGTTTTTTCTCAGTTGACGCTGAACAATTTACAATAACTTCCTGAATTCTTGTTTGTCTCATTTTAACATTTTGTAAAAACACCTATGTCTCCATATTGGTGTCAAGATTAAATGGAAACACATAAATGTTAGATAGTCCTTCAGTCTAATCCCAGACATAAACCCACCCTCCCCAGCATCACGTGATCACATGCAGGTGCACATGCACAAATACATCCATGATTTTGGCTCCACATGGGAACAGTCACTGCAAATACTAATATTGCTGTGGTTGTCACTTCAGATATTGGCACAAGTCTAGACCTCTGGATCAACACATGTATGTATGTGTATGTGTAACAAATGTAGTTTGCTACATAATGCTTAGGTTTTATAGATATACCTTGAAATTGATTTATTAAATGGATGTGTTCTTCACATGCTGATTCATCTGCTGAGGCCCAAAAGCAACAACATAAACTGGCCTGGATAAAACATTTGGACACAGGAGATCTCTGAGCTAAGCCACAGCTTCATAAAGCACAGAGTTGTCTCATTTCACAGCTTCACATACACACACACACACACACACACACACACACACACACACACACACATGCAGTTCTCAGCTGGAGACCGTCAGGGAAGACAAGTGCCCGTGAGACCTGGGGATCTTAATTTGATTTTGTCTTCTGGGTGAGGCTGTGTTGAAACACTTTGACAGAGGGCTCTTCTCTTGGGGCTCATCACATATTGCTGGTAGAGTTTGCTTGCTTTAAACATCCCTTTCCTCAGGTAACGAAGAATACCATGTAATTTGTAATGATAACTTGGATAATGAATGCACACTGTAGTCAGCCATTACCACTGGTAATTGGTGTTCCTTTCATCTCCTGTCAAGCAGAGTGGTTAGGATTAAGACCAAAAGGCAGCTATCATCTCTCTCATTTCCTGACTCAGACAAAAGGCAAAAAAGGGTGCCTGCTTGTGCTGATAGGTGTCTGATCAAAGCGGCTGAAAGCTGTCAGAAGCTAGCCAGCCTCAGCACCTGACTTCTTCCTAATGCAGCTTCGCCTTTGATGTACAGGCAGTCTGACTAGGGTTCTATTTATGTAAAAAACAATAATCAGGGTTGAAATAGAACAGAAGAAAGTGCCATTTTCTATTTTGATGCAATATTACACCTCTATGAAACGTGGACTAATTCTGTCCAGAGTATAGGGTGTGTGTGTGTGTATGCAGTTCACTTAATAAAATATCTTCGAAAAGTCATCAGATACATTTGACAGTGAGCAGAAATCAGATTGCCAGTAGGAAAAAAATATCCTTCTTGGAAGTTAAAAAACACAAAGCTTAAGTAAAACTGCAGCAGTTTTGACATCTGTATTTTATATTTCAGAAAGTCTACTGGTGATAACTTTATGAATGGATGACTGGTCTTGGATTTAAATAAATTGGCATCATATCAGACTTCTAGCTTTCTAGCCATGTGAATGTAGCTACATACTAATCACATATATGTTTTAATTTTATCACTGGCTACATATATGGTTACTTTCATATATACCTGAGCTTTGAGTGTAAATACCTGGCATGTGGTTGTTATAAGCAATCAACAATTTTTGGCCAGAGAACCACGCAGACAAGTGTTAATGTCACTTAATCCCTGTCTCAAGTTCAAAATTTCCAAAATGAGTCTAATGGTATATTATATAAATGACTGTAACATTTGTTTGAATTAAAGTATACAAAGCATGTATCTCAGTGTCTAAGACATTGAAAGACACCAATACATGGCCAATATTTCTGTTGTTGTTGGCATAAATTTTTTATTAAGGGATTCCTGAATTCATACACTAACCCTAGGGAATTGCTGCCCTGCATTCCTCAGCACTGTGAGTCTCTCCATGAACAAGACAAACTGTCTTTTGCTTCTGACATAAAGTTTGTTGAATGAGTATATGAATAAACAAATGTGAACAGGAACTGATGAAGTCTTACTTGGGGAACCAGAGTGCTGTGGGGATTTTTTGAGTAAAGCTATAGTTTTGTCTTGATTACCATAATTGTTAGTGGTTTATCTGAACTGAGCCTGAGTATATACACACACAAACCCACATACATAGACACACCTTCATACACATGAACCATACATGCTCAAGCACATTCCTCTTCTCCTCTATTCCCTCTTTCTTATCTTTTTTTTGTTTTGTTTTTTTTTAATTGCATTTTAGGTTTCGGGGGTACATGTGAACAACATGCAGGATAGTTGCATAGGTACACATGTCAGTGTGATTTGCTGCCTTCTTCCCCTTCACCCATATCTAGCATTTCTCCCCATGCTATCTCTCCCCAACTCCCCACCCCCTGCTGTCCCTCCCCTATTCCCCCCAACAGACCCCAGTGTATAGTGCTCTCCTCCCTGTGTCCATGTGTTCTCATTGTTCAACACCCGCCTATGAGTGAGAACATGCGGTATTTCATTTTCTGTTCTGGTGTCAGTTTGCTGAGAATGATGTTCTCCAGGTTCATCCATGTCCCTATAAAGGACACGAACTCATCGTTTTTGATGGCTGCATAGTATTCCATGGTGTATATGTGCCACATTTTCCCTGCCCAGTCTATCATCAATGTGCATTTGGTTTGATTCCAGGTCTTTGCTATTGTAAACAGTGCTGCAATGAACATTCGTGTGCATGTGTCCTTATAGTAGAATGATTTATAGTCCTTTGGATATATATTCAGTAATGGGATTCCTGAGTTAATGGAATTTTTATTTCTAGGTCCTTGAGGAATCGCCACACTGGTTGAACTAATTTACACTCCCACCAACAGTGTAAAAGTGTTCCTATTTCTCCACACCCTCTCCAGCATCTGTTGTCTCCAGATTTTTTAATGATCACCATTCTAACTGGCATGAGATGGTATCTCAATGTGGTTTTGATTTGCATTTCTCTAATGACCAGCGATGATGAGCATTTTTTCATGTTTGTGGGCCTTATGTATGTCTTCTTTTGTAAAGTGTCTGTTCATATCCTTTGCCACTTTTGAGTGGGCTTGTTTGTTTTTTTCTTGTAAATCTGTTTGAGTTCTTTGTAAATTCTGGATATCAGCCCTTTGTCAGATGGGTAAACTGCAAAATTTTTTTCCCATTCTGTTGGTTGCCGATTCACTCTAATGACTGTTTCTTTTACGGTGCAGAAGCGGTGGAGTTTGATTAGGTCCCATTTGTCTATTTGGGGATTTGTTGTTAATGCTTTTGGTGTTTTGGTCATGAAGCCCTCCTTTTCCTCTTGGTGTTTCTCCTCCTTCTTCATCCTCCTCTGCCTTCTTCTTTCAAAAAGGTGGCTATTCTAAATATTAAAATGACATCTGACTCCTCAATTTTATCAATATTTTTTAAATAAGAAAAAGATGGTTCAAAAGTGAAATTTAAAAATCCTAAGATGTATTCAGGTCACAAACCACCCATTCTATGTGACCTCAGCCTAATTCTAAGGAATTTACTTTGATGGAACTAGTGGAGACTGAGAACAAGTAAATAAATGAATTGCCATCTCAAAGTCTATCTTCTACGCTGGGGAAGACAAACAAGGACTTAGAAACCCTTTAAACTTGTCAGGTAATTGCTCCTATTCAAGACTTTATTCAGTCATAAAGTCTAAACAGTGCTTCTCAGCCATATTTCTCCACCATGGAGTGTAAAGTGTAGGGGACATTTGGAGGCCCTTCAGTTGACCATGAGCTCCACTGTTCTTTTTCTTCTGCAAAACAATGGTGAAGTCAGTAAGTACTTAAGTTTCCTGGTGACTTTATTTGTGTTCTTTCAATTATCCTTCAATTTCTCCAGTTTATCAAATAGTCATTGATATTGTTCTCTATGTGGTGTATTTTATAGGTTGTGGATGGTAGGAATCAAAGAAATGTGAATCTCTAGAACCCCCCAAAGGAAAGGCTCTGAATTTAGAAGAGACCAAATGTGTGTGTGTGTGTGTGTGTGTGTGTGTGTATGTGTGTCTGCATGCGTCAGAATAAATATGTGCCCTAAAAATGAGGATAAGTAAATAATATACACCTAAAACCATTCCCCCTGTCATCTGGTAACAGTCTGCATTTTCTTTGCAAACTAATCTCCTTGTGATGGTTACATTATGCTAACAGCTGAGCCAAGGTATCTAGATATTTGGTTAAACATTATTCTGGAGCCTGGTAATGTGGCTCATGCCTGTAATTCTAGCACTTTGGGAGTCTGAGGCAGGCAGATTATTTGAGGTCAGGAGTTTGAGACCAGCCTGGCCAACATGGTGAAACCTCTTCTCTACTAAAAATACAAAAATTAGCCCGATGTGGTGGCAGATGTCTGTAATTCCAGCTACTTAGGAGGATGAGGCATGAGTATCACCACCAAGGAGACAGAGTTTGCCGTGAGCGGAGATCACGCCACTGCACTCCAGCCTGGGTGACAGGGTGACACTATGTTGAAAACAAAACAACAACAACAAAAAACATTATTCTGGATGCTTCTCTGAGAGTGTTTTTGGATGAGATTTACACTTAAATTTGAGGATTTTGAGTAGAGCAAATTTCTTTCTCTAATGTGGGTGGGCTTCATCCAGTCAATTAAAGGTCTTAGTAGAACAAAAGGCTGATCTCCGCTGAGCAAGAAAAGATTCTGCCAGGAGCCGGCTTTCGAGCTTCAACTGAAGTATCAGCTCTTTCTGCATCTCTAACCTGCTGGCAGACCATCCCAGGCTCCATAATCACATCAGAACTATTCCTTAAAATCTCTCTCTCTCTCTTTGAGTGCGCACGCACACGCACACGCGCACACACACACAAACACACACACACACACACAACCTGATGCTTCTGTTCGCTGGTGAATCCTGGCCGACACACTCCATATTTTGAGAACTTGTGAACTGTTGCTGTCTCTTCTGCCCCACTCTCAGCCCAAGAAGGACCCGTGTCTTCACTAAGGTTTGGGTTTGATCCTTGGTCCCTAGCATGGACAGAAGTTTCCTTTGTCCCTGAGTTTCTGAATTGTAAGGGGATGGTGCCTGAAGCATTATTTCCTGGCTGCCAGGAGAGAGTCGAATGCAGTGAGAAGGAAGAAAGCCAAGCCAAGCAAGGAAGCAGAGGTAAGGGATGGAGAGAGAAAGGCTTCTTTTTTATTTTTTTCTTTAATTTATTGGATTTTAGGTTTTGGGGTACATCAGCAGAGCATGCAAGACAGTTGCGTAGGTACACACATGGCAGTGTGCTTTGCTTTCCTTTTCCCCTTCACCCACATTTGGAATTTCTCCCCAGGCTATCCCTCCCCACCTCCCCCTCCCACTGGCCCTCCCCTTTTCCCCCCAATAGACCCCAGTGTTTAGTACTCCCCTGAGAAAGGTTTCTTGAACTCAGGTTCCAACAGGGTCTAAAGCCAGCTACCCTACTGTTTCCTAGTTATGGGAGACAAATATTTTCTTTTTCTGTTTAAGTTTATTTGGGTTTGGTTTCTGGTGCCTTAAATGTTAATAAATAGTGTTAAGGGGGTTTTAAAAAGGAAGATACCCCATGCTCAAGAAATTCAGAAAGAAAGACAGATATGAGGATTAAGATTAAAGGACAGGTCTGCGCACCAGCACCCTATTTAGAGGTCCTCAAACAACAGGCTGAATAACTGTTTAAATTATCTGGCCATTAGGAGACAGAGAGGAACTGGCTTCCCAAAGCGACAGCATCAGATTTGTGGGTTAGCAAGCTTAACTTTGAAGCAATGTAGAGATTACTTGGAAGAGAAAGACCAAAGTAACATTTTGTAACTAGTTTAAATTCTCCCTATTTGCTTTTGCCAAGATGGGACATTTACAGGTGAAAGTCTAAATCATGTATAATTGATGTTAGAATTTTCCTGAAGCTTTCTCAGAGTATACTCCCTAGAATTCTACTGGTTTTCACCCCACCCCCAAACCCAGGGTCAAGAAGCTCTGCTTTAAACCCACTGTTTCCTTTCCTACCTTCCCATTCTTTTCTTCTAAAGAAATCCATACTACTGTCTACCTGTACACCTATCTATCTACGCATTCATCCTTCTACCCATCCATCTATCCATCCTTCATCCATCCATCCATGTAACCGTCATCTACATGTATGCGAATTACACAGAGAGAGAGAGAGAGAGAGAAAAAAAAAACAGTTTCATTTACAAATAGCCCCTAGCATTCGATTTACTCATTTTGTCTAGAGATTTTTCAGTCGATCTAATTGTTCGGGTAATTATTTCAGAATTCATTAACTTGTCTAATTTAATACTAATATCATATTGAGAAGGTGTTTTTTAAAGAATATCTCATAAAGGAAATATAAATTATTCTAGGGAAAAAAAGGTAATAGGCTGTTATCTCAGTTACTAAATTTCTATTGTTGTTTTATAACTAATAAGGCCTGATCTGAATATCCAAAAAAGTACCTCAGTTTTGGAGCTATTTACCATGACAACGTATTTGCCAGCAGAGTTTAGTTCACAAAAAAACCCCTTAGATGGGCCGGGCGCGGTGGCTTACGCCTGTAATCCCAGCACTTTGGGAGGCCGAGGCGGGTGGATCACGAGGTCAAGAGATCGAGACCATCCTGGTCAACATGGTGAGACCCCGTCTCTACTAAAAATACAAAAAACTTAGCTGGGCGTGGTGGCGCGTGCCTGTAATCCCAGCTACTCAGGAGGCTGAGGCAGCAGAATTGCCTGAACCCAGGAGGCGGAGGTTGCGGTGAGCCGAGATCGCGCCATTGCACTCCAGCCTGGGTAACAAGAGTGAAACTCCGTCTCAAAAAAAAAAAAAAAAAAACCCTTATATTTGATGATCATGATAATTAGGTGAAGAGGGTGTCATCGTAATCCCTGTGTGTAGATGGAGTCACCAAAGCCCTGAGCAGTGACATGGCTTGTCTGAAAAATCATAGCCAAGAAATTCCAGAGCCAGGACTTGAACCCGCATCTGATTCCCCAACTCTTCCCATTGTACATTGTTCAGTGAAATCGATGCAAAGAATGATTGATTTTCTAGTAAAAGAATCTCACTCATTTATTTCAACATGCTGTCATAATGTTACAAGGACTTCTCCTAACACGTTAGGTGGAAATTGTCATTCCTTTCATTCTATTTACTCTTCCAGAATCCAGAGGAAGTGCATTCTGAGACAAGGCTGAAGCACGCTGACAGTAAGGCCAGTGAGTGTGTTTGGAGGGACAAAACTCCTCAGATCTTTGTAGATTCTGAATGAGGCATTCAAGACACTCGGAAAGACTTAATCCTTGGACAGAAATCCTGTAATACACAGAGGCTGGATAAAATGGGATAAAGGATGAAATGCACATTCATTGCCAAGGTTTGGGTTTTTGGTACGGCTAAGGATGAGGAATTTAAAGTCTGCATATGTAAGCACAGATTCTCAACTCAGCTAAGATTCTCAAACACCAATCTCTTCAAATGTTTCCTCCTTTCCCACCTATGAGGAAATGAATAACATTCATCAATGCAGATGATTTAGAAATGTACTTAATTAACACTTGTGAAAAACATCATGATTCCCCAAAGTACTATACCTTAAACCTGGGAAGTAAACATCAGATTAACAGGCAAGAAAATAAGATAGCCTGAAACTCAGGCCTCAAGACTAGCTACTTTACCTAAACAAATTTATTGTGATTTTGTTCGTGTTTATACACTTATAAGCACATATACAAGTAAAATCCATTAAAGAAACCTATTTATTTTTTTCCTTTAAAGTTTTTGAAGAGCATACTCCTTTTCTCACAAGAACCAGTAGCCTGGGGTCTCCAGACAGATAAATTCTTCTAGGTATATATAAAATGCGAGTCAGTAAAGGTAAAATTAATAGTATTTGACCAAAGGGCACTGATCCATTTATGGGGAGGAGACTCTCTAACTTTGTCACCATTTTAGCAGCTCCCACAGGCTCTACTTCCTAATACCATCACATGGGTGACTGTATTTCAGCATGCAAGTCTGGGGGAGTGATAATCACTCAGGTTATAGTGACTCAGGATTCTTTTAGTGCCACTTTGCCAGCTGAAAACTTCTGTGGCTGGTGGCGCCTCTGCCCAAGCTTCACCTGTGGCCATGGAGCTGGCTCCACCCACTTACCTGTCAGGCTGTACTTGCCATTGGCCCAGATTCCACTCTTGCCTTGGATGAGCCAGGCAGAGTGGTGAGGGGTAAGGAAGTGAGCATGGGGTCTGGCCACAGTGCACAGCCAGGCATGCTGACAGCTGCAATGGGGTGGGCAGTTCCAGCCACCAGCATAGGACTGAGCCCATGCAAGGCTGTGATTGGACCAGGCATGCCTCAAGCATCTTCTGCTTTGGGCATTGGCATTTGGACAAGGGGACACAGTGGCACCCAAAAACTTGGGGTGCCAGCAACTGTGGAGCCTCAAGGGGGTGTTACAGTAGATCAAAGCTCTGGTTCAGGGAGTTCTGAGTTCTGAGCCCCCAGAAGGGTCACAGCTCTTCACTCATAGTCTGGAGAAATGAAAGTGTATCACTGCCCACAGCTGGGCAGGCTGGCCAGGAATGCATTTCAGCTTGTTTATGTTACAGCTCATTTGGTCCTGCCACCCCAGTGAGGACCACATTTCCTGGCCTGGCCAGGCCCTGCCGTCCCATGGCTTCTGGTCATGTTGGGTGGCTGCCCAGAACCAGTGGAAGGCATGAGGGCCACAGTGTTACCGCTTCTTTCTCACCCGTCATTCAGCAGGTCCTGGATCTTGTCCCGCATCCAAGAAGAATGAGGTTATGTGGACAACCAGAGAGTGAACAAGGTGAAGGGTTTTACTGAGTGACAGAACTCTTCTTAACATGAGCGGTGACCTGAAGTGGCAGGCTCTACCCAAAAGCGGGTAGTCCCAACATGTATCTGAGTTCAGGCTTTTTGTGGGCTCAAAATTGGGGAGTGTGTGCTGACTGGTCCATGGGCAGGCCTAGGAAAAGCACCATTAGATTGGCTGAAAGGCATTGAGGAGGTTGTCACTCTGGGTCTTCTGGCAGCTTGGTTTTCAGGTTTCAGGCTTTTTGGCGTGAAGGTTGGGTTTCACTGGGGACACGCCCCTGTCTGCCTAGGAATTCGTCTGCCTCTTGCAACTATGAATAGCAGTCTGGAAGTTGAGTTTCCTATACTACTTCTGGTCATGGAGTTATCTATGACCTGAACTACACAATCACATCCTCTTTCCAAGGAGATTGGAATATGTGTGTAGTAAGAGCAGACACGTATTTAATCAATCCTGCAGGAGATGTTCAATGAATTGGTCTGTTATTTTCCACCAATCAGATACCTAAATCTATACCTGGTTTCCACTCTCTTCAAGGACTGGCTGTTTGACATTTGCCTCACTTCTGTGACCTCTTACACATTCTTCCAATAACTGCTTGTTTTGTGTGTTTATTTTATTGCTGTTTTTAGTTGCATCTAAAACAATTTGCTACATATTCATTTAGCAAATCATTTTCTAAATAGTATATGAAAACAGCAGATGTTCATTAGAATGGCCATGTGTCTATAAGTGACAAAATTTCTGACTAGAATAGTTTCTTACATGAGAACAAGAAGGACAATCCAGATACCACACAACACTAGACGGTATATTTTACTGATTCTTAAATGCCTGACAGGTTGATATTTGAAGTTTGGTGCTTGATAAAGTCAATATGTGTGTTCTCTGAGTCACTGGGGGTAAAAATGTTGCCCTTTCAAAACGGGCTATCAGAAGTAGTAAACTTTTCAGCCCTTCTCCCATCCCTATATGAAATATGAGAGGGAATTCCCAAGCAATAATTTATTTCTATTTCATGTTAAACATTTCAAGAGAAAAGGATAGGGAAAAGCTTAGGGCAAAGCAGACAGACTTCAAACTTAAGCCCTCATGAGAGTGGGTAGTGACTGTCTGTAGTCATGATTCTAAGTACTTACATTAAATGCCACAAAAATACGCATAGTTGTTCCAGCGGATATTCTGAAAAATGTAATGTGGCACCAATTTCCATAGTCTAGATCCTTGGAAATTTGAAAAGAATGCTTTACAATAAATAAATATGATCTCTTTTCTTGAGAAATTGTATAGAAAATGTTTGTTGAAAGATAAACACTCAGTGAACAGAAAAAATCAAGAACAGCTGGTGCTTTGAAACCCATGTCACAACTTTCTGCTTCAACTCTCTCCTTTCGGAAAAGGAGCCTGTATCTAGAGAATCTACTAGATTTATAGTTATTTTGCTGAAGAAATGGTCTGTAGATACATAGTTACTCCTGAGGCATTGAATGGATATTGAGCTCTGAAGCATAGAGGAACTTCAGTGTCCTTATTACATAGGTGTTACAAAGTTAACAAAATGCACACCAGAAGTCATTTAAGGATCTGTTGGCATTAAACAGTTTTAAAGATATTTAGAGTTTGGTTTTATATTATTATTTATATATTGTTTACCTTAGAGAAAAGATGTGTGTTAAACAGGATTTTTGTTTGTTGCATTACTTAATAAATGTGGCCATTTTAATTGTACTAGAAAACCACGTTTTAGGAGAAATTACAAGCAATTATGTTGACAAATAAAAAATCCTCCATAAATTGTCAATTAATAACTTGCTTATTTGTTTATTTGTTCAGCCAATATTTATTGAGCATTCCCTCTCTTGGCTGTGGGGTCATGGTGGTAAACCAAACAATCCAAGTCCAAGGCGTGCTGATGTCCAAATTCCAATAAACAGAGACCAAAACCAGCAGTCAACTCTGCTTTGAAAATCTGAGTTTTATTTAAATGAATCATAGTTTCTACCATCAGGAGTGTCTTCCCCATCCCTGTCTTGTACTCCAGAACTCCAGGCATTATGCACATGTAAAAGCCATGTGCATTTTTATTTTATTATATATTTATGTTTTTATTTTTTTGAGATGGAGTCTCATTCTGTTACCCAGGCTGGAGTGCGGTGGCATGATCTCGGCTCATGGCAAACTCTGCCCCCCAGGTTTAAGTGATTCTCCTGCCTCTGGCTCCCAAGTAGCTGGGACTACAATCATAGGCTATTACACCTGGCTAATTTTTGTATTTTTAGTAGACATGGAGTTTCACCATGTTGGCCGGGCTGGTCTCAAATTCCTGATCTCAGGCTATCTGCCCAGCTCAGCCTCCCAAAGCGCTGGGATTACAGGCGTGAGGCCCCACATCCAGCCCCATGTACATATTTAAACCTGTACTCATCGGTAATAGTAAACAACCTGTATCAGTTCCCTGCATGGGAACATAATTGAATGACAAGTTGTCAGTGAATGTGACTATGTCCAGGGCAAACAGGTGTGCAGTGAGCCTGGTCATTAATAGCCATTCTTAATTGTGACAATCAGTAGCCTTTACAAGGATATCTTAGAATCAAAGAATAATAGTAAACAGTGGTGTGACTTCCAGAAATATTTTAAGTGACTGTGATCCTAAATAGTCTATGACCCAAGAACAAAGGTGAGTTTAAATATAATTATTAGACTCTATTTTTAATTGGCCTTTCATCTGAAGGAAGAAACAATATTCGGTGTATCTGTTCTGTCATAAAAAGGTTATGACTCAGTTTATTGCATTCATAATAATATCTTACATTTATTTAACGTCTTTGCTCCCTAGCCAAGAAATTCAGAAGTTAGACTGAGCATTTCTCCAAATGAAGATCTTTATACAACTCTTAAAAGAAAGGTAGTTTGTGCTTGTTCTTTCTAATATAGCTCAACCACATGACTTCTACCATTCCGTCCTACAGTTTAAAGGACAATAGGGAATTTAGCATCAGGATCATCTACCCCACCTCCCACACGTCATGTGGATTCACGGATGGTGTGGAGAGATGGCTCCGGGCACCAGAAGCAGCAGGTCTGAATCACTGCTTTTGGTGCTGGGAGATGGAACTAAGTCTAAATACTTGCAGTAATGACAGGTCACATGCGTATGTATGAAACAAATTCTATGTATATAGGATTGCGCTAGGCACCAGCAAAAGGGATTTCTGGTAAATAGAGATCATTACATGTGCTGTCAAGCTGCTGAGTCGCTGCTTCAGTCCCACTCAGAACATCAGACCCTTTCTTGCCTAAAATATCTCGGTGGTTTTCTACAGTCCTCGATGCCAGGCTCCTGAGCCAGGGGACCACTTGCCAATCTCACTGTTGTTTATCTTGGCCACTCCTCTTCTTTGTTTCCCTTTTCCGAGGATGCTGTCTATTCCCTTTTCCCTGAAGAACTTCTACTTATCCTTCATCAGCCACATTCAACTCACCGATGTTTATCTCCTCTGACTCACAGAAAAAATCATTTACTTTCGCATCTGTGCACCAGGGTGCCCTGCACACCATTCTTACGTAGATGGTAAATGATAAACAGCACATGTTTTTTTCTGTGCGTCTCTCTCTTGATTTTTAAAATGTAGCACCTGAGCAGCACCCATTTGAGCTCTGTTACATCAATAAAGATCCTAAAGCCTAGGTTATAAAATTACTTTATGACACAAGCAGGAAACAGCATGAATTGGAAACAGCCTCCACTGAACCCCCATAACACAGGAAAGATGGCATCCTTGATTTTCTGGTATAGGGCTTAGCCAGTGTTTTCTGTAAAGGCCAGGTGTAAATACTTCAGGCTTTGTGGGTCCTGTGGCATCTGTTGCAGCTGCTCAACCCTGCTGTTGTCGCGTGAAAGCACCAAAGACAACTCTATTTACAAAACGGTAACTGTAATAAAACAAAGAGGCTGAGGGCCAGATTTGGCTTGCGGGTCTTAGTCTACTTAGTCTCCCTCCCATTCTAGAGGGAGGTTAGAAGAGAACATACTTAACCTCCATACAACTATCAAAGCATATCTATTACATTCTTGTGGAACTTCTTCAGCCTTGCTGGCACAAAACTGCGTCTTGCAAAGGAAAAAGAGAAGAAGGAAGAGGAAGAGAGGCAAATGAACATTCCAGAAGTGTAGCAGGGTCTCCAGCCCTGGGGCAGACTCAGTGCTGACCTTAGCCTGGGCCGGTGGATCCAGCTTGGCCCTCCCCGTCGGCAGTAAAAGTCTAGAGGAATGATGTATATCTGACACATTGTTTGGGTGTCATTAACTACCAGCAGCTTGGACCTTAGACAAGGTGCTTAACCTCTCTGGACCTCATTTTCTTCACCTGTGAATTGAAAACAGCCATGAGTACTTCGAGTCTAACTGTGAGGATTGAGATGCTACATGACATGTAGCAGTCAGTCCTCCACACGCCTTTCCTTCTTCCTTTCACCTGCAGATTGATAGGGGGTGATGGGCTTTATTGCAAATGAAAGACCACTTGAGGTCATATATGAACACGACTTTTAGGTAGCCGACCTTCTCAGGTGGAGTTTAATGTGAACCTCCCACATGATATGGGGCATTTCTTTTCAGGGATGAAAACAGCTATTCTACCAATTGACTAATTCAGTGGAATTAATTTTGAGAAAGACAACTGCTGGAGTCCGCATATTGGTGCCCTCCAAGATTCATATGCTAATATGAGTACGTTTAATATCCAATGAGACAGTATTAAGAGGTAGGTTCTTTGGGAAGTGATTAAGTCACGAATGAGATTAGTGCCCTTATCAAAAGGGGAGAGTTCCTCTTCCAAGTCAAGATGTAACAAGAAGGCACCATCTCTGAAGCAGAGAAAGCCAGCTGCCACGAGCACTGAACTGTTGGCATCTTGATATTTTACTTTCTAGCCTGCAGGACTGTGAGCAATACATTTGTGCTGTTTGTAATTTACCCAGTCAAAGATTATTTTAATAACAGCCTAAAGGAATTAGGATAACAACGTAAAGTCATCTCTGGGAATAAAACACTGAACAGTGTCTCTACCTTCACCTTGGTAGGAAATATTGGCATGTTAATGACTCTTATTCCAAAAATCCTTCTCATGTTTATAGCCCCTTTCCAAATAGCCCCTTCCAAACAGCAACCACAGGATTTCTCTGGGACTCCACCACCTTACTATAGCTGACTGAATTCCAGGTACATGTTTAATTCTCATAAAAATATATATTGGCTCATTAGCAGAGAATGAGTGGTCTTGGAATGACATCTCCCACAAAAAGAACCCAAAAATCTAACAAAAAGTAATTGCCAAAATACATCAAAAGCCAATTCTGAGAAAAATTGCACTTGATAACAAAAGAGAGGTGTTATCCAGTCATTAATAATCAGAGCAAGAAAAAACGAATTTTGTTTGTTTTGGGGGGCACGAGAATGCACAGGAACTGAGAGTTTCTTCTGAGGAGAGAAAATTACCAGAATTATCAGGGAGTTAGCACAACCCCCAGTGACTACCTAGAGCTGCAGTTGAATGCTGAGCAGCTTTGAATCACGCTCCAGCACTAGACAGTGTGCACGTGCACTTCACACTTATATCCTCTTGTGATACTTGCAATGCATTGAGGTATTCTGACCAGATTTGGATGCTCCGTCATCTAATAGAGCATAACTATGGAACCAGGAGAGAGGAAGGATATTAAAGAGTAATAGTGTGCATGCATAGACCACAATCACAGAAGATTCCAAATGCCAGATTTGCAGCCTTGTCCTTCATCCTGTAGAGTAATGAAAATCCAGTGTTGTGTAAATAAGGAAGAGTGAAACTTGAGGAAACATATCTTGGGAAGAAAGCGATGACTCATAGAATATAAGGAGGAAGGAGAAAGAGGAGTTTTTCCAGCATGGCCAAAGACAAGAGTTTGAACTTAGAAACAAAAGCCAAATGGTAGCTACCTCTGCCAAGACTTGTACAAAACATTTCCCAGATCACTGCTTCGAAGAATCTGACTGCTGCCACCAGTCTTGATTTGTTCTAAGGCCTCTGTAGTTTTACCCACTATTGATTTGGCATCATCAGTACAGATGTAACCACAGTGAAAAAAGTCAAATTTTATCTTCAAATTATTAGAAAAGATTTTTGACTTCTCAGCCCCGCTGAGTGGAACTTAGGTCCAGCGACCTGCAGATCAAAGTTGTAAACCGCTCTTCTATAGCAATGCCGTGTGCTGACTAAATGCAGGGGGAGTAAGTTCAGATTCCTTAGATTTCATTCTTAGATGCAAGTTACGTAGATACTGTAAATCAAAAATAAAATTCTTAGCTCGGCCTCCCTGCTCCCCGCCCCCCAAAAAAGTGTATGGACCCTTCCCTTGCCAATGGGATCTCAGTGAACAGGCCAAGATGGGAAGAGGGAGTGGTCAGACATGCCTCATTATACCCTCCTCCCTTTGGAGTTCAGACCAGCATTAACATTAATACGGAGATCCTAAGACTGACAGAATAGACCCTTGGTGGCAGAAAGATACCAACTGCAACCTGACTCTGGTATAACATGACATGAAGATAAGAGGCCCTATAAGGAAATCAAAGCATTTTTACCCCAAATATATTTCTTTGGACATATTTTGAAACGGCCCTGAGAAGCTGTCTCTTACGAAGAAAGCTTGTATTCCGTGGAGAATCACCTTCCCTAAGGAGGTCCCTCAAGAGAGTCTGGCATGTTTGATAAGAGGCATTCACAGCTTTTGTCTCTGAAGCCAGCTCCCTGAAGGCTTCATCTATATGACGAAAGCCTCGGCTTCCACAACCCCCTCTTACCTTAAGTCGAACTGATTTCAACTCTTCAGGCAGAGCTTAAGCCTTTCAACCAATTGCCAGTCAAGAATCTTTAAATCCACCCCAGTGGACCCCAGCTTGAGATGTCCCATTCTTTCAGGTCAAATCAATGCATACCTGACATGTATCAACTGATGCTTGTGCCTGTAATGTTTGTCTCTCTAAAATGTAGAAATCCGAGCTGTAACCCAACCACCTTGGGAACCAGTTCTCAGGACCTCCAGAGGCTGTGATATAGGCCGTTATCCTTAATCTTGGCAAAATAAACTTCTAACTTGATTGTGATCTATCTCAGATATTTTTTGACTTAAAATACAAGACATAACTTCTCAAAACAATAGTCCTCTGCTTGCTCTCTAATACTTCTTATTTAATTTTGGCACGGGACCTAATGGCCGAACGTAGTATCGTTAGTCATAAGGCTTGAAGAGCACTCAAGTTTAAGAGGGAGAACAAGATGACGTTCATTTTCTAAGGTATAAATCGTTGCTGACAAATTTTTTTTCTTTCTTTTTATTTTTTATTTTGAAAGGAGATTTTACGATGTAATGTGACAAAGATTAAAAAATTTTTAAGTGTGAAAATTACCGATTCAAAATCTAAGCTATTGGAATTTTAAAGTATCTTGAGACTTAAAGGAATGTGATTATGGAGCCCAAGTCATGTGATAGGCAGCTGTAATCTAGGCAGGTGTAACCTTCATTACTCTGATTATAGATTAGCCTTCTTCCTTATCTACATCGTTTTATAAAATGGGATAAACAACTAAAGAGTTCTAGGGAAGACTCGTTCCCTTTCACTATTGATCTTCATTATATGTTACCTTCCCTATACCTCTGACACAAAGGCATGACGCCTAGCACATTTTCTAAGATGAAGTGCCAAATATACATTTTTAAATTGGAAAGGAAAGTTGTATGAAAAACAAACTATAACCAATTAAATTATTATAACTCATAAATCAGAAATATATTGAAAATGTTGTAAACCTGTTAAATTCCTTGATTTTCTTCCTATATATAAGCAAGATCTTAACTTTTAATTTGGAGCACTGACCCTATTTCTCTGGAGTTGTGTTTCTTAGAGGATCATTTTCACCCAGGTTTTTGCTTGAATAAACTTTTAAAAACTGGATTCTGATTCTTTTATATTTTGGGTTGATATAAAGAACCCCAAAGAGAAGTTTTGCTAGTCTGAGGGTATTATCTGACAAACCATGTGTGCTAGCATACACATGAGCAATCCGGAAATACAGATAATTATTTTTTCCTCTAACCAAATTTATCCAGGTTCAGAAGAAACAGTCTGCTTTTTAATATCAAACAAGTGACCCAGTCAATTAACATATAGTTGTCTTCTCAACACAGTGTATCCCACATCTGCTAGCTGAAGCCAGGGTGGAAGACATATCAGATTAATTCTAACTTTAGGAAGTGTCTAATATGTGCATTCTGATAGAAGCTAAGACTACAGAGGTGAACAAAACACATTTTATCCTTTTTAGCATTAAGTATGCATTTGATCCTTGACCCCTTTTGTGACACATAGCCCATAAAACCTTTGGATCACCAGAAAGATGAGTTTCTTTTATAAGCTAGTGGAATAACTGGGGGCTGGGGCTCCTCTTTAGCTTCAGAGTAAGTGCTGGCCACTGGAAGAAATAAGGCTTGAGACTCTCAGCCCCACCTTCAACCTCCAGGAAGGGGAGAGGGGTTGAGATGAAGTTGCTCACCCATGGCCAGTAATTTAATAAGGTATGCCTACAGATTGCAGCTTTCATAAAGCCCAGCTGGGTTCCAGAGGTGCTTAATTTCAGAACAGGTGGAGGCTCCTGGCTGGTGACATGCCTGGGGAGGGCATGGAAAATCAACACCCTTCCCCCATGATTCACCCTATACACCTCTTCCATCTGGCTGTTCATCTGTGCCCTTTGCAACATTCTTTATCATAAACTGGTAACTGTAAGTTTCGTCTTGAGTTCTGTGTGCTACTCAAGCAAATTTTAAAAACCTGAGTAGGGGATTGTGGGAACCCTAATTTATAACTATTTAATCAGAAGCATAAGCCGTAGCCTAGGGCTTGCAACCCCATTCTTCAGGGGGATCTTCAGTGGGAACAGTCTTGTGGGACTGAGCTCTCAACCCATGGGGATCTAACACTATCCCCAGGAAAACAGCGTCCGAATTGAATTGAATTTGAATTAACTGCCAAGTGTGTAGGGAGGAATCCCTACACATCTCGTGTCAGAAGTATTGGTCAGTTTTGAGAGCAGAGAGTAGAAAGAAGTACTTTTTTTTTTCTATTTTACACAGCAATAGAAAAGCTACAGCTTAGTAGCTAAGACTGATAGAATTTACAAAAGAGTGTTATAAATGTTTAAAATAAGAAGTGAAATATCTTCTAACATTCTTCCTTAGAAGAAGAGCACTGATTTGTAAATAAAATAGCTGGGTTCAAAACTTAATCCCACTATTTATTAATTGTGACTTTTTAGATTAAGTTGTGTATTTGAATTACTTAATTTAAAAATAAAGCTATTTTCATCATGGAGATTGGCCTAAAGATTTCATTTCTTGTTGAGTCTCTGCCAGGTTTTGGTATCAGGATGATGTTGGTCTCATAATGATTTGGGAAGGATTCCCTCTTTTTGGATTATTTGGAATAGTTTCAGAAGGAGTGGTACCAGTTCCTCTTTGTACGTCTGGTAGAATTCGGCTGTGAACCCATCTGGACCTGGGCTTTTTTTTGGTTGGGCTATTAATTGCTGCCTCAACTTCAGCCCTTGTTATTGGTGCATTCAAGGTTTCAACTTCTTCCTGGTTTAGGCTTGGGAGGGTGCAAGTGTCCAGGAATTTAGCCATTTCTTCCAGGTTTACTGGCTTATGTGCATAGAGTTGTCCATAATGATCTCTGATGATGGTTTGTATTTCTGTGGAATCTGTGGTGATATCCCCTTTATCGTTTTTTACTGCATCTATTTGATTATTCTCCCTTTTCTTTTTTATTAATCTGACTAGTGGTCTATTTTGTTGCTCTTTTCAAAAAACCAGCTCCTGGATTTACTGATTTTTTGAAGGGTTTTTGTGTCTCTATCTGCCTCAGTTCTGCTCTGATCTTAGTTATTTCTTGTGTTCTGCTAGCTTTTGAGTTTTTTTTTATCTTGCTCCTCTAGCTCTTTCAATTTTGACTATGGAGTGTCAATTTTAGATCTTTCTTCACTTCTTATGTGGTAGTGTAAATTAGTTTAACCATTGTGGAAGACAGTATGGTATTTCCTCAAGGACTTAGAAATAGAAATTCCATTTGACTCAGCAATTAAGTTACTGGGTATATACATAAAGAATTATAAATCATTTTATTATAAAGACACATGCACACTTATGTTCATAGCGGCATTGTTTACAATAGCAAAGACCTGGAACCAACCCAAATGCCCATCAATGATAGACTGGACAAGGAAAATGTGGCACATAAACACCATAGAATACTATGCAGCCATAAAAAATGATGATTTCGTGTCCTTTGTAGGGACATGGATGAATCTGAAACCATAATTCTCATCAAACTGACACAAGAACAGAAAATCAAACACCGCATGTTCTCACTTACAGGCAGGTGTTGAACAATGAGAACACATGGACACAGGGAGGGGAGCATCACACACTGGCGTCTGTTGAGGGAGGTCAACAGAGGGACAGGGATGGGGTGGGGAAGCTGGGGAGAGATAACATGGGGAGAAATGTCAGATGTAAGTGACGGGGGGATGGAGGCAGCAAACCACATTGCCATGGGTGTACCTATGCAACAATCCTGCATGATCTACACATGTACCCAGAACCTAAAGTACAATTAAAAATGAAAATATAAAATAGAACAAATATATCATCATTTTGCTTACTTCTATTTTTAAAATTTCCAATCATAAACAAGAAATATAGGTAATTAAAATTTAGATAATAGTATTTAAGATGATTGTTATAAATAACAAATATTGAAAGTATTACACAAAATTTAAAATTATAAATTAGATAAATACATTTGGATGACACCAATCAAAATTTAGACTTATCAATTTTACCTACTCAAAAATATATTTGCTTTTATTTAAGTTTACACAAACCAGTTGCTTTTTTCACCTTATGTAAAATAAAATCATTTTGTGAAATTTTGGAAACTTACATGTTCACCTAGGTCTCTGAATCCCAATTGTTGAATTCGCTTAGTGAAAATAAGCTCATTATACATGGGAGGGCTTACTCCATCTTAATTACTTATCAATGCCTTCTTTCATTTCATTTTCCTTAAGAAAAATAAATGTTAATATAAAAATCTTTAAACATTTTCTTTTTATTTGGAAAATTATTTTATTTTATTTCAGCATTTTTATCATCTGTATACAGGCACTCTTTGGCACTGGTAATGTAAAGATCTACTTTACCATAAATACAGAACTACACTTATCTTAATTTTAATTGTGCAATAAAATTGTATTTCCTATTCTGATTATATCTCATGCATAACATTTATTCCATAGCCATGCCTGGAGAGCAATGTGACAGTATACATCTTACAATTTTAGACTAAAAAAAAAAATGCTGCAGATCAATTACTTTTTCTTAAGATAGTTTATTAACCCCCCTCCTCCTCCTCCTCCTCCTCCTCCTCCTCCTCCTCCCCCCCCTCCTCCCCCTCCTCCTCCTCCTCCTCCTCCTCCTCCTCCTCCCCCTCCTCCCCCTCCTCCTCCCCCTCCTCCCCCTCCTCCCCCTCCTCCTCCTCCTCCTCCTCCTCCTCCTCCTCCTCCTCCTTCTCCTTTTTCTTTCTTCTTCTTAACCAATATCAGACCCTTATCTTTTATGTTGCATACTGGGTTCAGATTACAGACAAACTGGATGTAGAGAAGTGTGATGGTGAAATCATAGGGTAATTCTAGAAAAGGAAACCCTGGGAATTATACTAATAATGTCAGAGCAGGGCTTTAATGAGATATCATTTGTTCATTTAATTAAACAGATATATATTTGTTCTATAATCCCTAGCATTGTCACAATAAAATATAATAAAAGGCCTAGGAGTTCCATACAAATAATCTTTATATCATCAACACATATGATTGAGAATGGTCCCAAAGACACCAGAAGAGGGGCTATACATGGGGGGGGTCAGGGGTGAAACAGTGTTGGAAAAAGGGACACAAAGAGGTCATCAGATGGTTTCGGCGTGAGTACATTGGCAAGCCCCACTCTATAAAAAGACTTCATGAGCCTATGTCTTTGTCAGTTGAATACATGTTTTTTACACTTCTTCTTCAAAACAAGATCGTGGGCATTGCGCTGGCAGGAAAATGTTTCATGTCTATGGCATCCAAACTAAAAACCTGATGACTAATTTTTACCCAGGTGGCATTGGCATCTTGGTTTTAAAAAGTGTATTGTTCATTGTTTAATACTGAGACTGAGGTTTAGTTCTTTCTTTCCCTTCCTTTTTTGGGAGACGGGGTCTACTGAAGATTTTCACATCTTTCTCTCACTGTCCTCACACTTCATTTTTAAAAACAGAAAATGTACATAAATGCAGAAATCAGTGGGCGCTGACTGCCTCCATCTTCACGAGCATCAGTGACTGCTCTGAGATGATCACAGCACCAGCATTTGAATCCACTCTGAATGTGCTTTTTCTTGCCTTGTCTTGAGGAATTTCCAGTATAAAATTCATTTATTTTCTTTCTGTCTTGTAACAATTTTGTGTCTACAAGGATTTCAGAGAGGAACAAGAAACTGAACTGGAACAAAAGTATTTTGGCTTTGGGGAAATTCAGGAACTCTGAATCCATCATTTGGATGTGGTCTTATTCTGAGTATGTATGAGGCTAACCTTGTTCCACAGCTGTCCCCTGGTCTTAGAAATATTTCCATACAAATTATAGCATTTTTGTCATTTTTGCTTTTATTTTAAATCCCAAGTTAATTCAAACCTAAAATCTCTTCAGAGTAACAGATTCATTTTTTCTTAAATCATCCCTATTATGTGTCCACTACATTGAAAGTTCCATTAAGGCAGCTACATACTTCTAAGTCTATTGATAAGAGCTTCTGAATGCCGTCCATGAAAAGTTCTTTTAGACACTAAATTATGACAGTTTTCAGAAAGAAAGAAAAAGCATGCTCTTCTGTGAACACAGGTGTATTCACACACACCAGAAAATTGAAATCCAATTCAGAAGGCAATATTGGAAACAATTTGAGCCTGAATTCAATCTGGCCAGTGCTGAAATAGTGCAAAAAATGCCTCTGAAGACGATTCTCCCACTTTTTTTCAGTTCATTCTATGTGACTGGAGCCATCAATATGGAATTAACTGAAAAACTCACATTAAATCTCTTTTCATGTCATTTCAGTCAGATCAGAGGCTGAAGATTACTTCAGACTATCCCATTTAAATACAGTGACAAACAGTGAAATTGGGGAACTAGGCAGAAAGCAAAATAAGAGTGTTCTTAACTTTTAAAACAATGTAATTACAAAAATACCTCTTCAGTGTTGTTTTAAATAATAAATAGGAATCCACAATTCAGATACAAACCCTTACACGTTGTCCTATATTTTTAGAATCTATATGTTGACTATATATTTCATTTTAGACAATAATTCACTCATAAAATTTTATTGTTCTTACTGTTTTGAGGAAAATATTTCACCACAAAAAGTGTTATTCATGTGTTAAATGGGAATTGGGTAGAAGTCCTTAGTAAAAAGAATCATTTTGTCACGTAGATAATCAGTTCTATCAATTTGTTTTTTGTTTTTCCATAAAACCATTAAAGGATCTCTGAAGGTGGCTAATGTTTCTTGAAGTGGGTTGCCCAGAATCGGTTGGGAGTGCTAGGGCTCCAGCGTGTGTGGCTCCTACGATCCTGGGCATTCTCTGGAGAAGACAGAGCACAGGATAGGCTCAGAAGCTGCTCTTGAGGTCAGAGTTCTTGCTTGCCTCCTGCTTCGGTGATCTTGCAGCTAGGGTTTTAGTCTTCCTGGAACTGGCTGGGTTGACCTCTGCTGCTCAGTCCTTCTACTCTCTGAAGTTGCCTGGCTGTGACAATATACTATATGGTCAACCATCTTAAAACGAATGCTGGGACTTGCCAGACCTCAGTCAGACCTAGCTTCAGGGATCCTCATCGGCATCAGTGGGGTTAATTCTTCCTGCCTTCACAGATACCTGATAAGGATAGATGTTCTTAGGATTCCAAGAGCAGAGGTTATTTGAGTAAGATACAGCACCGATTCATATATTTCGCCATGGCTGACATACGAAAAGAAAGTTGTTATCAAAAAAAGATAAAAAGTTAGTGGAACCCAGTGGGCAGAGACATACAAAGAGCCAGGCGCATAACACATGGCTGTTGAATACACAGACCATGCTCGCAGGATTCAGAGAATTTTAAGATGGTAAGATCCGGGGCCCTAGTGGCAGGATTTTGGTAGCAAGAATGATTTTCTTAAGTGTTCTTAAGTAATTTACAGAATCAACGCTATCCCCATCAAGCTACCATTGACTTTCTTCACAGAACTGGAAAAAACCACTATGAACTTCATATGGAACCAAAAGAGAGCCTGCATAGCCAAGTCAATTCTAAGCAAAAAGAACACAGCGGGAAGCATCACACTACCGGACTTCAAACTATACTACAAGGCTACAGTAATCAAAACAGCATGGTACTGGTACCAAAACAGAGATATAGACCAATGGAACAGAACAGAGGCATCAGAGGCAACACAACATATCTACAACCACACAATCTTTGATAAACCTGACAAAAACAAGCAATGGGGAAAGGATTCCCTGTTTAATAAATGGTGTTGGGAAAACTGGCTAGCCATGTGCAGAAAGCAGAAACTGGACCCCTTCCTGACACCTTACACTAAAATTAACTTCAGATGGATTAAAGACTTAAACATAAGACCTGGCACCATAAAAACCCTAGAAGAAAATCTAGGCAAAACTATACAGGACATAGGAGTAGGCAAGGACTTCATGAACAAAACACCAGAAGCATTGGCAATGAAAGCCAAAATAGACAGATGGGACCTAATGAAACTCCACAGCTTCTGCACGGCAAAAGAAACAGTCACTAGAGTGGATCGGCAACCAACAGAATGGGAAAAAATTTTTGCAGTTTACCCATCTGACAAAGGGCTGATATCCAGAATGTACAAAGAACTCAAACAGATTTACAAGAACAAAACAAACAAGACCATTCAAAAGTGGGCAAAGGATACGAACAGATACTTTACAAAAGAAGACATACATGAGGCCAACAAACATATGAAAAAATGCTCATCATCACTGGTCATTAGAGAGATGCAAATCAAAACCACACTGAGATACCATCTCACGCCAGTTAGAATGGCGATCATTAAAAAATCTGGAGACAACAGATGCAGAAATCTGAGAGGATGTGGAGAAATAGGAACACTTTTACACTGTTGGTGTGCGTGTAGATTAGTTCAGCCATTGTGGAAGACAGTGTGGCGATTCCTCAAGGTCTTAGAAATAGAAATTCCATTTGACCCAGCAATCCCATTACTGGGTATATATCCAAAGGACTATAAATCGTTCTACTATAATGACACATGTACACGAATGTTTATTGCAGCACTGTTTACAATAGCAAAGACCTGGAACCAACCCAAATGCCCATCGATGATAGACTGGACTGGGAAAATGTGGCACATATACACCATGGAATATTGTGCAGCAATCAAAAATGATGAGTTTGTGTCCTTTGTAGGGACATGGATGAATCTGGAGAACATCATTCTCAGCAAACTGACACAAGAACAGAGAATGAAATACCACATATTCTCACTCATAGGCAGGTGAGGAAACATGAGAACACATGGACACAGGGAAGGGAGTACTACATACTGGGGTCTATTGGGGGGAATAGGGGAGGGATAGAGGAGAGGGGGGAGCTGGGGAGGGATAGACTGGGGAGAAATGCCAAATGTGGGTGAAGGGAAGGAAGGCAGCAAAACACACTGCCATATGTGTACCTATGCAACTATCTTGCATGTTCTGCACATGTACCCCAAAACCTAAAATGCAATTAAAAAAAAAAAAACAGACCTTCTCAACCAAGACTCAAGCTGGGATTTTGGACCTAAGTATAGACTTTACATTTATCTCTGATAATCTTTATCTGGTTAGATAAAACATGACATCTTAGTCCCCTCCAAAATACCTCTAGAATGTGATAATTTCATTGCTCCTTGATTGTGAGTGTGTATGTGTGTGTGTGTGTGTGTGTGAACAGAATCTTACTCCATCCTGCAGTAGACATCTACTTTTGAGTAGAAACCATCCTTTCTAGTCTTTTGGCAGACACAGACAGACATCATCTGATAAAACCAGTTTCTCAGCTCCTGTAATTCATTGTGTGCCTATGTCAATCTGAATGATTTCAGCAGAATTCATATTTTCTACAAATAATTTTCTTATTATCTTCCTGCTCTGTTAAACTACCAATTTCTTACCTCATTTTCTGCTTTTAAAAGACAGTTGATGCATAGATCCTTGGTTTTTTTTAAATACTTCTGCTTTGTGGCTGACTTCTGGTTTTTCATTTTGTCACCTTCTTACCTTGGCTGTAGGCTCCATCACTTTCAGGTAAACGCTGTGCCCAACCCACCCTGGCCCCGGGGCCACCTTTTTCAGAGCCCCAAAGCAAGACACCGGAATCAGTTAAACTAAGATGGGGCACAGTTCCTGATATTTTTAATGCTCCCTGTGTGATTTTAATATTCAACCATGATTAAAATCTACTGCCCTGAAAAAATTTTCCATACTATGATTCTTCCAAAACACACCGTAGCCCTCTAGGCAAAAACAAATTCCCAGTAACTTGTAAAGTTTGCCCTCTTATTTGCCCATTCACAATGTAGAACGATCTTTCTACATTGTTATAGGATTCTCATGTTATAGGATTCTCATATTCTGATTTACTTCTGACTTCTAAGTTAAGCCTCTCCAGAATTCACTTTTAATTATTCTTCTCTAATAATTTAAATTTGTGACAGCAAAAATGTGACACAAGATGTCATGTATATTCTAATCATGTTTGCAGGGAGAAACAATTTCATGCTCCCACTTCCTGCTTTCCACATGCCAACAGCTTGGCCTTGGCATTACCTGTCAATTTCTATCAAGACGAGCTTTTGCAGAAGGAACTGAATACCGTTAATTCACGGCATGATAATAGCAATCAGAAGTCCCTGGTTGCTGTTATTGTTGTTAATACTGACACCAAATATACCTCTTAAGGAGTAGAATATTCTAAAAGAATTAGTGAAAGATTTTTGTAGTTTTAAGTTCATATTTTCTTAATTTTTGTTAATTAAATCAGTGGTCAGCTATTTATATAAGTTTCCTTATCTCTTTGGTCTCCTAGTTAAATGATTTAGAATAAGTCCATAATACATAGCATTTTTCTCCTCACTAATTTATCTCTGATAGAAAGCAAGTGTTCCCTAATTAGTAGGTAAAATACATGTAATTCGGGGTCTGCAGAGTACATCTTCAGTTTTAAACATGACAACTACCTCTGAAATCTAGGACACTTGAAGAAGCTTGGAAGTTGAACGCTTTGCATTAAGAAGTTGTTTCTGGAGAGATAAGAACAAACATTTTCCCGGTTAAAGAATCTGGCAAGAGGGCTGGATTTGGGAGGAGCTTTAGAATTGGGGGTGGGCCTCAACTTTACACATATTTTTGAAAATTAAACTTGTTGGAGTCAGGCTTTTAGGGGACTGAGCCTGTTGCCAATACTCCTAATTAGGAAGAAAGATACTTCCTTTAGAGACGAATTCTAGAACTCATGTGTATTCAATGCCCAGGAGAGGTTCTCAGCGGGGAAGGAGGGGGCACCAGGGCACAGTGATACTAGAACTTAAGGGTAGAGGAAGCAGCTCTCATGCTGGAAGTTCTCAAACCAGTTTTGAACTCTGACCTCCGGAATTGTAAGATATAAATTTCTGTTGTTCAAGTCATTAAGTCTTGATAATTTGTTATAGTAGCAATGGGATATGAATAGCTAGCATATTCCTTGGGATTAGAGTCATAAACCCAGTCTCAGTTTTCATATAGAGATGCATTTTTGTAATAGTTAGGTAGCACGTTTCTTCTTCTATTTAAGGTTATTTACATATAATCTATAAAGATAAAGTATGACTTGAGGCATGTGAAAAAAAAGCAGAGTAAAATGAGAGTTCGTAAGATGGAAAAAGCAGGATCTTTTGGGAGGCACTGGCCATCGCTGACAGAAGTCTAAATAATAGATAATATATACACATCCCCTCATCCCCACCACTAACCTAGATTCATGAATTATTTAAAAGTCCCAAGTAGAGTCTTAATCCTTTGGCTCCTGGGAGATGAAGACTCTGTAAAGCCCTAATAAATATTATGGAAATAAAGAAAGGAAAAATTAAGTTAGAAGTAGATTTTAAAAAAGTATCTGATAACCATGACTTGAAAGTCAGAGAGGAAAGCTCCTGGGAAGGAAACTGGAGGGAAGGGAAGTGTGAAGGAAGGAAGAAACCACTCTCCTGTGCAGAAGCAGTTAATGAGTCTGGGCTGGAGTGTATTGACCAAGGCTCCTATGAGAGGTGAGTTTTCTTTAGTGAAAACACGTGGTGGGGAACAACACACACTGGGCCCTATCGAAGGGGGCAGGGTGGGGAGGGAGAGCATCGAGAAGAACAGCTAAGGGATGCTGGGCTTAATACCTGGGTGATGGGGTGCTCTGTGCAGAAAACCACCATGGCCCACATTTACCCATGGAACAAACCTGCAGATCCTGCACACGTACCCCCGAACTTAAAATGAAAATTGAAGAAAAAGAAACAAGAAAAAAAGAAAGTAACAAGTTATTTCTTGAGTGTTATCTAAGTCAAAGACTAGTGTGCTGAACTGTTGGTGAATATGTGTGTTCTGGGATGTTTTCATGTTACAGAGGTTTTAGGGAAAGGTAAGCTTCACACCGTTTTCTAACAATTAATGGCTCTTTTAAAAGTTTGTAAAAAGACAATGCTTATATGCATGTATATGTATATATATAAATGTACATATGTGTGAGTATATATGTATAAATGCTTATATATATATATACACACACACAAACACGTACATTCATATTTTCTCTGACTGGCTACTTGGATGAGTGTAGAGTTGATGTCAGGAGGTTTTCCCAGTAATAATAGACTGTGGGCTACCCACCTGCGGGGCCGATAGGCACATCCTGCTTTTTCCATGGTGACCACAAATAAGTCAAAACACCTGGGCCCTTTCAGCTCCTCCTTCATCACTTCAGTTTCCCACAAATTTTCAAGGACAACTCATAGTCATTCAGCAGCCTCATGTACAAGTTTTGTTTGCCTTAATCAAGGTTAAGGCTCAGATTAGTAAAGATTGTTTTTCTAGGTTATTTAAAAATTATTTTGGTTTCAAGTGATAGAAACTTAGCTCACGCTTGCCTAAAAGCACACAAGTAAAGGATGTAGAATTCTTTAATATTGAGATTCACTGAGTTGAAGAAAGGACAGCTCTCCAGAACTAAAGAGCTAGAATTGGGAACCCAGTGACCATTAGGACTCATTCTGATTCTGCCTTCTACCCTTTCAGTATACAAGGCTGTTATCTTCACGATCACCAACCCAGTTTCTTGATTCAATAGACAACAGAAAATCCATCCTTCCAGCTTCCTGGGAAAGAAAAACATTTGGCTAGGTTGTGATTATAACACATTGTGTTAGGAAAGATGGAATTCTATGATTGACTCTTTCTGATTCATCTGCCTATCTCTGAGTAAGAATGAGTAGAGCCTATTTTCAGAAAAGGGGAGTAAATGGATTCTAGACAGGTTTAGAAAGATACCGCAGACTCGTACTCATTTAGAGCATCTGGGTGTTTTTTTAGGATTATCTCATCTATCCTGAGTGGCAACGCTTTAATAGGAAATTTGCTTTACAATTTTTCTCCCGAAAATTGTTTCTCTTGTCAAAGAAGACAAACAAAAATAGAATTGAGTCGGTTTTTTTTCTCAGATTGTCTTGCTAAAGCTTCATGATCTCGCCTTCGTTTTCTTATTTCTTTCTGAAAATCAATCATTTTTCATTTTCTCTGAAATTTTCCGAATTCTCAGGTTATTTAAAATTTAGATTCCTGAAAATAATTATTTTAGGCGTGTTCTATATCTGTATTTTCATCTCTGGCTAGGAACCTTGAATTTGTTAAAATGTCATTTTAAAATCCAAGAGTATGGGTTCTTTGTGTTGTAACAGTGGTCTCTTTAGATGTGTTTCTTTGTTTCCCCTTTCAAACCATTTGAAATTACAGTGCCTGGATTTGTGATTACAGTGCCTGAATATAGTGTCCCAATTGTCTAGTTCACCTCTGATCCTATACACCAGATTTAAAGAAATAAATGAATGAAGGTTGATACCAATAACTTTTGAGATGAGGAAGAAATCCAGCAATCTCTGACTAGGATATTTAAAACTTACAAACACGTTCTGTTTTCTTAACTTTACTATTTTTTATTGTTTAGAAATAATTTGAAAGTGGCAATGTTCTTTCCATCTTCATTAGATTCAGCAGCAAGTGATTATCAGAAACACAACTCAAGAAATATCAGAGCTCTTTAACATTTGTTGGTTTTGTTTTATTTTGGTTGTTTGGTTTGGTTTGGTTTGGTTTGGTTTTAGCTGAATAAGACGAGTAGCAGATGGTTTAGGTCCCATCTTGTCACCACAAACGGCTACTGTGCCAGCTTCAGTGGAAACATTCATTCACTTTCAAAATCTCCTTTACGACTCCACATTTCCCTCGCTGCCCAAGAGTTCTCCAAACTGGCATAAACCAGGTCCATGGATTTTATAGAAGAATAGAGATTCTGTTACACATTGCTATGTTGCCTTTCCTACCAAGTAACTACTGTATTTGAAAAAGTGATACACTATTTGTTTACATGAGTGGGTGACTGGCATGTTATGAAAGTTTGGATGGACTGTCTGGCAGGGTCTTGCTGGGTGACACTAGTTTTATATGGTTTTCTCATTCTTGGCTCTGGTCCTGGGAACCTTAAATGTTCCTCTCAGTCATGAAGTTGTATAGGGAAGACTCACACTAACAAAACTCATAGAGACTGCACATATAAACTAGAATATTCACAGATGTGTTTTAGTGAAATGTATGATTATCTAGGACAGTGGATTGTGTTTGTATATCTGCACATTCTCTCTGAGAATAGCAAACAGCTAAAAAATATTGAAATATATTCTGAGAGATTGGTGCAAAGATTAACCTGGAGGAAACAAATTTCACTGAGTTGCTGTCACCAAGTTAGAATATCTTCACTTTTGTTCTTGTTTATGGGGTTCTAATAGTTTTAGATAAACACTTCCAGTATTGAGTCTGCATTTTTTTTTCTTTTTTTATGTTTTGGATTTTTTTTTATTGCATTTTAGGTTTTGGGGTACATGTGCAGAACATGGAAGATTTGCATAGGTACACACGTGGCAGTGTGATTTGCTGTCTTCCTCCCCTTCACCCACATCTGGCATTTCTCCCCATGCTATCCCTCCCCAGCTCCCCCACCACTGTCCCTCCCCTATTCCCCCAATAGACCCCAGTGCATAGTGCTCCCCTCCCTGTGTCCATGCGTTCTCATTGTTCATCACCCACCTATGAGTGAGAATATGCGGTATTTCATTTTCTGTGAGTCTGCATTTTTCTATTTTTAAGCTGACCACCCCTTTGTTATCCATATTTTGTTATTGTTAGGCAATAATCTCACACTGCTGTTTTGTGGGAAACTACTTCCTGTTTCGCCTTCTCCTTTTGGTAGATATGTGACCGCCTTCCTGGATACTGATTTTACTTCTTCAATCTCAAAGTTCTCACAGTGCCTCGCTATTCATCCGCAGCACAAATACCAATGACATCTCTGCAATTATTGTTAAATCTATCTTCAGACTCTGCTTTTCCCCTTCAGTCTATCACCAGGCCCTCAACGTAGCAGATTGAAGACTAGTCTCATTCAGTCCCCAGTCTGGTTAACAGACTGAAGTCATTTCAAAGGCACTGAGACAGCTTCCCACATGTACACAATTCTCCAAAATAGTGATGCATTATTTACATTTAAGGTGCTTTAATCTCCTAGCTAGGTTTTAGATTCTTCCTGAGAATTAACAGCAGTTTGTCATTTATACTGGCTACCTAGACAATATACAGGATATAACAGGTGCCTGAAAAGAATGCTCTCTGAATTATTTTTAAAATTCTCAGGGGAGAGGAGATAGTATTGAATTGCAAGCCTTGCTAATTAGCATAGTTCATTCTTAATTAAATTTTTATTTTGAGAGCAGAAAGTTAAAAGGGAAGAAGACGTCCTCTGGACTGTTGATGGAATAGGTAGAAGCACTCTTAGAGAAGGACACAAGAGGACATGTTGCAAACCAAAAACACACTTTTACTGCACAGTCTAGCTCAGACTGCTTCCCCCTTCCACGGAATGTCATGTGCAGTAGAAATTTAAACCGTGGGGACTTTCCAAGAATAAATTCCTTAAGGGAGAATGAAAGATGCTTTAATTCATATGTTGAAAACTCATGGGTTTTAATGTAATTGACAGCTGATGATTTCACCTCGGCTTTCCCCTCTCCTGCATCGGTGGCTTATTGAAATGACATTTGTAATAAAAAATGCAAGAAGCTATTCTGCGTACGTTTTCTTGCTTCAGTTAATTCTATAGGTGAGCGCAGCAGCCACACAGGATTCCTTGTACATTAATATGAAGAAAATCATTAGAATTCAGAGAGATTTATGATTCCACTTTTCGTTTTAGCAAAAATGACTGTGATAATCCCAGCATAATTGATGTATTTGGGATATTGCAAAATTCAATCTCAATAATGATTCAGTTCCAATCAATCCATTTAAACAGCTATCCTTCACGGGGGAGGGGAGCCCACCAGTGCTACGTAAGAAATTAATGTCTATTTCCTTCTTTCTTTCTTTCTTTTTCTTTCCTTTCTTCCTTCCTTCCTTCCCTCCCTCTTCCCTCCCTCCCTCCCTTCTTTCCTTCTCTCTTTCTTTCCTTTTCTTTCTTTCTTTCTTTTTCTTTCCTTTCTTCCTTCCTTTCTTTCCTCCCTCTTCCCTCCCTCCCTCCTTTCTTTCTTTTTCCTTTCTTCCTTCCTTCATTTCCTCCCTCTTCCCTCCCTCCCTCCTTCCTTTCTTTCTTTCTTTCTTTCTTTCTCTTTCTTTCTTTCTTTTTTTTCCTTTCTTCCTTCCCTCCCTCTTCCCTCCCTCCCTTCTTTCCTTCTTTCTTTCCTTTTCTTTCTTTCCTTCCTTCTTTCTTTCTTTCTTTTTCTTTCCTTCCTTCCTTTCTTTCCTCCCTCTTCCCTCCCTCCCTCCTTTCTTTCTTTCTTTCTTTTTCCTTTCTTCCTTCCTTCATTTCCTCCCTCTTCCCTCCCTCCCTCCTTTCTTTCTTTCTTTTTCCTTTCTTCCTTCCTTCATTTCCTCCCTCTTCCCTCCCTCCCTCCTTTCTTTCTTTCTTTCTTTCTTTCTCTTTCTTTCTTTCTTTTTCTTTCCTTTCTTCCTTCCTTCCCTCCCTCCTCCCTCCCTCCCTTCTTTCCTTCTTTCTTTCTTTCCTTTTCTTTTTTCCTTCTTTCTTTCTTTCTTTTTTCTTTTTTTCTTCTTTTTCTTTCCTTTCTTCCTTCCTTCCTTTCCTCCCTCTTCCCTACCTTCCTCCCTCCCTTCTTTCCTTCTTTCTTTCCTTTTCTTTCTTTCCTTCTTCCTTCCTTCCTTCTTTCTTTCTTCTTTCTTTCCCAAATTCTACCCATTTGAGGCCAAGGTAAAGTCCCAGCCTCTCCATTAAACCATCCTCAACTCTATTCACCCTCAACCATCCTTTTCCCTCTGAAGGAAAAGCTGACTCTGAGTTATGCAGCCTATTTTTCCCCTTGCTCTTTTGATTATCTTGTCTCTAAAATAGAGTTTCAGATTTCCTCATGCCCTCCCCATATAGATGTCACTGTTTTCAGGTTGCTTGATATCAAAAAGAGATCCAATCCCTCTAATAGGCAAAATTCCTTTTAGATACAAAATGTGTAATGGTACATTAGTGGTCTTTGTAAGATGTGACAATATCTCAGATTCTGCCATTTCAAACAGAGTATTAGTTTTTTATTTATTTAAAATCATTGCAATGGATAAGGTAATTTTAAAAACTAAGAAAAAATCATATTGGGCACAGTGGTTCATGCCTGTAATCCCAGCACTTCGGGAGGATGAGGTGAAAGGATGTCTTGAGTCCGGGAGTTCAAGATCAGCCTGGGAAACAAGGCAAGACCCCGTCTCTACAAAAAATATAAAAATTAGCAAGGTGTGGTGGTGTATACCTGTAGTCCCAGGTACTCTGGAGGCTGAAGTGGGAATTGCTTGAGCTCTGGAGGTCAAGACTTCAGTGAGCTGAGATCGTGCCACTGCGCTCCAGTCTAGGTGACAGAATGAGACCCTCCTACTAAAAAACAAACAAACAAAAAAAATCAAAGCTGTACGAAAATTATCCCATGTTATAGGTAAAAACCCACTTTAAAGTGTTTCTTTGGAATTGTAGTCAGTATTTATGTACAATTAAATCTAGAATACTAGCTCAAAAGCTAGATATCTACTGGATTAATTTTTTTCTTGAGTATACAGTTAAAGTGGGCATTACCAAGAGCAAAACTTCATACAATACTTGCCATTTTAGCACATAATACTTTGCAATTTAAATTTATTCAACCTTATACATCTTCTAAAAGCCCAAAGCTAAAGACGTGTTAAGGATCAACTATTTTAGCTAACTCCATTTGTTAATCTTTACTGAGATTAGTACATAAAGTTATATAATTTGGTGAAATGAAAAGATCTATATGCAGTCCGCAAAGCACATCTCTAGGATACATTGAGCTGTAGGGAAAGAATAAAAAGAATCCAAATTCTCAGCTGCCTCCACCTTTCAGTCCATCTAAAGTTATACATTCTCATACTCCCTCAGTTTTGTCCATAAACAGAAAACAATGACCAGGAAGATATTTCTTAGAAAACCCAAACACTTGCTCTGAGAATCATATAGCACAAACATTTCTGCCAGTCAAGTCACAATGAATACAATGAGCGAAAATGAAGAAATAAATAAAAGCAAACAAAAGCAAACACATCTACCACATTTGCGATTTTTAGGCATAAACTTGGCTGTGATACTTGCCATTTGATAGTCCCCTTGCAACTAAATACATGGGTATCTACAGCACCAATTCCTAACATAACCCTACCTCTCAAACAAGCTCTGCCATTTCTCAGCCTGTTCTCTATGCCATCTTGTCTACCATATGCTGTGGAGTAATGGCTTTCATTCCCATTCAGCCTCCAAATAATTTTGCTCCTGCCTGGATTAATTATCTGGTTTTGGAACTTATGGATCCTATAAACAGTCTTGTTGGGCATTCTAAAACAATGCTGCAACTCATAGCATCAATTTGGATCCATTTAGAATTTGTCTGCTATGTCCTTTCTTCTGTTTTGACTGATAATCATTAATATTTAAAAGCACATTGATATTCATAAAAATATTGTTGTATGACTATGCCTGCTTCTGTATATGTAGTGATATTAACCAATGATTTGGATCAAGAAAAGTTTTCATTTGTTGTATGAGTACATTAACATCATCCCTGATTTTCACAAACTACAAATATATCTCTTTGCTATGCTGCATCAATTGTGTTCATACTCCTCTAACATTAAGCAGAAAGGAATGGAAGTATTTTTCCCTAGGAGACATCAAATAATCCACATTAACATATTAAGATAATAAATACTTTGGACCATTGGAGAATGTATGGACTGTACTGAAACCATGTAGATGGTGTGCAGATTGATTATTCATTCTGAAGACAGCCCTTGCTCACCGGCTGCTAGCCTTTTTTTCAGCTTTTTCCCTAGATTAAAGGTGATTAGGGTGTAACGTGTTCCTCAAAGTATTTACAATTACATGTTCTTTATTGCTATAAAAATAAAATGACTCATTTTATATAATAGATGGAGTCCATCTATTATATGAAAATTTAATACTTTCCATCCTAGAAAATTTGGTTATATGCCTGGCAAATACACACACACACACATTCATATGTACACACACAAATACAAACACATACATACATATGCACATACACACATACATACACATATTCATACATGCACAAAAATAGTCTTATACTTTCTGGACAAAATATTTTTCCTCCTAATCCAGGATAACACTACAAACTTCCTTATAGTAAAAAAAAAAAATGTCTACACTGACAAACTTAAATCCCTTTTTCTCCAGGAGAATCTCAGGCATGTAAGAGTACATGTATTTTCTTGGAGCAGGAAGAGGGCGGATCATGAGGGCTACACTAATAGTGATAAAGGAGAAGTCCATGGACTCAAATCAGAAATATTTGTTCAATGTCTATGTCATAGCAGGACCTTCCAGATGCTGTGGAATACAACATTAAACAAAACATGTTTGAACTGGTGCTTGGCTACTGTTATTATAATAATTATTACTTAGTGGTGTTCAGCCAATCCCATCCAACACGCGGAAATCCCTTTTATCACATACCCAATAAAGCCCCTTCAATCTGTGCAAATCAAAATGAGTCAGATAGTGACCGTTGTTTGAAAGTGTTATCATTATTAATACTTGCTCAAAGCTTCGTGTTTTATACCATAATGTCATTAGCAATTATTTCATTTTCCATAATAAAACAGATACATCTACTCAGTTTTCAAAGCTAAAGATCCCTACATGTGGCAAGCTTTCTTTCTAATGCAATTTTATGCTTACCATCATCTTCCCTGTTCACTACTAAGTGCATAATTTTGTTATCCATTTAATATGTAAGTGGCCCAAATTAAACAAAATGGAGAGAGAGTTTGGAGTAGTCACTATGGTCTTTGATTAGAGTCTCTTATTCAATATATACGATGTCTGTAATGACTCACAGACCAATTGGCACGTATTCAACGAGCTCAGAAAGTAATTACTCCAATGTCACAAAGCAAATACATGAAGATATGAGAATCTGAGCCCAGGCTTCTCTCACTCTCGATCCGATGTTCTTTCCGTCACACCCTGCCATTATGTAACCAATGCAAAAGCAGATGAATCCTGGCCAAGGCAGTCTGAACACTCTGGCTAGCTGGGCTATGGATGCAGGTGCTGTGGCCAACTCAGATCTCAGGGGAAACAAGACGGGAACCATTTGCATGTGATGTGGCATCCAGCAGGTTCCTGGTACTTACAACTTCATGTTCTCCTCCTGGCATAAGGTTCCTCAGAATATATTTCAAAAGTAAAGAGAGTTTTAAAAAACTAAAATGTGTTTTTAAGAAGTTCATTTTCCTTAATCTTGACATCTAATTTGGTAATACTTCACTTAACTAAAAAACATGCCAACTTTGTATTAATTATTCAGCCCTTCCCAGGCTTCTGCAAGCTTTACTTAGTGAAAGACATTTTCAGGACAAGTTATAATTTGCATGCCAACAAATTTGTTTATAAATTACACAGTAAAGGTAAAATTTGGTAGCATGTCAACTTCCTTAACTGGGATCTATGACACAGCGAGGTTTGCTACAGTTGGTACCTGAATATGCAGCCCTAAAACTTGGTGACCACCTGCTCCTTTGTATCTCCTTACCTTAGACCTATGATCACAATTTAATTTGATTTTTGTCCTTCTGCAAATCCCTATTTGTCATAATTGCACCTCAATTCAAAAGTCCAAGTAACTCTGCCCATAAACAATGCATTTGTGATCTTAGATATTTCCATAAAAATAAATGGTTTGACTTGGCCTAGAAGAGCACTGCCCATCCAGTAAGTAAACAATATAACATCAGAGTAGTTAATAGATTTTGGAAGCCAGACTTATTTCAGGATGAAAAAGCAAGAATACTTAACTCCAGTAAGGCCACTTTGCTATGATGCCCCTTGGTCACCTGGTCAAGGGACCGAGATTATACAGTGTCAGGATTATTATTATTGTTTACTTACTTTAACATAAATTCATTTTCTACGATGTGCTCTGACTTTCTTACTCTAAATAAAAATCAATGTATATCAATTTGTTAAAGCATTATATTTGGCTTACAAATCCTTCTTGCTCTTACAAAAATGAACTATCTAAAGGAGTCCATTTTCTAGATTTCCAATTTTGCTTTAAAATCATTTCCTCAAAAAATTCTATCAGAAGACATTCCTACAAATATCAACGAATCCCAAAACTCGACCTATTAGCTAGTATGCTGCTACCATCTCAGTGATTCCTTCCATGCAGAAAAACCTGTGCCTGGTTGAACAATTGATTTGTAGAGAAATGATGGCAAACACACTACTAATAAATACATAGAAGTCCTGATTTCCTTCACAGTTCATTAATATTTTTGAGGTCGGAGAAAACCTTCAGACAGTCAGAGGCCATGAGATTACATCCAAATCAGCAGAGATTCTGAGCGGACATGGAGGAGACCACCAGCATCTGGCTTACGAGAGCCTTGGGGTAGAAATATATTGCTTTCTATGCTCAGCACCACAAGCAGTTTATCATAAAATCAGCTCCTCCGTGTTTTAATTTGAGCTGCTTCTCTCCACAGGACCCTGATATGGGGCTTTTGGTTCAGAGATGAAAACAAGACTTCTCTATAGCATCTCATGCTATTTGATAGTGTTTTACCCAAAAGAGAACTTTTTAAATTGAAATCAATTCTTTCAAATCCTGATACTGCCTTATTTACTAAGTTTATGTAATATTCTAAATTATTTGCTATCATTTTAACTCTGTTTATAGCATCTTCACCAGGAGTAGATTCCATCCCAATAAAACATTTCCTTTGTTCATCTGTAAGAAGCAAGTCCTCATCCGTTCAAGTTTTATCATGAAATTATAACAATTCACTCCCATCTTCAGGTTCCATTTCTAATTATACTTCTCCTGCCACTTTTACTACATTTACAGTTATTTTTCTTCACTGAAGTCTTGAAATATTCAAATCATCCATGAGGGGTGGAATCAACTTCTAAACTCCTATTAATGTTGATATTTTGAACTTCTCCCATGAATCCTGAATGTTCCTGATGGTATCTAGAATGAAAAATTTTTTCCAGAAGGTTTTTCAGTATACTTTGCCCAGATTCATCTGAGGAATCACTATCTACAGCAGTTGCGGGCTACAAAATGTATTTCCTAAGTAATATGTCTTGAAAGTCAGAACTACTTCCTGATTCCTGGACTTCAGAATAAATGTGGTGTCAGCAGTCATGAAAACATTAATCTCCTCACACATCTCCGTCAGAGCTCTTGGGTGACCGGGCACATTGTCAAAAAGCTCTAATATTTTGAAAAGAATATTTTTTTCTTAGCAGTAGGCCTCATTAGGGAACTTAAAATATTCAGTAAAACATGTTGTGATCAGTTGCTGTCATCCAAGCTTTGTCGTTCCATTTCTGCAGCACATGTGGAGTAGATCTAGCATAATTCTTAAGGGCCTTGGGGTTTTCAGGATTATAAGTGAACAATGAGTTCAACGGAAAGTCATCAGTTGCATTAACCACTAACAAGAGAATCGGCCTGTCCTTTGAAGCTCTGAGGCCAGACACTGACTTCTCTCGGGTTAGGAACGGCCCAGTTGACACCTACTTCCGGTAAACAGCTGTTTTGTCTGCACTGAAAATCCGTTAGTGTAGCCATTTTATCAATGATCTCAGCCAGATCTTCTGGATAACTTCCTGCAGCTTCTCCATCAACACTTGCTACTTCGTCTTTCTCTTTTATAAGAGCAGCTTCTTTCCTGAGACTTCATGAGCCAACCTGTGCTAGCTTCCAGCGGTTATTTTCCCGCTTTCTCACCTCTCGCAGTCTTTGTAGAAGACAGTCATGCCTTTACTTTGGACCAGACAGTGGTTTAAGAACACGGTGTGACGGGTTCGATTGTCTATGCAGTCCACTAAAATTTTCTTCATATCAGCAATAAGTCCGTTTCGCTTTCTTATTATTTTTGTTGTTATTGGGGTAGTACTTTTAATTTTCTTACAGAATCTCTCATTTGCATTCACAACTTAGCAATTTGGTGCAAGAAGCCTTTTTTCAGCTTTTGGCATGCCTTCCTTACAATCCTTAATCATTTCTAGCTTTTGATTTAAAGTGAGGAATGAGACACAAAACGTTTCCTTTCGCTTGAACACTTAGAGGCCATTGTAGTGTGTTAATTAGCCTAATTTCACTGTTGCTTCATAGGAAGGCCCAAGGAGAGTAAGAAAAATGGAGCAAGGTGGTGGAGCACTCATAACACGCACATTTATTGATTCACTTTTCCGTTGTATTTGGGCACAATTCATGGTGCCCCAAGGCCATTACAATAGTATCAAAGAACACTCATCGTAGATCACCATAACAGGCATAGTAATAGTCTGTTTTACAATAGTTATGTAAGAGTTTGAAATATTGTGAAAATACAAAAGTGTGGCACAGAGACAGAAAGTGAGCACATACTGTTGAAAACCAGCACTGGTAGACTTGCTCAGTACCGGGTCGCTGCAAACCTTTGGTGAGAAGCACGTTGAAACTAAGTCCAGTCTAATGAGGTGCACCTGGACCTTGCCGGGAAATTTCTTCTTGATTTCCTAAAGCAAGGTTGGTTCAACTCCTCTTTACTGGCATGGGGCCAGGCATCTTCACTCTCAAAGAACACAGTATGCCATGTTGGGAATGCCGGTTTACAGTTTACGGTAGTGAGAACTACTCCATTTAAGAAGTAGAAGCAAAACCAAAAACTGTTCTGAAGTGGGACTTCCAGTGTGCCAAAATAAGTAGTAAAACTGGACACTATTGCCAACAATTACCCCAACAGGACTCTGGACATTGACCAGAGCAAACGTTGAACTAAGAAGTCATTGTTTATTGTAAAGAAACAACTGGATTTTGAGTAAGAACAGCGGGCACCTGTGGCATCCTTGCTTGGGGCCTCACCCATCCCCCGCCACAGCTGAGTCACAGTGACAGTTCTACCAGAGGAGGAAAAACTGAAAGTCCTTGCCAGAGGAGCCTGACCTGATATGAAGTAGAACAACATAAGACACCATGCTCAAGCAGTACTATCAGGAACAAGAGCAATATTGATGATGGAGCTGCAGAAGAAAAGTGACTCAGCAAGGATACAGCTGTGGCATGGATTCAGGCAAACAGAATGGCAGAATGCCCAGGCATCTATCAGGGGCATCCAAGAAAGGAGACAGATATGGGGTCCTTGGTAAGCTTTTCTAAGTCTATGAGACTTCAGAGGGCCCAAGATCTTCACACGTTCCTCACTTTGGCCTGTGATTACCTGTAGAAGACATAAGAGCATGCACAACAAAATTAAAGAACGAACAGGCTCAAAAGCTGTTGACGCATTGAAAGTGTCCCCCGCCCCACACAGATCCACTGTCACACACTGGGAGACTTCCTGTTTCAAGGTGTTACAACACAACCCCTGATTAATGACTGGCTGACCAACATGCTACTCAGACACAAAGATGACCCTAGGAAACCAGGCAAAAAATAACAATAATAATTATACATACACACGGAGTCATGTGTGACTTAATGTTTTGGCCAACACAGACAACATATATAATAGTGGTCCCATAAGATTACGGTATCATGTTTTTGCTATAATATGTTCAGACACGCTAAAACTTATCATTGTGTTGCAATTGCCAGCAGTACTCAGTACAGTCCCTTGCTACACAAGTTAGCAGCCCAGGAACAATAGACTACATCACGTAGCCTAGGTGTGCAGATGCTATACCATCTAGGTGTGTGTAAGCTGACTCTTCCATGATGTTCATACATACAATGTGGAAATTTCCTGACAATGCATTTCTCAGAATGCAATCCCATTGTTAAGTGATACAGGGCTACGCGCGCGCACACACACACACACACACACACACACCCCGACCAAAAACATTAGGAGTCACATGCCATGGGGAACAGAATCCACAGCTTTAATAAAGACACGTCATTATACAAACAAAAGATGAATTTAAAAATTCAACAACCCATGAGGGACAAAAGATCCAAATCCACAATGTAGAACTACATTATAAAAATGTTCAGGTTGGCCAGGCGAAGTGGCTCATGCCTGTAATCCCAGCACTTTGGGAGGCCGAGGCGGGTGGATCACGAGGTCAAGAGATCGAGACCATCCTGGTCAACATGGTGAAACCCCATCTCTACTAAAAATACAAAAAATCAGCTGGGCATGGTGGCCCAGCTACTCGGAAGGCTGAGGCAGGAGAATTGCCTGAACCCAGGAGGCGGAGGTTGCGGTGAGCTGAGATCGGGCCATTGCACTCCAGCCTGGGTAACAAGAGCAAAACTCCATCTCAAAAAAAAAAAAAAAAAAGTTCAGGTTTCAGTGAGTAGTTATGAGACAAAGAAGGAAACAGTAAGGTTTTTCCTACTTTTCAAAAACGCAAAAGCAAATCAAAACCAGGTAATAAAAACTGTCATGAGACAGCATAAATATTGGGCTTAGGAAATAAAAAATGCAAGCACCTCCTTTAAATATATTGGGGGAAAATAACTAAACAAAACAATTTTCAGGAATTGAAGAAAACATGATGAAAATAGCTCAATAACTAGAGTATTACCTCCAAAAGTGGTAATTATTTTTTAAATGACCTGGTAAAAATGTCAGAGTTGAAAAGTACAATAACTCAAACTTTAAGAAAAAATTACTATAGTGAATTAATAGCCAATTCTACATGGCAAACATCACACACGCCCACACAGGGATCAGTAAACTAAAGAGTAAACTTCACCAGTATTTTATAAACTCTCTCAGAAAATAGGAAAATAGAGGACATCCATTCAAATTATTTTATAAGGGCAGCATTAACTTGAAACCAAAGCCAGACAAAGACCTTGTACATACACACATAATAATAAAACTATAATTTAATACCCCTTATTAACATCGACACAGAATCCTAATAAACATTACCAAACCTAGTCAACCAACATACAAAATGTATTAAATAACAAAACAAAGTACACTTATTCCCCAAAAGCAAGTTTGGTATAACATTTAAAAATCAAAATATATAAGATTGTATTAATATAATAGAAAAAAATAGATACAGGAAAAGCATTTGGTAAACTTCAACCAATATTTACAATAAAAATTTTCAAGAGATTAAGAAAAGAAAGAAATTATCTGAATTTCATATAAAGAATCTGTGAAAATACTGTGGTTCACAATATATTTAATTGGAAAAGGCCAAATGTTCTCTACGTCACACAATTAGGAACCAGGCAGAGATGTCCATTCCCATGACTTCTACTCAATATTTTACTGAAGATTGTACTCAGTGGAACAAGAAAAGGAAAGAAAGAGAGAGAAAGAGAAGGAAGGAAGGAAGGAAGGAAGGTAAGAAGGAAGGAAGGAAGGAGGGAGGGAGGGAGGGAGGGGGAGGGGGAGGGAGACAGGGACAGAGAGAAGAAGGGAGGGAGGAAGAAAGGAGAAAGGAAGGAGAAAGAAGGAGAAAAAGGGAAGGAATTAAAGACATCCAGACTGGAGAAAATTAAGTATATAACATTTTTTATTTACAGATGACATGATCCTTTAGAAAGAAAAATTTAAGAAAAATTTAAGTAAGTTTTTAAATGCCAGTACTAATGCATTAAACATGGTCACAAGATACATTACTTTACAAAAATCAATTATATATATATACAACTACTAATTCAAACAAAATTTTAAAATTCTAATCACAGTATTGTCAAAATAATATGCTTAGGTATAAATTTAATATTCAAAATTACGACAGTTGCTTACTGAATACTACAAAATACTGTGGAGAAAAATTTAAGAAAATCTGAATAAATGATAGATTTTCTAAGCTAAGATTAGAATATTCAAAGAGGTTAAGATACCAATATTCCTCAAGTTTATCTGTAGACTTTACATAATTCCTATGAAACCCCAGCAAGCTGTTTTATAGAAATTCACAAGCTTGTGCTAAAATATACAGTGAATGTTAAAAAATACAGAATTAGAAAAGGAAGTTGAAGGAGATTAACAATAAACAATTTTAAAACTCACTGTAAAATAAATAAAATAATTAAGATGATATAGTACTTGCATGAAGATAAACATATGAATTAACAAAGCATAGCTGAGAATTCAGAAATAAACTTCCATTATGGGTGGGCAATTTTCAGCAAAAGGCCCAAGACATTTTAATTGACAAAGGATAGTCTCTTCAATAAATAATTCTGAAACAATTTGATATCCAAATACAAAGGACAGATTTAGATTCTTGCCTCATGCCACACACAAAACATTCCTTCAGAATAAATTCTAAACCTAAATGTAAGCTTCAGCTATAACATTTCTGGAAAAAAATGAAAGAGAAGTTTTCATTTGCCTTGAGTTATGTAGAGCGCTATCAGTGATTATACTGATAACACAATCCAAAAAAGACAAAATTGGTACATTAAACACTATGAAAATTAAAAACATTTGACTTTAAAAAACATCATTAAGAAAATAAAAGGTCAGGCCCCATAAAACATTTTAAACTAATATATCTGATGGTAGAAAATATTTTCTAATTATCTATCTGAGCACTAAGTCACTTGTCTCCAGGATATATAAAGAAGATTTTCTACTCAATATAAAGAAGAGAAATAACCCAATTTAACTGTAGGCAAAATGTTTTCATAGGCATTTTACAAAGTAAGATATATGGACAGATAATATGCACATGAGATATTCAGCATTATTAGTCTTTAAGGAAATACAGGAAGGAAGGAAGGAAGGAAGGAAGGAAGGAAGGAAGGAAGGAAGGAAGGAAGGAAGGAAGGAAGGAAGGAAGGAGGGAGGGAGGGAGGGAGGGAGGGAGGGAGGGTGGGAGGGAGGGAGGGAAGAAAGAAAGGAAGGAAGGAAGGAGGGAAGGAAGGAAGGAGGGAGGGAAGGAGAAGCAGAAGTTATTTGTTAACTTTCTCCATTGCACGTCTTTCAGCCCACACCACATCCGCCTTCATTGCAAACCAGAGCACCCTTTCTCTCCCTGACCACATTCCCTTTCTGGTTCTGTGTGTTTCCTCTTGACCTTTCTTTCTTTCTTTCTTTTTTATTTATTGCTTTTAGGATTTGGGGTACATGTGAAGAACATTTAAGACTGTTGCATAGGTACATACATGGCAGTGTAATTTGCTCCCTTCCTCCCCATTACCTATATCTGGCAATTCTCCCCATGCTATCTCTCCCCAACTCCCCACCCCGCACTGTCCCTCTGTCCCTCCCCTATTCCCCAGTGTGTGATGCTTCCCTCTTTGTGTCCATGTGTTCTCATTGTTCAGCACACACCTATGAGTGAGAATATGTGGTGTTTGATTTTCTGTTCATGTGTCACTTTGCTGAGAATGATGGTTTCCAGCTTCATCCATGTCCCTACAAAGGACACAAACTCATCGTTTTTTTATGGCTGCATAATATTCCATGGTGTATATGTGCCACATTTTTCCTGTCCAGTCTATCATCGATGGGCATTTGGGTTGGTTCCAGGTCTTTGCTATTGTAAACAGTGCTGCAATGAACATTCTTGTGCATGTGTCCTTGTAGTAGAACGATTTATAGTCCTTTGGATATATACCCAGTAATGGGATTGCTGGGTCAAATGGAATTTCTATTTCTAGGTCCTTGGGGAATTGCCACACTGTCTTCCACAATGGTTGAACTAATTTACACTCCCACCAACAGTGTAAAAGTGTTCCTATTTCTCCACATACTCTCCAGCATCTGTTATTTCCAGATTTTTTAATGATCTCCATTCTAACTGGCATGAGATGATATCTCAATGTAGTTTTGATTTGCATTTTTCTGACGACCAGTGATTGTGAACATTTTTTCATATGTTTGTTGGCCTCATGTATGTCTTCTTTTGTAAATTGTCTGTTCATAACCTTTGCTCACTTTTGAATGGGCTTGTTTGTTTTGTTCTTGTAAATCTGTTTTAGTTCTTTGTAGATTCTGGATATCAGCCCTTTGTCAGATGCGTAGATTGCAAAAACTGTTTCCCATTCTATTTCTTGCCAATTCACTCTAATGACTGTTTCTTTTGCTGTGCAGAAGCTGTGGAGTTTGATTAGGTCCCATTTGTCTATTTTGGCTTTTGTTGCCAATGCTTTTGGTGTTTTGGCCATGAAGTCCTTGCCTACTCCTATGTCCTAAACGGTTTTGCCTAGATTTCCTTCTAGGGTTTTTATGGTGTTAGGTATTACGTTGAAGTCTTTAATCCATCTGGAGTTAATTTTAGTGTAAGGTGTCAGGAAGGGGTCTAGTTTCTGCTTTCTGCACATTGCTAGCCAGTTTTCCCAACACCATTTATTAAATAGGGAATCCTTTCCCCATTGCTTGTTTTTGTCAGGTTTGTCCAAGATCAGGTGGTTGTAGATGTGTGGTGTTGCCTCTGAGGCCTCTGTTCTGTTCCATTGGTCTATATCTCTGTTTTGGTACCAGTACCATGCTGTTTTGATTACTGTAGCCTTGCAGGATAGTTTAAAGTCCAGTAAAGTGATGCCTTCTGCTGTGTTCTTTTTGCTTAAAATTGACTTGGCTATGCGGGCTCTTTTGGTTCCATATGAAGTTTAAGGTGTTTTTTTCCAGTTCTGTAAAGAAGGTCATTGTTTACAGAAGGACACATGTATGTTATTGGTGTATAGGAATGCTTGTGATTTTTGCACATTGACTTTGTATCCCTTGCTCTCCTCTGACAAAGGCATAGCTCCATCCTTATCCAGACAGTGCTGGTTCTTTCAGGCAATGAGGACGTTCCTCCTGGCTTTATCCTGAAGGGGACTCTTCCTACAGACATTCTTGGTCTCTCCTAGGAAGATTTAGATTTATACTCAGAGTGGAAAATCTAAAATGCAATCAAGCTTTTAAAATGTATATATTACTCTTAGCTTTAAATTATCTATATGCTATCATATTAATATTTCTTCTCCCTTCCTCACTTTTATCAAAGCCTTCTCCTCATCAGGATTTAAAATTAAGAAGATCAAAGACATTCCTGCCCATATACTCATTTTGTAAATACTTACTGAGCCCTTACTGTGCCAGACACTTTGCTAGGACTAGGGAGTCACAGGTGTTCATGGAACAATCTTTTCCCTCAAAATCTTACATTTGTTTGGTCTAGGTGGGGCAAGGGGTGGGAACCGTCAAGAAAAAAAGTAAATGTAATATAATGGGATTCAAGCCATGATAGAACCAAATGGTGCATTGTGAGAACATCAGTGCAGACTGCCTTGTTTGGCTTGTTTTAGAAAACAAGCAAGGGCTTGCTGGTCAGCTTCAGGTTTATTCCTTCACTTCGGGAAGATCTACTGAGTGCCTACATTGTACTGAACACAACCTGATCCTGGAAATGCAAATATTAATACGTATAGGCTCTGTCTTAGAAAATTTCAAAATCAAATTGGGGAAGCAGAAAAGTAAAAAACAAACAACAAACAAATTACACATGCCAATATTTTATGTGCAACTTACTATAATTCTATGTTTCCAGGAAAATGCAGAAGCCATGGAAAAGCTTGAGTACTAAAGGATCCAGTAACTGTCAATTTTCATTGAGATGGCTCTTTGGAAAATGGCTTTTGCAGAGTTGAAGAAATTAAACCTTAAAAATTTAATCTATAAATACTACCTATCTCGAGTTCTTTGTGAGGCTAGAATAGGCGGATGTATACAAAGGGTACAGTAACAGGCTTGGTACTGATATGAAACACAGTTTTCTTAATATTATTATTTAGATATAGCATTTCATTCAAGTAATCTGGTCATGAATTCAACACAATTTAGAACACATAATTTGGATAGAATTCAATTTTAGCATAAAATACACTAAGGAAGTAATCGATTCTTTTTTAAGTTCAGAATCAAATACAATATGGACTCTCCCTCATAAATTTGTTCAGATAATAAAACTGTTCAGTGTTACAGTCACTATCAGTTTGACTGACCTCAGATCATTAAAAGTTTGTAAAATACCCTAGACCAAAGTTGGTACGAAGATTACTTTACCTCTTGATGAATATTAGTCTAATTAAAAGTGAACTGCTCTGCCCAGGGAAGATTGTGGGTTAATTTCAGTGTTAATTGATGATTAGAGCTTTAGAAAATTATGAAACCTTCATCATTTCACAATCGTCATGATTGTTATGTTTCTTGCCTCAAACTTTTAAAGAATTCTAAGGGGCAGATACAGGTCTGATATCGTTGTTGTTGTTTTTAAAGATGGTCATAATGACTGGTCTTTGAAGACCAGGTAGAACTGAATTCAATTCCTCCCTCTGAAGCAATGGCCATTTTTTCTTAAGAGATTACTGATGTGACATAAATACTCTAACAGCCCTTGGGTTGTTTGTTGAATTATGCAAATGTCTTTTAATTTAAAGAACAAGTATGGGTATTTGTAGATCTCATATATCAAAATGGTATTAGAAAAAATGCAATTTTAAATAATCAATATATTCTGTTCTTCAGTCTGATTATGTTGATTTTAGTTCTAAGAACTTCACTTTTGCCTATATTTATATGACCTTCTCTTTATCAAAATGTATAAAAATTGATGACTCTTTTAAAACTTTGTTGGTTTTTTGTGCAGTCCTATAAAGTAGAACTGAGGAAATTGAGTTATTGAACTCATCTAAAAAGCTTATCTAAGGCTCCCTTATCTCACTTACTTATGTCTGTATGTAAAATGATATACTCATAGTTTCTGTTTTTTTTTTTAATTTGCAGACTTAAACTTGTGTAACTTCTCCCTAGAGATGAAAAAAATGTGTTACAACATACTTATACACTAATAAAGCTTATGATTTTAAATAAATAAAACAGTTTCAAATTAAAAAGAGAGAGAAAGCAAGAAGGACTTCAAAACCTTACTTTTTCTAAAGTAGAAAATGTTCTTATTTTATGAATTCATATAACTCCATATATCGATTGATATTTGTCCATTATCAATCATCATGAATACACAAAGTACACATTACTTTCTTATATTTTCTTTTTATTACTCTGTTTCCTCTTTAGTAATTATCTATCTATCTATCTATCTATCTATCTATCTATCTATCTATTTGAGACAGCCTGTCACCAGGCTGGAGTGCAGTGGTGAAATCTCAGTTCACTGCAACCTCCAAATCCCGGGTTCAAGCAATTCTCCTGCCTCAGCCTCCCAAGTAGCTGGTACTACAGGCTTGCACCACCATGCTAACTTTTATATTTTTAGTAGAGACAGAGTTTCACCATGCTGGCCAAAATGGCCTCCATTTTTGACCTCATGATCTGTCTGCCTCAGCCTCCAAAGTGCTGGAATTAAAGGCAGGAGCCACTGTGCCCATCCTAGTAATATTTTTGTTAGTTGAAATATGCTGAGGTTTTTGAAGTTCAACTCTAATTTCTGAATATGTTTCTCTCAGAAATTATGACTTAACAAAATTACATTTATTAGAAGGTATAATTTGATGCATTATGTTACAGCACTATAACAGAATTATATTAGAATTTGGCAAGTTTCCCAAACTGAACATATTTAAAGAGGAGTTGGGTTTATTGAGTCAAGGAAGTGAAAGACTTTTACAATAAAACTACAAACATTGCTAAAATAACTTTTAAAAGACCTAAGTAAATTAAAACAAATACTATGTTAATGGATTGGAAGATTTAATATTGTTATGATGGCAATATTCTTCAAAGTGATCTACAGATTTGGTATACTCTGTATCAAAATCAAAATGGCCTTTTTGAAGAAATGGAAAAACTTATCTTAAAATGCATATGAAATTGTAAGGGGCCCTGAATAGCCAAAACATAATGAAAAATAATAATAAAGTTGGATGACTCACAACTCACTGTTGTTTCAAAATTTTTACAATTATACTATAATCAAAATGGTATTGCTGTGGAGATACACATATAGATAAATGGAATAAAGTTGAAAGTCCAGAAATAAACTCAAATATCTATAGTCAACTGATTTTCAACAAGAATGCTGAGACCATCCAATGGGGAAAAAACAAATGGATATCTTATCTCAAATCACATATAAAAATTAACTCAAAAAGGATCAACAACCTAAATATAAAAGCCTGAAGATTAAAACTCTTAGAATAAATCAAATGCAAATTCTTGTGACCTTGTCTTTGGCAATAGAGTCTTAAACATGACATCAAGAGCAGAAGCAGCAGAAAGAAAAGTTGGTAAGCCACACACCATCACATTTTTAAAAACAAACTTGTCTGTTAATGAATACTATCAAGGTGTTGAAAAGACAACCCACAAAATGAGAGAAAATATCTGCAAATCTTGTAACTGATAAGGTCTAGCATTTAGAATTTAAGAAGAAATATTATAATTCAATAATAAAATACAAAAAAAATCAATTAAAAATTGGAAAATAACTGAAACAGATTTGTTGAAGGAAAATATACAAATGGCCAACAATCACATAGAAAATGCTCAATATCATTAGTCACTGGGGAAATGAAAATCAAAACCACAATGAGCAACCTCATGACACCTCCTAGGATGGCCAACATAAAAAAAAATTAAAAATATCAAGCATTGGCAAGTGTGATGGTTTGAGTGTTTTCCCAGAATTGCGTATTAGAAATTTTGCCCCAGGGTGGCACTGTTGGTGTAGTACCTTTTAAGAAGTGATTTGCTCATTTAAAGGAATTAATGCGCTCTTGGGGAACTGGGCTGTTTCTTGCAGAAGTGAGTGACTTCTCATTATGTTGGGACTAGATTAGTTACTGCAAGACTGGGTTGTCATAAAGTGAGGCCACTCCTTGTGTTTCGCCTTTCCTTGCACATGTCTGCTTTCCCCTACGTTTTTCTGCCATGATACTAACCTCATCAGATGCAGCCGCCTGACCTTGGACTTTCCAGCTCTAGAACAATGAATTAGATGATTATCTTTCCTTTGTGAATTACTCTGTCCCAGAGTTCTGCAATAGCAACAAAAAAAGGGCTAAGACAAGAAGGATGAAGATAAATTGAAAGGCTTATGGATTGCTTTTTAGAATGTAACGATGCAGCACTGTGTAACACCGTTTGTTGGTTTATCAATAAGCTAAGCAAAGAGTTACCATATGGCCAAGCAATTCCACGCCTTGGCATATACCCTCCCAAACCGAAACCCTGTGCTCAAACAAAAATGTGTACATAAATGTTCAAAGTAGGTCTAGTCATTACGCCCTAAAGAAGAAAGAGCTTGAATATTCATCAAGAGATGAACAAGCACTGGGCCTGGCGCAGTGGCTCAAGCCTGTAATCCCAGCACATTGAGAGGCCGAGGCGGGTGGATCACGAAGTCAAGAGATCGAGACCATCCTGGTCAAGATGGTGAAACCCCGTCTCTACTAAAAATACAAAAAAATAGCTGGGCATGGTGGCGCGTGCCTGTAATCCCAGCTACTCAGGAGGCTGAGGCAGGAGAATTGCCTGAACCCAGGAGGCGGAGGTTGTGGTGAGCCGAGATCGCGCCATTGCACTCCTGCCTGGGTAACAAGAGTGAAACTCCGTCTCAAAAAAAAAGGAAAAAAAAAAAAAAACAGATGAACAAGCAAACATAATCTGGTGTATCTATTCAATAAAATAGTTTTCAGCTATAAACAGGACTGAAAAACTGATACATGCTACAACATGGATGAGCTTTGAAAATATTTTTTCAAGTAAATCAGACACGAAGGATCAATATAAGATTACTCCACTTTCAAAGAATCAACAAATTTATAAATATAAAAAGTGGATTAGTGATTGCCTCAGAACTGAGAGGAAGAAGGAATTAGGAGAGACTAATTAGTAAGGCATTACATTTGAGGTAATGAAAATGTTTTGAAACTAGGTAGTTATACGGTTGCACAACTCTGTGAGTGTATGGAATGTCAATAGATAGTACTCTTTCATACAGTTACAATGGTAAATCTTATGTTATGTGCATTTTGCCACAGTAAAAATATTTTGAGCAAAAAGAAAAAGCAAAGAAAGAAAGAGAGAGAGAACCAAAGCATTTATTGAGCAATCTGCAATTCTATAGGAGGACTCTGTTAGCCTAATAAGACAGAGTTGAATAAAATTCAGTCCTTGTACTTTCAAGTACATATGGTACTATGTAAACAAAGCACCTAAACAACAATTATTACACAGTATTTTACAGTTGACTGTAGGTGATTAAACTGCCATAGAAACACTGAGAAAAGGATATCTGATTCTTCCTGCATGGAGGGAGGTATTGACTTGGGAAAACAACAAAGAATGTAACTTTGCTATGCTAATGAATAATACACTCTATTTCTTCTCTTAGAAAGCAGGGGAAGGATAGTCCAGGGAAGGGGAGCAAAGAAGAAAACAGCAGCAAACGCGTACATAGGCACAAACGTGAAACAAAAATGTATATTCAGTCAACTTAATAAAGTAGCTTCTGTAATGAAAGCTAATAATCTTTTAGATTGTTAAATTATTTAATGTTCTTCGCAGCTCAGATAAAGAGGCGCAATTATCATTGCCTTTATTTTATAAAACTTGAAAGTATGGCTGAAAAGAGATTAGTATTTTTCTCCAAATCAGAAAGCTGGTAAGTGACAAAGCTGCAACTAACCAGGTCCATAAAACACCAGGGTTTGTTCTTTTAGCCATTATTCTCATTATATTTTGAAGCAGTTAGAATTAAGAATTGCGACACAAGCAAGAACTGGATGAAGAAGGTCTTTCATAATATTTGATTTTAATTTGGAGGAAATGAAAGCAATTGCACAGTTTTATGCATGGGAGTAATTGCATGTGAAGTTAGAAGTATTATTCCGGCAACGATGTGGAGAAGATGCACTAATATGTACTCAGAGGTTTTACACTGATCGCCTGGCTGAGATGCCTTGGATCTGTGAGAAGTAACAAAAGAGAAATGCAAACAAGGGAAAGGAAATTAACATCTGAACAGACGTTGTCCTTGCACTTTATATTCAACATACTATTAATTCCAGCAATGATGCAGAGGGTTTAAGATTACATTTTCCACTTTATCCTGAAGAACTAAAGGCTTCGAGATTTTAAATGGCCTGTGTATATCACCTAGCTGGAATGTCATGGATTTGGGACCAACTCTGTGTCCTTTTACAACCAAAGTTTATTTCACTATTGTTTCAGTATGTCTGGGCTGCTTTATCAAAAAGAAATTGATTACTCACAGTTTCAGAATCTGACAAGTTCCAGATCAAGACAGAAGTGTCTGTTGAGGGCCTGTTACTCATAGATTGTGCCTTCTATGTGTCCTCACAAAGCAGAAAGAAGAAAACAGGCTCCTTTAAGCCGTTCTTCTTAAGGATACTAATTCCATTCATGAGGACAGAGACCTGATGAGTGACATTTCCTAAAAACCCCAATTTTTAATATCAACACAGTGGAAATTCATTTCAACATGAGTTTTGGGGGGGTACAAACATTTAAACCATCGCATCTATGTCAACACAGCCAAACAATTTTCTAATCTTAAAAAAGGTGCTAAACCTTGCAAAACTAGTGAGCAGAATACAAAAACACTGCATGTGTGTATTTAACAAACAAGTATTCCGTTACAGAAATACCCTCAAGGTTGACAGCAATAAGAACTTTCTTCTGCTGTTCTCTTTTGACTTGATACAGTCCAATTAGCTTTATCATTTCAATGTCTCTGGGGCTGTAACTGTGAAGTGGCTGCTCTGTTTTCACACTAATCCATGGAAACTTTCCCCGGTCTTTTTAGCTCAAGTGAAAATTGTCCATTTCTTTTTCCACTAAACCACCAACTAAAATATATTCTATTTATTAAAAAATTTAATCATCATAAGAAAAATATGAATTTGAGTCATCAATAAACGTATACTTACTATGTCCATCCTTTAGCCAGATGGAAAAAGTAAAATTAATGTTTACCACTCTCAAGTTAGTGACTAATACAGGTTGAAGACAAACAGTCATACAATCAAAAATACCATATTCCAAAAGGGAAGTTAGCAAATGGAATATCGTGTGTGTAAGTGTGTGTGTGTGAGTACACACACACACAGACATATATATAGGTATTTAAGTGATATATTTATTTACCATTTTAAGGGTAAAATATTAAGCAGAAAATAACAAATAATTTTGACTAGAAAAAGAAAAGCATGAATTCTTAAAACTCGCAATGAAGCATCTCTACAGATTTTCTGGGTTAACCTCCAGGGATCCTGACTTAGTAGGTTTGGGGTTATACCTGGGGATCTGCATCTTTAGTAAGCTCCTAAGTGATTCTTGTTCACCAAATATATTGAAAATCACTGACCTCCTTAGTATAATAACCTGAGAAGCAGAACATTTGGAGTGCTTCTTAATGTGATCTATCTCTTCTCAGATCACTGCAATTCAAATCTCTAGTTATGATTGTTTGAAAATGGTGCTAATATGCACTTAGGTACAGATTTAATGTTCATGAAAATGAACAAGTACTTGAGGGTATTTGAAAAATATAATCTTGGGGCTTTCAGAAAGATGGAAAGGTAAATAGGTTGCAGTATCACAAGTGAAATCAGCTGTAGATAAAAGCTTTCTCCATCTGTGGATAATAGCACAAAATAGACTTGAAGAGAATCAAAGAAAATAGAGATGGAATACCTATTCATTTTAGAATGAAGCTGGATGCTTTATTCAACATTAACATTGTTTTTTTTTTGATCTTCCAAAAGGTAACAAAGAACCAGATTGAAAAAATACTTTAGATTAGTTTAATATAAAATTCATTAAACTAGTATTTGAAAGATACAGGTTAGAATCTCAAGTAAACAATGAATTTATCCTATTACTTGTAGTCCATGGATTCTCTTCATTCATTCATGCATCTACTGGATTTCTATGTAACATATTCTTCACTACCTTGGGCTGTCTAATACCACAGATGTGTTTACATCCTCGTGAGTCCTTTCCCTCCTTTAGTACTTTTGCAGAAGATAAGGTTTGAGGCTACTAAGGAATCATACTCTTGCAAAGGCCTCACTAATGGCTGCACAGAATAATTAATCTTGGTAGTGAGTTGTCATTAAAGAGGCTAATTCTGGCATAAATTAACAGATCTGAGGAGCTACTCGACAGATGAAAGCAAACCTGGTAGAACTATAGAAACAGTTTCTGGGAAGTGATTCAATGCTTTTGCACCTTGAAAACTTTCAGCTCAAGGACATTTTTCATAATTTATATACTGTCTAAAAAGAAAGTTATGATTGTTTAGGTTAAGGTAACATGTATGCATTGATATTGCTTGTGAAATTGATTACACTAAAAATACATTGAATTATCTGTGAGGTGAACTGAATTATCTGTGAGGTCTATAAGCCATAATAGGTTGAGAAAAACAATATATATATACATATGTGTGTGTGTATATATATATATATATATATATATATATATATATATATATACACATATATTACTTTAAGTTCTGGGATATTTGTGCAGAACATGCAGGTTTGTTACATAGGTAAACATGTGCCATGGTGGTTGGCTGCATCCAGGAACCCATCATCTAGGTTTTAAACCCCACATGCATTAGGTGTTTGTCCTAACGCTCTCCCTCCCCTTGCCCCCCACATCCCAGCAGGTCCTGGTTTGTGATGTTCTGCTCCCTGTGTCCATGTGTTCTAATTGTTCAACTCCCACTAATGAGTGAGAACATGCAGTGTTTGGTTTTCTGCTCCTGTGTCAGTTTGCTGAGAATGATTGTTTCCAGCTTTATCCATGTCCCTGCAAAGAACATGAACTCGTTCTTTTTTATGTCTGTATAGTATTCCATGGTGTATATGTGCCACGTTTCCTTCCAGTCTATTGTTGATGGGCATTTGGGTGGGTTCTAAGCCTTTGCTATTGTGAAGAGTGCTGCAATAAATGTACATGTGCATGTGTCTTTATAGTAGAATGATTTATAATCCTTTGGGTATATATCCAGTAATGGGACTGCTTGGTCAAATAGTTTTTCTTGTTCTAGATCCTTGAGGAATCGCCACACTATCTTCCACAATGGTTCCACTGATTTACATTCCCACCAACAGTGTAAAAGCATTCCTATTTCTCCACATTCTCTCCAACATCTGTTGTTTCCTGACTTTTTAATGATTGCCATTTTAACTAGTATGAGATAATATCTCATTGTGGTTTTGATTTGTGTTTCTCTAACGACCAGTGGTTTTTCATGTGTTTGTTGGTCACATAACTGTCTCCTTTTGAGAAGTATCTGTTTATATTCTTCGCCCACTTTTTGATGGAATTGTTTTCTTTCTTGTAAATTTGTTTAAGTTCTTTGTAGATTCTGATATTAGCCCTTTTTCAAATGGATAGATTGCAAAAATTCCTCCCATTCTGTAGGTTGCCTATTCACTCTGATGATAGTTTCCTTTGCTGTGCAGAAGCTCTTTAGTTTAATTAGATTCCACTTGTCAATTTTGGCTTTTGTTGCTGTTGTTTTTTGGTATGTTAGTCATGAAGTTTTTGCTATGCCTATGTTCTGAATGGTATTGTGTAGGTTTTCCTCTAGGGTTTTTATGGTTTTAGGTCTTACGTTTAAGTCTTTAATCCATCCTGAGTTAATTTTTGTATAAGCTGTAACAAAGGGATCCATTTTTAGCTTTCTGCATTTGGCTAGCCAGCTTCTCCAACATCGTTTATTAAATAGGGAATCCTTTCCCTATTCCTTATTTGTGTCAGGTTTGTCGAATATCAGCTGGTTGTAAATGTGTGGCATTATTTCTTAGGCCTCTGTTCTGTTCCATTGGTCTGTGTATCTGTTTTGGTACCAGTACCAAAAGTGACTGTAGCCTTGTAGTATAGTTCGAAGTCAGGTAGCATGATGCCTCCAGCTTTGTTGGTTTTGCTTATGATTGTCTTGGCTATAAACGTTTGTTTGTTTTTCTGTTGTTGTTTTCTTTTGTGTCTTTCTTTCTTTTTTTTTTTTTTTTTGGTTCTCTATGAAATTTGGAGTAGTTTTTTCTAGTTCTGTGAAGAAAGTCAATGGTAGCTTGATGGGAATAGCATTGAATCTATCAATTACTTTGGGCGGTATGGCCATTTTTATGATATTGATTCTTTCTATCCATGAGCATGGAATGTTTTTCCATTTGTTTGTGTCCTCTCTAATTTCCTTGAACAGTGGTTTGTGGTTCTTCTTGAAGAGGTTCTTCACCTCCCTTGCAAGTTGTATTCCTAGGTATTTTAGGCTCTTTGTAACAATTGTGACCGTGAGTTCACTCATGATTTGATTTTCTGCTTGTCTATTATTGGTGTATAGAAATGTTTGTAATTTTTGCATGTTGATTTTTTATCCTGAGACTTTGCTGAAGTTGCTTATCAGCTTAAGGAGTATTGGGGCTAAGACGATGGGGTTTTCTAAAGGTACAATCATGTCATCTGCAAACAGAGACAATTTGACTTCCTGTCTTCCTATTTGAATACTATATATTTCTTCCTCTTGCCTGAATGCCTTGCCAGAACTTTCAATACTATGTTGAATGGAGGTGATGTGAGAAGACATGCTTGTTTTGTGCCAGTTTTTAAAGGGAATATTTCCAGCCTTTCCTATTCAGTATCTTTGTTATAGGTTTGTCATAATAGCTCTTATTATTTTGAGGTATGTTCCATCAATACCTAGTTTATTGAGTGTGTGTAGCATGAAGGGGTGTTGAATTTTATCAAAGGCCTTTCTGAATCTATTGAGATAATCATGGTTTTTGTCATTGGGAAACACTATTTTCTAGGATTCCTCCAGACCTAGTGTTTGAGATTCTGTGATTCTAGAAATTGGTGATAAGATAAATACTTGAAGTGTTCCTTTTTGTATTATTGCCAGAAATTGATCTTCCATTACACTGATATTTATTTTGGAGCAGAGAATTCTCAAAATGATTTCATAGTGGGAGTGTAGGTAAACTATTTTATAAAATCACATAATTAAATTTGAAATATCAAAATTTTTTGTACTGTTTTACCTCAAGATGTAGAAAAGTAAAAAGAGGAGCACTATCCACTCTTCCAACAACAACAACAAAAACTAGAAAAAAATGCATATTGGCTGGTCATGGTGACTCATGCCTGTAATCTCAACACTTTGGGAGGCTGAGGCAGGCGGATCACTAGGTCAAGAGATTGAGACCATCATGGCCAAATGGTGAAACCCTGTCTCTACTACAGGCACAAAAAATTAGCTGGGCATGGTGGTGTGCACCTGTAGTCCTAGCTACTAGAAAGGCTAAGGGAGGAGAATCACTTAAGCTGGGGAAGAGGAGGTCACAGTGAGCTGAGATCATGCCACTGCACTCTAGCTTGGCAATAGAGTGAGACTCTGTCTCAAAAAAAAAGAAAGAAAGAAAGAAAAAGAAAAACCTATTAATGACTTTTGTGAAGTCTATTAGAAAACTAAGGTCACAGGGAAAGCAACTGACCCAAAATGTGGGGAGAGACAACTGGTGCACTGAGAAACAAGTCCTAGGGCAGACACTGTCAGACAACACATAATCCAGTTACCTAGTTTTGGGCTACTTTGTGTGTCAATAAAACTGAAATGGGAAAACATAGAAAAGAAATTAATAAATTTAGAAACTGCTTCCTAGAAAAGATCAGTAATGCTGATGAACTTCTACTCAGACTGACCAAGGAAAAACAAATCAACCAGACATTATTGCTATCAACAATTAAAGAAAGGACATTATTAGTGAGCACATGGACACGAAAAGGATAATAAGAAAATGCTACAATTATATGGTGGAAAATTTGACATCTGTTTCTATTGAGATTAATTTCGCCAAAAGAAAACTACAGACCAATATCTTTATGAAAATAAACGCAAAAAATCTACAACAAAATACCTGCAAACTGAATTTAGCACCATATTGAAAGGATTCAACTCGATCCCTATCAAAATACCAATGACAATCTTCACAGAAATAGAAAAAGTAATCCTACAATTCACATGGAACCACAAGAGACCCAGAATAACCAGCGCTATCCTGAGCAAAAGGCACAAAACGTGATCTGACTTTGGATTATACCACAGAGCTATATTAGCCAAAAGAGCATGGTACTGGCATAGAAACAGACAGATAGACCAAGAAAAAAGGATAGAGAGCCCAAAAATGAATCTATACATCTACAATGAACTCATTTTCAAGAAAGTCTCCGAGAACATACATTGGGGAAAAAAAAAGTCTCTTCAAGTAATGGTGTTGGGAAAACTGGATATCCATAAGCAAAAGAATAAAACTAGACTCCTGTCACTCACCACAGAAAAACTTTAATCAAATGGATTAAATAATTAAATCTAAGACCACAAACTATGAAACTACTAAAAGAAAATTTTGGGGAAACTCTTCAGGACATTGGTTCAGGCAAAGATTTGTTGAATAGTACTCCACAAACACAGGCAACCACAGCAAAAATGGACAAATGGAGTCACTTCAAGTGAAAAAGCGTCTGCATAGCAAAGGAAACAATCAATAAAATGAAGAGATAAAGAGATAACCCACAGAATGGGAGAAAATATTTGCAAGTTATCAGTCTGACAAGAGATAAATCATGAGAATATATTAGGAGCTCAAAAAGTCCATAAGAAAAAGTATAACAATCAAATTAAAAATGAGCTAAATATATATGTAGATATTTCTCAAAAGAAGACATACAAATGATCAACAAGTGTACAGCAAGATTCTCAACATCATTGATCATCAGGGAAATACAAATCAAAACTACATTGAGATATCATCTCACCCTCATTAAAATTTCTTCCATCCAAATGACAGGCAATAAAAAATGCTGGGGAGCATATGGGGAAAAGACAACCCTTATACAGTATTCTTTGGAATATAAACTAATACGACAATTATGGAGAGCAGTTTAAAAGTTCCTCAAGAAACTAAAAGTAGAACTATCATATTATTCAGCAATCCCACTGCTGGTTATATAACCAAAGTAAAGAAAATCAGTATATCAGAGATATACATGCACTCACTTGTTCATTGTAGCTCTATTTACGGTAGTCACAATTTGGAACCAACCTAAGTGTCCATCAGCAGATGAATGGATAAAGAAAATGCAGTAATGTACACAATGCAGTGATATTCAGCCTGTCATTTACAACAACTACAAGATAAGAAAACTACAGACCAATATTTTTTATTAAAATAAATGTAAAAATCCACAACAAAATACTTGCAAACCAAATTTAGCACCATATTAAAAGGATTCAACAACATGGATGGTACTAGAGGATGTTATGTTAAGCAAAATAAGCCAGACACATAAAAAAAACTTCAAATGTTCTTATTTATTTGTGGAGGGAACTAAAAATTAAAACAATTGAACTGATGAGGACAGAAAATGGAAGGATGGTTACCAGATGCTGGGAAGGGTAGAAGAAGGGAGGCTGAGGGAGGGCTGAGAGTGATTAATGGATACAAAAATACAGTTAGAATGAAAGAGATCTAGTATTTGATAGGCAACAGGGTTATATGAACAATAATAATTTATTGTATATTTAAAAATAACTAAAAGATTATAAATGGATTGTTTGCAGCACAAAGAAAGAATTAGTGCTTGAGGTGAGGAATGCTTCAGTTACCCTGATGCAATCATTATGCATTTTATGCCTGTATCCATATATCTCATGTACCCAAAATACATACACCTACTCTGTACCCACAGACATTAAAAATAACTAATAAAAATAAATTTAAAAATGAAATAAATTATTGAAATTGTCTTTGAAAAATTATATGGTACTGTCATAAAGATAGACCTATAGATTGACAGAACAGAGTAAAATATGCAAACAAATAAACCTCAGCACATACCTTACACTTATACATAAATTAATATATATCATGGATGTAAATGTACAATATAGAATTGTAACTTTATAAGGAAACATAGGAAAAAAGTCTATGTAACCTTAGACTTGTTTATTAGTTATTAAATAAAACCCTATAATCTTGAACAATAAACATTTGTAATGATTAATATATTTTACTAACTCCAAATTTAAAATTTGCTCTTTGAATTACATTATAAAGGAAAGAAAAAACAAAATGCTGTCAGAAAATGCTTTAGAATCACATAGTTTGTAAAGGACTCCTATTCATAATATTTAGTAAATCCTAAAAGTCAACAATAAGAAAATATATAACTATAAAAAAGTATGAAGAAAGGTCTAAACAGATACTTACCCAAAAAAGATATATAAAGGGCAAATAAACATATAAAAACATGTTCCACATATTTTGTCATTAGAAAAATATAAATGAAAACAAGGAGATATTGATGTACCTGTATTAGAATCTATAAAATTCCAAAAAACAACAAAAAAACACCTGACAATATCATTTGCTAATTAAGTTGCAGAGCAACGGAAACTTTCATTCATTGCAAGAGATAATGCGAAATTATGCAGCCACTTTGGAAAATGGTATGGCAGCTTCTTATTAAATGAAATATAAAATTGGTAGTCAAAATTTCAATTCTACTCTTAGGTATTTACACAGGGAATTTAAAGCTTATGTTTACACAAAATCTAGATAGATAGATAGATGATAGATAGATAGAGATGATAGTTGATAGATAGAAGATTGAGAAATAGATAGACAGATAGATAGATAGATAGGTAGATATAGATGATAGTTGATAGATAGAAGATTGAGAGATAGATAGACAGATAGATAGATTGATTGATAGGTAGATAGATATAGATGATTGTTGATAGATAGAAGATTGAGAGATAGATATAGATAAAGCAGCTGCTTTCTTCACAACTGTCAAAACCTGTATGAAATCAACGTGGCCAGCAACACATTAAGAAAAAAACAAACAATAATATGTGCATGTAATGGAATATTATTCAGAGATAATAAGGAAAAACTATTCCTTAATGCAAGAACACAAATGAATCTTAAATCCATGGTGCAAGAATACAGATATTTATGTATTATACAAAACTATAGGGAAGGAAGGAAAATAGTGATTGCCTTAGTTCAGAAGACAGAAGAATAGTTGACAACAAAGAGAAAACCCAGAGAAAATTTTATGGTGATAAAACATTCTGTATGATACCAGGGTGAGTGATCTGTGAGTTTGTGCATTTGTTCAAAAACAAAGGACTGTATGGCATTAAAACTGAATTTTACTGTATGTAAATACAAACAAATCATAATTTGGGGGGAACTAAGAATAAAATTCAGCCTAGTATAATTAATAGTCTACATTGTAACATCACATTGTATGGCAAATGTATGATATAACTGCCCTGAAGTGGTTGGTTAAAAAAAAAAATTGACCACAATAGATTGGAAAATTTGTTTTGATACTATGAGACTAAGTAATTAAAAAAAAAAGGCATAGGAACACTGATAAACACTGAACTATTGTTGGTAAATGTGTCCTTCATAGGGTATAGAGTAGCAATTTTGAAGCTACTTCATTTTTATATTTGAGTTAAAATTAAATAAACATAGATAATGAGAGCTGAGTCATTCACCAACAGAAAATTTACAAACAAACAAGGAAACAATATTAAATAAACCTTGTGGGGCTAGATTAGAATTAGATATGTCAATATGGGATAAGCAACTATGGTACGAATGTATACATGAGTTAGTGTACATATATGTATTTTCTAACGCTGTCTTTTGTGAGAGCCCAGAAGCAGTGACACTCTATTTGCAATGAGCACACCTAGTGCTCAGATGCTGGTTTCTAAATACCATTCTTTCTCCAATAAAAGGTAACCAAGGGTTCCCTGTGGAAGACACATTAAAGCTAGGACATGGAAAACACAAGATAAGCTGGAATACCTTATCAGTTCAGAAAGTAAGAAAGGGCCAAAAAGAGATAATTTAAAAAGGATATAAAGAGCAGTCTGATAGAGCACCCAATCACAAAGCTGGAACAATTTGTACAGAATTAGTAAGAATATCATATTTGGTTATAACTCTTAAAATATCTAGGAATTCAAACAACAAAACGCATGTTTGAGGCCAGGTACAGTGGCTCATTCCTATAATCCCAACACTTTGGGAAGCCAAAGTGGGGTATCGCTTGAGGCCAGTAGTTTGAGACCAACCTAGATGGCATAGTAAGACCCCATTTCTATTAAAAACAAAATCATTATCTGGGTGTCATTGCAAACAACTGTAGTCACAGATTCCCTGGAGGCCAAGGCAAGAAGCTGGCTTGAACCCAGGAGTTAGAGGTTACGGTGAGCTTGTGAGCTATGATCAACCACTGCATTCCAGCCTGGACAACAGATTAAGGCCCTGTCTCAAGAAAAAAATGAATCCTTGAATAATTAAGTGAATAAATAAGAAAGGAAAATTATTTTATAGAATTCTAGTTAATAAATGTAGATGCAATGAGAAAAAGAGAAAATCATCATTAAAACAGCATGGTTAATAATATCTAAAAATTTTTTATTTTAATAAGTTTTTGGGAAATAGGTAGCATTTTGTTACATGAGTAAGTTCCTTAGTGGTGATTTGTGAGATTTTGGTGCACTCATCATCCAAGCAGTATAGACTGAACCCAATTTGTAGTCTTTTATCCCTCACCCCCTTCCTACTCTTCCCTGAGTCTCCAAAGTCCATTGTGTCATTCTTATGCCTTTACATCCTCATAACTTACAAGTGAGAACATATGATGTTTGGTTTTTCATTTCTGAGTTACTTCTCTTAGAATAATGGTCTCCAGTTCCATTCAGATTACTGGAAATGCCATTATTTTGTTCCATTTTATGGCTAAGTAGTATTCCATCATATATAATTGTATTCAATCACATATATAATTATATATACTAATATAATCTGTGTGTGTGTGTATCTGTGTGTGCGTGTATGTGTGTGTATATATATATATATATCTCACCCTTTATCCACTCATTGATTGATGGGCATTTTGACTGTTTCTATATTTTTGCAATTGTAAATTGTGCTACTATAAACATGCATGTGCAAGTATGTTTTTCATATAATGACTTTTTTTTCCTCTGGGTAGATACCCAGTACTGGGATTGCTGGGTCAAACGGTAGTTCTACTTTTAGTTCTTTAAGAAATGTCCACACTGTTTTCTGTAATGCCTGTACTTGTTTACATTTCCACTGGCAGTGCAAAAGTGTTCCTTTTCACTGCATCTATGCCAACATCTATTATTTTTTTATTTTTTTAATTATGGCCATTCTTGCAGGAGCAAGGTGGTAAGCATTGTGGTTTTGATTTGCATTTCTCTGATGATTAGTGATCTTGAGCATTTGTATATGTTTGCTGTCTATTTGTATATCATCCTGTGAGACTTGTCTATTCATTTTCCTAGCCCACTTTTTCTTTTTTTTTTTTTAATTTTTTATTGGATTATAGGTTTTGGGGTACATGAGCAGAGCATGCAAGACAGTTGCGTAGGTACACACATGGCAGTGTGCTTTCTTTTCTTCTCCCCTTCACCCACATTTGGCTTTTCTCCCCAGGCTATCCCTCCCCACCTCCCCCTCCCACTGGCCCTCCCCTTTTCCCCCCAATAGACCCCAGTGTTTAGTACTCCCCTTTCTGTGTCCATGTGTTCTCATTTTTTATCACCCACCTATGAGTGAGAATATGCGGTGTTTCATTTTCTGTTCTTGTGTCAGTTTGCCTAGCCCACTTTTTCATGCAATATTTTTTCTTGCTAATTTGTTTGAATTCCTTCTAAATTCTGCATATTAGTCTTTCATTAGATATATAGATTACAAGGATTTTATCCCACTGAGTGTCTGTTTACTCTGCTGACTATTCCTTTTCTGTGCAAAAGCCCTTTGGTTTAATTACATGCCACTTATTAATCTTTGTTTTTGTTGCATTTGCTTTTGAGTTTTTTGTCATGAAGTTTTTGCCTAAGCCAATGCCTAGAAAGGTTTTCCCAATGTAACCATGGTTAATGATTACTGCAGGCAAAATTATTTGATGAATTCTAAAACTGGTGGACAAAACTTTAAGGAGAAACAATATTTTTATAGCCTTAGACTATCCCCTCCTAAATATTATTTATACTAATTGCTTATATGGTTTTAGCACACCTTCAGATGTTTTGATAATTATTTTTCTATAGGGTAGAATTCAATTTACCACTTATTGTGTATGATCTACAACTTGTAGTGATACCTTTTAACACTCCCAGTGTGAAAAGAAAAAAAAAATGTAAATTTGCAGTACAAAAACTAGGCAGATACCACTTTATCCATGTGATTAAGGTCACCAGAAATAAGTCACGTTGACATCAAATGCCATTCCTATGTTGTGATGAGTGGCAGGCATCACCTTTGTGTTCATTTGATCTGTGGCAATCTTCTTCCAAACTCATTACTTCAGACTAATTATGAGAAAACTTTAGGCCACCAAATTTAAGTGACATTTTACAAACACTTGAGTAGTATTCTACAAAATTGTAAAGATCAAAGAAGACAAGGAAAAATGACAAATTTTACAGATTGGATGGGTTTAAGGGCACATGATAAGTACTCACAATGTAAGCTCCTGGGTTGAATCTTGAAACTGAAAAGAATATTAGTGCAAAAAAAAGAGAAAATTTTATTAAACCTAAGATTAGTTAATATTACTGTGCGAGTGTTCATTTCTTAATTATATTCAATGTTAGTTTAAGTGAAAGCCATGTAGAAACTCTACAGTATCCTTGCAACTTTTCTGTAAATGTAACATATTCCAAAAGTAAAAAATACTGATATTAAAACAACAAAATTTCATAAATGTGCAATTATTTATTTATTCACATATTCATTATTTATTACTTATAAGTGTTTAAAATGTTTTTATATACAAGGTACTTACTCACTGATTGAGTCCTCTGTGCCCAGCGGTAGAACATGCAAAGGGAAAATAACCACACCATCAGGAGAATTAGCACAGAAGCAAATGTTTTAGAAGAATAGAAAGAGCTGTTTCTTTGAGCTCTCTGAGGATACATGATTGCTGATGGATTAGAGGTTTGGGTGGAAGCAGGAGTACCAGAAGGATTAGCTAGATATTACTTCGGCATTTGTAGCACCTCTTTGTGATACTACCTTTAGGTCATTACTCATTGGATAAATCAGATGTTATTGCCAGTAAACTAAATTTTTTCTATCTTATTTTCGTTTATCTTTGTCTTTTCCAGTCAACATGATAAACCCTACTTTGGGTGTAGATTTTGGACAAATTTGGAAATGCAAAATTAGGATATAATTTAGCAGTCATTCCTCTTTTTGGAGACATTAATTCCTCCATTTAATTTATTCTACTAATTAAGGAAATGTTACAAGAGGTGTAGTCACAGTCTCATTGTTATTGACTTGTTTTCACTGCAGCCAGTTCCCTCTGGGGACCCTGCTTCCATTTCAGTGGCTAAATCAGTGCTGTTTGCTCTCCCTCACCCAATACCTCCGCCATGCATTCAAACACCCAAGACTCTATTTTTCTTAAAAATAAGTGTGCTTTCAACAGTATGAGGTACGCCTGAGCTATGATAGCATCCTGTTAGTTTTGAGTTAAAAGGAATATACATATATATGTATATTATGAAATGTAATAAAAGATAAAGTATAAAAATTACCTCCTCACACACATGCAATGAAGTTCAAGCTCCAATGAACAGTGTTAGTTGAGATTTAATGTTTTTCAAAGGCTAAATCCAGTTACTTTGAAGTCTTTCTGGAGTAGGTGTGCTTTGAAATAGACACATCTGCCTTGAATGAAAATAAATTGAAGATCAACCATATTCTACCAGCGGAAACAATTTGAAGATGCTGTAAAAACAACCTCTTGCTGGACAGCTTATTCTCCTGCAAGGCAATCTATGACTTTCCTAGGCATCTTGCTCACACTTCAATTCTTCAACAATATATTGCTGGACTTGCCTCAGAGCTCTAGCTTTGAAATTCATCAAGCCGAAAATGGCTGAGCAAATGTGCATCACCAGACTTCAGGGCTTTGAAGAGGTGTCAGCAACCATGAATTTCAAATCCAACCAACTGGCAAAATGATTTCCCCAGATATTACTGGGTTTTGCATTTGTGAGGAGTATCTCTAAAGGTCGAATTATCTAATATTGTCCACATTTTTACCTGAATATTGATGACAGAGTGTATCAAATTGAAAAAAAAATACTGTGAATATTATTTATGCCCCAGGGATGTAAGAAATTAATCTGGGTGAGAAGAAAGGCAAATGGAAATAAGAATAATTCTGAATTGTTGTCTCTACCAGGTTCTTCTTTACCCCTGGAATCTCTTCCTGGCTTGACCTGGTGTTTCTAAAGCACACACTAGGAATGTCTGTTAATCCTTGGGCTGATGCAAATATTTAAAGTCCTTCATTTTTAATGAATAAAATTGTAATTTATTTCATTTGTTATTCTAAGGCATTTTAGAAAAGTCATTATCTTCCTCTTTACCTCTGTACTTTCTCACATTTAGTCCTAAATGTAAAGACATAAAGGCCTGTACATGAATGATACAGTTGAAGGCAAAATGGGGTGATAGAACAAGACTGGGATACAGGGGCATGTACATATACTTCTAGGTATGAACCCAAGGTGCACTCTCCATTAACCGTATGTTAAGCCCGATACTGAGCCTCTCATAACTTCAGCTATTATATCTGGAAATTGAATATAATTGTGTATAATAATCTTGATATTGGTTGAGTTGATTAAATGATATAATGCGAACTGCCTGTTACATAAGGAGAGTGTTTAATAGGGTGGTTCAGAGTGTAGGATCTTTAGTGAAGTGCCCGAGTTTAATGCCCACTAACCATTTACTAGGTGTGGGCCTTAGACTTATTCTTCCTTAGTTTCTGGATCTGCAAAATGGGGATAATTATAATTCCAGTGTATTTATATCATAGTATTGATAAAGTGCTTAAGTGAGGGTGTGTGTGAGAGTGTGTGTGTGCGTGTGTGTGTGTGTGAAATATATCTTAAGATATGACCTGGCACATAGTAGACATTACACAGAAATATGAGATTATGTTTATTAACAACTAAAAATTTTTTTGAGACAGAGTCTTGCTCTGTTGCCCAGGCTGGAGTGCAGTGGCATAATCTCAGTTCACTGCAATCTCTGCCTCCCAGGTTTAAGGGATTCTCCTGCCTCAGCCTCCTGAGTATCTGGGAGTACAGGCACATGCCACCATGCCTGGCCATTTTTTGTATTTTTGGTAGAGACAGGTTTTTGTCTTGCTGGCCAGACTGGTCTCGAACTCCTAACCTCAGGTGATCCACATGCCTCGGCCTTCCAAAGTTCTGGGAGTCCAGGCATGAGCCACCACTCCTGGTCAATAACTAAATTTTTATTACTCTATTTGTTCTTCCTCAAATTTCATTAATAAATTGCTTTCTATTTTTGATATGGTTGAATTTATGGCTCTTAATAGTAAAAGTATTTAAAATATTTACTTCAATAAAATTCAATTTATTGAGATACGTATTTGAAATTTCCTAAATTAAACTAATCAGCCTCAAGTAACTGGCACTCACAACAGAATAAGAGTCTTTGAAATTAGAATGTTGCCCACTGCCAATTGTGAAAGTGGCCCAATCCATAAGAAAAATGTCACTGAAGGCAACATTGCCTGAAAAGAATTGTGTTTTGTACAGATAAACAGTATTTGTAAGAGATGGGAGAGAGATTTTTGGAAACCTAGCTGGTCTAATGCTTTGCTTTCAGAAGTAAAAGCTTTATATATATACTGAGCTCTGTTGAAATTGAGATTCTTAAAGCCGTAAATTACAATTGTATTATTCTACTTATGCTCAACTTTGTGTGTGTGTGTGTGTGCGTGTGTGTGTGTGTGTGTGTGACAGAGTCTCACTCTGTTGCCCATGCTGAGTACAGTGACACAATTTTGGCTCACTGCAAACTCTGTCTCTCAGGTTCAAGCAATTCTACCCTCTCAGCCTCCCAAGTAGCTGGGCCTAGAGGTGCCTGCCACCACCCTTGGCTAATTTTTGTGTTTTTGTAGGGATGGAGTTTTACCAAGTTGGCCAGGATGGTCTCAGACTCCTGACCTCAGGTGACCTGCCCACTTTGGTCTCCCAAAGTGCTGGGATTACAGGCATGAGCCACCGTGCCTGGCCCCCAACAATTTTAAAACGTGTTAAATATTATTATATTAAGCTATTGCAAAAGTCCACCAATTAGAAAATTAAGCATGGATTAATACTAAGGGTAATATGAATAAGTAATCTGTATCTAAATGATTAAAGCTGAGGAAAATTTTGAACCTTTATATAGAAAATTCCAAATTGTAATGGCACAGTTATTCAATACTTTTAATTAACCAAATGTTTTGTGTAGTGTAAGTTAAGACAATATTCTAAATTAAGTAAAAATTATAAAATGAGTTAAATTGCTTAGCCTAAGCATACATTCAATCAACACTTTTATGTTTTCTATCAGATTATAGCTCTGGGTCATACTTTTAGGTATCAATAATGACAAAAAAACATGCTAATTGATGAAAAAAGTTAATCTAGTCAAATTCCACTTATTTTATGTATACTGTAACTCTTAAGAAGGGAATGCATTAAAAATATCTTCAAAATTGTTTTTTCAGAACAAGGGTTAAAACAGAAAAGGTTACTTTGACTAACAAGAAATTCTAAGCTGCCAGATAGAATTGTTCCACTAATTAGGGATATTAAATTTTACTATTTGCAAAAAACAAATATCTCTTGATTCATTTATCAACTAATAATTGGACATTTATTTAACATGTAGTTGTACAAGATAATGAACCTTGGAAATAAAAGAATATAACAAATTATCATACTGAATAGACTATGATGGACATGCTGGTATTAGGGTAATTTAAATCACAGGTTATTATCAAAGGAATAAAATAGGAGAAAGAAAAAGATAATTTTTAAAATGTGATTGATGCCAACTGGAATGAACTGAGTGTTTTTAGATCCAAACAATCTTAGCTTGAAGCTCCGTCCCAAGTGCACTGGCGTACTCTCTCTCCCTTAAAACTTGACTATGCTGAGTGAGCAGTGCCATGGCCATACTCTCTTACCCTGTGCTGACGGCTGCCTAATTATTTTCCACTGTCAAGTGTCATCTACACAGAGTCGGTGTGTGCTGTGTAACATGTATGGAATGCCCAGTAAAATGGAAGAGGTTTGGGTTAGGACAGGAGGAGTACACGTGTGAGTTTACACTATTATGTTGTGTAGAATCGTGCAAACAAGAAGAAAAACATCTTGCTAGAAGCTCTGTTCTTGCCTTGAAAAAAATCTTAAAATTGAATATGAGAAATGTCTATTGAAATTCTATTGATGCCTCACTGGCAGAAATTTCTCTGAATTAATGTTCTTCATGGGATTCAGTTCACTCTCATCTTGCCACCTTTATTCACCTGCTCTTCCGTTTTCTCCCCTTTCCTTTGTCACCGCTTGCCTCAGCTCCCAGATCCTGTCTATTAGAGAGCAATTTCGCAAATACAAACAATTATCTTCCTGTAAGGAACTGTATCGCTTATTTGAAACTCACATATTTTTTTCATGTAACTTTATGACTAAGTTGAACATCTACTACATAGTGTATTTTTGCATGTGTTGGATTCTTTTAATTCCTGAAAGCAGGTGCTATCATCTAGCTCATATGCAAGGAAACTGAGGTCAGATCGGTTAATACATCAAAATGGGAAAATGGCATTTTAACATGTTCAAATTCACAGGTGGAAAAGGCAGTCAAAATTTGAACCCAGGTCTACCAGGCTTCAAAATACCAGGATATTTTACAATTAAATGATATTTCTTTCTCTGATTAGAAAATAAATACAGAATTTTATTCAGCAGAATGACACCAGTTAAACTAAGACAAATGAAAATGCCATGTATTTTCTCTAGAACAGAGCTAAATGAAGAAAAATTACATTTAAATTTGGCACATTTGCTATACCTTAATGATCCCTGTCCTTGCTGTTCAAGGTGTGATCCTCAGAAGAACAGCAGCAGCTAAACATGAGTCTTGCGAAAAATATAGAATCTCAAGTCCCGCTCTGGAAGTACTGACTCAGAATCTACGTGTTAGTGAGATTCTGAGGTCACCCCTCAGCACTTTGAGAAAGACTCATCTATTATAGCATGTTCTTTTTCAAAGTGGTGAATCAAAAATTTATCATTTGAACCTTAAATGGAAGTTGTCTGGCATGTGATGCTATGGCCTTGCAAATAGTCATGCTTCTATAGCAACATATGATGGCGTATTCACGAACTTGCACTTGATTCCTGGGTAAAAAAAAAATGCATATCTTAAAGTAGTGATTACTAACTTGATTCTGTGGCTATGGTGATAGGATTGGCAGAAACACCCACACTCATTGACAAAATCTAAAAAGGAAAGAACAGGAGAGAGGCTCATCTGCCTCTACTTCCCTCTCCCGTCTCTGCCCACTGAGTCATGGTTGTTCTTGGACTACTTCAGCCCCCTATGACACAGACAGGCTGTGCTGGAATTAGGGTACAGGAGTGGCCACCCCACCCACAACCCCTGCTTATTTACCCCAGCCCAGCACTAACCCACTTTCTATTTCAGGGCGAATGACTTAATTCATACCATGGACAACACTCAGCTCCGTGATGGTGCCATTTCCCAGAGGTTTGTATTCAAACTTCAAACATCTGTACATCCTGTTAATATTTCCCTTTTGGCAAAAATTTTTAAAAGTGATGTTTTAATGCTGTTAATGTGACAGTGTAATGTAGTGGTTCCCAAAATTTATAGTTTATGCAATTCTTCCAGAGATCTTGCTAAAAGGAAGATTCTGATTCTGGGGTTGGATGTGAGATTCTGCATTAAAAAAAAAAAATTCCCAGGTGAGGAAGGTTCTCTGACTACACTGTAAAAGTGCCCCCTAGGTTTACACTGTAAACTGTTACTTATATTCATAATGAATTCAAAATCTAGCAAAAAAAACTGTGTTTTGAAAAGGTAACTAGGAGGTATCAAAAGTCTTTAACATATTTTGACTCTGTGATTGACTTTCTAATGAATTTATGCTATAGAAATGTGCAGAAATATAGACGAAAATGTACATAAAGAGTACTCTTCACATTCTTATCATAATAGTACAAATAAAGTGAAAATAATGCTCAAGAAATAGAAATTTGACAAAATAAAACAAAATAATCCTGGTTCCTATGTGTAATTTAAAGTCATTTAAATGTAGGTTATTGAGCAAAATGTATAGGCATGAAAAATATTCAAAATACAATTTAAAGAGAAAAATGGGCTATGAAATGATATGTTGGAATTACCCCTTATTTTATTTGTTTATATGGATATTTAGAAATATCTGAATATTTAGAAACACTAAAAGTGCCCCATAGGTTACATGTGAATAGTTACATTGGGGATAATTTTCTGTGTCTTCTTCATATATTCTTTCAAAAAATGTATGAAAAATTTACAAAACTAAAATTAGTTGTTTTAATTATTTAAATTTATCATCTAAAAGATACATGCCTTTTGAAAATTTTCTATTTTTACGTAGAGAAATTATTCCATATTGTTTTTATTAATTATAACAATAACATCTGCATAAATTAAAAACTAAAAATCTATTTTACATATCCAGGCTCACTATATCCCAATGGGAATCCCTATTGGGAGCTGCCTCTGGTCCCAGATGTCCCCTTCTGCACCCTCTGCTCAAGTGTGTTTGATTCTGCCACAGTCACTCTCCTGGCCTCTTTCCATTTGCCATTCACTGGAATCATTGATCTGGTGTTGAATTCCACACTTTCAGAAAAAGATGCCTCAAGAAATGTCTAATTGAGGCCCTGCACAGGAGCTTCTGGGAGAGGCATTCAGGGCCCTGCCTGGACCCCAGAGTCTTCGGCTCCCCAGAAGAAAGAATGAGAAAAACTCTTATGTCAATGCATCAGCACCATAAATGTGTGACTTGGAGGTCAAGGGAGAGATTCCTAATGTTTGTTATGGGCAAGCTGCTGGGGAGTGCTTAGCCATTCCATAACATGCAAACCCAACAAAACTATGCAGCCTTGGTGTCTCTGGGTCACGGAATCTCCATTTAACTGATGATAAGGCTGAGATACAGAGTGTGAAACAACGTTGCTCAACTCTGAGGGGCAGGAAGTGCCTGAGCTGGCACAAAAGTCCAAGTCTTTAGGTTCCTGATTGGTTTTCTCTATGCATTAAATATGGGATGCATACAGTTAAAATATGGGACATTTTGGTAAATATGGACTTCAGATAATCAGCAAGTAATATTATTTTGATATAAATATGTCCTGTACAGTATGTCTATGCAAGTCTGCAAGAAAGCTCTCACTAGGAACTGAATCAGCAGTTACCTGGATTTTGAACCTCCAGCCCCCAGAGCTGTGGGAAATAAATACCTGTTGTTGAAATGACCCAGTCTGTGGTATCTTGTCATGGCAGCCTGAACAGACTGATTCATTTACATTAAAAACCAAAAAATGTTCCATCATTTAACTGACATTAAACTGTAATGGGAAGTCATCTGTCGTGATTTACTAAATTAGGCATCTTTTGTATTGCCCACATTCCTAGTATAAATCAAAATTAGATGACCTTTCAATATTATTTCTTATTTTCCGAATACCAGGAAAGTCTCAAAAGTATTTCTCGGGAGTCTCACTGCTGTTAGAAAGATCTGAATTTTCATGATAAATGCTAAAGCTATCGGAAACTCTCTTCAGATGGGAGGCTCAGGGTAGAGATCTCCGTTTCCTTCCCTCCACCTAAAACCTTCTGTGGGAACCTGCTGGGCCAGAGCTTTGTGTACAGGACAGAGGGTTAGATACACACACAAAATAAATTTATGACTGGGTATTGTCTGTTTGTGAAACTAAGATTGCCTCATTCCCTGTATTCTAAAAGCAGTTCTCAGATTATTATTTTACATTTTCTGGCCCTTGTTAACTTTCACGTTTAGTGTAAATGGTCAAAAACTGAACTCGACTTCAGTATAGTAGTGTATTTTGTCCTATGCTTCATTTCCAGAAGCTAATTTAACAAAGGAAGAGAGAGAACCCTCAAGGAAAGGTTATCTATTACTCTGGAGAGAGAACAGTTCTAATAAACATCCTGGGTTTTACTGTGATGCCACACTCGGTGCCGGTGCAACAGACCTCAGGCTTTTTATGCATGAAGCGCACTTGGGAACGTGGAGAAGCACGCAGACCTCCCATGTGGGCATTGCTTTGGGTGGCTACCTTCTTAACAATGCTCCGTGGATGATTCTGGGCAGCCCTTCCACAGCTCCCACTTTTGCAACGCAGTGCTGGGGAACACCTCCCAAGTACAGCCAAATTATGAGACGCTTCAGTGAATACATAATGCAACTGGCCTAAGTAAGAATTGTAGGATGCACGCCAAAATAAATACGAGGTTTAGAGGCAACAGCATGCCCAAGTGTCTGATTTACTTTTCTCCTGCAGGGAAGAAAAGAACAAGGGCATTTCTTATTTAAGCAGTTTTAAGCACTATTTGGCGAAAATAATCTTTCAATTTGGCATTACATTTAAAGGCTATGAAGTGCTTAAAGGCACAGGTACGATTGTTGCGGAAAATAACACTGGAAAAGTTGAGAAGGTCACTGAGCTTCTCATTTATGCAGCAGGTACTAGAATCAGGACTGGACCTCAGACTCCAGATTCAGTGCTTTTTAACACCGTTTCATGTTCCCCAGCAGGTGGACACTTTGGCAGTATCATGGTGCTTTGAGAAAAGAAATGGCTTTGAAACCAAAAAATCCTACATTTAAATGAGATTCCACAGTTAGTTAACTGGCCAATTCCAAACAACTTAATAAACTTCCCTGAGTCCGTCAATTTGGGTTTGAGTTACTCACGCAGCATAGACCAAGCTTCTACAATTAAGAGCAAAACGAGTTAAGCCTTCTCTGTCACGGAATATTCCTTTGGTCTCCCAAAATGGTTTTGAATATTAAAAATTAAACTCTTAAAACAACTAATGCGCCTCGTAAGTGATACATATGCATTCTGTCATCCACATCAACTCTGTAAGCAGAGATATAATATCGGCTGGCAGGATGTAGTTCATATTTGTTTCTAGGAAGATACTTTGGAGAACCAATGGTGCAGCATGTGTCTGTTCATGTTTTATGTGATGGGTGCTTCCTTTGTGATGCTGCCCATAACAGGAAGAGTAGCAAGAGCAAGACAAAACCAAAACTAAAGTCTTTGAAATCATTAGTTCATATTTTTAAAAAGCCATTTATTTGTTGCTGCTACTTTCAGAGATTGCTTCTCTTTAGGCTTTTTGGATGACTCGGTGGGCAGCAGACACATCTCTGGAGTCCTTCCTTTTATGATGAGATAGGCAACATGGAATCATTTTTTTCTTTCACCTTGACTCAACATTATAGTTGATGGGAACACGTTTCTGTAGCTGCCTGGAAGAACGAATCTGTCAGGCTGCCCTCATTGTACCATTATTAAAGAGCTTAAAATCTTTCAGATAAAAACAATATTCTGGGCAGTAGCTCATGCTGGGAAATATGTTCACACTCAGAAAAAAAGCACCAGGGAAATCAACATTTCAACGATTTTTACTTCATCAGCAGTGTGTTTGCATTCCAGAAGATTAAAAGTTGCAGTCTCCACAGCTGTCACTTTCTACCATCAGGGGTAAAACATCACAGCAGTTCAGGAGGAAGTATCACAATGTTCCTCCTCTGACCTGCTGGCTTTGAGCATGCCCTTGGAGTGGGATTGTGGGCACCATTCAAGCAGGTGCGGCCATGCATCAGGCAAGGGTCCTAGCCAGGCACCAGGCTGTGACACCTCAGAGAAAAATGCATTCGTGCTGGGCACTCTTTTGCCACAAAGGGAAAGCTACTCTCTGAACGTCGTTCTTTCCTGAGATGCAGAATTTCTTCACCCTGAAAATGTATAAGATCTGACTTAGAAAAAAAACCACAGAGTTCTTCCATGCCATCAGTGATCTGCTGGAGCTGGCTCATACCAGCTATAGGAGACATTTTTTTTACAATTTTAATAATTTTATAAGTCAGTTGCTAAACACTGTAATTATTTAAAAATAAGGTATCTAAACTTCAGTTAAATAAACTATATTAAAAGGAAACAATGAGTATTTCAATACATCAAGTCCTAATTATTATACTAAATTTTACTATTACCTATGCTTTTTAGGTTATTTGAATGTTTCATATCTATAAAGTAGAAATACTATATAATGGGACACTAGTGAATCTCTTTTCTCAGTTTCTCATTTGGTAATTTTCTGTGTGGTAGCTACAAGCTGGCTATGGTGAGAATATTTACACCATGGAAATTGGCAACTGATAAAAAACTTAGCTATTTTCCTCAAGGGCTGGTTATTAAATATATACCAGTACAATCCTAATGCCATCATTTGGTTAAAATACTATCACTTCTGCATTTTATATGCTAATGGAAAAAAATTAAGTGCTAACTACTTTTAATAGACAAATTCTAAAACAGTTTTGGTTGTCTTCAGGTAGTAAGTCAGGAAGATAGGATACGTCCTCTGCCTCTGTCTCAGGCAGACACACATGAACAACACATAAGCAAATGTTTTATGACTTGTCTTATCTCATTTTTTGAATCCCCCTTGGGATACCATTACTTTTTCCACCTACTGAATTTCAATTCTTGATGTAAGACCTAGCTCGGTAATCACTTTCCATGAAAGCATTTTACACATTTCCAGGCAAACTCTGAAAGTTCATACCTTTGTACTAAACTCTCAATGAATTCTACCCTAGCATTTCTATTTAAAATTTTAACCGGCTGCCATTGCCTATTCTTGGCACACTGTTTTCCTCTTCATCTGCTTTGTCATCTATGTCATGACACTTACCATCTCCCCACTCATACACAATTTACTTCTTAAATCACGTCTATTTCAGGTTCTATGAAGGGAAGGGATTCTACTTTTCTTAGGTATCTCACATGCATAAAATAGTGCTTAGTGTATAGTAGATACTCAATACATTGCAGAAAACTGAATGAATTACTTTTGCAAGGTGGCGTGTTAAGTTGGGTTCCAGAGTAGGACACATCCTTACTGACTCTCTGGCTTGGGCAAGTCTTGTAAACTCTCTGGGTTTTATTTCACTGAGTAGTTTTAACACTGAGATTTTACACACACACACACACACACACACACACACACAATTACATAATATTAATATAAGTGAGGTGTATAGACCTAACCTCATTAACTAGCATCTTGCACATACTCCAAAAGTGTTACTGTCCTTTCCTCTCATGGAGTCTTTCTTTCCTCATGGACTTTATTATTCATCAAAGGACTATACACAGCGTTAATTCTGTAACAGTCTGTTTGCCAAAGTGGTGAGTTGCCTCGTCCTCTGCTACAAGCAGACAGAATCAGACTTGACAACACAGGGAATCTGGGGAGGAGTCATAACTGGATTGCCATGGACAACCTGCTAAGAGGATAATGTGTTTTCAGCCAAGAGGATGAAGCTCATTGCAGCAAACTGTGATTTGGCCCACAGCTGTAGCCTCCGCCAGTCTCCCACAGATTTCATATGGAAAAGCAACTCACATGGTGATTAACCTTGAGGTTTCAATTATGAATGAACTAAGGAAATGCCTACCGACCTGTTTCAGACTATTAAACATGAGACACCCAAAGATTTTAAAAAAATTCTTAAATTATTCACATGCCAGCCTTTCAGAGTTCAAAGGTTTGTAGTCTTTTCTCATGTTAGGTGGTTCAGTGAGGCATGATGCATGAAGCACTGAGCCATGCACATCCATGGTGGGAGGTGTGCTGGAAGCATATTGGGGAAAGCTTCACATGCTGCTTCCAGTAGGTACAGTAAGCTGGGGTTTTTCATCAATGACTCACATCCACCTGATAGCTAAATTCATATGAAGTGCCTCTGTGGAGATTTTACTTTCTGCTGCATCCATTCAAGAAAAAATATTCAAGACACATTATCCCTCCTTTTATTTACTGATAAGCATGGTATTTAATTCACTTAATAAATAATGACATTCTTCCAGGTCTAATAAGAATGATACTTCATATACCAACTACATGATAATTTTTTAAAATAAATTTCCTGGAAATACTCCTTCCTATAGAGTAGAAAGATTGGGCAAGAAAAATAATTTAAAGGTTTTATTGTGGGTTTCTTTCTCTGTAACCTGTGTAGCAAGTTTATGAACAGGAAATATTTCTGAAGTATTGTAGAATTCAGAAATACCTGAGAACAGTCTGTGAAGCATGACTAAGCTGATAAGTGATAGATAATATGATGGGATCTTGAGCTACCCATGTGCTCCATGTGGTCTGAAATATCTCTGTTTCCAAAGCAAAGCATAGGAAATTTAATCCTATTTCTTCTTAGTTTGCATAGTAGAGAGTATCTCTGAAACATTGGGAAATATGTTAAAAAATTATTTGATCACCTTTGCCCATCCAAGTGTGGCAACAGTAGCTGTTTAGGTTTAGATAACACACAACACACAAGACCTAAAGAAACAATAATTCTGGTAGGAAATCTGACTAACATGAATGTCATCTGCATGTAAACAAGGGGAGATAAACAAGGTCTCTGACCCTTAATGAGTGCCTCTCATGTGACAAGGGTCTCAATGTACTAATCTCAGTTGGTCCTCCCAGCAACACTCCAAGATATATGTAATCTTACCCAAATTTCACAGCTGACATAGTCTAGAAGGCAGAGCTCATGACAACTCTTCTATGTCAATAATTTTGGGGGCACAATCCTAGTGCAATGATTTAGACAGCAAAAAGGAACTGAAGTAAGGAATAAGGACAAAGAAATTCCAGGAAGGGCATCCCTTAGTTCCTACAAGCTTGGGAGAAACTAACAAGCTGCTTGATCACAAATGGCACCTCAAAAGCAGGAAAATCACCCATTATGCCTATTTGGTAAATTCATATGTAGTGCTGAAAGTTACATGGATGATTACCAAGTGACAGATAAATAGCGACATGAGTAGAGTAACCAACATACATCTAAGTGAGAGCTTGGCAAGCTGAGTTTTATTTAAATATATTTTGTACAACAGATGTGTTAAGAGGTTTTCATGATAAATGTGTGATAAGAATCTTGGAGGACAGTCTGTGTATGACAGAACCAAGGATAAAATACAATTAGAAAATTAAAATAGCAAAACTATTTTCAATGTTCTCTTTGATTTTGGACTTCCCAACCTCCGTAACTGTAAAAAATAAATTTCTGTTGTTTACAAGCCACTCAGTCTAGAGTATTTTTTTATAGCAGCCTGAATGAACTGAGACAGAAAATTGTTACCAGATGTGAGGTGCTACCATAATGAATACCTAAAATGTGGATGTGGCCTTGGCACTGGGTAATAGATAGAGGGTGTATAAGTTTAGAAGTGCATGCTAGTAAAAGGCAACATTGCCATGAATGATAATATGCTTTGAATCTGTTTTCCCACCAAATCTCATATAGAATTGCAAATCCCCCGTGTTGAACATGACTGTGAAGCCTGGTGGGAGGTGATGGGATCACGGAGGTGGTTTTCACAAACAGTTTAGCAGCATCCTCTTGGCACTGTTTGATTTTGACTGTGAGTGAGTTCTTGTGAGATCTGGTCATTTGAAAGTGTGAAGCACCTCTCCTTGCCTCTTGCTCCTCTCCTGCCATGTAAGACGTGCCTACTCCCACTTTGCCTTCTGGATTAGTCCATTTTGATACTGCTATGAAGAAATACTGAGACTGGGTAATGTATAAAGGAAAAGAGGGTTAAGGGAATCACAGTTCCACATGGCTGGGAAGGTCTCATAATCATGGGGGAAGCTGAAGGAGGAACAAAAACATTCTTACACAGCAGCAGGTAAGAGAGTGTGTGCAGGGAATCCGTCCTTTAGAAAACCATCAGAGCTCATGAGACTCATTCACTACCACAACAACAGCACAGGAAAAACCCACTCCCACGATTCAATTGCCTTTCACCAAGTCCTTTCCATGACACATGGGGATTATGGGAGCTACAATTCAAGATGAGATTTGTGGGGGGACACAGTCAAACCATATCACCTTCTCCCATGATTGTATGTTTCCCGAGACCCCCGCAGAAGCTGAACATTTGTCAACATCATGCTTCCTGTACAGTCTACAGAACTGTGAGCCAACAAAACCTCTTTTCCTTATAAATTAGCCACTCTTTGGTATTCCTTTACAGCAATGTGAGAACAGACTAATGCAAATGTATGTTACAGAAAATGTATGAAGAAAGCTCAGAAGGAGAGGAGGGGAGCTGCAGAGAAATCCACAGTAATGTTAGGGAACACGTGGATAATCCTGAAGAGAATTTGGGTAGAAAAAGGTATAGTCAAGGCCATTCTAATGAGCGGTCTTATGAAAATGAGAAATGTGCTACCAGACAACAGAGAAAAAGCTGTACTTGTTATAAAATGGCAAAGGATTTGGCTGAGTCGTGTTCACGTTCTAGTGTTTTGTGGTGTCACAAAACTGGATATTTTCCTGAGGTAAGATATGAAAACAAGGTGTTGAAGTAGCAGCCTGGTCTCTCTTGACAATGAATAGTAAAATGTGAGAAGAAAAAAATGATTAATCGGCAGAATTGGTACCAAAATGGAAGCAGAATTTAAAGTTTTGGAACATTATCAGCATTTTCAAATCAAAAAGAATGACTGTCTGTTTGGCATAGAGTACAAACCGTGTGGCCCATCTGATAAGGAAATTCCTCAGCCACCTAAAGAGAAGCCAGGAACTATTGTTCGAGATAATAAAATAATGACCTCAAAGTCAATACCCAGATCATCAGGGCTGCTCCTCCACTCAGAGTATAAAATCCCCCAAAAGCATGGAGCCATTGCACAAAGCCCCATTAGACCCATGTCCGGAGGAGCCATGGGGGCTGCAGTGTGAGGATGTGGGGAAGCAGGGCCTTTGGGAGATGATTAGGTAATGAGGGTGAAGCCCTCATGATTGGCATTAATGGTTTTATAAAAGGGTCCCCAGAGAGCTCTCTCACCTCTTCTGTCATTGGGGGACACAGTGAAAAGACTGCCATCTACAAAGAACGAGCCCTCGAAGGTACCATTATCTGCTGGGTCCTTGATCAGTGACTTCCCAGTTCCTATAAAAGAAGAAATACATTTCTGTTATTTATAACCTAACTAGTTTACGGCGTTTTGCTATGGAGGCCCTAACAGGCTAAATATGAAGCTCTTAATTTCTGTGTACTCATTTGTATTGAGTTATTTTTATTATGGATTCTTTAGAATTTTCCAGGTAAAACTCTTACATCAATGGCATATAAAAATACCTTTATTTCTTCTTCACCAATTCTGATGTATCTTTTTTATTTTTCTTGTCTCTTCTATTGATGTTAAGGGTTGAATAGTAGTAGAGATAGAAATTATACTTTACTTTTCCCTGTTACTGAATTTAGAGAATTGTCTCTTGGTATAACTGTCAAAGTCTCTCTCTCTCTCTCATATATATATATTTCTACATATTAGATATAGATGTACATATAATTATATATACTTTAAATATATATAAAGAAATACATATATAAATATGTACAAAGAGAGAGAGATAATTAGGTTTCGAAAGTATCTTTTAGTTCTCATTTCCTTTTTTTTTCTGTTTTTTTTTTTTTTTTTTGAGCCAGAGTTTCGCTCTTGTTACCCAGGCTGGAGTGCAATGGCGCAATCTCGGCTCATCGCAACCTCCGCCTCCTGGGTTCAGGCAATTCTCCTGCCTCAGCCTCCTGAGTAGCTGGGGTTACAGGCACGTGCCACCATACCCAGCTAATTTTTTTGTATTTTTAGTAGAGATGGGGTTTCACCATGTTGACCCGGATGGTCTCGATCTCTTGACCTCGTGATCCACCCGTCTCGGTCAGTTCTCATTTTCTTGAGTGTTTTTAGTTAGCCATCAAATTTTGTTGAAGACTTTCTCAGTAACTGTTGAGAAAATTCTAACATTTTTTGTTATCCATTAACATGCTTTAAGATATGAATGGATTTCTTAATACAAAAACAATTTTATATTGCTATAATAAATGTCATGGTATACTATTTTTACGTAGTATTGGTACTGTATGTTAGTATTTGATTTAGTATCATTGCATTAATTTTCCTGAGTGATGGTCTATCGATTCTTCTTACATGTTATTTATTTATTTCAACTGTCTGCATCTGGTTTAACTCTCATTTTTTGTGATATTTTTGTGTTGAGGATTTAATTCATTTTTTTAATTGGTTAAAAATATGATAGGTAGTGATCCAGATAGCAGACAAATTAGAATTCAACTTTTTAGACACTTATGAAATAAGGCGATCATACATTGGGGTACAAGAAATATGCTAGTAAGCCCACTTTTTGCTCTAAATTAGAATCACAAAACTTCACTGATAAATCATAATTTTAGTTTGTTCACTGCGGGAAAATATATTTGCTTTTCAAAAAAGAAAAATTAATATTTAAAATCTATTTCTGCCCAGACATACAATATACCCTTTCTATTTATTTCTTGAAACTATAAATGCATTTTTACAAATCACTTTTCAGGAAGGTGGAAATTAAAAATTATTCAACTGGAAATGACCAGTAAAAAGATGGATATTTTTATTTATTGATTTTTAAGCATTTGCTAAAATCACCATACTCCTCTCATTTTTTATTATAGTTTTCTTTAAATAAAATCTGGTATTTATGGGTACCAATTCTGAAGTTTTGTGGGAGGTGATAAAGCTCCCCTCAAAGAATCATCTTAACTGAAGATACAGAGTTTTAGCAGATGAAAAAGTCAATTGACAAATAACTATGTAAGCAACTATTTTTAAAATCCAGGGAAGTGATTTTGTGGGCAAAGGCATCATTAATTGCAAATAAAATATTCAGAACACTGATGGCCAATACTTAGAAAGCACTGTCTCTTCTATTCTTGTTAACCACCCCTCACTTGACTGTATTAAAGGATACTCATTTTTATTTCAATCAGGTATCTCCCTAGCACATTATACACTTTCCTGATGAGCCTGCTGGGAACACCAGAATCCTCAGCTCTGCACGCTCCTCTTCCATCACCAGCTGACAGGAGTTGGCTAGTGAATTAAAATATATTTGTGCTCCCATTACAGGCACTCATTGCTATAAAGATTACTTCTAGTTTGCATTTTAAGAGAAGAGTTTAAATAGGAAATGCAATGAACAGTTTTTTTTTTAAATGGTAGCTTTTAATGGATAGGTCAAGAGGAAAAGAAATGGTGGGGTTCCAAAAAGAATTCCGAAAGGTTAGAAAGGGCAAAGGCTGCTGTATGACAAAGGATAGGTTTACTTGGCTGAGACAATTTTCTGTAGTAAACGGAGTTAGGGTTGTAAGGAGTAAGATGAGGATTTGGGTCATTACCCTGTAGTGAAAGGACAAAATGTATTTTAATGAAAGTATCTTTTAAGAAGTTTTGATTCCCAGGATGAATTATAGGAAAGAGAGGCAGGACTTAGGAGACTATTTGGTACGATTCTAATGAAGACAGGGACTTTTAAAACTGAATAGACTCTAACAGAGAATCAAGACCTTAACTTGAATACTGATGCAGAAAAAATTGAGGAGAGACATGAGAGATATGTAGGGGTTCAAGACATGCCACCCCAAAATATGAAACCTTGGCATTTGAGGAACAGCAGAAGCAGCCTGCAAAAGTCCTTGACTGAGTCCAGCCATTCTGCACTGGTGGCCGCCAAGATTGTGGTTTGGCTTCCTGGATTGCTGGCTGCAGAGGCTGTGGATCTGAATGCTATGGTCAGAGCTGGCCTGGCATGGGTCTAATGGGGCTCTGTGCAATGGCTCTAGCCCACTGAGTAGAGGGGCACCCCTGATAATCTTGGAATTGACTTTGAAATTGTTATTTCGTTGTCTTGGGAAATGGTTTCTGGCTTCTCTTTAGATGGTTGAGGAGTTTCCTTACCAGAGGGGCCAGACCCTTTGTGTGCTATGCCACACAGACTGTAATGTATGCATTCAGCCTCTCAAGCTATACACCCAAAGTGGCAGGTGAAGTGTTTAATTAAATATTAGAAACTTTTAGTAACAATTGTATTTAATGAGCTTGTTGTCAAGAATATCTACTTTCTAAAATTTACTTTTAATTGACTTGAGAGATTGCTGATTATTCAAACGCAAACGACTTAATGCAGTAAGTAAAAAGAACATGCTGAAACAAACTCCATTCCTTAAATGCTTAATAAACAAGGACATTGCCTCTGAATCTGGTTAATCCACTGTTTCCTTTTTGTAATGCTCTTGCCTATTTTGTTGCTTTGTTTTAAGAAAATGTGATTCAGTTCATAAGAAAATACTGTTTTGGCTGAACAATAAAGGGTATCCGTCTGTAAATGTTTGCCATGGCTTGTGGGGTATGAATCATTTTTCCTCCCATGACAATGAAAATTAAAATTATCTACAAAATCCATTAGGATTAATTTAATAACAAGAAATTAAATTGTTGGCACAAATAGCCATTTAAGTGATATGACAAGTTAACCCAATTTTGAAAATCAAGTGCAATCTTTTAAAACCACTTTCAGCTTCCATAGTCTACTAGGAGTTTGCACATTCGAGAGAATAGCTTGTTTAAAACTGGACGAACTTTACTATTTTTTTCCTTTTTATTATACTTTAATATCTGGGGTACTTGTGCAGAACGTGCAGGTTTGCTACATAGGTATATACATGCCCTGCTGGTTTGTTGCATCCATCAGCCAGTCATATACATAGATTAGGCATTTCTCCTAATACTCACCCTCCCCTATCCCCCAACCCCTGCTCACCCTCCCCTAGCCCCACACCCCCAGGCAGGCCCCTGTGTGTGATGTTCACCTCCCTGTGTCCATGTGTTCCCACTGTTCAACAATATCCAGAATCTACAAAGAACTTAAACAATTTACAAGAAAAAACAAAACAACCCGATCAAAAAGTGGGCAAATGATATCAACAGACACTTCTCAAAAGAAGACATTTATGCAGTCAACAAACACATGAAAAAAAAAAAAAAGCTCGTTATCACTGGTCATTAGAGAACTACATTATTTTTAAGGAACTTTATAGTAAAAACCTGCTCATATTCAATTTTATTATTTCTCATCTGGTTGGTCATAATAATCTTGATGTGTGGCTCCTCTACTAAAACATTTTAAAGTAAAAATAATTAATAATTAAAATTCTTTTCAGTTTCTGGAGATTAATATTAACACACCAAAAAAAAACTTCTTAAAGTATTTGACTTAAAAAACATCTAATTCGATGCTACGCTAACATCTTTTTTAAATTAAAAAGTACTTTTTTGAAAGTGTATCTATTACAGTTTTCAGAAACATATAAAATTTCCTTGGTAAAATCTGGCATTATACACCACAGTAGATTATATACCTTAGATTTAAAGACTGTTAACCTACTTTTAAAATAGTTTTTATTGCTTGAGACATTCTGATAGTCTAACCTAAAACTGAAACATGAATGAAATTTACCATTTATTTAGACAATCTATTACTGGAAACAAAATTTTCACCCTAATTGCTTCTCAGATGATATATTAAAGCATAATAGCGCCGTACCCTGACCACCAACACACACCAGCATCCTGAGTTCAAAATGTTTTCTCGAATGGTGGCAAGATTTCCTGCTTACAAGGCTACTTGAGTCTTTTCATCTTCTTTCCTTGTTGCCTCTCTGACCTGCCCTTTTGTTGGTATTTTAAAGAGATTGGCTTTTTGCTATATTTGGGTACAGTTTGTCTTAATGAGTTTTCAAAAGTGATCATATTTCTAGTCCCCAGAATACATAAACTGTCTTTTAGATACACTGCAAATATTGAAACAGTATTTATTATTATGGCACATTTGTAAAAATATCCCAGTAGTATTATATGTTTATACAACCATCTCTCTAAACAGCACCCATTGATGTTATTACCCAAATGCCATTTATATTTATATTTGTTTAATCTCTTTCACTTTTGTTCCACAGCTCATAATGACTTTTGGAAAACATCTTCGCTTATCCTAGAAAATAAAGCTCTGGTTTCATCAATATTAAATCATATCCATTGCAGCTCTAGTGACAAGGTGAACATTTTTTTGTGTAAGTGCATTTTAATGTTCGTGGAAGGAGGCTAATCAACATTACTCCTCAAATTCCAATTTTATATTGACTTCAACTGAAAAACTAATTAATGTAGTCATCCTAAATTAATCTCAGCATCTCTTTCTCCATTCCTACTCACTGCACTGCTATTAATTTTTTGCTCTGAAATACAAATTTCACCAAATACTTTGGAACAAATGGATTTCATAGGCATAGAAAGAGAACCAGTTTAGATTTCAGCCTACAGTTTTTCGTATCATTTTTATTGGGATTTTTAAAATTTAAGTTAAATGCAGCATTAATGTCCTTTATCATTAATTTTCTTGATTTTCATGAGTGGAGTTAGAGGAAAGGAAAAATAAGATAATTCTCTAAAGGGATAAAGAAAACAGACATAGGAATGGCTGCTTCCCTAAATCAAATGTTACTAGAGTTAGATATTTCTCACTGAATTGTTTATTTTGTAAACTTTATAATGAGGAGAGGTGGAAAGACTTTTATCTAGGTTAAATAAATGACTCTGTTCATAACAATATGTTTAACATTTAACAATCGGAAACTGGTCACCCAATGACTCTTAATTCTAGCTGAATTTACAGATGGTCTTCAACTCTTTAATGAAATAGGACATAATTTTTAAAATTAATGTGCATTTCAATTAGCAAAAAGTACATGTCAATGGTACAGATTTATTACAAAGAACAGCAATTTCTCAGAAGGATTTTGAATATGTAAATAATCAACATTTCTTTTGAAAAGGAAATTCTCATACTATTTCTTGTACAATTTCTTGTACTATTCTGAATCAAAAAAGTCATCATCAAGGGTGGACATTAGACAACATAATGTCCACTGTTAAAATTCATTCTCATGTGTGCAGCATCCTGTGAGCAGCTGCAGGGTAAGGACGTTAACCCTTTCTTATGAGTGCTCTCCTACTGAGTGTGGGTTTTAGATTCAGAAGAGCCTGAATTTTAAGGGTTCTGTCTACTTTTAGCCAAAGCTTTTCTGTTTAGATAGTTTCTGATTCTTAATGTCTTTGGGTAGCGGGAGGATGAGAACATCTATTGGTTTCTGAAGACTTGCATAACAAAGCATCACAAACTGTGCGGTTTAAGCCGTAGAAATTTATTCTCTTACTGCTCTGGAAGATGGAAGTCTGAGAGCGAGGTGTCTGCAGCGCTGATTCTTCCCAGGACAGAGGAGAATCTGTCCCAGGCTCTCCTCTAGCCTCCAGGCGTTTGCTGGCCACCTTTGGTGATCCTTGCCCTGTTAGAAGCAGAAGCCTGGTCTCTGCTCTCATCTTTGTATGTGTTCTTCCTGTGTGTCTGTGCATCAATTGCTACTCTTTATAAGGACACCAGTCTTATTGGATTAAGACCCACCCTAATGCAGAATGATTCATTTTAACTAACAATTGCATCTGTAATAATAACCCTGTTTCCAAATAAAGCCACATTCTGGAGTCCTGGAGGCTAAGACTTCAACATAAGAATTTGTTTGGGACACAATTCAACCTACAACAGCATCTTTTCTATAGGATTGCTATAGTTGATTATGTATAAAAATTGACTGAATACTTTACAAATTCTTGCAAGAGGCACTTGTGGTCACTATGTGAGTAAAAAGCCTCCTGTAAATACAGTGTCTAAGTGAGAATTCCAGATCTTTGCTTTTCTGCATTACTTCACCAAGCCTTAGCCCTCCTCTTAGTAAAGTGGAGGTATTTAATGCAACAAAATACGTGACATGTTTACCACGGTACAGAGCTCAGAGCCAGTGCCCAATAAATGCTAAGGAATTTTATCAGTATATCTGCACACATACCAATATAATATTGCATTTCAGAATTTTTTCTCTTTCTCTAACTAAATATGTCATTTGTTTCCCCGATTATATTTCTAAAGGCCAGGCAGAGACTAAACACTTAAAAGTTTTGGCCAACTTATTAATTGGTTTCACTCAGTTGATAGTCTGTGGGTTTCAAATTACTTGTCTTAGAAATTTGGATTATTTTAACCATCATAAAACATATTTATTAATTATTTTTTATTATGAAAACCACTTAAATTTAAGTTTCTGCTAGAATAAAAATACATAGTTCAAATAAAATATAAATTTTAAAGTGTGGTTTAATTTTTTTTTTTTTTTTTTTTTTTTTTTGAGACGGAGTTTCGCTCTTGTTACCCAGGCTGGAGTGCAATGGCGCGATCTCGGCTCACCGCAACCTCCGCCTCCTGGGTTCAGGCAATTCTCCTGCCTCAGCCTCCTGAGTAGCTGGGACTATAGGCACGCGCCACTGTGCCCAGCTGATTTTTTTGTATTTTTAGTAGAGACGGGGTTCCACCATGTTGACCGGGATGGTTTCGATATCTTGACCTCGTGATCCACCCGTCTCGGCCTCCCAAAGTGCTGGGATTACAGGCATGAGCCACCACACCTGGCCAATTTTTTTTTTTTTTTTCTAGAAAAAGAATCGAGTTTCCAGTAGCAGTTTTTTATGAAGGCTGTTTAAAAACTTAGTGGTCTAGTATTTGAGTACACTGAAATAAACTGTTTTGGACAAAGACCAAACTAAACTTTATATATTACAACAAAAAAATAGATGCTTTCATTTATTATGTATCAGGCAAGTCTTTACTTTCCTTATCTAGCTGTACCTGTATGAAGGGTGGCTGCATGCGCTAAACAGAAATACATGTCTTTAAAACAGACCTTTACAGGATGCATTGCTTATCTGGGCTATGCGTAGTGTTATTCAGCCAATTTGAATGTTTGTCTCTAAATATACAGAGAATCTTTTAAAGATGATGTGAATGGAGAATGACATGGTTTTCCACGCAAGTGATCCCACATCCTGTGGTGTTCTGGGGTTGTGCTTCTTATCTTCTCCAAATAAAACAGCTTGAGTTTCTTTTTTGTATGTCACCCAGAGCCCTCTCCCATTATTTTGAAGCTTGCTTAGCAGAAGTGTGGTGAAAAGGGTACACTTGTGTTTGCCTGAATCCTTTCTCCTTAATGGCATAACGTGTAACAATTATAGATTTTGTTTTTGTTTTGGTTTTTTGTTTTTGAGCCAGGGTCTCTCTGGTGCCAGGTGCCAGGCTGGAGTGCAGTGGCACAATCTTGGCTCACTGCAATCTCCACCTCCCAGGTTCAAGCAATTCTCCTGCCTCAGTCTCCCGAGTAGCCGGGACTATAGGCCCATGCCCAGCTAATTTTTGCATTTTAGTCGAGACAAGGTTTAACCATGTTGGCCAGGATGGTCTCAATTTCTTGACCTTGTGATCCGCTCGCCTCAGCCTCCCAAAGTGCTGAGATTACAGGCATGAGCCACTGGGCCCGGCCACAATTATAATTTTTAACTTTTCTCCCCACTGTTTAACTCCGTTCATTCCCCAAATCACACTAGCCAAACAGTGAAGTTATAATAGACCTTCGATGATGTGTGTTTTCAATGACTAGCCATGAATTGCAAAATAAACGAAAAAAGGCTAAGTTATTTGTGTAATCGCATTGGCCTTGAAGCCACATTGCCTCTACTGAACTTCATTTGCTGTATAACTTTTGGGGTAATGGCTACCTACTATTTTTAACTTACCCTGAATCTAGTAATGTTGTTTCTATTGGCAGAACCTCATTTATGCTTTGAGAAACCACCCTTTCCTACATCCAGTCCATGGGTTCAGTTGGGGCTGACTTTATACTTTATGCTCCAGGAACTGGTATGGGTTTAGTCCCAGTAATTGACAGTCACAGTGATTTCTAACAATAGATACAGGCTCAAGACATTAAATTTTGAGAAACAACCCAGAACTTTTGCTAGGGCTTTTCAGGAAAGAGGCATGCTCTGGCTAGCAGTGTTGCTCGGGCATGTGAAATGCAAGGGTGCTACCGCTGGGGAGCACTTGTGCAGGACACTGAAGAGTCTTCTAAGCAAATGAAAGCAGAGCTGAGAAACTGAGACAGAGCCCTGGTGACATTCGTTCAGGAAGGAGATGCAGTGCTTCCAAGATGCATGGCCTACCTTAGCGCTTTGGTGACATGAGTCACAGTTTCTTATCGGAGGGGTAAAAATGTGGCATTGGAGCCAGATGGCTTCAATTCCAAACACAGGTTGACTCTTCCCAGCTGTGTGATCCTGAGCAAAGCATGCATCCTCTACTTCACAGGGCTGGAAAACTAACCTATCAAAAACTTAGAACAGTGACCGCAATATAGTATGAGCTTTGTAAGTCTGCATTATCATCATGCATTATTGCTAGTAGTTTTTCTTTAAACCAATTACAACTTGGTTTCTGTGACTGCTGATCAAAAAGATCTGCACCAAATAGCTCACAGTGCTGTTGTTGAACTACATGAACAGTTTCTAAGGCCCAGGCACACACAGGCTATTCAAGTGTTGTTATTGCTATTCCTGTCAGCCAAGGCCTGACCTGATTATTCCCATCTTCTTTTCCTTCTTCAAATTATCATTCTTATTAAATCAAACTATTATTCCTCAACTCTGAGAATTTGTCCGTAGCCATATTCTATCCTTAAGAATGTGCACCCTATATTCTGTGCATTCCTTTCTCTTTCTCTCTTTTCTGATGCAGGCACAAAAGAAGCAAAAAGCTTTTATTTTATTATAAAGTTCATATCTGCACAACAAGCATGTCATTTCTTAAATATCCAACAGCTATTAAAATACAGTGTTCAGTATCATTTTTCCCACTCCAGACCTTCATCTTAGACATGCCAATTACTAATAGATGCTTTATAATTGTAAATTTATCTTTAATCTATTTTGGATTTAATTCTTATGAATAGTCCCATGCCCAGACAGCATCACAAACAGCAAAGATTGAAGGATAATAGGTTTCTTAATGTTATATCCACCAGTAATAAATGGTAAGCAGTGAGTTTTGACGTCCATCTCTTCACCTGTCCACTAAAGAACCATGAGAGCCCATAACTGATGGGATTCACGGAATTGATTCCACACTGGTTTAATGTGAAATCTATTCTTGGAGTCTCAGGATATTCTTACACTCCTTGGTCTTGTGTCCCCAGAATATCCGTGTTTTTCTTCAGAGTATATATTATTGACCCAAGAGCAATCATTTCTTAGTTAACACATATTAGCTTACAATGAGGAAATACGTAGTTATAACGTGCTCTTTCAATAATGGCTGTAAAACCGTAGTAGCCTCTGTCTCTAATGTAAGTGCAGTTTATATTTGTGTTTCCATTTTCTCTGTGGGATCACTGCAGGCTGCACGCCCTCAGCAGTTCAACGACTGGCTGGGGTGGGGAGTTAATGTCACCCCAGGAGACAGTGCTGTTCCAGCAGAGATCTCAACTATGAAAGTTGACTCCCTGTTACAAAGCACTGTGATATTACCTGTGCAACACCTTTAAATGCCCTGATGAGAAGAGCTCGTATTATTGTAGTTTAATAGCTTTATACTCAATATCATGTATACTATCCAGAGGATATTCCCCTCACTAAGAATTCAGTTCTGACTCTCCCTGGAAATTCATCCCATCACAGAGAGAGAGAGAGAGAGAGAGAGAGAGAGAGAGAGAGAGAGAGAGAGAGAGAGAGAGAGAAAGAGAGAGAGAGAGAAACTTCTTCCTATCTTCCAGAATACTGCTCATTCTTGTTTCAGGTTACCTATTGTATTCTCTGGGAAACCTTCCCTAATGCCACCAGTTGGATTAAGCACTCCTCTCTTCTGGGGCTTCCTTAGTGCTTTGTGTGTGTTTCTCATTCACCACGGTGAGCCAAATTAACTATTTCAGTGACTCCCCTTCCCTCATTTAACCGTAAGCTCCCAGAGCATGGCATTAACAAGACCATGAATCTTTGCTGTGCTGACTGCTCTTGATTGCCTTATTCATGGGCTCCTCTCCGGTGTGATGGGCTCAGGGTATGTCAGACTGGTGAACGCTGCAGTCTCTCTTGCCTGGGAGTGAGTTAAACCTTGTGTGCATAGCAGTCGGAGTTCTTGGTTGCAAACGTCAGGAGCCAACTCAGGCTTTGCAGTTAATGCTTTGAGCCTAATTCAGTGGTAAAACCGTGTTCACACAAACACTGATACAACAAGAAATTCCTCAAGTACTTAGAGATAGCAGATATTATGGGATGACCAAGTTAATCGAAAGTACATTCAAACATTTGTAATCTTCTAACAAAGTCAGTGCATAGACAGTTACACTGTAGAGATGTTTATTGAAGGAGAGCCCGTGTTTGGGGCGTCCTCAGATGTACTCGGGAGAAGCTGCCCTGCTCAGTCTCCCCAAGCCACCCCCACCCCAAGCCTTTGCTTAAGATCTTAGCTCAGGCACCAGGAGGAAAAAACATTTTCCTCTGAATTGACCTCATTTAGTGGCTATTTGGAAAAATGCAGTAAAAAGGAATAGTGATTTGCTATTTCATTTGCAATTATATTTTTATTAAAACAGTAAATGATTGCAATTCAGATTTCATACAACATATAGTCACCTTAATAGCAATAACATTTTGCATATTAAATGTAAATGAAAAGAGCAAAACCAAGATATTTTAGTAGTCTGTGGAATCTAAGTTTGTATAATGGTTGATAGAAAAAGTAAATTTCTTGATTACATAACAGTGGGTACAGATTTAAAACACTGCTTAGTCTCCTGATGACTAACAGTGTTTCTAATAAGAAGCATGAAAATACCAACATAAAAATAACTTCAGAGATAAAACAAGAAATACAGAAAAATATATAAAAATTATTTTTTAAAAATAACCATAGGAAGGCGCAGAGAGGATGAATACATTTTTTAGTTGAGATATTGTCATTATAAGAAAATAAAGCAATGTAGAATGCACTATAGATTACATTATAGGTAAGATTCTATTACTTCACAAGTACTTCATGAAGTACGTTTTAACACAATGGACCACTGGGTGTGAAGCCTATTGGTGATTATCAGGCATATTTACTAAATCAAAAAACATACCATCATGACAGTTTTTAAATAAATATCGTTCTAAGAATATGAAGTACATAAAATATCTTGATCCCAAATCATCTGCTTGCCTACAGGGGTAGGACTGTGTGTTATATTAAGTACAATTGCTGAATAATTTTCAAAAATTATTTTTTGTTTGCTCATTTGAGTTCAATATATATTTTCCCTTTTTAGTCCTGAAATTAATTTATATGAAGAATTTGCCCAAATAAAAATCACTCACTGTATGAAGATACCTCCTTATGAATCAAGAAGACAAATACAGACATGAATTGATGATTATAAATACAAAATTTAAAGACATATTGAAATGCAGTTGCATTATATAAATAATTTTAATTTAGTTTGACATTTTTATTCATTTTAATTGACAAATAAAAATTGTATTTATCACATGAGGTGTAACATATATTTGTACAATGGAATAATATTTAGCCTTAACAAAACAAGGGCTGTCATTTGTGACCACATGGATGTTCTGCTAAGTGGAAGAGGCAGGCAGGAAAAGATAAAAACCACGAGATTATCACATTCACACGTGGGACCTGAAGCAGTTGAACTCCTAGAACTGGAAAGTAAAATAATGATTGCGGGGCTGGGGGCTGGGGAGCCATGTTGGCCGAAGAGTGCTTAGTTCAGTTAGGCAGGGGGAATAGTTCAAGAGCTCTGAAGCACAGCATGGCGGCCAGAGTTGATAACAGTGTGTTACATTCTCGAACATCACTGACAGTAGATACTAAAACAGGATTTTTTGTGATTAAAAATAACTACAAAAAACCATAAGCATGTGAGGTAATGCACGTTAGTGAACTCAAGGCCTCCCACCCCTTCCCCTACCCCTGAATTCTGGGGCCAGCCTCTGCTGTCTCTTCCGGGGGAGAAGCCCAGGTTCTAAGTTTGTGGGGCCACCCTGGTCCATCCCCACCGCCTGTGTTACATCCAACGCACACTTTACCATCTCTCGTACCCTCTGGCCCTTTGCTGTCTGGAACCTCACCCAGGTGCACGCCCTCCGCTAGCCTGGCACAGGCTGCCCCTTGTCTTGCCATCCTTGGCAGCAGCAGTGCTCAGAGAGCCAGGCCCAGGCAGAAAAGCCGCAAAGCCCCTTGGAAGGGGGCACGTGGAGCTGATCTGTGGAAATCCCCACTTTAACAGCGCTGTAGGTCGTAGAGACCTGCCTTGCCTTGCAAAACAAACCCTATGTGTGTGAAGCATTGAGAATCTATAACACTTTGGCTGCAAAGATATGTTATGGCGTGCATTGTGAAGAAAAACAAAATACAGAGAGAAGTCACGCCAAAGTTGTTTTCCCTAATGTATGGTAGAGTTAAGCATGAATATGTCTCCAAAAACATATCTTTAGGTGACAGCATCTTTTAAGTCCACGTGGCGGAGTCAAGCAAGGACAGAAGCATGCAGGCTCGAAGAGCAGATGAGGACTCATCTCTCAGAAATGACGCAAGGCTGTGACACTGAATATCTGAACCACGGAGTTTCAGGTTGTTTTTGAATTCCTGGAAGCGTCGGCAAAAACAAAAATAGTTGAATCTCTTGGCTAATCAAGAAAACGTGGGGTTTTGTGGTTGCCTGTAGGTTGTCTTTATTGATTTTACCTGTTAAAAGGAAGAGAATTTGCCTCAGATAATTGTAGAACTGTGGACGTTTCATACAGCTTTTTCATCATATGTAAATTACATAACCTGCATTCCAGATATGTACACGTCTAGAAGGCTCTTGTAATAAGTCAAACTTTATTATGTGTTACTCAGATTTTATACTTTTGTTTTGAATTTCCAGAACAGAATTATAAAATATTAGCTGTAGAAACTCAAATCAGACACTGAAGCAGATTTCCAGACGGCAGAAGTGAGGATTTGAAGGTCACAGATACGAGGAAGTGGTCTGACATGATGGGGAAACTTCCTGTGGTGTAATGTGGTATAACGCATGGAAAATCCACATGCCCAAAGGGCGGCGCTATCCTTGCACAGAGTGGGTGGTCCGGGCAGCTCTGGGCATGGGATGGTAGTGAACTCAACCTCCTCAGGAAACTTTTGCCAGATCAAAAAGCTTCCCACGAGTTCAAGCTGTCTCAAAAGCGCAAATACTGACTACAGAGACAGACTTTCAGTGATGGTTGCTTAAGCCCGCCCCACACCTCCACCCACCTCATCCACCCTGGTGTGGAGTGTGCCCCCTGCCTTTGTCCTGTGAATCACGTGAGCTGGGGCAGTCTTCACCCCTGTGGGCTTGGAGACACTTTACTTTCTGAGGTTTTAAGACACCTCCTCTAATAATTTCTTCTCTAGCACTCCACTCACTTCTCTTTGCTCCTTCCTCTTTAAATAAAATATGACCTTTTATTTCTCTGAACTAAGGTCTCTGGCAGGCATTGTGAAGACAGCCACCGTCTTTGATGGTGTTTCTTCACACAGAGCATCATTTGCCTTTATAGGCTTCCTCCAGGCACTTCTCTACAGTCCTTTCTCTGTAAACGAAAAGCCCTATAAAGAAATATTCCTAATCAAAGTTTTTTCACTAAAAATAAAATTAGTACAGATTGTAAAAAAAACTAAGTTATATCTAAGCATTAAGTTGTAGTGACATATTCTCACTACAAAGACTTGGAAACCAACTCATTGTGGTGACTGGTGGTTGCTGCCACCCAAATGGGTGCATTTTAGCTAAACCACCCTTCAGCCTGGGCAGCAGGAGAGGTGTTCCTCCTCAGCCTGACCAGCAGGGGCTTAATGTCTTGGAAATGTCTCTCTCTCCTCCCCCGCCTGCCTGCCTGCCTTCCTTCTTTCCTTCCTTCTTTCCTTCCTTCCCTTCTCTCTTCCTTCCTTCCTTCCTTTCTCCCTACCTACCACCCTGCCGCCCTCCCTGCCTCCCTTCCCTCCTTCCCTCCCTTTCCCCCTTCCTCCCTTTGTCCCTTCCCTCCTTCCCTTCTTCCTCTCTTCCCTCCTTTCCTCCTTCCTTCCTTTTCTCCCTTCCTCCTTTCTCTCACCCTCCCTCCCTTCCTTCTTTCCTTCCTTCCCTTTCTCCCTGCCTCCCTCCCTCCCTCCCTCCCGCCCTCCTTCTCTCCCTCCCTCCCTCCCGCCCTCCTTCTTTCCCTCCCTCCCTCCTTCTCTCCTTCCCTTTCTCTCTCTTTCCCTTTCTTCTCTCTTTTTCTTTCATTCATCATCTATGTACCTCCTACCCATTTTCCAAACTGATATAGCTCAAGATAAATATGAATAAGTAAGGAAACCGCAAAAATATAAATATAGGAACATAAGAACACTGCCAAAGGCAAAGATTAGAAGGAAAAAATAGATAATGCAGAGATGAAGTATTATATAAAAAAAAATTTGCTGAAATGCTGTGCACTTCCAAATGTGTTGCTAACCTTTTTCGAAGCTGAGACGGAAGACAGATCACTCATGAGAAAACACAACTATTTTTTCATGAAGACCTAAAATAACTCTTCTGCAGTTATTATTAGAGAGGATGACGAATATGACTAGCATCATTAACAGCATCACTGAGTCAATGTGTTAACCTTCCGGGCTGTCCCTTTGTTTAAAATGTGCACATTTCCCGTTGCTTAAATACAGTTTGGTTAAAAAAGCTTGTTGAAGAGGTCAGTGATAGTTTCTAGAAGACAGTTAAAGTGCATCTTGAGCCTCCTATGTATCCAAAGTGTCCTATGAGTCTCATCATTAACAGTAGCAGTGTCAGTGATCTCAGCTTATGTGTGCAAAATTTTAACAGATAAGCAAGTAAATTTTACCCTACATGCCCAGTTTTTGACTTTACAGTCCTAACAATTGAGGGTAGAATAAACTTTACTCATATATATTAAATCCACATTTTACAGAAGAAATTAATAAATAGCATAGTTTGAGAAGGAATATAAAATATAAGAAATGTGTATTAGAATAATGCTAAACAAGCATCTATTTAAAAGGAAAACATAACTTCATTTTGTATAAAAAAGTAGCTGAAATAAATCTAAAATAGAATTTTCCATATAGCTATACATTCAATAAATATGAGTGGACAGATGTCATTTTAAAAGTAGATCCTTATTTCAAATTTATATCTTAAGCATATTTTACTTCTATAAGAGAAAACATAAACTTTTGATAAAATGTGAACATGAACATTGCTGATGTATGCACTTAACTATATGTACTGTTATTATAAAAGCTCCAGGCCAGAAGTGGTGGCTCATGCTTGTGATCCCAGCACTTTGGGAGGCTGAGGTGGGTGAATTACCTGAGGGCTGGAGTTCGAGACCAGCTTGACCAATACGGTGAAACCCTTTCTCTACTAAAAGCATAAAATTAGTTGGGCATGGTGGTGGGTGCCTGTAATTCTAGCTATGTGGGAGCCTGAGGCAGGGGAATCACTTGAACCCAGGAGGCAGAAGTGCAGTGAGCCAAGATCGCAAGATCATGCCATTGTACTCCAGCCTGGGCAACAAGAGTGAAACTCTGTCAAAACTAAAAATAATAATAATAATTTTAAAAAAAACTCCAATTAAGTGTTTTTCTCTTCACTTTCAAAACAAACACACCCACATATACACACTTTGATGTTTTCACAAATGCATATACTCATGTAACCACCACCATGATCAAGATACGGAACATTTGTATCCATCCAACAAAGATGCCCCTTCATGGCTGACCCTTCACGCTAACCCAGACCAGGACAAGCACTGAATTGTTTATCGCCCTTAGAGTCTGTTCTTTCCTAGGATGACACGTTATAAAACCATAGCATATGTATTTTTTCATTTCTGGCTTCAATTTGCTTGAAACTTTTGAAATTCATTCATTTCTGTATATACATCAATAGTTTATTGTTGAATAGTAGCCAATTTTATGAATATACCACAATTCATTTATCCATTCATCAGAATATGTACATTTGAGTTGTGTGCAGTTTTTAACTTTTATGAACAAAATTTTAAAAAAATGTACATGTACAGATCTCTTTATTCCTAGTTATTTTTATTTTTCATTAATAAATACTTAAGACTAACATTGCTGGATCATAAGATAGGTAGATTTTGGTTTCATAAAAGCTTTCCTAAGAGATTTTACAATTTTTCTCTTACTAATGTACAATACTTTCAGTAGCTACACACCCTCACCAATACTTAGTATTACAGGAAATTCACTTTGCCACTCTGATGGGTGTACATATGGTCTTAATGTGTATTTTCCTAATTGCTAATAATGTTGAACACGTTATTGCTTCTAATTGGCCATTCTTATATCTCTTTGGAGCGTACCTGTTTGCCTACTTTGTAATTACGTTGTCCTCTTATTGAATTGCAAGGATTTCTTATTTATGCAGAATACATTACACATATAATACGGAGTATAAATTTTTACAAGTACTTTCTCCCAATTAGTGGCTTCTGTTTCATTTCTCTCTGCAATGGCCTGTAATATTCAGTGCACAGGTGTGGCACATATTTTATGGAATTTACTACAAAATATTTCACAATGTTTATGTGATCATAAGTAGTACTGGTTTTTAAGTTCAGACTACCACTGGTTATAATATATAGAAATAAAAATGGCTTCTAGTTTGTGAACCTTATACTCCTGTGACCACCCTAAACATTCTAAACTGCTCCCAATTTTATAAATCCTTAGAACTTTCTCACTAGATGATCAAGTCACTTCTGAATAAAGGTAATTTTGTTTCTTTCTTCCTGATCAGTGTGCCTTTAATTTCTCTGCCTCACTTTATTCTACGAGGTAGAATTTTCCATGTAATTTTGAGTAAAAGTGGTGTGGTTGGACATACTTTCCCTGTCACCTTCCCTTTGTTTTCCTGGTTCTTAGGGCAAAAGCATTCATCTAAGTTTTCAAATTTATTGCAATAAGTTGTCCACGATATCCTCTTATGATCATTTTAATATCTGTTGTATCTGTTCAAAAGATGTATCGTTTTGAAAGATGACCTACCTTTCAAATTTCATAATTTGTGCCTCCTCTATTTCTCCTAATGAAACTGAATAGAATGTAATGATTTTATTCTTCTCTGCTTTTGCTTTTCTTAACTTTCATTTTCACTGATTTCTGTTTCCATTTGTATTATTTCCCTCCGTTAAATAGGCTTGAATTACATTTGCTCTTCTTTCTTGTAGTTTTCTAAGTGTAAGTGTAGATGATTGATCTGAGATTTTTTGTTTCTGAAGTAAACAATGCTATCAGTGTTCCTCTATGCCATGTTTTAGCTCCATCTGACATATTTTGATATGATGTGTTTTTATACATTCCAGTTTAAAATATTTCCTTTCCCTTGTCATTTTTATCTGACCAGTGAATTATTGATAACTGTCATTTTTAACTTAAACATATTTTGGAGTCTGGACATGGCAGCTCATCCCTACAATTCCAGAAGTTTGGGAGGCTGACGCAGGAGGAAAGCTTTGTTTTGCCCAGGAGTCCCAGGCTGCAGTGGGACCTGTTGCTGTGACACCACTTTCCAGTCAGTCCTGGCCACAGAGCAAGATCCAGCGTCCAATAAAACAAAACAAAACAAAAGCTTCATAGTGTTCTTTGTACCTTCTGTATCTTTACTAATTTTCTGTGTATTTCTCCCATCAATAATGGGGAGAGAAAGGTGTTTAAATTTCCAACAATATTTATGAAAATTTTTAAAAAGTTTTGTTGGGTTTTGCTTGATATTATTGGAAGCTCTGTTATATATTTAGACTTTTTTTTTAAATTCTTGATGAACTGACTCTTATTATGCAATGTTTCTCTTTATTCCTGGTAATATCACTTGTTTTGAAATCTGCTTCATCCAGTGTTTATACAGCTAATCCCGCTTCCTTGTGAATTGTGGTGTTACCATGATCTACTGTTTCCTCTACCTATTTACAACGTGGGCTTCACGCAGATAGCACACAGTTGGTCCTTGCTTTTTACTCAATTTGAGCGTCTTGAACTTTAATTTTATCCTTCAAGAGACTAGTATCTGACAAAAGTATTAATATATTTTATTAAAATTTGAGCTCTAATTTGTTGTCTCCTATATGTGCCATCTTTTTTTTTCTGTATTTTCCCCATTTCCTCAGTTTGGAATAATTACGTTTTCATGTTTTCATCTTATCTCTACCTTTGGCTTATTGGCCTCATCCATTTTTATTATTTATTTATTTCTCTGATTTCTCTGGGGTTTGCAGCATTCACGTTATTGTAAACACAGATGACCTTAAAATAATATTAAACCACAGCGGAGGTAATATACAATCCTAGCACTTTTTTCCTCTCTCCTCCCACCCTTCGTACTATCGGCATACATTTTGTTCTTACATGTCATCCAGCCTACAGCCCTTTTCGTTATTTTTATTTAAATGCTCTAATTATTTCAACATGAATAAAATAGGAAACGTGTCTCAAATAGGTAGCTTATATTTACCAATTATGGCTCTTGCATTCCTTTGTTTATATTTTAATTTCCACTTGATACCATTTTTCTTTTGCCTCCTGAATTCCCTCAGCTTTTATTTTCATGAGAAAGGCTTTAAACACCTTTATTCATGAAAGATATGTATGCTGGGTGTAGAAACTGGTCTCTGTAAAAACAGAATACTCACGTATAGAGCCAACTTTTTTCTGCCAGGCTCTTAACTATGGTGGGTTGAGTCCACGTAGTCAGCACTTGAGCCCTACCCCGGTTTTGTTGTTTCTGAAGTGACCTTGGGTGTCCAGCAGCCTTCAAATCTTTTCAGTAGTAGCCTGCCACTGTCCTCCTGAACTTACCCTGGGACCTGGAGTGCCATCGAGCATCTTCTGCCATTCTGCTTTACTGTGGGGGTACTGCCCATTCCCACCACATGCCCTTCTCAGTGGCTGGTTTCCCACTACCCATTGGAAGAGGCTACTGCTGTTACTGAGAGCAAAGCCTGTGTTTTCTATGCTTCTGACTCAGGCTTAAGGCAGGCCCAGTGTAGTCTGAGCCTCCAGAAAACAACTTTCTTAGCATCCTTTTCTCCCACAGGGAAATCACTCTGCATAGTCTGGAAGGCAGACCTGTGTCCTGCACACACCCCATCCCTGCCCACAGGTGAGAGAGCAAACTCTGCTTCTTCAGATCTGAATGCGTGGTGTCTCCATCTCTGCCCCCACAGCCAGCTCCTAGGTTCGTTCTATCAGTGCAGACTCCTGGGAGGAGTGCATGTTTGCCCAGTGTCATGCAGGGAGAGGGGTGTTTTTTACCTTTCCTCAAGGCTAGACAAACCGTTTCCGGTTATGGGAACAGGTGTGTCTCCAGCCCTCCCTCGGGGACAGATGGCCTTTGCCCCACGCTAAGAAGGGCACTGAGTGCAGGCAAGTTTTTGTCTGTGTCAAAATGCACATGGGTTGTCCATGGACTCCTGTTTCACTCTTAAAGCTGGGCCGTCCCTGCATACCTGTGCCACTGAAGTGAGGAGAGCCTTTGGGGTATGCAGTGCTGCCTTCAACCCTTCCTGCGAGCACCTGAGCTGCTGAGGGGAAAAGCCAGCTGTAGGGGTTATGGGGACAGGTGCCTGATGTCTAGAGCTCCCAGGAATTCAACCTGCCAGGAATGTTGGACCTGGGCCTTCAGGGGTCCTCTTTTCCTGGAGTGCCTCATGGAACCATTTGTGTGCCCCATGCTCCTCAGAGGAAACTCAGGTCACGCGGGGGCCTTGCACCTTCGGAGTTTCAATAGTCTGATAGTTGCAATGTACTGAATAGTCTCAAAAATTATAGTTATTAAATTATCCACTTTTTTTCACTGTTAGACTAAAACAACTTTCTCTTTTCTGCTGTTGAACATGTTTCCCTCCTTAATGGTTATTATCCTCTAGAAATATGGAAACTTGTGTTTAGAGAAGCTCTTTGGGGGTGGAACCCAATGGGTGAGAATTGGGTGCAGACCCAGTGTGAAGCAGTTATTATGGACTCAGCTAAACCTAATCACAGACGGGGCTGCTGATTTTAAAGGTTAGCAAGCATCGCTTTCTGATATTTATATCTTGAAATGACATTGGAATATCTTCAAGTGGAAAAAGGGCGCATGGGTGTGATTTTGATGCTTTTTAATGTAAACGTATTTTTTAGAACAGTTTGGGTTTATAAAATAATTGGAGAGTGCATACATAGTTCATGCATCTCCTCCCCCTCCCACACAGTTTCCCCTACTATTTGCATCTTTCATTGCCTTTTACAATTGAGGAGCCAATATTGGTGTATTCTTATTAATGGAAGCCCATAGTTGACGTCAGTGTTCCCTCTTGGTGTGGGAAAGTTCTGTGGGTTTTGACAAATGCATAATCAGATCTACCCACTGTTATAGTATCATAAAGAACAGTTTCACTGCCATAAGAATCCTCTATGTGCCATCTATTCATCCCTGCCCATCCCCACTCCTGGCAACTGCTGATGTTTTTACCGATGCATAATTTTGCCCCTTCCAGAATGTCACACAGTTGGAATCATATGTAGTTTTTTCAGACTGACTGATTTCACTTTATAATAACGCATTTAAGAATCCTACTTTCTCTAAGTGTTTTCTACAAAGAAGTAGATTCTTTTTATGAAAATAGTGTTCTGAAATTCTAAAAGATATCATTCACCTTCCTCAGCTTCAGTCTGTTTATTCATAAAATAGGGATCATAAATTAATTTCTATCCCAAGAGTTTTGTGAGTACTGAAAGAGATAATTTACAAGCAAAAAAGTAAAATGTTAGACAAATATCGTTTTTCTTAAAGTGTTGTAATGAATGCAAAGATATGAGGGATTTGGGGAGGGAAATTAAAATTAAAATGGAAGCCAATTCCTAACATAGATGAGATAGGAAAGTATAAGAGTCCTCTCTGTTTTTGCTTTTTACATTGTTTGATAATAATTTCTTTAAATTGCTTGTGTTGTGAAGACACTATCATGATTATTCAATTAGAACACTTTAACTCGGAGAAAGATATATGATCATCTTTATTTTAGTTTGTTTTATAGTGAAAAACTAATATTTTAACTTTAGCTTAGAGCTCCTGAAACATACTGGGTTGAAATTATTTTAAGTAAAAGGATAATTTGTGTGTGTGTGTGAACTGAGTGTTTAATTTATATGCCCCATATCATCTTATCTAAAGCAGAGTCTTTTCTGCTCCACAGGACTTTATTTTTCTCCCAATGGCTTTTATTTTGAAGGAAAGAAATTTACTTTTGATATTTGTACTGACTTGTCTAGGACTGATGATATTTTGTCAATTGTTACATTAGGAGGCTGTGTTGTCTGCGCAGTACCCTTCAAGAAGTATAAGTGCAGATTTAACTGTCAGAGAAAATCTAAAATAGTGCAGAAAAATACGTTTTTGTCTCATGAAATCATGGCTATTCTTGGACATTTTGGGAGTTTCTAATATACTTTTTGATAAAAGATTTAAAAGTGTCTTCTCTGAATCAACTTTCTCAATTTAACTTGAGCTTTATTGTAAGAAAAATATAGTATTTTTATGACTTTTTTTTACTTAAAAATAGAGTTTCAGTTGCCTAAAATTTAATAACTTTTATATAAATGTATTTATGTTCTTAGGTATCAGAGGGCTGGAATAAACAAAAGAACCATATAATGTGTACATTTATTCTTACCAGACCAGAACAAAGACTATGTTATGCAGTGATGCTTATCTTGAAAATCTATCTGTTCAAAACCCTGAACATCAAGGGCATAGTTCAAATATGTGCTGAAATTGCTATGTATGTTGACGGAATTTACCATTGAATGGAAAAATGAGAAATTTTTATTTTAAAACCTGCCCTCTACCATGCCATTAGCACTACAACCCCACAAATAGCATGAGATAAGTTGCATTTTGAGAACAATTGCAGTGCCTTGGACTATAAACCTCCCGTTGACCCTAGTTTGAGACATTGCATCGAATCACAATATTTAATAATCTGATCTGGAAAGTCACTGCCCAAGACTTCATGTTTTCTAATTCTGGTGTCTAAGAAGTCGAAAGACATCTATTATTTTGCTTTAGATTTCAAGCAAAATTTTTTGCCAAATGAGGAATATCGTCGATAAAGTTTCATTTCTAACTGTCTTTTACGTATTCATTACTTTAGAAATTTGATAAAGAGAATTATGAATATCTGCTTTATAACCAAGCATAACCTTGTTTGCCTAAGCCCAACACTTCGGCTTCCTTCTATAAAGGTGCAGGAATTTGCAACCTGCACTTCCTCCTCTTGTCTGGTAGACATGGACACTAAAATCATCATCTCCTTTTGTGAAGAGTGTCTGAGGGGGACAGCTCCATTAGCAGTTTCATCAGTCAGCGTAAGATTATCATATTCATAGTGACACTTGGGTGTGTCTTTTTTCTTTCCTTATTATGAGTTCATTTCAGAAAAAAAAAAATACCGCACTAAAAAGAAATTATTCTGTAGTCACTGCTTCACCAGTCCAGGAGGAAAAGCAGAGCGTTCTGGCTGAGAACATCCTGAGAGGAATTGCTGCTGTTTCATCTCATTACCATCTTGGCATGCGTGGAAGCTGCCCTTGCTATCTGTCATTGAAGCAGAGATTTTGGGACAAGGTTATCTCCAGGTTACTTTTCAAGGAACTTTTCCTGCCTTCTTTTGCCTCAAGTTCCAATGGAGAGACCTGAGAAGCTGACAGTGTCACATAGTTTGGATCTTTTCCATTTGAAAGCATTCTGGTTCTAGTTGTAGAGAACTCCGTAGCAATGTGTAGCTCGTACCTTTTGTGGCCTGGATGACACTGTACATGTAGGATGACTCTCAAGGTCATTTGTATCCTGGGTTTACATCAACTGCTGACATCTGTAGTCCTGGGGCTCTCCAGCCTCCCAGGAACAGTTCTGTTACTGGTGGCGAATCTATTTCCATATGGGTCTGCAGCCTCAATTCTTGCCTCCTCAGAAGAAAGAATCTGACTGAAAGCCTAAGGCAGAAGGAGAAATCCTGGCAAGTTTTAGAGCAGGAGTGGAAGTGTACTAAAAAGCTTTGGAACAGGAACAAGAGGAAGGAAAGTACCCTTGGAAGGGGGCCAAGCAGGCGACTTGGAAGGCAGGTTCATGGTTTGATCTTTTGACTTGGGGTTTTATATGTTGGCATGCTTCCAGGGTCTTGCACTGCTTCTCCTGACTGCCCAACTCCTTGGGAAGCTGCTGATCACCAGTGTCAGGTGTTTTCTGTCTTTTAGGAGACTGGCTTTCTCTGGTGCCAGTTGTGACCAATTATTACTTTAGAGAGACAGTTAACAACCACCTGACCATCATCTGATGGGCTCTGGACACTCCTGGTGTGTGTCTGGCGGGGGCTCCCTCTCCTGCCCTGCTCATACCTGAGTAGCTACCCACTGGGACAGCTTCAGCGGAGCCACTCCAGCTATTGAAAATCTGTTCCTGAGCCTAAAACAGAACTCCAGCAATTTTCTCGGCATTCTATGCTACACCCCCAAAGGATTTTTATCTTTAGCTTCCCTGAGATTATAGACTCTGGTTGTCCCTTGAGAATGAGCAGGGTTAATCTCTTCAGTGAGAAACTCAGTTTATAAAAAGCTCCTGACAGTCAATGTTCTACTCTGCGGAAAACTTGCTCATCTACTTCCTCAACACAGATGTGCATTTCTCATCAGCTCCTCTAATTCAAAAAAAGTTTATTGCTCTGATACTTAATTTTAAGACCCTCTGGTATACTCATCACGCTTCCTTCCTTGTGTACCTTGATTCTATTCCTCTGCTCATCTCTCTCCCTGTATTTTTATTTATTTTTACATCCTATTCTTTAAACTTTAATCTATATAAAAATCTCAAAATAGAAACATAGCACATTTATATAGTCCATGAAAATATTTCTGCTAAGCAAAATAACTGTTTCATTTTACCTATTAAAGCTGATTTTTAACATCACACAAGCCACTATTTTCACTGATGAAAATCTAACATGTATTATAGTAATTAGTAAAGTCTCTGAAATTGATGAAAGGTATACTTAGTTGAAAGAACTTACAATAATAGCCTTCTCTAAATTTAGACATTCAAAGTAAATGGCAGCTGATCACCAGCACTGGGCTATGAATACCTAGAAAATAGATTAAGCTAATCCAATGCAAAAGCATGCATTCTCACACACTGACACAAAAACATACACTGATTTTTTTCTAAATTGCAGCCTCATAACACTTCCCTCCAGAATGTGAGATTTAGGGTAGTGAGAACTTTTTGTTCATCAATGCACCATTACTTCCTATGTCTAGTACATGGCAGGTACTCACCAAACCTTTCTTGAACACCTTTTTTCAAATATAATTAACACACCATCAGATCATTGAGGAGGTACATGGACAGAGACTAAAATCTGGCAAGAGAGACTGTAGAGAAAGGAGCCCAAGTCCCATCAACTTCTGAGGACAAGACAGAACACAGAGCAGGACTTTGTCTCAATTAGAGTGACTGCCTTAGAAACCCTGGTGACATGTCCTCGCCAGCTTCATCCCTAAATGGTCTTACATCCAAACTTTGTTACACAACGCTCTGGCTCATATCTCAGTTTTCATTCCCTTTTTTGTGGTCATTAACATTCTTCTCTTTAGGACGATGAATTGTTTCAGAACAGGGATAGTGCTTCGTTTTCCTAGTTTTTAACGTTCTCAAGCTCAGTAAAATGTTGTACTCAGCATTTATTGTGTGAATACAAATAAATAAAAAAACTCTGACCATTATTGATCATTTTCAGGTGCGTAATTATAATCTAAATTAGTAGATTGAAATTGTATTGGCATCAGAATATCCTCTGAATGTCCCTTTGTGTTATTATTTAAAGGGATTTTAAAAACATTTTAAATAAAATCTTGCATGAGAAGATATTTTTAAAGTTATTTTTTTAATGTAGAATGCAAGATAAAATAAGAAGTTCTGGTTAATTGATAGTTCAGTTAAATTGGCCTCTGACAGAAAAAAATAAAAACTTATCAGAATTGTTTCTCGGTTCCGTATGAGAGGAAACATTAATAAAGCATGTTGCATAAAACTGAACAAAAATAAATGGTCTGCTATCATCCTTTTCTGAGGCAGAGTTGAGAAATAAAGGACTTTCTCCACAGTTTGAAAATATCCACAGTTTGAAGATAATATATGCTTTCTTCTCGGCGAAGGCAATGTCTGTGCATTTCAGGGAGGAACAAGCTCGTGGAGGGGCCCATCAGCACCTATCTCTGTGCACACCCGCAACTCAACGAGCATATTTTGCCTACAGCTAATGTCTGCTGTGATTGATTCCCAGCAAGCCTCTCAAAATGGATGTCACTCCAGGCTCTTAAAAGATATTTTTTTTGGAATTGTTTAACCTCCTAAGAAGCAAGAGAAGTTCTTAAAAATAACTTTTATGCCAGAAGTTGAATAACTTTGTACAGCTTGTTTTTGTTTTTACCAGAATATGTAGAGAGAACTTAATGAGGTGCCATATGTCAAGTCTGGAGTCAGATTAAAAACAAATAATTAAAATATATCCCTTTTCCATCAAAACAGATTGTGATATGTTGGTGGAAGGAAGCTGAATCTGACATGTCATGTTTTGACAGTTTTTTTTTTTTTCAAGAAAAAAATCAGTCATATTGTTAGAAGTATTGTACTTGAAAGTTGTATTTTTCTTCCTGTGGAATAAAAAGCTGGAAACTTAAAATTGTGGAAAGTTTTAAGTCATAATTAATTGAACCTGCCATATCTATTAACCTGCCATAATGAAATAAGGAAGGCACATATTTTGAGACATATGGAAGCATCTGAGGAACATTCGTTTGGCATATAGACGTCAAAGAGTAAGAGAAATGTTGAGAGGTTTTATGTGTGTTGATGGTGGGATGTGTGCGTATGTGTGTGTTGTGTGTTTGGGTATTTTCATTTCTCCTTAAATTCAGCTTGACTTTAACTATACAACAGATTATTCCTCAATGAAGACAGACATTTTCCAGGATTTTTTTTTCAGGAATGAGAGATTGATAAGTTCTTGTTGACTTTTTTTGACATTAAATTATAATACTTTAGGCCAAATCTTCAGCATGTAAATGTAAGAATATAACTTCTATAAATAGTAAGATTCTTATTTCCCAGTATGGCATAGAAATAAAGCATCCAAACCACCACTTTGGTCAGTCCGACACAGGAATAGGTGATGGCATCCTCATCACAGCGGATTTTAAACACATAACCTGGCTGTAGAGTGGGAGAGTGGGGACTTTTCAGATCTCACCAGGAGCTAAGTAAGCAGTGGGGCTTCTCAGCAGCAGAGGCAAAACCCTGGCATCTCTCCGTAAGCTGACCTCACACAGGGAAATCACATGAGCCTGGAAGCTCCACCAGGTCACAGGATTCATTAAGATGGTCAAAAATAACAACACTTTCTAGAGATGAAGTTCGGGGACACTCAGAATGCACCGGCCAGCATAGGTAGAATTATCCAAAAGCTGATTTCTCCCCTGGAGAGCCCAGTTCCTTGCCAGCACACTTTCTTTTGGTTGGGTGAAGCTAGGAAGGTCTCCCAGAAGGCTTTTTGAGCTCTTTGTGCTAATTAGATCTCTGGCAAAGTCACACCACTAGGGGCTCTCGGCCAGATCTCTGGTTGGCAAGATTGTGTGACACTATGGGAGTTTACCTGCTCTTTAAAATAGAAGGACCCCTGGGGTCATTCTGTCTTATGCTGCTGTTCTCTTGAACACTTGTCCTTCATCTCTGTTTGCCTTCTCCCACTCCTAAGTGCGTGCCACCACCTCATGGAAGATTTGATGGACATGGACATGAACCTCCTCAGGCCCCAGAACTATCTTTTCCGTTGTGAACTAAAGGCCGACAAAGATTATCACTATAAGGCAGATAATGATGAAAATGAGCACCAGTTATCACTACGAAAGTCGGTTTAGGGGCTTGTGCAAAGGATGAATGCTCATTGTTGAGGCAGAGGCAGTAAATTACGAAGGCAGTCCAATTAAAGTAACACTGGCAACTTTGAAAATCTCTGTACAGCCAATAGTTTCCCTTAGGGGTTTTGAAATAACATCACCAGTTGTTTTCACTGATTTGCATTAGAGAAATGCAAATCAAAACCACATTGAGATACTATCTCACTCCAGTTAGAATGGCGATCATTAAAAAATCTGGAAACAACAGATGCTGGAGAGGATGTGGAGAAATAGGAACACTCTTACACTGTTGTTGGCAGTGTAAATTAGTTCAACCATTGTGGAAGACAGTGTGGAGATTCCTCAAGGACCTAGAAATAGAAATTCCATTTGACCCAGCAATCCCATTACTGGGTATATATTGCTTGGTTTTAGGTATGTGTGAAATGTTATGATAGGACATAGAAGTAGTGGTCAGACACGGAGATGTGGGAAGACTAAAATACACATTGGAAACAAAACTCAGTATTTTAAAACACCAAAGGGTTACAAATCTTTCTATTATAAGGACACATGCACACGAATGTTCATTGCAGCACTGTTTACAATAGCAAAGACCTGGAACCAACCCAAATGCCCACTGATGACAGACTGGACAGAGAAAATGTGGCACATATAACCATGGAATACCATGCAGCCATAAAAAACGATGAGTTCGTGTCCTTTGTAGGGACATAGATGAACCTGGAAACCATCATTCTCAGCAAACTGACACAAGAACAAAAAATCAAACACTGCATGTTCTCACTCACAGGAGGGTGTTGAACAATGAGAACACGTGGACAAAGGGAGGGGAGCATCACACACTGGGGTCTGTAGTGGGGGAACTAAGGGAGGGAGAGTGGGGGGTGGAGAACTGGGGAGGTATAACATGGGGAGAAATGTCAGATATAGGTGATAGGGAGGAAAGCAGCAAACCACATTTCAATGTATGTACCCATGCACCAATCTTGCATGCTCTTCATATGTACCCCAAAACCTAAAATGCAATAAACTATATATTTTTTTTTAAAACTAAAAAAATAAAATAAAATCACCAGTTGTTTTACCATGGACGTGTGCTTCAGGGCCAGTGCATATTAGTCGAGAGCACTTAGTAGCTGTGGAGGAAGAGGCAGAGTCAGGAGATGAAGTGGAAGAGGTTGTGATACTATTCAGTATATCTGGAAAGCAATCTGCCGCTGGAGATGGTAGCAAGTTTCCACAGAAAAAGTGAACCTTGCTGCTGATGAAGATGATGATGAAGATGATGACGATGACGAAGATGATGAGGAAACTGAAGAAAAAGTGCCAGTGAAGACACTCTAGCCAAAAGTGCACGGAAGTCAATTCAGAATGGCAAAGACCCAAAGCCATCAACGCCAAGATCAAAAGGACAAGAATCCTTCAAAAACAGGAAAAAAAAATTTCTAAAACACCAAAAGGACCTAATTCTATGAAAGACATTAAAGCAAAAATGCAAGCAAGTCTAGAAAAAGGTGGTTCTCTTCCCAAAGTGGAAGCCAAATTCGTGAATTATGTGAAGAATTGCTTCCAGATGGCTGACCAGGAGGCTATTCAAGATCTCTAGCAGTGGAGGAAGTCTCTTTAAGAAAATAATTTATGGCTCAAGCCTGTAATCCCAGAACTTTGGGAGGCTGGGGCAGGCGGATCACAAGGTCAAGAGATCGAGACCATCCTGGCCAACATGGTGAAACCTCGTCTCTACTAAAAATACAAAAAATAGCCTGGCATGGTGGCATGTGCCTGTAATTCCAGCTACTCGGGAGGCTGAGGCAGAAGAATCGCTTGAACCCAGGAGGTGGAGGTTGCAGTGAGCCGAGATGGCACCACTGCACTCCAGCCTGGCAACAGAGAAACACTCCCTCTTAAAAAAAAAAAAAAAAAAAAAAAGTCCATCTTATTTCTTTTCTGCAACAGTTGATATCTGGCTGTTCCTTTTATAATGCGGAGTGAGAACTTTCCCTACAGTGTTTGATAAATGTTGTCCAGGTTCCACTGCCAAGAATGTGTTGTCCAAAATGCCAGTTTAGTTTTTAAAGATGGAACTCCACCCTTTGCTTGGTTTTAGGTGTGTATGGAATGTGACGATAGGACATAGTAGTAGCGGTCGGACACGGAGACGGTGGGGAGACTAAAATACACACTGGAAACAAAACTCAGTATTTTAATAAAGTTAAAAAATGGAAGGATCATCCCATCTTTTATTCATTAGAAGTGAGCATGTAAGCATTATCCCAGAGATTTCTTTGTATGGATTTCCAGAAATCATCCCCTAGCTCAGTCTTGTGAGATCTCTTATCTCAATTATGCCTCCATCGCTGTGCCCTCTGGGGTTTTGTTGTTGAACTGAGGAAGGTCACAGAGACCATGAACTTTTCTCTAGACAGCCAATGTCGTGAACCACCAGCGGAGGAGCAGCATACCGTTTGTGAAGTATTTTGATCTGAAAGTCAGGAAACTTGAATTGCAATCCCATCTCTGCCATGAACCAGTGTCTTGACCTTGCACATTTAAACAACTTTTACCTCAATGTTTCTCCCTAAAATTGAAGTTGTTGTCATACTGACCTCATAGGGTTATGGAAAAGATAAACCGACGATACCATTGTTACCTTATGCTCATAGCATGCCAGCGCTGGTGATCCTTAGCAGAGGGGATTGCTAAGAATTATTCTCTTAGAGGTCAAGAGTACAAGCTTGCGTGTGGGACTGCTCATGTTCAAGCCCAGCTCTCGCACGTACCATGAGATCTTAAGTAAGTTAGTTAATTTCCCTGTGCCTCAGTTTCTTCACCTGTTAAAGAGCTAATTTCATAAGGTTTTCAAATATAAATGATTGTAAGTTCAAAACTTAAGGCTGTGTGTGGATTAAGTGGTCTTATGTGTATATTACTGTATCCCCTAATGCTATGCAATGAGGCTTGCAATTGACTATTTCAAACCTGTTTTTCCTCACTACCCACATGTATCTTCCTCCTGGGCAGCAGAACATGTCCATGTTGTGACTGACTTCTGGCTCTGCAGGTTCGTATTGGGTGTTGATGCTATGGGTGGTAGGGGTGTTCCTGGAGGCACTCCACCCCTGAACAGCTGGCAACAGCATGACTGCAACCACATAAATATTTCCAACTTGAGCCAAACTAACTGTGTCTCCATGGTTGACAATCAACAAATACCATGCACAATAAAATCATACAGTATTATACTGGAGTTTCAGGAATATATGTAAAGAAGGAAAAGGTACGACAGGCAGGGGAAATCAGGAATCACAGTTGGAATGCAGTGAAGGAGGGGGAGCTGAAGATGGATGCAATATTAAATGCAGGGCTTATGAGAGGTCTCATTAAGAAAGCAAGATTTGGCTAGGTGCATTGGCTTATGGCTGAAATCGCAGCATTTTGAAAAGCTGAGGCAGGCAGATCAGTTGATCCCAAGAGTTTGAGACCAGCCTGGGAAATATAGAAAAAAAAAACGATCTCTACAAAAAAATACACAAATCAGCCGGTTATGGCACACCGGCAGTCCCAGCAACTTGGCTGAGGTGGGAGGATCCCCTGAGCCCTGTAGGTGAAGGCTGCAGTGAGCAGAGACAACGCCACTCACTGCATTCCAGCCTGGGAGACAGAGTGAGACTTTGTCTCAGGAAGAAGAGTAAAAAAAACAGTGAGATCTGTGTAAAGACTTGCTAATAGTGAGAAAATTAACAAAGCAGATTATCTTAGGAAAGAGATTCCCAAGAAAATGAGCAAAAACCCCACAAAAAACTAATGGCAGATACCCAAAGGGACGCATGTCTGCTATTCAAGGACCAAGAATAAGGGTCAATGAGGTTGGAATACAGTGAGGGAGGTGGAGGGTGATAGGAAGGGGTGTACAGAAGAGGGAGCCAGGGGAAGGAGAAGCAGGAAAACCAAGTAATGCCTTCTGACCTTACTAATTGATTCTTTCTCAGAGTAAAATGGAACCATTACATTGTTTTGAGCAGAGTAAAGACTCACTTTAATTTAATGTTTAAAGAGGGTTATAGCAGTTACCTGGAGTAAATATACCGGACTGCTACAGCAATCCAGGTAAAAGAAGATGATGGTTTCAAGCACTATGGACAGACAAGGGGAAATGCAAAAAGTAATGCCAAGTGACCAGAGACGCAAATTAAGCAGATCCAACGGGATGAGCTCAGAGACTAGACACCGAGTAAACAAAACAGAAGAGTCAAGGACTCTATTAAGATGCTTTGCCAGAGAAATGAAAATGATCGAGTTGGTATCCACGGAGATGAAGAGGTCTGGGATGGAGCAGCTTAGTGGGAAAAGATCCGTCTAATCTAGGACTTGAGTTTCAGAGACCTGCTAAACAGCTAAGCAAAGATGTGAACAGGCATTTGGATATTTGAGTATGGAATGTGGGAGCGAGGTCTGAGCCTGTGACTTAAATCTGAGAGTGGTTATCATGTAAATGTTGTTTAAAATCAAGTGACTGGATGAAGTCATCAAGGAAATTAGTACTACATAAATAAAGAAATACCTTTCCATTACAAGGCTTCTAAATAGAACTAAATCTGTGAGAAGTGTTAAATATCACAGTCTTCAATTTATCATCCGAAAGTCAGTACATATCCTTGTCAATCTATAATTGCCAAACGAATTGCAAGTGATAAGAAAGCTATTTAACTCCGTATATTCTCCCGAATCACTTTCATAGACCATGACTCAAAAGTATGCGCTGACTGTCACCAAGAGTGATATAAGCAGTGGTGTTACAGGGAAAACTCACTTCTGGGAATTGTATCTATTTATTACCCATTTCCACAAGAGAAATCCTGGTTTAGTACTTTCTCTCTGAATCCTCAGAAAGACAGATATAACTTGTCTTTCCAAACACCTGATATTTTTGGTTTTGATGCAATAGTGAGAAATGCGTATTTCTTGAGTTTCCTTTCTGTGGCTACTGTTGAATTAATAGGGGAGAGTGGTTAAATGCCAATAATCTGGAGGTAGACCGTCTGGTTTCCTGTCCCACTCTGTCACTAACTCACTGTGGTATATTGGGAAGTTACTTAACTTGCCCTTTCCTTAGTTTTCTCATTTGTAAAATGAGGACAATAGCATTAGCTACTAGATCTGGGAAAGGATAAAATTGACTATTTTATCCAAGACATGTATAATACCTACTTAACATACATTAAGCCCTATGTAGATTTTAGCTATAATTATTGGCAGAACTGCTATTAACAGGCAATATGTATGCAGATCTGACTGTGTGCCAGGCATCATTTTAAGAGATGATCTCATTTAGCTTCTACCTCATAAACTGCACATCCTGACTGCTGCTACCCTGTGAATGGTGTACACAGAAAAGGGGGAAGTCATCATTTTCTGTAGCCCGAACTTCCTGTTACACAGTCTCTGTGTCTTTCCCTATTTGACATTAGTTGTTTATTCTTCAGCAGCTGTTTAGTCTTATTAATGAAAAAATTTCACACATGTCTTCAAACGTGAAGGTAAAAAAATATAAGCATTGTTTTAAAGCTCCAAAAGTTGTCCAAATTATGTATAACTGCTCTTTAGAACATTACACATTTTGTGCTACATCATTGAAAGACAATGTACCAGAACATGAGAAGCAAAGGACTCAGCATCAGGACTTGTGGGTCCTACTGGCAGTTTGGGCACTAATTCCCGGGTAATTTACTTCTAGACGTTTAAACCCCCTAGATCGCTGCTACTCCAAGTGTCAGTCTGTCAGACATAAGAATCGAGTGCAGTTGTGCTCAAGGAAATCAACACAGTGCACCAAAGCGCTGTTTTCCGGAAAAAGTGTGAGCCGAAAGAAACGTGCTTAGGAATGTGATAGACTCACACGTGGTTAGCTCCTGCTCTCTCAGCAGGGGGATGTTCGCACCTGTGGGTGCCGCAGCAGCAGTGTGTCTGTGGACGGCCGTTCTAGCAGCACCACTCCAGAACTTTAAGGACCATCCTCTGCAACACGACAGGGAGGGCCGTTTTGCTGGGGGACTCAGTGATTTATATTTGTAACAATCTGTGAAAATCCTTGATTGCCAGTGTAATACCGAGAGAAAAACTAAGTCAAGTGGAATTCATAGGCCTCGCTTGACTACCTCTATATGAGAAAAATGATACCCACATCAGTTATCCTCCAGCATCAAAGCCACTGTTTGCACCCACTTCTCAGTCTTACCCTAAGGGAATGCTCCTTTCCTGGAGGAGAGGAACAGCTGCACAGCTCCTCGGACTTCATGGTCACCAGCGGCTTGTCACTGAAGGAAGCGTTCTCTAACTCTGCATAGTCCTGCATGTGCCCTTGGTACTTAGTCTTACTTACAAGACGTTTGTTCTACTTTTCTCCTCCTTGAAAAAGAAACTCATTCAAGTGGTCACTTGATACAGCAGCTGGAAGTCTTTAGGAAGGAGTATTGGGGTTCATGAAGAAGAAGGAGGAGGCATGCCTTGTCTTTATGGAATTGTTTGGACTGAATCACACCAGCAACTCTGGTTGACAAGTACTACACCAAGCCTGCCCTACATGCCTTTAGAGCCAACGTTTTTTAATCAAGAAGACCCACGGAATGGGAAGTGCATACCAATGCACTGCATGACAGACAGTCCAGCAGCTCCAATCTCCAGCCACCGCCTTCGGCTGTGCATAGCATGGAGAACACCCAGGGCCACATGCTCTCCACCAGCCCAGGAGGAGCTGCAGCTGCAGTAGTTTGGGTCAGATTCTGTTGTACAGCTTGAGAGAAATGGAAGAAAATTAGAAGGGAAAATTACATAAGTTTCCACTGAGCTGGTAGACTCATTTGACATATACTCATTTAAACCAAAGGTGCAGCACATTCACATAGTTCTAGAATAAATGTGAATATTTGTTACACGAGTGGGCACCTAAATTCCATGCACAAGGCAAGAAGGGAGGATCTGAATTGTTGGCATCTTCACTGTCACTGTGGACTTTTTCTCAGAACAATTCATTTTCCTTGTCGCTCTGTTTCATCTGACTAAGGTGCTTGCTCAAGCTCTGTCCGCATGAGTTTGTGCTGTCCCACTACAGTCCTTATTACATAAATTCCCACTTAGGTATGTCTTCATACCTTAGGGGAGAGGAGTCAACGTTTATTGAGCACTTGCTATCCGCCTGGTTTTGAATGGGATGCTTGTCAACCACGAATTCCTCAGAAGCTTGCAGCAACCATAGAGATAGCTAAAATTATTCTTGTTTCATACCTGATCTATTTTGTTCAAAAGATAACTACAAATATACACTTCTAGAAGTGAAACGATTATTATTTCTACTGGATGTTGGCCATCGCACCAGTTGATTTCTGTCTATTTCAGGAAGACATATTCACCCACAGGTGGGCCTTCATGGTCACAATGATTTGAATTAGTGTGTCTCATTTCTTATTGTTGTCCAAAACACAGCCAATAGCCATGGTTATGACGACCTATGTTGCCTTACATATTAACTTCCCCTGCATAATTTTTTTCTTTTTTCTTTTTTGAGACAGAGTTTCACTCTTGTTACCCAGGCTGGAGTGCAATGGCATGATCTCAGCTCACCACAACCTCCACCTCCTGGGTTCAGGCAATTCTCCTGCCTCAGCCTCCCAAGTAGCTGGGATTACCAGCCTGCATCACCATGCCTAGCTATTTTTTGTACTTTTAGTAGAGACGAGGTTTCACCATGCTGACCAGGATGGTCTCGATCTCTTGACCTTGTGATCCACCCCCCCCCCCACCTCCGCCTCCGCCTCCCAAAGTGCTGGGATTATAGGCGTGAGCCACTGCGCCCGGCCTAATTTTTTTCTTAATGGTCATTAGCAGCAGCTGGTATGAAACAATACCTGCCAATGTCTACTTAGCACAGAAACAAAAACCTTAGGTGTGTGATTTATCCAAAGTTAGCACACATACCACGATGGTTGTATTGATGGAAGACATCCTGGCGCAGGGCCTAAGGAGACTGATGTTTATAGCTGGGGCTGTGTCCCAGGGAGACCCACATAATTGGTTTCTAAAACATCCATACTGCGGGAAGAGAGTTGCCAGGGAAATCTAATCCCTTTTCCACCTCCCCTGCAACCTGGGAACATTAACAAGGAAGTGGAGCCGAGGAGGAATCCTGGGGCACCTGTTGAGGCCGAGTGGCAAAGGAAAGGGGCAGCTAATTGAGTTTGAGGTCTAATTGCGCTCAGGCTCTAGGGCTTTCAGCTGTTGTTAGTTTGGATGCCAATTAAGATCTTATTTCCTCTTTCATAAGAGAAGCCTTCTGAGGAAATGGAGGTTTTATTTCTTTTCGAGGTGGCATGTCTCCCTTATTGACCCTTTGTTTTATTGGGAGCCACTAAATACACTGCTGGCTGAAAGGGAATTAGGCTCAATCCTACACATGAGTGAAGTAAGACAACATTCCGTCTGTAGAGCTGCAATCTACCTGTTAGGCCTAAAACAAGACAACACAAATGGGAAGGGAAATGAGCATGAAAAAATGCAGGATGAGTATTAAACCTAGAGAACATAGGATAAGAGAAGACATTCACGTAATATTTTATTGTTTCCAAAGAAAACGCAGGATGAGTATTAAACCTAGAGAACGTAGGATAAGAGAAGACTCTCTGGAGGTTTGGGGTTTTGTTTTGTTTATTGCTTGTTTGTCCAATACTGTGTTTGAGAGGAGTCAGGGATAGGGGCTGCAGTGGTTAGTTAGGCTCTTATCTAGTCTAAACAGCTGTTTTTGACAATCTGGGGAAAGACATTTTCTGAAAGAAGGAACATCTCACTGCCACTAATAAGAACGATGTATGAAAGTTCAATAAAGCCACTACATGTTTTATAAAGGTAGTAGTCTCCCTTTGAGTTTTTATGTTACAAATATTTTTATTGCACTTAGTTTTTTAAATGCATTTGGTGAGGGTAAGGTTATATTTTCTGGTCCAGTCTGGATAGTTCTTGTTTCTTTCATTATAATGCGAGTTTCAGTCTTCTCACCGCGTGTGCGTACTCCAATCCTGGATTTGCACTCTCAGCAGAAAAGTTTCAGGCTCCATTTCTGCCTCATCTGGAAAAGAGAAACTCTTGTTCCCTCAGGACTACTAGGGAGAAAACATAAGACATTTGCAACACTCAAAGTCATCTTGGAACCAAAGTGACTTAGTTGATAGCAAGACTAGACCCTGGGTGGCCAAGCTCATATTCATTTAAATCAGTGTGAGATACATTTTTGCCCCTTCCACGGGATCCATTTGCTGGCAAAACTATTTTCTTGTTTCTGCCTCCCTTTTCCTCCATCCTTTTTGCCAACCTGGAGAGCCCTGACTCTCTTGTGGAGCCACCTTTCCTGTGCCTGGAATGTCTAGATTCAATCAGAAAAATGAAAGACACCCTAATTTAACAGAGACTTCAATAGAAAGAATGCATTACATTAGTGTCAGAAGACAGAGACACCAAATAGAACTCACCACACAACAGTCAGAAAACATTATTAATAGGATGCCCCCCTCCAGGCTGGAAGGACAAAAGAAGCATGCCAGAACCCGAGGGCAGCTACAACTGTGGTAATCCTGCCCCTACCAGACGCGACTCCGCTCCGAGACAAAGACAGAGGAAAACACTCTCACTTCTTCCTCACTTCTTTCTTCCCACGCTCTATTCTTTGAGCCTTCCAATGACCAAAGCAGTCCACATCAGAAGAGATGGAATACAGAAGGGCCTGGAAAATCAGCAGTATTCCTTGAGGTTGAGAAAAAATCAGAAATATTCAGAAGAAATTCAGTTGTGCAAAGTTAAAATGTTTAAATACCCTCCATCAACTCAGCTGAAATGGTTATTTCCTGCCAGTGGTCTCTGATAAATTTCTATTGCCTGTTAAATGTTTTTTGACAATGTTTTTAAAAACTATTTCTTTGAACTTTCAGTTATCTCTATGTATTTTCTCTAAGCTACACAAATATCTTAGCAGAAATATTAATTTCTAGATGGGGTCTTAGATGGAAAAAAAAAACCTAAACTTTTCAATTGGTGAGAAACAAGCAAATTTCTTATTGAGTAAGGATAAAAATTAAATTGTTAACCAGTATTGGTAAGACTACTCCTTATTCTTATCCGATTTCTGCACTCATATTCTGAGATGTAAACTGAGATTAAGTAGCTTGCCTATCTTATATTTTAGAACTAAATCAGACTGAAAGCACACAAATACCCCACAGTGACTTAAATAAGAAAAGGTTCCGTGTGTTTCATGCAATGAGAAGAGGCTGTGATATACCAACAGCCTAACAGTGACTCTGCAAGCTCACCAAAGACCCATTTTCCTCCCATAATTTTTACTTTTCTATATTATTGCTGCAAAATGGCTGCTGTACCTGTTAATATTGTATCAACATTTTAAGCATAAAGAAGGTGGACGGGCATAGGAAGAAGAGAAAATTGGATCTCTTCCTTTTCAAAGACTATTAAGAAGGATTGTTCATTTACATGTATCCTTAAGAGGACCAGACTAGAAAGCATGAGTATAACAAGGAAAATTGATAATTTTGGCTGAGCACTTTTCTACCTTGCTCAAAGCAAGTGTCGCTAGCTTGTAACAAGGGGAGATTGAGATCAACTGGACAAGTGTCGTTATCCAACACAGTCCATTCCCTGGTCTATCCGACATCCAGACCTGCACTCTTTCCATCCATACACATCCACAAAACACACTTCCTAGCCCCGGAAGAAAATGACCACAAAATCTCACCCACCCCAAAGTCCAGCATTTCTGCAAGCTATATACTCCTGTGCCTAAGGAAAGATATGATTCTTAACCATCTGATAATGAATTGGCACAAGATACCAATTTTGCAATAATGGATAAGAAACAAGATAATCTCTTGGTCTGGAACAAATAGAAAAGGCAACACAGTGCCGTCATAGAGAGGTGAGTCTCTTGGTCCTGGAACATATCACAACTCAAGACCATCTGAAATGGAATGGCTAGCACCTTGCCGTCACAGAGAAGTGAGTCTCTTGGTCTTGCTTATGGGATATTTTTCTCCGCTGTTGCTCTTCACGCCCCAACGGCTCTGCCCTCTGGGTGGAATGCCCACATTAATTTCTCCATGAAGACAGTGGGATGGGCCCCAGGGTGGACAGCCTTCCTAGAAGATGCGCCATTTTGCAGCCCACTTCTACGACACAAATTTAGGGCATTAGGGGATGTCTTAGTTGATGATGAAACAGGTTATTGATTCTCTGTTTGCAGCTGGCAAAGCACTTTTCTCAGACAACGCAGAAGTCAGGTCTCTGCCTCTGCAGCCAAAGCTGTTGTCTAGGCATATGCATCAGGCCATTTTACCTTTTAATCTCAGCAGCAGTTCTCTGTGGTCTGTCCTTCTCTCTCCCTTAAGTTATAGCCTATGTTCTGAGGCAGTTCAAAACAGTAGTCTCTAGAGAAATAACAACATCCTTGATCATGACCTGGTGGAAAATTTTCCCTCTTTTGTCTTGCAGATTCTAACTAAGAGGCGTTTGAAAGGCACTAAGACCCCAAATTTATCTACTGCTAAAACGATTGCTTTTCAGCTACAGCATATGCAAGTTTCAGTTTAGGATATAGAAACTAGTTTTTTAAATCATGTAATCTTGATTTAGAAACTCATGCTAGGTAACGGTTTAACTAGACTTGACAGTCTAGTTAATAGATAAGAAATATTTAAAATATGAAATAATAAAATAAGAAATAATAGATAAGAAATATTTTAAAATATGTGAATTTGAAAATGAGTGGAGAAAAGTGAAGCCAAAAACTGTTGTACTTTCTTTATAATTGAATTATATAGCAGTCACGGGATGCTCACCTATTATTTACCTGTTTCCTCTATTCCGGATTTGATGCTTGTAAGTATCCAAATTTAAGAAAAACAAATTCTAAAAATCTAATGTCAACACAAGGGCTAAAGCTAATAGAACTGTATTGTATTAGGCATTTTTGCAAACAAATATGTTGTTTTCACACAAAGTAACTGAAGTGATAGATATATTAATCTGCTTCTCTACTATTATCATTTTTCAAGTGTATCCCAAAACATCAAATTGCAAACCTCAAATAGATGCAGCATAATGTACTAACATTTTAAAAGCAAGCAAACAGAAAATCAGTCTCAGTCAACACAGATTTTTGGATTGTTGGTAGAAAATACCCCTTACAGGAAGGTTTCTCTTCCTGTTTCTGTTTAAAGACTGACAGTGCGACATCAAGTTCATGCTTCTTCACCAGAGGACTTTACCAAAGACGGCATACAGCAGCCAACACAGCCATACATTTTGTACTTTTCCTACCATTTATCCTCACTCCACAGTTAGGGTTGGTGCTTGGTTGTATGTACCCAAAGTACCACAAAATACATTTTCCAAAAATGTTTTTATTGACCAAAATTAATCTCAAGTTTCTAAGCTGTGATGGTTGCATCTTCATTCCCCACTGCCTTTCTCCTCCCCTCTAACTCCAAAATCTAAGCTTGTTATTTTCGTTACCACTTTGTGGTAAATGAAAGCATGTTTAAAACAGTAAGACTTTTATTTTTAAATTTGTAACCCATAAGGAGAAGAATGGAGATGAGAAGCCTGGGTCTGAAATGGCCTTCTGCAGTGTCCCCTCAGCCTCCATCATCTTCCCGTTCCACCACGCTTCCAGTGGGACTCTTCATATGACTGCAAGGCACGACAGCACCTTGTGCTATCACAACTTCACTCAAATGAAAAAGATGAGGGAAAACAGTGAAGAAAGGAAAGAGACAATGGACTCAAAAAACAGGCCAAATAGAATGTCCTTTGGGGGAAGTTAACCCAGAGGACACACCTGGAAGCATCTCCTTATATCCACTCAGCCAACACAAGGTGAGGTGACCATTCCTACACATATGGGGTTTACTATCAGGACACAGCTTTGATGGGCACATTAATATCTCAAAGTTGGAGTCATTTCTATCCAATATTTGATTATTAAAATGTTTCATCATACAGAAAAGTTAGAAAATGAGGCACTGAAAACTCATGTACACACCACATGAGTTCTACAGCGAGCTCTACAGTGAGCTCTACAGTGAGTTCTACAGCGAGCTCTACAGTGAGCTCTACAGTGAGTTCTACAGCGAGCTCTACAGTGAGCTCTACAGTGAGTTCTACAGCGAGCTCTACAGTGAGCTCTACAGTGAGTTCTACAGCGAGCTCTACAGTGAGCTCTACAGTGGATGTGTGTTTGATTTGCATTATCACTTACCTACCCTGTTATGAAATGCACTCATCCATCCTGTTGTTTAATGCATTTCCATATATGTTGCATATTCCTGCACATGCCACCCATAAGCACTTCAGAATTTGTATCATCAATTACAATTAAATAGTTTATTTTTATATAAGTTAACTTTACATTGTGTGAAATAAACAAAACTTAAATGTATCTTCATTAAAAGTTAGCAGATGCACACACTTTTGTAACCAAAGCTTATGCTGCAGAGCACTGCTTATCCTTGAGAAAGTAGCCATGGAACCCTCCCTGTTAATGCTTGCCCCATTTCCCCACTTTTCTGTTTAAAAAAAATAATCTTCTTTCAACAATGGATGCTGGAGAGGATGTGGAGAATAGGAAAGCTTTTATACTCTTGGTGGGAGTGTAAGTTAGTTCAATCATTGTGGAAGACAGTGCGGTGATTCAAGGACCTAGAAATAGAAATTCCATTTGACCCAATAATCCCATTACTGAGTATGTACTCAAAGAATTATAAATTGTTCCATTACAAAGACACATGCACACATATGTTCATTGTGGCACTGTTTATAATAGCAAATACTTGGAACCAACCCAAATGCCCATGAGTGATAGACTGGATAAAGAAAATGTGGCACATATACACCATGAAATACTATGCAGCCATAAAAAAGATGAGTTCGTGTCTATTGCAGGGACATGAACGAATCTGGAAATCATCATTCTCAGCAAACTGACTCAAGAGCAGAAAACCAAACATTGCATGTTCTCACTCATAACTGGGTTTCAAACAATGAGAACACATGGACACAGGGAGGGAACATCACACACCGGGGTCTGTTGGGGGATGGGGAGCTACAGGAGGGATGGCAGCAGGTGGGGAGGTTGGGGAGGGATACCATTAGAAGAAATGCCTAATGTAGGTGATGGGGGAATGGAGGCAGTAAACCACTATGCCATGTGTGTACCTATGTAACAATCCTGCAAGATGTGCGCATGTACCCCAGAACTTAAAGTAAAATTTAAAAAAAAAGAAAGTCCCCTTTCACCTGTCGTAGCACTTTCTATGAATGGAATCCTACAGTGTATAAGCTTCTGTGTCTGGTTTCTTTTGCTCAACAGATGAGGTTTGTGTACCTATCCTCAGCCTTTGTTGTTTCTGAGCAGGATTCCATTATAAGAACACTCTACAGTGTGTTCATCCATTCTCCTGATGATTGACACCTGGGCCATTTTTAGTTCAGCTATTTTGAATGAAGTTGCTTTAAACATTCATGTACATGCAATTTTGTGAATGTATGCTTCATTTCCTTTGAGAAAATGTCTAGGTATAGAATTGCTGGGTCATAACGTCAGTGTTTGTTTATTTTTCTAAGCAAATGCTAGACATTTTTCCAAAGTGGTTGTACAACTTATACTCTTACCAAAAATATGTAAGAGTTCTGGTTGTTTCACAGCCTTGCAATGATTTGGTGGTGTTATTCTTTTTAATTTAAGCAATTCTGTTGGTCACATAGTGCCATCTCATTGTGATTTCGATTTACATTTCCCTATTGAATAATGATGTTTCATATCTTCTTATAGCTTGCTATTTGCATGTATTCTTTAAGAACACAGAGAAGATGTATACCCGCTATATTATTTCATATAAGATAAAATAAAGAGTTATATTTAATGTTTGACTTGTAGGAGTTATTTACATATTCTGCACGTAAGTTTTTTATCATTCATATATATAAATACTAGGTAGTTGATATTCAAAGGCAAACACAAAGTATTCTAGTCCTTAAATCAAATAAGTTTGAAATATAGACTGAGTGAACTTGATTAATGATTCATATCCTTTTAACTGAACAATTCTGGGGATCATTTTCTACCCTAATGCAGAAACCTCATTATGGAGTCTTGAAATTGTAAGCTGGGACAGTCTGAGTTTCCTAGGCTGCTTTAACAAAGAACCACAGCTGCGTGGCTTAAACCACAGGAATGCTTTGTCTCACAGTTTCAGAGGCTGAAAGTCCAAGAGCAAAGTGTTGACAGGGCTGTGCTTCCTCGGGAGGTGCCCAGGAGGGATCAGTCCCATGCCACTGTCCCAGCTCCTGGTGATTTGCTAGCAACGTCTGGTGTTCCTCGACTTATAGAAGTGACCCCAAATCTTTGCCTTCACAGTCACATGCGTTATCCGTGTGTGTGTCTCTGTGTCAAAATCTTTCCTTTTGGTAAGAACACAGTCATATTGGATTAGGGCCCACACTAATGACTATATTTTACCTAATTATGTCTGCAAAGACCGTATGTCCAAATAAGGTCACATGCATAGCATAGGTCCTCCGTGTTAAGACATCAATATCTTTGTTGGGGAGATAATGCAACCTGTAACAGATGGGCTCTTCAAGGTGGATTTTTGAAGATTTCTCGGCACATGTTTGACCCCTCTGGGATCTCACTGCCAATATTTCTGTTAACCTCTGCTCCATTGCCTCTGATAATGAAGGCATAGCTCCCCGACACAAGTTCCTCCATGGAAAAGCTGACAGAAAGAAGATCCTGTGTCCCAAGGAAAGAGCATTTGTCTTGTCACCCTGTTGTGTTCCACGCCTGTACCTACACTAGAGGCAGAAGACTGGGTTTTTGGAGGGTTCCTCTTATAGAGATATCATTGAAGATAGGAGTGCTTCCAAACTTAAGTAAAGTGAAGCTTTCATTTTAGGTGAGAACAGCTAATACGTTACATCTTTAACTATCCTTGTATTTTAGATAACCAAACTTTGGACTTATTTGTAATACATAACAGGAATTTTCTAACGTGAGTATGAATAAGTTACTTCTATAACTTATCATCTGTCATAGCAGCTTCATCTGTTAGCACAGACCACTTGTAGTAATGCATGTGTTTCAGAAACACTAGGAAAAGGGATGCATAGTTGATACATAACAATATTTTTTTTAATTTTTTATTGGATTTTAGGTTTTGGGGTACATGAGCATAGCATGCAAGATAGTTGCGTAGGTACACACATGGCAGTGTGCTTTGCTTTTCTTCTCCCCTTCACCCACATTTGGCATTTCTCCCCAGGCTATCCCTCCCCACCTCCCCTTTCCACTAGCCCTCCCCTTTTCCCCCCAATAGACCCCAGTGTTTAGTACTCCCCTTTCTGTGTCCATGTGTTCTCATTTTTCATCACCCACCTATGAGTGAGAATATGCGGTGTTTCATTTTCTGTTCTTGTGTCAGTTTGCTGAGGATGATGTTTTCCAGATTCATCCATGTCCCTACAAACGACACAAACTCATCATTTCTGATTGCTGCATAATATTCACGAATGTTCATTGCAGCACTGTTTACAATAGCAAAGACCTGGAATCAACCCAAATGCCCATTGATAATAGACTGGATTAGAAAAATGTGGCACATATACACCATGGAATATTATACATAACAATATTATTCCAGTCATTTCTCCTAGGGTCCATAAGTAATATGGTGAACAATCAGAATCCAATGCTTAGCCATATATACCCATATAATCATGAGGAGGTTAATATGAAACCACAGAGGTTATTTTTTTTTCAATAAAACAAGAGCAAATAACATTTGCTCTCCATAGCAGAACAGTGTCATTAAGTAGTGTCTTCAGGAGACTAAGCTTAATGCACTGTCATTGGTCAAGATCAAGGAATGAGCACCAACAGTCCATGATCTATTCACATTTGAGTACAGTCATAACAAAGGGAAAAGAATATGGAGGAGGTGGTGTGGAGGATAGGTAATAGACCATGAAACATAATGAAATAAAGGTACTTTTGGAAAACAATTATTCTTATGGTGTAACATTTGTTAAAAGCTTCTATATATCATTATTTCATCCTAAATCCAGTGTGGGGCTAATGCTATTATTTATGACACGAATAAGCCTCTATATGAAGATGCATCTTCATCCACAAGAGTCTTCCAGGTTGACTTCAGCCATTAGAGATGGCTGCATTTCCAGGAGACTCTTAGCGATTCCTTTTAACAAGAGCCTAGAGTCTTTTCCCGGATGACATATGTATATGTTAAACAGAGTTCTTGCATGTATTCCTTTACCATTATTCATACCAGTTTTTAATTTCATAATATAGCCCCACCAAAAGACAAAAAAAAAAAAACCCGAAACAAAGAAACAATAATGAAATAATAGCTACAATAAGAATGAAAAATAAAAGGCAGATATGGTTATTTTGAAAAGCAATTTAGCCCACAAATAAGTTTTCTAAATACAATTGACAGTCACTAGCAATCTGGGCATTTGTTAGATCATCTGGTTGGCAAGTGCTGCTGGATGAACAGCTGAAAATGAGTGAAAAGCCCTTCCAGCGCAGCTCGGCTGGGTTCTCAGGGATGTGGAAAACCTGCTGTCACTCAACAGAGAGTTTGCCTTGTTAAAATGTAGGAGAAATGTCAAGGAGAAGGTGCAACGAGAGATAGAAGACTGAGAGCCCTGGTACAATGTGGTCAGTGTGAATGATTCCTGACAAGGTCCCTCAATGCACCGGAAGTCCAAGTGAGCCCTCCCTAGGGGTGATCAGCCTACAGTGGGTGTTCTTGCTGTGAGTCAAGGCCACTTTTCATAACCCAGGTGAGTTCAGCTCCGGGGGACATGGATGACACCCTTTCTACTGCCTCCTCCACTCTTCCATTTCAGGAGGAAACTGCCTGAAGCCTGCACAAGCCTTGCTGTGTAAAGGCCTTGCACGTCTCTCTCCATCTCCCCACCCTCTCTGGAACTAAGAGAAATGCCATCTGTAAGGAATTGTTTGCACACCAGAATGAAATTCTCTTCTAGAGAACAAATAGAAATATATAAATATTTTCCAGTTGAAGATATAAATCAAAAAATACCAAAGATGTTCTCCCCAGTGAAGGCAATATCAGTAACCATCTATTCATTCCTGGTATCTCATAGATTTCTCACTGGGAGTTTTTAAAGTCACAGAATGTGTTCTGTTTGTGGTTAAGATTTAGAGAACAACCAGTTCAACATTTAAAAATGAATATCTAACTTTGTCTTCATATTGGATCATTTGAGATGCTACTTTAAAATATATTAATTCCTAGCATCCACTCCAAAAATTTGGATTAGTTCCCTCTGGATTGAGGATGGTATGTTTTTTAGATCTTCCCAACGAATTCACTATGAAGTGAAGTTTGAGAACCACTAATCTATTATATCCAAATTCTAATTTTCTAATTATAGAAAAAAAGATCATTAATCATTAACCAGGACTCTATAATCTTTTCTTTTGAAAATCACACACAAAAAAAAGTGTCCTAACTCATTCTATAAGGTCAGCATTATGCTAATACCCAAACCAGATAAGGCATTAGTTTAAAAACTACAGATAAAATGACTTTTATAAATACTGTTGCAAAAACCCTCAACAAAATATTAACAAACCAAATTGAACAACACATAAAAATAACTATATACCACTACCCAGCAAGATTTGGTATACAAAGGTATACAAAGATGGCTCAACATTAAAACATATTAATGTAATTAACCATATTAATAGGCTAAAGAAGAAAAACCATGTAATCATTTCAATTGATGGAAAAAAATTAGAAAAAATCAAACATTTATTTATAATTAAAAACTCTCAGAAAATAAATATAAAAGGGAACTTGAAGAACTACACAAACCTACATTTAACATCATATTTAATGGTGAGGAACTGGACAATTTCTCACTAAAATCAGAAATGAAGACAGGATATCTTGTCTCACCACCAGTGTCTGCAAATACACAAAAGTCAATTGCTTTACTGTATTTCAGAAATGACCAATTTAATTGAAACAAAACTTCGTTGCCATTTGCAATAGCACCAGAAAATAAAATACTTGGGTATAAATGGAAGAAAATATGTGAAGGATCAGTACTCATAAACTACAAGTCACTAATGAAATAAATCGTAGAATATCTAAATAGATGGTAGTCTAAATTTATGGATTGAAATTTTCATTATGGTTAAGATCTCACTACTTCCCAAATTGAACTATAGTGTCTATGAAATCCTAATAAAAATTCAGCAAACTATTATGCAGATATCAGCAAACTGATAGGCAAGAACCTGGAATAATCCACACATACTGAAGAAGAGCAATTTGGGGGATTTTACCACATTATTTAAAGACATTGTAATTCCACAGTAACCAAGACAGTGAGGTATTTGTAAAGAAATATACATATAGTCCAGCAAAAGCCACATACATACATTGGCGATTTTTGACAAAAGCACAAAGACATTTCAATTGAGAAAGTCCAGTTTTGTTTGTTTGTTTTTTTCAGTGAATGGTTCTGGTACATTTCAATGCTCATGTGAATAAAAAGTTAAACCAAAAATCAATACACATTAAATAAAGAATTAATAAGCTAGTTTGTGTGTGTGTGTGTGTGTGTGTGTGTGTGTGTGTGTGTGTGTGTTTTACGAGGTCTCACTCTATCCCCCAGACTGGAGTACAGTGGAAGGATCGTGGCTTACTGCAAACTCAACCTCCTGGGCTCAAGCAATTCTTCTGCCTCAGCCTCCCAAGAAGCTGGGACTGCAGACTTGCACCGTGAGACCTGGCTAATTTCTGTATTTTTTGTAGAGATGGGGTTTTGTCATGTTGCCAAGGCTGGTCTTAAACTCCTGGGCTTAAGCAATCTGCCTGTCTCAGCCTCCCAGAGTTCTGGGACTGCCGGTGTGACCCACTGTGCCTAGTGAGCTGGATATTATTAATATTAAAAATTTTAGTTAAATAAAGACACTGTTTAGAGAATAAAAAGGCAAGCAAAAAACAAAGACTTGGAGAAAATATTTGCAAAACACATTTGACAACGGTGCTGTTTTTAAGATATATATAAAAAATTCAAACTTAAAACAATAATAAGTTAATAATGACTCAGAACAAAAGCTCAATTAAAAATTAGGCAAGGATTTCAATGAGTACTCACAAATAAGGTATACAGATGGCAAATAAACAAGAAATTATGTCTAAAATTATTTGTCATTAGGGAAATACAAATTAAAACAGTAATGAAAGACACATCTATTAGCATGGCTAAAGTTTTAAAAACACCACCAATTGCTGATAAAGATGCAGAACAACAGGAATTCTCATTCATTGTGGATGAGAATACAAAAAGGTACATTTATTTAGGAAGAGAGTTCAGCAGTTTTTACAAAGCTAAACATAGTCTTAACATACGATCCAGCAATCAATGACACGCCTAGGTATTTACCAACTGATTTGAAAACTTTTGCTCACACACCATGCACATGAATGTTTGTAGCAGCTTTATAATTGCTCCAAACTGGAAGCAACCAAGATATTCTTAAGCAAATGAGCAAACAAACTGCGGCACACTCTCACTATAAACTACTATTTAGCAATAAACAAAAATGAACTATCAAGGCACACAAAGATATGGGTGAATCGTATCTGTATTTTATCAAATGAAAGCAGCTAGTTTATGACTGTATATATAAATTATTCCATTTCCATGGCATTCTGAAAAAAGGAAAAATCTATGAAGGTGATAAAAAGATTAGTGATTGCCAAGAGTTAGTGGGTAGGGAGGATTAATATGTGAAGCCCAGGGAAGAATTTTACAGAACAGTGGAAATATTCACTGTGTGAATCTGTAATGGTGCATACATAGCATTAGGGATATGTCAAAACCCGTAGAAATTTACGGTGCCAAGATTTAACTTTAATGTATACAAATTAAGAAAAATTAGGATACTGGGGTCATCCAAGAGTGGAATGTAGCTTGTGACAAAAGCAGTTTAACTGTATTATAAACATATGAAAAAAACTCACTGAAGGGATTTAAAAATGAGCAAAGAACTTGAATAGACATTTCCACAAACAAGACAGTCAAATGGCTAATAAGCACATGAAATATGTTCAACATTCCTAATCATTAGGGAAATGCAAATCAAACGCCCATGAGATTCTACTTCACACCTATTAGATGTCTATTATCAACAACAACAATAAAAACCCAGAAAATAGAAAGTGCTGGCAAAAATTTGCAGTAAACTCATACACCGCTAGTAATAATGTAAGCTGGTGCAACCACTGTGAAATGTGTATGGGAGTTACTAAAAACAGTAAAAATAGAATTTCCATAGGATCCAGCAATTCAACTTCTGGATATACACCACAAATAACCAAAACCAGGGCCTCAGTGATATATTTACACACCCATGCTTATAGCAGCATTATTCACAATAACTAAAACATGGAAGGAACCCAAGTGTCCATTGAGAAATGAATAGATGAGCAGAATGTGCTATCCGCATACAATGAAATATTATTAAGCCTTGAAAAGGAAGTAAATTCTGACACATGCTACAAAATGCATGAAACGTGAGGACACAATGCTGAGAGAATAAGACAGTCATAAAATGACAAGTACTGTATAATTCCACGGGCATGTGGTGTTTAGAAATCATAGAGACAGAAGGTAGAATGTCAGTTGCCAGGAGCTGCAGGAAGTGGGTAATGTTTAATGGGTTATGATAATATTAGTTTTTAATGGGTCCAAATTTTCAGTTTCACACAAAGAAAAGTGTTCTGGATGTGGATGGTGCTGATGGGTGTACCATATTAACAACAATGAACTCTCCACTTAAAAATGGTTTATACATAAATTTTATGTCATGTGTATTTTACCACAATGAGGAATATAGGGGGAAAATGTGTTACCAAGAAACACATTTTAAGTATAAGAATGCAAAATAATTAAAAATGAAAGAATATAAAAGACACAATGTATAGATAATTATCAAAGAAATATGAAATAAAAACAGATTACTATTATGAGGAAAAGATTTTAAGCAAAGAAACATGAATAGGAAGAATCAGCCCAACATGAAGTTATCACAACCCCAAATCTGAAAATGTACTCATGGTTTGAAAGAAATTTATACATAGTTTCTTAAAAACCTAGAAAGGAAAAGTAAATAGAAGATAAAATCCAAGGAATAAAATGATTATTAAAAAAACAAAAAAGTTAATGGAATAGAATATATACATAAAATAGAGAAAATAAAGCCAAAATTGGTTCTAAGCCACAGGCAATATCGATCAAGGAAAAAGAGAAAAGACATCATAAAAATGAGGAATGAACAAGGATACATCATTAGCGATCCCAAATAAATAGGATGATATCTTTCCGGAATACTAAGAATGCTTGAGATACTCAGTTCTAGGCTGAATTCACTGTTTTCATAACTTCAGGGCATCTGGCCTTTCTTTCTTGGTTGCAAGGAGCTGCCACAGCTCCAGATGTTGCTTCCTCACGGAACTGTGATCAGAAGCACTAAGTGGAATTGAGATTTTCTCCTCACCTACTCTACATTATCAAAAGAAAATTACGTTTTAGAATTAAACAAATAGACATCATTCATATGCCATTGGTTGGAACTAGGGTTCCATGTCTTCTATAGCAGAGACTCTAAAACCTATACTATGGCATCAAAGTTCCCCACCTCTATTTTGATATTTTTTGATGATCAACGAAGAAGAGAGGCAATAGCTTTTGGGGAAGCTAACAAGATTCTCTGCCACATTAGTGTTTTCCTCAGGTGCATGAGTAAATTGATTACCTCTTTTGCAAAAGCTAGTATTGAAGGACATTTGAAACTAGCATGGTACAGGCTAATGCAAACTGGACTCTACTTATCCATTAATATCTATCCTTGGGAATTAAAATAATGAATGTACTAGATAGAAATGACTCAGTCATTAAAAATATTCATCCTTCACTGCCAACCATTCCTATATGTGCTACTCTACATTTTTATAGATAATAAAACTATGTTTATTTTATAATATTTTATAATGCAAAGGTAAATTTTTTACTCTGCAATACAGATACAAAGTACACTGGCATATTTTATAATAAAATGGTGAGAGAAATGCAATTTTATTCAAGAAGTAGTTCTAATTGACAACCATGGACCAGATATTGGACCATGGCTTTGCTATGTGAGAAATACATTGGTCACCAGGTGCTCTCAGTTCATAGCATACACAAACTAATTCCAACGTACTGAGGTAGGTGCTTTGCTGGAAATAAGTTTAAGGAGATAAGAGAGAACAGACAGCGATAGGAGAAAAAATGAAGTATTCTCCTGGAAGAGAAGCATTGGGTAAATATGTACATCCTGATGGTTGATCACATGTTTTTAAAATAGAAATAGTTGCTTATCAGTGTCGTGGAGTTCATCCATCTATTGCACTGACTGTTTATGATGGAAGTCTGATGTGAATTGTTCATCATCAACTGGGTGGTGCATAAAATGTTGATGCAATGATTGAATCAGACATATATTTGGATCACCTACATATCAGAGTTTGTTTCCTAAACAAATCTGTTTAAAACAAACATCAAAGATATTTTTTAAAAAATAAAACTTAGGAAAACAAATTCAGTCCAGTCAACATTAAACTCTGCTCCTGTCAAACCAAACAGGATTTTAATGTCTCTTGCCTGTTAAGTATGAGTGAGGAATCTGTCCAAACAGTAAAAAATAAAATCCCACAGTCATTAAATCAAAGTAATTAGAACTCCAGTGATGGGTGAAAGTGGAATCATATGTTCTTCCTTGCTGGGAATTACCAGTTGGCTGGGGTATTTAAAATCCATGACTTCAGGTGGAGAGTTGAAGGTAGAGATTATGATGTGCTTTGTGTGTGCATTATGCAGGTTATTCTGAGCTACATTTTTTTCACTCTCACATAGGAGATAAATTATATAGTGAAACTAGATGTTTAAAAACCATGTGCTACTCTTTGTAACATATAGGAGTTAGCTATGTATATGTCAGTAGTCCCCACATGTTTAATATTTGCCTGGTGTATTATTGATGTAGAATTATTCTTTCCTTTGGGATTCTGGTATATTTTATCCACCAAACTCCCAAAACAAAGTGGAAGTCTTATTAAATATTCTGTGGATACAAAATTACCTCCATCAAAAGGCAGAGTAAGATACCAGCAGAAATGGCAGCCACAGATGCTTCCTGAATAAAAGCAGCACTCAACCTTGAGTTAAGTGGCTGAATGGCAAGTGGCTCTTGCTCTGTTAAGCAAATTCTAATACTGTAAAACATTTTACATTTATTTTTAATCCTAAAATACAACATAGATAGCAGCGTATATGATAAAAATAAATTTAAAAACATAAATTCTAAAAATACAACAAAATTAGCCATAGAATCACTGCCTGAATGATTTTGAATCAAATTAAATATTTATCCTACATTATGGTAACAGTCATCAGTGACCCTTCATTATGTCATATATAGAAAAAAAATCATACCTTCAATGTTGCAGTGACTAATATTTGGAAATGGCATAGACCTTGGTATACCTTGCATTCCTAGATTAATATTAATAAAATAATAATGAATGTTAAACATACATCAACCCATCACCATGTGGCAGGCAAAGCATTCGAGCTTGAAGTGCAATGCAGTCAGTAAGCCTCACAATGCACATCTAAGCATTATTACTTAGAGATGAGAAAATGATGGCCTTGCCTCACTCACTAAGTACAGAGCTGAGTATCATGCAGCTTCTAAATTGTGAGTCTGGGATTTTGACTCTGGGCTATTACATCAAAACCAATCCATTGAGCCACTTTCCTTTACCACTGTCTCACTAAAAAACATGGCATTTCAGGAAAGTGTGTTACATAAAACAGTTTTGAAATGATTTCATAAATAGTAATATTCAGCCTTTAATTTCAAACTATTATATCACATGCTACCGTTTTTAAACTTTCCTTTTACATCAGTAATTTACTTCACAGTCATTAATAATGACCATGACATTTTACAACCAATAAGGATTTTGGAGGGATGGCACATTTGGCAGAGAAGAGACAGACCAGAGTTATTGATTGTGTTGATTTTGACACCAGCTGTCATGGCCGGTTCTCTCTGCAGCCCTCCCCGCAGCCTCCATGTGATGTGTGTAAGCAGGTTGTGTGTTGTCAGTAATGCATTTCTTTCTCTTTTCTTCCTTTTCCTTCATCACCCCAAGTTTATCATCAGGGTAGTGCTGGTGGAGATTCATGGAAATTGGGCAGGTTTACCAGGCAGCCAGCTAACAATGCTATGCCAGGCAGGGCCCACATCCCTTCTGCTCTGACTTAAAATTTCCAGCACTACTGTTTATTCTGGGCAGAGATGACATTGTACCTCTAGTAGCCCCCTGGCTTCCCTAAAAAATCACCTGGAAGGAAGAGCTTATCAGCTGGTTCCTCACAATGCCCTCCATGAAGAGGCCAGTGGGACAGAAGGGCATACCAGCAGCTGGGTTCTGCTGAGCCCATGTCCCCACATTTCATTCTCTAAGCATTCCATGTGACATGTGAATATCTCTGACTTACAAATTAGAAAATTAAGATATGCTACAGCCAGTTTTATTACACAAGTTTACTGTATCAGTTTGTTTTCACAATGCTAATAAAAATACACCAGAGACTGGGCAATTTACAAAAGAAAGAAGTTTAATAGACTTACAGTTCCCCATGGCTGGGGAGGCCTCACAATCATGGCAGAAGGCAAACAGAAGCAACTCACAACTTATGTGGATGGTAGCCAAAGAGAGAGTTTGTATAGGGAAACTCCCCCTTACAAAACCATCAGATCTCATGAGACTTCGCTATCACGAGAACAGCACAGGAAAGACCTGCCCCTATGATTCAATCATCTCCCACTGGGTCCCTCCCACAACACGTGGAATATGTGGGAACGACAATTCAAGATGAGATCTGGGTGGAAAACACAAAGCCAAGCCATACCATTCTGTCCCGGCCCCTCCCAAACCTTATGTCACATTTCAAAACCAATCACACCTTCCTAACTGTTGATGGTTGATACTGTGTCAACTTGATTGGACTGAAGGATACAAAATATTAAACCTGGATGTGACTGTGAGGGTGTTGCCAAAAGAGATCAACATTTGAGTCTGTGGGCCTGGGAAAGGCAGAACCACCCTTAATCTGGGTGGGCACAATCTAATCCGCTGCCAATGTAGCTAGAATATAAATAGGCTGAAAAATGTGAAAAGAGAGACTGGTCTAGCCTCCAGCCTCCATCTTTCACCTGTGCTGGATGCTTCCTGCCCTTGAACATCAGACTCCAAGGTACTTAGTTTGGGAATCTGGACTGACTCTCTTGCTCCTCAGCCTGCAGACAGCCTATTGTAGGACCTTGTGATCATGTGAGTTAATATTAACAACTCCTTTATATATATACACACACACACACACACACACACATAAAATAACTACTTTATATATAGTGTATATATACAACTACTTTCTATATATACAGTATAGTATATATATACTATATACTATAATACTTAATATATATAATATATACATAATACTTATATAGTATATATATACTATACTATATATACTATATTCCTTTATATTATATATTATACTATATTACTGTATATATTACTATATATACTAATATTATATACTATAATAATATATATAAAATACATATATACTATAATACTTAACAACTCCTTTACATATAAATATACACACACATATAAAATAACTACTTTATATATGTATATATATATAGTATATATATATATAACTCCTTTATATATATATACACAAAGTATAGCACAGTATATATACTATATACATATAGTACTATATGTATATAGTACTATATGTGTATAGTATATATAAAGGAGTTATATATATAGTGTGTGCATATATATATAGTGTGTGCATATATATATATGTATATATACACACACACACACACACTTTGGGCCCACTAAGTAGGGCATTTAATATATAGTGTATATATCTCTCTATATAATATATTATTTATATTCATTAAGTTTATATATTTATTAAGGTTATGAATACATTCCATTAATTCTGTGCCTCTAAAGAACAGAACTAATACAGATTTTGATATCAAGAGTGGTTCTAGAGAAACAGAATACTAAGGTTGAATTTTTTCATGGGTTTGTGGGCTTCTGTAGTAGGCCACTTAATGTGATTAAACCAAAAATACTAAGGACTCTGCTTAGTTCATACTTAGTATGAACACTGATAGTCCTTGGCATGAACCGTTTAGAGAGTTATGCAAAATAAATGCAGTTAACACTCCTAATTCATTGGTCATAAGAGACAAGGAATTTAGTAACTCTATCCCTAATCCTTTGACCATATGTGGAGAACCAAGGCACATAATGAAGCTGGTTGGTTCCTCCTAAGCTCAGTGGACAAAGTGATGAGAGAAAATGATAAACTCAGGGATTCTGTCTCCTCACTTCAGAAGCAGATATTGAGCCTCAAAGCTGCTAAGATTGCCCTGAGTGAAAGTGTTATCTCCTGTAGAGAAAGAGCTGAAAATGTGGAAAAACAGACAGAAGGTCTTATCATGTGAGTGGCTGACCTACAACAAAAGGTGCATGCACAGCCTCACCATGTGCCTGCTGTTAAAATGAGGGCAGTGATTGGAAAAGAATGGGACCCTGCAACTTGGAATGGGGACATACGGGGGAACCCTGATGAAGCTGGGGATACTGAGTTTGTAAACTCTGATGAAACTTTTTTGCCAGAAGAAACAGCTTCCCCATCCCCAGTATGGCAATGTCCCCTCCCTGACCCACGCTGCCATCAGCCTTTCCACCTTTGTCTGAGGAGATAAACCCTGCACTGCCTGAGGCAACAGTGATGGCCTCCCCTGAGGCGGTTGCCAGGCACAATAATGTTGATTCTCCTCAGGAGCCACCCCAACACCCTTGCTAGCTTCTAGACCTATTAGTAGACTAAAGTATTGGTGGGCCCCCAGAAGTGAGGGTGAGAGTGTGATCCATAAGGTGGTACACTACACTCAAAAAGAACTACTTATGTTTTCTAATTTATACACACAGAAATCTGAAGAGTAGGCATGGAAATGGATATTAAGGGTGTAAATTAATGGTGGAAGGAACATAGAGTTGAATTAGGCTGAATTTGCTGATTTGGTCCCACTAAGTAGGGCATTTAATGTTGCAGCTCAGGGAGTTAAAAAGGGTTCTAATAGTTGATTTGCTTAGTTAGCTGAAACATGGATTAAGAGATGGCCCACTTTGAGTGAGCTGGAAATGCCTGATCTCCCTTGGTTTAATGTAGAGGCTTAGGGAGATTTGGGATGGTGGAATGGATTAGTCGTTTAGACCTACTCATCGCAGCTGGGATGATCCAGGAGAACTACCCTTAACAAATGACTTGTGAAATAGATTTGTGAGGGCAGCACTGGCATCTTTGAGGAGCACTGTAATTGCTCTTCTCTGTGTTTAGATCTAAGAGTGGGAACCGCAGTCACTCAACTACAAAATCTAAACACAATGGCAGTAACTGGATCCCAAGGTGGCAGGGGCCAAGTGGCAGCACTCAGCCATCAAAGGCAAGGTACTTTAATGGGCAGTGGAGGCAAAGCGGCAATTAGAATAGTTGACTTGTGTAGAGTTCTGGCATTGACTAATTAATCACAGTGTTCCTAGATGCAAGACTGGTAGGAAGCCTATTGGACTCCTACTTAAATTATATAAGCAGAAAACTTCTAGGTTGAATTGGAGAAACACTAATTTGAATTATAAAAACAGAGAATCATGGCCCTTAATCAATTTGCAGTCTTCAGTCAGTTTACAGGCCCAGAATCCCTTGAATGAAGGGAAGGCCAGGTTCCCTCGAGGAAGGACCACAGTATTTTACCAACAATTTATGCAGTGAATCTTTCTCCCATTTTTCCCCAAGGAGCACTGCGGCCTTTTACCAGGGTGACTGTGCACTGGGGAAAGGAAAATTATCAGACATTTTGGAGACTACTGGATACCGGCTCTGAGCTGATATGATTCCAGGGGACCCAAAAAGTCATTGTGGTTCACCAGTTAAAGTCGGGGCTTATTGAAGTCAGATCTGACTTCTAGTGGGTCCAGTGGGTCCCCAGACTCATCCTGTAGTTATTTCCCTAGTGCCAGAATGCATAACTGGCATAGACATACTTAACAGCTGGCAGAAACCCCACATCAGCTCCCTGACTGGTAGGGTAAGCACTATTATGGTGGGAAAGGCCAAATGGAAGCCATTAGAGCTGCCTCTACCTAGAAAAATGTAGTAAATCAAAAACCATATCGCATCCCTGGAGGGATTGCCAAGATTAGTGCCACCATCAAGGACTTGAAAGACACAAGTGTGGGATTCCCATCACATTCCCATTCAGCTCTCCCATTTGGCCTGTGCAGAAGACAGGTGGATCTTGGAGAATGACAGTGGATTGCCGTAAGCTTAACCAAGTTGTGACTCCAATTGCAGCTACTGTACCAGATGCAGTTTTACTGCTTGAGCAAATTAGCACATCTCCTGGTACCTGGTATGCAGCCACTGACTTGGCAAATGCTTGTTTCTCCATTCCTGTTCATAAGCAATTTGCCTTCAGCTGACAAGGGCAGCAATATACCTTTACTGTATTACCTCAAGAGTATTTAACTCTCCAGCTTTGTGTCATAATCTTATTTGGAGAGACCTTGACTGTGTTCTACTTCCACTAGATATCACACTGGTCCATTACATTGATGACCTTATGCTGATTTAGTTCTGTGAGCAAGAAGTAGCAAACACACTGGAAATATTGGTGAGACATTTGCTTGGCAGAGGATGGGAAATAAATCCAACTCTTCTAACTCAGTAAAATTTCTAGGGGTTCAGTGGAGTGGGGCCTGCTGAGATGTTCCGTCTGAGGTGAAGGATAAGTTGCTGCATTTTACCCCTCCTATATTTTGGAGGCAACACATTCCTCATTTGGGTATGTGCTCATTTATTGAGTGACCTGAAAGGCTGCCAGTTTTGAGTGGGGTCCAGAACAGAAGGCTCTGCAAGAGGTCCAGGCAGCTGTGCCAGCTTCCCTGCCACTTGGGCCATATGACACAGCAGATCCAATGGTACTTGAGGTGTCAGTGGCAGATAGTGATGCTGTCTGGATCCTTTGGCAGGCTCCTATAGGTGAATCAGAGTGGAGGCCTCCAGGATTTTGGAGCAAAACCCTGCCATTTTCTGCAGACAACTATTCTCCTTTTGAGAAAGAGCTCTTGGCCTGTTACTGGGCTCTGGTGGAAACTGAATGTTTGACTATGGATCATCAAGTCACCATGCCGCCTGAACTGCCTATCATGAACTGAGTGCCTTCTTACCCAGCTAGCCATAAAGTGGGTCATGTACAGCAGCATTGCATCATCAAATGGAAGTGGAATATGCATGATCAGTCTCGAGCAGGTCCTGAAAGCACAAACAAGTTACACGAGGAAGTGGCTCAATGCCCTTGGTCCCCACTCTGGCCACCCTGCCTTCTCTTCCACAGCCTGCACCAAAAGACTCATGGGGAGTTCCCTATAATCAGCCGACAGAGGGAAAGAAGACTAGGGCCTGGTTCACAGATGGTTCTGCATGATACACAGGCACCACCCAAAAGTGGACAGCTGCGTCACTACAGCCCCTTTCTAGGACATCTCCGAAGGACAGTGGTGAAGGGAAATCATCCCAGTGGGCAGAACTTTGAGCAGTTCATCTGGTTGTGCACTTTGCATGGAGGGAGATATGGCCAGATGTGTGATTATGTACTAATTCATAGGCTATAGCCAATGGTTTGGCTAGATGCTCAAGGACTTGGAAGAAGCATCATTGAAAAATTGGTGACAGAAATGTGGGGCAGAGGTATGTGGATGGACCTCTCTGAGTGGTCAAAAACTGTGAAGATATTTGTGTCCCATTTGAGTGCTCACCAATGAGGTGTCCTCAGTAGAGGAGGATTTTAATAATCAAGTGGATAAGATAACCTGTTCTGCGGTCCCCACTCTATCTCTTTCCCCAGCCACCCCTGTCATCGTCCAATGGGCCCCTGAACAAAGTGGCCCTGATGGCAGGGATGGAGGTTACACATGGGCTCAGCAACAGGGACTTCCATCCACCAAGGCTGACCTGACTATGGGCACTGCTGAGTGCCCAATTTGCCAGCCAGCAGAGACCAACACTGAGCCCTCAATATGGCACCATTCTTTGGGGTGATCAGTCAGCTACCTGGTTAATTATATTGGACCTCTTCCATCATGGAAGGGGCAGAGGTTTGTTCTTACTGGAATAGACACTTATTTCAGATACGGGTTTGCCTATCCTGCATGCAATGCTTCTGCCAAGACTACCATCCCTGGACTCAGAAAATGCTTTATCCACTGTTATGGGATTCCACATAGCATTGCCTCTGACCAAGGCACTCGCTTTATGGCTAAAGAAGAGTGGCAGTGGGCTCATGCTCATGGAATTCCCTGGTCTTACCATGTTCCCCATCCTCCTGAGGCATCATCCTGGATTGACAGAATGGTGGAATGGGCTTTTGAAGTGACAGTTACAGTGCCAACTAGGTGACAATACTTTGCATGGCTGGGGCAATTTTCTCCAGAAAACCATGTATGCTGTGAATCAGTGTCCAACACATGGTACTGTTTCTCCAATAGCCAGGATTCATGGGTCCAGGAATCAAGGGGTGGAAGTGGAAGTGGCACCACTCTCCATCACCCCTAGTGATCCACTAGCAAAATTGTTGCTTCCTGTTCCCATGACATTATGTGCTGCTGGCCTAGAGGTCTTAGTTCCAGAGGGAGGAACACTGCCACCAGGAGACACAACAATGATCACATTAAATTGGAAGTTAAGTTGCCATCTAGACACTTTGGGCTTCTCCTATATTTAGGTTAACAGGCTAAGAAGGGAGTTGCAGTGTTGCCTGGGGTGATTGTCCTGGACTATCAAGATGAAATCCGTCTACTACTCCACAACGGAGGTAAGGAAGAGTATTCATGGACTATGGGAGATCCATTAGGGCATCTCTTAGTATTACCATGCTCTGTGATTAAGGTCAGTGGGAAACTACAACAGCCCAATCCAGGTAGGACTACAAATGACCCAGAAACTTTAGAAATGAAGGTTTTGGACACTCCAGGAGGAAAAGCAAACAAACAAACAAACAAACACTACTTTCTGAGGTCCTTGCTGAAGGCACAGGGAATACAGAATGGGTAGCAGAAGGTAGTCATTAGTACCAGGTATGACCACGTGACCAGCTGCAGAAATGAGGAATGTAATTGTCACGAGTATTTCCTCCTTTTCTTAAACACGTTTGTGCATACACTTGTACTCATATCTTCATTCTTTTTTCTTTCTCCGTTATCATATAACACAAGATTGATTGAGTTCACGTCAGCATTTAGGTACTGTTAACTTTATGTAATACTATTTGGGTTGGGGATTGGTGCATTTCTGGTTGTACAAAGGACAGTTGTATTATGTTAGCGTAATTATGAGCTTATTACTGTCTTTATTTGAAGATTATGTATGATCTCTGAAGATGTATATGGGTTGAAATTGACAAAGGGTGGATTTGTGATGGTGAATACTGAGCATCAGTGTGATTGCCTTGAACGATACGAAGCACTGATCTTGGGTCTGCCTATGAGGGGGTTGCCAAAGGAAATTAACATTTGAGTCAATGGGCTGGAAAAGGCAGATTCACCCTTAATCTGGGTGTGCAAAATCTAATCAGCTGCCAGCACAGCTAGAATATAAGCAGGCAGGAAAATGTGAAAAGAAAGACTGACCTAGCATCCCAGCCTACATCTGTCTCCCAGGCTGGATGTTTCCTGTTCTCGAACGTAAGATTCCAAGTTCTTCAGTTTCGGAACTTGCACTGGCTCTCCTTGCTCTTCAACCTGTAGAGAGCCTATTGTAAGACCTTGTGATCATGTGAGTTAATACCTAATAAACTCCTTTATATATATATATATATATATATATATATATATATATATATATATGTGTGTGTGTGTGTGTGTGTGTGTGTGTGTGTGTGTGTGTGTGTGTGTGTGTGTATTCCATTAATTCTATACCTCTAGAGAACCCTGCCCAATACTCCAACAGTTGCCCAAAGCTTAAAGTATTTCAACATTAACCCAAAAGTACACAGTCCAAAGTCTTTTCAGAGACAAACAAAGTCCTTTCCACCTATGAGCCTGTAAGATCAAAAGCAAGTTAGTTACTTCCTAGACAGAATGCAGGTGTAGGCATTTGGTAAATGCAGTCATTCCAAGTGGGAGAAATTGGCCAAAACAAAAGGAGCACAGGCCCCAGGTAAGTCCAAAATTCAGTGGGCAGTCAAATCTTAAAACTTCAAAATGATCTTCTCTGACTCCATGTCTCACATCCAGGTCACTCTGATATAAGAAGTGGGTCCCCATGGACTTGGGCAGCTCCTCCCCTGTGGCTTTGCAGGGTACAGCCCCTCTCCTGGCTGCTTTTGTGGGCTGGTGTTGAATGTCTGCACCTTTTCCAGGGGCACTGTACAAGTTGGTGGATCTACCATTCTGAGGTCTGGAGGTTGGTGACCCTCTTCTCATAGCTGCACTAAAGAGTATCCCAGCAGGGACTCTGTGTGGGGGCTCTGACCCCAAATTTCCCTTCTGTACTGCCCTGGCAGAGGTTCTCCATAAAGGCTCTGCCCCTACAGCAAACTTAGGCCTGGGAATCCAGGCACTAACATACCTCCTCTGAAAGCTAGGTAGATGTTTCCAAACCTCAATTCTTGACTTCTGTGCACCTGCAGGCTCAACACCGTGTGGAAGCTGCGAAGGCTTGGGGCTTCCACCCTCTGAAGCAACAGCCTGAGATGTCCCTTGACCACTCTTAGTCATGCCTTGAGCGGCTGAGATGCAGGGCACCAAGTCCCTAGACTGCACACAGCAGAGGGAAACTGGGTCCAGACCACAAAACCATTTTTTCCTCCTGAATCTCCAGGTCTGTGATGGGAGGGGATGTTGCCAAGTTGTCTGATAATCCCTGGAGACATTTTTTCCATTGCCTTAGTAACTAGCATTTGGCTTTTCATTATTCATGCAAATTTCAGTAGCTGGCTTAAATTTTTCCTCAGAAAATGGGATTTACTTTTCTTTCCTTTTTTTTTTTTTTTTTTTTGAGAAGGAGTTTCGCTTGTTACCCAGGCTGGAGGGCAATGGCATGATCTTGGCTCACCGCAACCTCCACCTCCTGGGTTCATGCAATTCTCCTGCCTCAGCCTCCCAAGTAGCTGGGATTACAGGCATGCACCACCATGCCCAGCTAATTTTTTTCTATCTTTAGTAGAAACGGGGTTTCACCATGTTGACCAGGATGGTCTCGATCTTCTGACCTCGTGATCCACCCGCCTCGGCCTCCCAAAGTGCTGGGATTACAGGCGTGAGCCACCGCACCTGACCCGGGATTGACTTTTCTATTTCATTGTCAGGTGGCAAATCTTCCAAACTTTTACACTCTGCTTCTCTTATAAAATTGAATGCCTTTAACAGCACCCAAGTCACATCCTCAATGCTTTGCTGCTTAAAATTTTCTTCCACCAGATACCCTGAATTATCTCTCTCAAGTTCAAAGTTGCACAAATCTGTAGGGCAGGGGCAAAATGCCACCAGTCCCTTTGCTAAATTGTAACAACAGTCATCTTTGCTCCAACTTCCACCAAGCTCCTCATTCCCATCTGAGACCATCTCAGCCTTGACCTTATTGTACATATTACTATCAGCATTTTGAGCAAAGCCACTCAACAGGTATCTAGGAAGTTCCAGACTTCCCCACATTTTCCTTATCTTCTTCTAAGGCCTTCAAACTCTTTCAGACCCTGCCCATTACCCAATTCTAAAGTTGTTTCCTCATTTTTGAGTATCTACAGCAGTGACCCACCCTACGGGTACCAATATCTATATTATTCAGAGTCCTCTAGAGGGACAGAACTATTAGGAAATATATATATTTTATACTATATATATATGTATATATGTGTATACTATATATACATATATATAGTATATATATATACTATGTGTATATATAATATAAATATATATATTTTATACTATATAATATATTTTATATAGTATAAATATATATAATTTAATATATATTTTTTATATAGTATATATATATTTGTGTGAATAAATATATATATATATGTACGTATATATTTACACAATCACAAGGTCTCACAATAAGCTGTCTGCAAGCTCAGGATAAGGAAGTCAGTCCGAGTCCCAGAGCTGAAGAACTTGGAGTTAGATATTTGAGAGCAGGAAGCATCCAGCATGGGAGAAAGATGTAGGCTTGGAGGCCAGTCTAGTCTTTTCACATCCTTCTGCCTGCCTTTCTTATTCTGGGTGTGCTGGCAGCTGATTAGATGGTGCCCACCCGGATTAACAGTGGGTCTGCCTTTCCCAGCTCACTGGCTCACATGTTAATTTCTTTGGGCAACACCCTCACAGGCACAACCAGGATCAATAGTTTGCATTCTTCAATTCAGTCAAGTTGACACTCAGTAGTAATCATCACAGTTACGGACTTTAAAAGTATCAAAGTCTGGAGTCAAACCAAAGCACTTAGACTATGCTTGGAAGACAAGACAGAATTTCTATGGGAATAAAGATCTGCACAGACTGACCCCGTGGAGCTTGGGCACTTTGTCCAGGCTAGTGCTGGGCAGTAGCATAGTCCCAGCCCCTTCATTTCTCTCACCCTGGAACGTTTCCATAATTAAAGGGTGAGTTTCTCTCTTGCAGCCCAAATTCAGAGGATTGACCCTGTACTTCAAATAATTAGCCAAATATTGTCTTCAAAGAATGTGTTTTCCACCCTAAATGTGTCTGCCTCACTTTGCTTTCAGAAGTTGGCTCATTAAGAAGAAACAGAGAGTTCTTTTTCCCATGTCATCTCAGCCTTTAAGACAGCAACAAAATGAACACAGTCACAGGAAATGCAGGGGTTTACTGGGAAGTCTAAAAATGTAAACACAGATGTGGAGACGGAAGTCCCGCACTGTGTGGGAAGCATTTGAGGTGAAACTTCCTGCACATTTTCTGCTTTCAAGTAAGGATTTCTGCCTTCACATATCATACAGTTTGAATATGTCCACTCCAAATCTCATGTTGATTTGTGATCCCAAGGTTGGGTGTGGGGCCTGGTGGGGGTGTTTGGGTCATGGGGGTGGATTCTTCATGGCCTGTTGCTGTCCTTGAGATAGTGAGTGAGTTATTTGTTCTCACAAGATCTGGTTGTTTAAAAGTGTGTGGCTCCTCTCACTCCCTTGTTCCTGCTTTTACCACGTGAAATGTCTGCTCCTGCTTCACATTCTGCCATGAGCAAAAGTACCCTTGAGATCTCCCCAGAAGCCAAGCAGATGCTGGTGCCGTGGTTTCATAACCTGCACAACTACAAGGCAATCAAACCTCTTTTCTTTATGAATTACACAGTCCCATGTATCTTTTCACAGCAATGCAAGAACAGCCTAACAGAAAATTGGCACCAAGGGATTTCTATGAAAATGTGGAAGCAGCATTGGAACTGGGTAAGAAGCAGAGGTTGAAAGAGTTTGGAGGGCTCAGAAGAAGATAGGAAGATGAGAGAATGTCTGTAGCTTCTTAGAGACTGGTTAATGGTTGTGACCAAAATGCAAATAGTAATATGGCTTGTGAAATTCAGACTGATGAGGTTTCAGAAGGAAATGAAGAACTTACTGGGAACTGGAGCAAAACTGGAGCATGTTACACCTTAGCAAATAACTTGGATCCATGTGCCCCTGCCCTAGTGATTTGTGGAAGTTTGAACTTGAGAGTGATGACCCAGAATATCTGGTGGAAGAAATTTCTAAGCAGTAACACATTCAAGATGTGGCCTGGCTCTTTCTAACAGCCTATACTCGGATGGAGGAGCAAAGAAATGACTTACAGTTGGAACTTATATTTACACAGAACGCAGAACATAAAAGTTTTAAAAATGTGCAGACTAGCCATGTGGCAATGAAAGACAAAGCCTTTTCAAGAGAGGAATTCGAAATGAACACGTACTAGAAATATTTACATAATTAAAAGGGAGTCAAGTGCGAACATCCAAGACAATGAGAAAAAGGCCTCAAAGGCATCTCAGAGACCCTCACCATAGACCCACCCATCACAGGCACAGAGGCCTAGGAAGGCAGATCGGTTTCCTCGGAAACCGCGCTGCCCTGAACAATTGTGAAACACTGCTCCCCACCTGCTGGCTGCTCCACCTCCAGCCAGGGCTCAAAGGGACCCAGGTAGAGCTTGAGCTGCCACTTTGAAGAATGCAAGTCGAAAGGCTTGGTAGCTTCCATGTGGTATTAAGCCTGTGAGTGCAGAGAGTGTCAGAGTGAAGGCTTCACCACCTCCACCAAGATTTCAGAGGATGTATGAGAAAGCCTGAGCGCTCAGGCAGAAGCCTGCCACAGGGGTGGTGCCCTCACAGAGCACCTTTACTAAGGTGCTGTGGAGGGGCACGGTGAGGCCGGAGTCCCCACACAGAATTTCCACTGGGACACTGTCTAGTGGAGCTGTGGGAAAAGGAGTTGTCAGAATAGTAGCTCCACTGGCAGGTTCCACCCAACACCTACCTGGAAAAGTTGCATACAGTCAATAGCTTGTGAGAGCAGCTGTGGCGCTGAACCCTGCAAAGACATAAGGATGGAGATGCTCAAGGCCTTGGGAGCCTACACTTTGCACCAGTGTGCCCAAGGTCTAGACCATGGAGTCAAAGGAGACTGCTAGGAAGCTTCAGTTTTCAGAATTGTGTGCACCTGTAGCCCCTTCTTTCTGGCCAATTTCTGACTTTGAGAATGGGAATGTGTATCCAGTGTTGGTATCCCCATTGTATCTTGGAAGTAAATAACTTATTTTGATTTTACAGGCTTGTAGGTAGAAGAAATTTATCTCCAGACAAGACTTTGGACATGAACTTGGGAGTTAGAACTTTTGAGTTTATGCTAGAGCACCTTAAGACTTTGAGGGAAGGTATGATTGTATTTTGCAGTGTGAGAAGGACAGGTATGAGATTGGGAGGGATCATGGGCAGAATTATACAGCTGGAATATGTGCCCTACCAAATCTCATGTTGAATTGTAATCCCCAATATTGGGCTTGGGGCTTGGCGGGAGGTGTTTGGCTCATGGGTATAGGTCTCTCATGGCTTGGTGCTGTTCTTGAGATAATGAATGAGTTCTCAGGAGATGTGATTTCCTAAAAGTATATGGCTCCTCCCCACTCCCTTGCTCCTGCTTAAGACAAGTGAAGTGGCTGCTCCTACTTTGCCTTCTGCCATGGGTAAAAGCTCCCTGAGGCCTCCCCAGAAGCCAAGCAGATAGCAACAGCGTATTTTTACGGTCCGCAGAACCATGAGCCAATTAAAGCTTGTTTAGTTATGAATTATTCAGTATCAGGAATTTCTGGGTAGCCATGAGAGAACAGCCTCATGCAATGTACTGCCTGTCAAACGTTTCAGTAGGTTGGTCCACGTGTGAACTGCAGGAGGTCCACGCCACAGGCAACCATGAAAACTAGTTTCAGGACCCAATTCAGCCCTCCAATAGCAGTACTCTAAGGCAATTAAGTTCTGCAGTGTATCAGTCTCCTTACTTTTAAAATGGGATGACAATAAAACATGATGCTAACATGTTTTTGAGAGTCAAAATGAAATTTTATATGTAAAAATACTAAACAAAACTGTATGGTACCATAGCAATGCCAACTGGTATGTGTCTATTACTAATACTATTACTAGAACTATTTTTATGATCATACTATTATTACTATAACTATAATAATAATTATTATTATTACTAAAATACGTAGTGACTATTCAATGTGATGTAAGACTTACCTGTAATTACTGATGAGGCATGACCTCATCTACTCTGTGGATACCTCACTGGGGGTCATTGGACAGAAGAATATTTTGGGGGAGGGCAATGGGCTGAATACTGCTAGTTTTACAGAAATAGACCCCCAACGACAGCAGTGAACATTACATCCACGCTTTGACAAACTTCTGTGTGGAATTTGTCCCCGAGCCTGGATGCTGTGATCATCCTATGACATGCCTATTCCACAGAAGTTCTCAGGGGCTCTAGTCTGCTCTTTCCCCAGCAGGCACAGACACTAATGGGGTCCTGTCACTCTACAGCCATGTTCCACAGGCTAGTACACCCAGAGATATTAGCCTTGCATTTGTGGCCTCTGGCTAGAACATATGCTATTTGTGTTCCTCAGAAATGATATCATTCTGCAGTGAGCTCTTCAGCACAGAAATTGATGTGTGCCTGCAGAGCATACTAATGCCCCCTGGTTTTTCTATCTGTATTCATTCTGGAGGACGTATGGGTCAAGGTTGGAAATTCATACAGAGAGACTCACCTGCTTTCTGACACTCTCAAAATTACTGCTACAACAATCACACTTGTATTACACTAGCAAGTGTGCACTATGCTGATGGTAGAAAAGGAAAGATAATACTTTTCCTGGGGACCACTTCTGTCTGAAGCTTGAGAAATAGAGTGTTTGACTTGCAAATCACCAACAAGACACTAAAGGGTTATTTGTTCTCACAAGATCTGGTTGTTTAAAAGTGTGTGGGCAAAAACAGTGGCTTTTGATTTTTCGGTAAGTCTTTTGGCCTTGGGCTTAATGCATGAATGAAAATAGAGAAATGCTGCTTACCTAGATTGAGTGCCCAGGGAGGGGACTGGACAGCACACACCATGTTCCTCCTGCTGATGTCAACACATGGGGCATGAGGTCGAGGCTCTTAAAATAGGTGGCTGGGTCCTTCTGCTTCCAGTCCTCACAGGCCATGCACAGGTCCAAAGAAAATGCAGTTTTGTTGGGTACAGTTTTGCAGAAGAAACCTCTATTTCTCTTAAGCGAGCTATGGGTCATGCTGTAATGAACATTGTTTACACCATAATGAACTTGCACTGAGAAGGCACCTCATACCCTCAAGCACTTTACAATTGCTTAGAAACAGAAGTGAATAACCTGCTTCACTCTAACCAAGTCACATAGAACAGAAAGGCTCAGAATCAAATATCAATGCCATCATGGGGGAAAATACTTTAACAAGATGGTACACAGACTGTTACTGGGGCATAGTATTAGGCTGCTTTCATGCTGATGATAAAAACATACCTGAGACTGGGCAACTCATAAAGAAAAAGAGGCTTAATGGACTCACAGTCCCACGTGGCTGGGAAGGCCTCACAATCATGGCAGAAGGCAAAAGGCATGACTTACATGGTGGCAAACAAGAGAGAATTAGAAGCAAGCAAAAGGGGTTTCCCCTTATAAAACCAACAGACCTGTGAGACTTATTGACTACCAGGAGAACAGTATGGGGGAAACTGCCTCCATGATTCAATTATTTCCCACCAGATACCGCCCACAACACATGGGAATTATGGGAACTATGATCCAAGATGAGATTTGGGTGGGGACACAGCCAAACCACATCAGACACTGAGGAGGAAGTAACCATTTCTGCTGTAGGAGTTTCAAAGTGCTTCACAGGCTAGTGACATTTTATCCAAGTTTTGTTAGGTGAATGGAGTTTTCCATGTGAGGAAGAGAGCAATGGCGGCATAAGTATTTGCATGTAGAAATGAATAATGTTGTGGCAAGGCTTGCCATGTTCTGGGGAGTCATAGAAGAAAAATGTGTCAGCTCAGCACATATTTACTTTGGCAAATGGCCAAAGAGGAATTGGAGACTGAGTAAAATTTGAAGGCCTTATAATACTCTTCAAACAAATTTATGTTTTATTCTATGCACAAGAGGAGACAACAAAAATATTTACAAGCAAAGCAGCATGATCAGATTTGCCTTTTAGGAAGGAACTTCTCATGGTGAGCCTGGAAACACAGCTCTGCAGCAAGTCAGGAAGACTTATAATAAATAATCCAAGGGGTACAAACAGTCAGAGGATGGATAAAAAGGAATTGGCACCTAGAATTCTGCATTAAAAATGACAAGATTACACAAATGTGAAAAGGCATGAGTAGGGCTTTGAAATGAGGGTTATTGAATATCCAGAATGGAGGTATCATTCACCAACATAATAAACCCAGGAAGAATAGGTGAGGATTTTAAAGCACATGATCACAAAATTACACTCATATGTGTCTCTGTCGCTTTCTATTCAGGACACAGGCAGAGGTGACACCTGCAGCTAATGCATTATGAACACACGTGACAGCCTGGGAAACTGGAAGTTTTCTGTTGTGCTAAGCACAGATGGTGGTGACTGTCATGGGTAGCTATTAGGGATAGATTGTGAAAGGCCATTGAAGACAGGAACTCCGTCCATTCATAAATGGAGCCTGCAGAATCCTGAATAAATATTATGGCAGCAGAAAGAATGAATATGAGAATCATTTTATTCTTTAAAAGATGGCCAGAGTGTAAATAGGAGGAATGAGTCAAGGATGACTCCGACTTTTCAAATATGGCCGAGGAATCTGACTGACGTATTTTGTTATATGGCATTAGTATAATTCGGTGAATGTAACCATTAAGAAGTACAGTAATGCGTGACTAATGAGTGGGTAAAACTTACAGCGATGCCATGTATCTGGAACCCACGCATTCTACATAAAGGAGGTCTGCGGAACCATCCAACTGCCATTACACCAACACACTTCATTCAGTAAGCTAGAAATGGATAAAGCAAACTGAAAGACAGCACACTGACAGACAGCAACAGGGACACTGGACATCAAAGGTATGATTCAGAGAAGATACCTAAAGCCCAAAGAGCCTGAGAGCATGGAGATAAGGACCTCTCACATTGGTTAAAAATATAGAAATATATATAATGAATGCTGAAGTTACTTTCATAAAAACTGTTAATGTTTTAGTAAATACTAAAATTTTAGTTACTGAAAATATTTTTACTTATGTAAATAATCTCCTTGCCAAATAATACTGGACAAATAGATGAATAGTGTATTAGTAAACAGAAATACTCTAGGTGGAGAAATAAAAATAGCAAATATACCTTATTTTCCTTTACTACTCATTCAATTGAATTATCGCCATTCAAAATTTCTTCCATAGCTTTAAATTATAATGCCAGTTTGATCTAAGAAACCTACAATAATTAATATAATCAATTATATCTGCTATTCACTTGGGGTCTGTTTATTCAAATCCTGCACTCTATTAAATTTCACTTTCTAAAAATAGAAATTATGTCTCAACATACACAAGCAATAAAACAATGGTAATAGATGTGACTTTTACCTCAGGATACTCAAGCTAATGTGGGCAGTTAAGCTGTTTTCTTGACCTTTTATTAACATTAAAGCAATATACTGCTTTATAACCACCACAGTCTTATAATTATCATTGTTGTTATTATTTTAATTTCCAAGAGTTGTTGGTCTCTGTTTTTGTTGTTGTTGTTGTTATCATTTACTACCTATTCACCATACAGAGTTTTAAACATCAACCTTTTATTTTGGAAGACTGGTAGCAGGAAGAGTCGTTGGCTCTCAAACTTTTTAGTAAAAATTGAATTACATGTGTTTTCTATAATAATATTCTTAGGATTATCTGCTTTAAGAATGAACAAACTAGTCATTTTTGAAATATGAAATTAAGTGCACTGGCAAATCTCTCCGTACCTAAAATTAGTGTTGTAGGCAGGGGGTTACTTCTGATAGAAGGTATCTTAGTCAGTCTGGGCTGTTATAAGAAATTATCCATCACTGGGTGACTTAAACGACAACCTTTAATTTTGTACAGTTCTGGAGGTTGGGAAATTCAAGGTCAAAGTACTGGCAGATTCAGTGTCCTTTGAGGGCTGCTTAGTACTTCATAGCCGAGTGATTATCTTCTTTCTGTGTCTCCCTGTGGCAGAAAGGGGACAGGAGAGCTCCCTGGGGTGTCTCATGATCCTACTCTCTTGGTCTAATTACTTTCCACAGATGCCACCTCCTAATACCATTACCTGAAAGTCAAGATTAGAAAACATGAATTTTGGGGGCTGGGCGCGGTGGCTCACGCCTGTAATCCCAGCACTTTGGGAGGCCGAGGCGGGTGGATCACGAGGTCAAGAGATCGAGACCATCCTGGTCAACATGGTGAAACCCCGTCTCTACTAAAAATACAAAAAATTAGCTGGGCATGGTGGCGCGTGCCTGTAATCCCAGCTACTCAGGAGGCTGAGGCAGGAGAATTGCCTGAACCCAGGAGGCGAAGGTTGCAGTGAGCCGAGATTGCGCCATTGCACTCCAGCCTGGGTAACAAGAGCAAAACTCCAGCTCAAAAAAAAAAAAAAAAAAAAAAAACAAAGAAAAGAAAACATGAATTTGGAGGGACACAAACATTTTGTCTACAAAACAGGCCATGGGTGGTAAAAAGAAGTCAAAATCTAGAATTAGGTATGGATAGGAACTCAGCTACCCACTGTCCATAGTCAATGTTTTAAGGTGTAAATTAACACAATAAATGCTTTTCCCTTTGTCTTAGTTGTTTGTTTGTTTGTTTGTTTGTTTTGGTCCAATGGCAGATCCGTCCAATCATGTGAAGATATTAAGTAACCATTGTTATAAAGTAACTAAGGGAGTGCTGGAGTGCAAATTGAATGTTAGCTCAGATTAGGTGCATCTGGGGCTTTCTAGGAAAGTGTTACGGTCTATTGGAACTGTCGCCGCAGACTGTGTGTCCTTTTCAACATTATTTTAACTTTCATAAATGTTATTTTCCTCACCTGTAAAATGGAAATAATGAAAACTACAAGACAAAGTTGTAAAAATTAAGTATAATGATAAAGATAGATAATAGTTGACTCAGAGGAGGTAACAAATAATGTGGACAATCTCTAGCGTTTTTCCTGTAAGATATGTGATGGTTAATATTGAGAGTCAACTTAATTGGATTTAGGGATGGATGTACACACAAAGTATTGTTACCGGGTGTTTCTGTGAGGGTGTGGCTTCCGGCCTCCATCTTTCTCCCATGCTGGATGCTTCTGCCCTCGAACATCAGACTCCAAGTGCTTCAGCTTTTGGGCTCTTGAACTTACCCCAGTGGTTTGCCAGAGGCTCTCAGGCCTTAGACTGCAGACTGAAGGCTACACTGTAGGCTTCTCTACTTTTAAGGTTTGGGGACTCAGACTGACTTCCCTCCTCCTCGGCTTGCTGATGGCCTATGGTTGGATGTCCCCTTGTGATCATGTGAGTCAATACTCCTTAGTAAACTACCCTTCAAATATATGCCCTTCCTATTATTTCTGTTTCTTTAAAGAACCCTGACAAATACAAGATGGAAAGGTCGTCCAGGTCTTAATTCTATAGTCTGAGGCTCTCAGGAAGTCACGGAATATCTGACCATTTGTAAGACCTTGTTTTTATGTCAGATCTCAGTTAACGTACTTGAAGACTTTAGGACAGAATTCCTCGGTGGAATCATTGCTGTGGGGCTGAATTCCTTGTCATCCCTGGATTTCTATCTTGCCCGTTTCAAAAGAGTATCTGCCTTTTTCCCTAAGATCCAGAACACATCAAAGTGAAGCAAAATGTACTTAGAAAGATAGTGGGAGTAGTTTCAGAGTTCCTGGTGGCTCAGCATCCCAGGTGCTTCTGTGACTCAGGTGAGTTAAAGACTGAGGTCCTTACTACAACCTGAGCTGGCCATAATAAAGTTGGATGTTTCACTCCCAGTACAACAGGTGCAGTTTCCAGAAAATAGCCAGCAACATGGCAGAGTGTACCAAAACATTCCTAGCTAGCTTTCAGAGGAAAAACTTAAAGAGGAAACAAGAGCAAATGTTACTTGTTTCTCAGAGCTGGGTGAGTATAGAGTGTTCTTTCACACGGAGGAAGGTGGTGAGCAGAGAAAATCTCGTCAGGCAAGCAGATTTCCAGCCAACTGCTTCTTGCTAAAAATCTAGATTATAACACAAATTTTCAAAGACAAAAGAGTTCTCGGCCCCAGTGCCTAAGTTAGAGAAGTCCATGGGTCATTGCTACCTGTTGGTGATTGGAACCCACCTTTACCACTCTTCATCACAAATGAGTTTTCTGTTCCAGACTGAAGACAGATTTGCAAAAGGAAGAAGATACAGAAACCCACCAGAGTGACTGGGTCAAATCTGATGAGACACGGATATCAAAGGTATAGATTGGCCTGCCTCTGGGGGCTCTCTGATTGTGCGCTCTAGTTTCTTTGCGGCCTCCCCTCACCCAGGTATGTGAGTTTTGCTTTGCAGATGAGTTTGGTTTTTGTTTTTGCTTTTGCCTTGTTTTCTTGTTATAAGTGCTTCTAGATGAGAATAGCTATTTTACTTTCAAACATGTTGCAAAGCTACAAACTTTGCAGCCTGAGGTTCATTAACCTTGAAGATTTATGGCAGAAATGCCATGTAAAACAGAGGACTTTTGGTGTATGAGTATAATCCTATTTTAATTGGCTGTGTGAAAATCTATTTACTCTTCTTAGGTAAAACCAAAGATTACTATACCTTTAGGCACTTGGCTTCTTAGGAAACCAAGGGATTGCATTGTTCAAAGGGCCATTTCAGCCTGTTAAAAGCATGTTGCCTGATGCATGAATCCTTGGATGGTGAATAGGACAATTTCTACCCTCATTTATTATATATATAACATATAATTTATTTATAATATATGTATATATTAAATGTGTTCAGATAAGTGTTGACAATGTGAAGCATATTTGAGTTTCCTAAGCATGCTGCTTTACATAATTCAGCATTTATTATTTTATATAGGAAAAATGACATAGATATTTAATGTTTGTCTATTTCTATTTTGCATTGTGAACCATTCTGTTAGAGAATATCATTTCAAATGTTTCACCCTCAATGCCTAGCAGAGCTCCAGATGCATTGAAGGTATTTAATAAATTTGTGGTAAAAGGGAAAATGGGAAGAACATAAGAAAAGAGGAACAGATTAATACAAGAAGGTTAGGGTCAATGAAATGTGTATGTCATGATTTTTTTTCAGAGTTTAAGTCTTTGAATACTTTAGGACCTCTAAAAAAACAAATTTGTATAATTTATTTGAAGGACTTAGTGTGTAAAAACAATGATAATAAATTGCTATACCAGCTTATACATTTTTTAAAATGCAAGTTTTTTTTTTATTTCTACAAGCAAAACAGTAAAAGAACAAGTTTATATTTTGCATGATAATTTATCTAAGGATACAAATTCTGTGTCAGACACTTATGTTCTTTTCCCCTTGCCTTTGTTATATAAGCAACCTTTCACTTGTTTGGTGATTGCTTAGACAATGTGCTAGAATATAGATGACTTACCCAACTGTCTGAAACAAAACTAAAACCTAGAAGTTTTTGTGTGTGTGTCATAAAAATACAAAGAATTGCTATGACAGCTCCTATGTGTTGACTAGTTTTTCCACTGTATTATATTCTCTCACTTGCTATTATGTAGGCTTAAAATCAAAGCTAGAAAGAGAAGGTGTTCCTTGAATCAACATAAACCATTCCAGTGGAAAGTCACACAAATCAGAAGCTCTTCCTCCTCGTTCTCCTCTTCCTCCACGTTCTCCTCTTCCTCCTCGTTCTCCTCTTCCTCCTTCTCCTCCTCCTCATTCTCTTTCTCCTCCTCCTCCTTCTCCTCCTCCTCATTCTTTCTCCTCCTCCTCTTTCTCCTCCTCCTCATTCTTTCTCCTCCTCCTTGTTCTCCTTCTTCTCCTCCTCCTTCTCCTTCTCCTCCTCCTCATTCTCTTTCTCCTCTTCCTCTTTCTCCTCCTCCTCCTTGTTCTCCTCCTCCTCCTCCTTCTCCTCCTCCTCATTCTTTCTTCTCTTCCTCTTTCTCCTCCTCCTCCTTGTTCTCCTTCTCCTCCTCCTTGTTCTCCTCCTCCTCCTTCTCCTCCTCCTCCTCATTCTCTTTCTCCTCTTCCTCTTTCTCCTCCTCCTTGTTCTCCTCCTCCTCCTCCTTCTCCTCCTCCTCCCCCCATGATGGGATGGAAGTCCTCCTTTGACATGTGCCAGGATCACATGTTCAAGTGCAACTCTGAATTTAACTCAGGACAGGGCTTCTTCAACATCTGGGTTATCTTAACCTCAAAGAGACAAAATATGTGTCCTTAAATTTTAGTCTTCTTTTCAGGTGAGAAGCTCTCCTGGTTTCCGCTGTAGCATACCCCCACCCCCGCATACACACACACACACACACACACACACACACACATACACTCCACAAACACACACATACACATACAGTAATTCCTCTGTTACTTAGTCACGTGGCCACATCCAAACATGACTATAAAGATTTTCCCTCAAATTATCACACTCTTCCAGATGATTCTCTCCAGGAAGTAGTGAAAGGCCACTTCCTGCCCACCTGCGGGTGCCTGTGTAGGTTCTTCCTTCAGGCTGAAGTTCCCTTTGACCCTTCTCTGCCTACTGAAAGCTAATTTAATGTAAAAGTGACCATCCAGTTGTTGAATGATTAAGGACACCATCTCTCATTGTCTACTCAATATAAGTCAATCACAGGCTCCCCCATGCTCCCATATGAGATTTCTCCATCACTTTGCCTACAAGGAATGATTCAGGATTCCCATGACTTGTATAATGGTTAGATATTTGCATGCCTAATAGTAGCAGCCTTAGGAGATAATTTCTTTTTCTCTGGTACATTTCAATGACTATTATTAAATTTAATCATAGAAGAGATAAATGTAAGATGTAAATGTTAGCTCACTCCATTTATCTACTGCCTGTTGCCATTTGAAGACCTATAGCCTCTGAAATGAAAATCTTTGTGACTCCCAATAATCTTAAGAAAACCTAAATTACTATTTTGGGAAATGCCATTGCAGGTGCCACGGGAGGTTGTCCAGGTAGGTGTAAGGATGGTGACTGTGTAGCCCAGAGTTACTGTCAATGCCTGAAGAAGGGGGAGGAAGGCACCCATCAGGGGAGGTCTGAGAGACTGAGGTGAGTAAAGAGGATGCCAAGGAGGTGGGTGGATGCCTGCCCAAGCATGGTGGACTGGACCCATGCCTGGAAGGGTTGGCAGAAGTGACTGGAGGTCAGTTCCATACAAGAGGATTGAGCAAATAAGAATGTAAAATAACTCTATGCTTATTTTACATTCTTATTTCCATTTCTAGCAGAACGGAAGTTGGATTTCTCACTGTTGAAAAGGGAAATACAAACATGGAAAGGCTGGGAGGTGGAAACCAGAATGAATCCTATAAAGTGGGACAGGAAGCAGAATCATCTGTGCGGACTCCTAGGTCTTTAACATATAAATGTAGAGACAGATCTAGAGATGCATACAACTATAAATGTGTACATGTGTGAGTCAATACATACACATTCTCCAGCTCTACCCACTGACAAGGCCTGAATGCAGGAAAGGGCCAAAAGCCTTGGCCACAGATTATGCCAGTCCTTGATTATGAATATCAGCCTGAAAAAAACAAATTGGGGCTAAGGAGGGAAGTGGGAGGGGAGTTTGAAGGGAAGTTGGCTAATGGGTGCACAAATACAGTTTAGATCACAGGAGAAAGTTTTAGTATCAATAGCACAATAGGGGAATAAAAAGAAATCAGGGATTCTCAGAGAAATAGCTGATCAGGGAAAGAACAAAATAAGCCTGGAACATCTTGTGCCAGCAAGTAATGAGGTTCTCAAAAAAATGAAAGGAACATGTCAAAAGGATGCAGAAGCCAGCATAAAGTGCTGGTAATATTATGCAGTGATATAAATATGATGGAAATTTGAACATCCAAATAAATGCTGACAGTAATGATTTATAATCCGCAAAATAAAATGAAAAATACAAGTTCCTACTGATTAATAACTTGTATGTGGGTTAAGAAACACAGTATTTAAGGCCGGGCGCGGTGGCTCACGCCTGTAATCCCAGCACTTTGGGAGGCCAAGGTGGGTGGATCACGAGGTCAAGAGATCGAGACCATCCTGGTCAACATGGTGAAACCCCATCTCTACTAAAAATACAAAAAATTAGCCGGGCATGGTGGCACGTGCCTGTAATCCCAGCTACTCAGGAGGCTGAGACGGGAGAATTGCCTGAACCCAGGAGGCAGAGGTTGCAGTGAGCTGAGATCGTACCATTGCACTCCAGCCTGAAAACGAGAGCGAAACTCCATCTCAAAAAAAAAAAAAAACAAATCAGAAACACAGTATTTATAATGTCAAAGCACCATCCCACAACATACTTGTTTATTATAAAATATGAAAGAGTGAGTTAAAAATGGAGAAGCCCGAGAGATACCCCCTTGATCATGTGATGAAAGTTCACCTCCTGAATAGTGGAAGGGGTCCAGGTGAATGCTAGCATTTAGGCTGCAGTGAGAGCAGAACGTCACTTCTGTGATTTTCCTGCCAAATTCAGAACCGGACACCATCATGAGCAAACATCAGACAGCTCCAAATCGAGTCATCCTGTAAAATGACAAATGCACGGTCTTCAAAAGTGTCAAGTTTGTAATAGTCTGGGGAACTGTTTTAGGTTGTAGGAAAGGAATGCAATATTGCAACTGATAGCAATGTGCAACTCTGAAATAAATCCTTTTCTGTAAAAGACATTTACAACAACTGGAGAAGCTTGACTGGTGTTGAGTTAGATGGCAGGAGTATATGGACACGAATTTCCTGATTCTCATGGCTGTGTGATGATTGTGTAGGAAAGCAGCCCTGTTTATACGAAAAATACACTAAACCCCTAGAATGATGAAGCATTCTGTTAACAATTTGCCATCAAATAATTTTTAAAACTATCTGTAATTTTTCTCTAAGTATGAAAGTGATTCAGAATTAGCAGAATAATACAAGCACATAAAATATGGCTGTGTTTGGTTTAACTGCTCAATGATAGCTTTATTGCTCTTAATTTACATAATTCAGAAATGTAGTAGATACTAAAGATTTACCAAAGTAACACAGGAATTAGTAAGTAAAGGAAAGATTTACTCACATTTTATAAACTTTCAGTTTATAAACTTGCCTTTTAAATATTTCTGACTGTATCCTTTTAAAATCTGTCAGCATTGGTAACTATTTACATAAGATTAAAATTAAATTTCCCCACTGTGTTTATGAAATGTTCTGGCATACTTCTATATAAACAGTATAAGTCATTATAAATTCAGCTGCAGGAAACAACGTTCGAGTGTGCTGGTTAAACATACTGACTCTTATTATCTCTCCTAGCAAGCAAGCGTAAGGCTAAGGGGCTCTGGAGTCGGGGGGCTTCTCACCCCTGCTGCGTCATCGGGGTTTAGAGGCTTCCTTCTTCCGCCTCACCTTCCATGTGCTCACTTTTGCCCATTGCTTTGTTCCTTGATGGCTGCCACCGCTCCAGACATTTCCTCACCATACAGCCATATGTGCTCATAAAAAGAAAATTCCATGACTCTTTTTAAGAGTGAAGAAGATACTTCTCGGAAGAGACCCCAGGTGTTGTCACCTCATACGCTAGAATTTTCATAAGCCTTGCCTCAACCAAGTATTGGCAGAGGAATCGCTGTAATTGGTTCAAAACAATCAAAATTGATGCTGAAGTCAGGGGGTGGCGCTGGGGAGTGTTTTCTACCTCTGGTTACGTAACCACACTAAAGACGGATAATGTTGAAAAAAAAAAGATGAGGCCCTATTAGAAAAAGTCAGAAAATGACAGCAAAGCATTTGGAGAGGTAACCAACATTTTTCTAATGATGGGCAAAATGGAACTGGTAAATAAGAGGAAAAGCAACATGCATGGAAAACAGTGAAACCCGGGTGAGCACTGGATAATCTCTACCACTGCCTTTTGTAACCAAGAACATCTTTTCCTTTGTCAGGATGTGCACCCTTCCCGTAATGATTTCAACAGAAAGAACACAGACACACAGACACACACACACACACACACACACACATACATACATGCACAGACTACACAGGCACACAGACACACACACACATACACAGACTACACAGACACACACACACAGATACAGACACACACACACAGACACAGACACACACACAGGCACACACACAGACTACACAGACACACACACACAGACACATACATGCACAGACTACACAGGCACACAGACACACACACACATACACAGACTACACAGACACACACACACAGATACAGACACACACACACAGACACAGACACACACAGGCACACACACAGACTACACAGACACACACACACAGACACATACATGCACAGACTACACAGGCACACAGACACACACACACAGACACAGACACACACACAGGCACACACACAGACTACACAGACAGACACACACACAGACTACACAGACACACAAACACGCACAGACTACACAGGCACACAGACACACAGACACGCACACAGACACACACACAGGCACACACACAGACTACACAGGCACACAGACACACACAGACACACACACGCACAGACTACACAGGCACACAGACACACAGAGACACACACACAGACACACACACAGGCACACACACACAGACTACACAGGCACACAGACACACAGATATGCATACAGACACACACACACAGGCACACACACAGACTACACAGACAGACAGACACACACACAGACACACACACTACACAGGCACACAGACACACACACAGACTACACAGGCACACACACACACACACACACACACACACTCTTTCGTAGCAATTCTGTGGAAAAATATGTGCCTTTTCAAAATAATTTATCCTGACCTCTAGCAGCCTCTGTTACTTCCCTCCAAATTTCAATACGTGATACCAATAAAGACTTCAGACACAAAGGGCATCAGTTAGTTGTTATTTAAAAGTGGTTCACCTGAAAAGCAACACACAAAGCATATTTGTATTAAGAATTTTGGGGGCAGAGGAGACAGAGAAAAGCAATTTGAAAAGGTTACTTTATCAAGTGCCAACTCTGTATCAGCCCCTGAGATGGAGCTGTAAGTCTGCTGACATTCACACTGGCACCGAGTGCCCAGCATAGCACATAAAATATAGCTGAGTGCCAATACATACTCATTAAATCAATCATTTCTGTTAATATTTATACTGACTGAAGCTCATTATACCAGATCCCATTTTACCAAGGAGGAAATGAGATTTAGAGAGGGATCGATTAATATGACCTATGACCCACATTTGACAGAGGTCAGAGTCAAAAAGCTGGCTTTTTCTTACAGTTACATGGTTTTGAAATGACAGTGATTTCATGAGGCTAAAATCAAGGTGTTGGCAGGGTGTCTTCCCTTCTGGAGGCTGTGTGAAAGATCCCTTTTCTTGCCTTTTCAAGTATTTAGAGGTCATTTTTCTTGGTTCATGGTCCCCCTCCTACACCTTCAAATTCAGAAATGCAGGGCTGATTTCTCATGCTGCCATCTCTCTCTTCCCTTTAAGGACACATATTCTTACACTGGTGCTACCCAGATAATCTAGGATAACCATCTGTTTTAAGGTCAGCTGATTAGCAACATTAATTCTATACAAAACATTAATTTCCCTTTGCCATGGGACCTAACCTATTCACTGGTTCTGGGACTAGGATGTAAATATGTGGTGGGGAGGGCATGATTCTGCCTAGTACACTCTCATCCTATCATTGGTATCAGGGACATTCCAATCTTCACAAACATACATGATCAAAGTATCTATTGACAAGATTTACAATTACATAAATCCTTCTCTTAATCTGGTCTGCATTCCATTAGATAATAAGAGTAAAAAAAAAATACAATCCATGTTCAAATCCTCAAAAAGCTTTCCTCATGGTTGTAAAAACAATATTGTATTTTCAAATAAAACAGATAAAAATATACCGAGAAGTACCTACTTGTGTGGTACAAGCAACATAAAATATCAAAATTCTCAGAGAGTGCTCAGTGACGGTTGATTTGTCCCAGGAGCTTGTTACTGTTTCACCAGCTCTTCAAACAAGGCTTTTCACTTGTTGGCTCTGCTTTTCTAAAATGATCATCTGAGTAACACAAAGCATCTAGGACTGTCTGGAATCAGGCATGGTACCACGTCACCATCTACTCAGAGCTCTGCCCTTTTCCTGTGAGCAAGATTAGAATTTTGATTGGTCTACCAAAGACTTGTCTTTACAAATCTATCTGATGGAATGAGAATAAATTCTAGGACAATTCATCAAACTTACACCAACAGATTACTATGATGCTGAAAAAGCCCTTGCTATCATGTGGTGACATCATAGTCTGCATCTACCCTCCCTCAGCCATGGAAGCAAGATGTGTGCATCCTGGAGAACAGCCATGGCAGGTGCCAGTGTAGCACCAGACCCCAGGATTACAGTCAGGAAATGAGAAGTTTTGTTTTAAGTCCCCTTGAGAACACATGCCATTGATAAGAAACCTAAATTCAACAGTGACTATTTTTTTTTTCTTTTCCAGACTGTTTTTATAAATGATCTACCAGGATAATTTTGAGGTATAAAAAAAAGAAAACTTGGAAAACGTTTCACAAAGGAAAGAAGCAATACATTGGAAAAGCCCAAAATTATTTACATGAAAATTCTCAAAAAGTATGAGAACTTTTTGACATTTTGGTTCATTTTCATGGAGAAAGATAAACATTTGTTGAAGAACTAGAAATTTCACTCTTTAATGACACTACTATTCTAAGGCCAGGGGTTTTAGTGGAAGGGCTGAGAAGAACATGTCAAAAGTCATTGAGAAAATGCCTGGGTAGAGAACAGGTTCATCCATCCAATCATTCCTACAAAATAACTTCAGAAGTGCCAAAATGTGTGTATTAAAATGATCATCAGGAAAGCAAAAACATACATAAGATCTTTAAATCTAATGCTGTACATAATAAAAATAAGTGCAGCAACAGATTATATGTGCATTTATGACCCCCAAAACAAGCAATCATTTCTAATAGGATAAATAATGAATGACTTTGTAAGAATAATTCTGTTTAGTTAATTAGCCCAGGAAAATACATGAAAGAAAAGCAGTATATACCAAGAATTTCTATAGGCACTAGGTATACTATGAAGATTTAAAAAATTATATTCTATGTCCACACGAGCCTTACAATATAGAAAACTATCCAGTAACTTAAAAGGATGAGTTCTACACTGGAGGAGTACTAAATATTCCAGGATTACATAATTCAGAATTGAAGAATTGAGGCAGATTTCCAGGAAGTAATGACACCTAGGCTAGAATCTCAAGGCTAAGAAATTATTCTAACAAGAAGGCAGGGAAAGGGAAGTAGTTTTGGTCACAGGGAAAGAACATATTAATACATCAAGAAGCTAAAGAAATCCTGGACATTTAGATAACATCAAAGATTGAAATACGTGTATTTGTTCTATTAATCACTGAGTTTTAATAAACGTGACTAGAGGAATTTCTGTGGAGTAGTGACTACCACAATGCCTTAGAAAATTGACTGTGAGAAGAGTATGAAAATATAGAAGCTGTAGAAAACTCTTTCACAAAGTCTCGTTTTAGAAAAGGTAAAAAAATAAGGCAAGAGACGTAGGGTAACTTAGGCATGCTTAGGCTGTGCGTAGGAGAGTTGACTTCACTGCAATTAGACATAGGAGAACATTTTGTTATGATGACAACTTCCATTATCTTGATTGCAATTATTTCGTGTGTATAGATAATATTTACATAGATATAGGTATAGGCATACAGATATATACATAAATATAAATGCACATATAATAGAAACATAATCATAATAAAATCTAAGTATACAGTAAGTCCTTACTTAAAATCTTTAATAGGTTCTTGGAAACTTCTCCTTTTTTTTTTTTTTTTTTGAGATGGAGTTTCGCTCTTGTTACCCAGGCTGGAGTGCAATGGCGCGATCTCGGCTCACTGCAACCTCTGCCTCCTGGGTTCAGGCAATTCTCCTGCCTCAGCCTCCCGAGTAGCTGGGATTACAGGCATGTGCCACCATGCCCAGCTAATTTTTGTATTTTTAGTAGAGATGGGGTTTCACCATGTTGACCAGGATGGTCTCGATCTGTTGACCTCGTGATCCACCCGCCTCGGCCTCCCAAAGTGCTGGGATTACAGGCGTGAGCCACCGCGCCCGGCCGGAAACTTCTCCTTTAAGTGAAACAACTAATAACAAAACCGTTTTCTTTCTCATCAGTGTTATTGTGAAATGAACTTAAAGGAAGTGATGTTACCCAGGACCTGCTGCATGTCTTTTGCTTGAAGTCACAGTTTCCAAGAACTTATCTAGGACATTAAATGAGGGCTTATTATATTTTAAATAGACATATAATTGCAGTATAAGAAATAAAATGTAACGTAATATATAAATATACATAGAGAGACATATGTGTATGTTACAACTCACCAAACTATACACCAAATTTGGTGCCTTTTATTTTATGTTTAATAATGCCTGACACAAGATCATCACATTACTTCCAAAGAAATATGACATTGAATTAATTCATTATATGTAAATTATTTCTCAGTAAAACTGATTGAAATAACAAACTCGTGGCTGGGTATCATGGCTCACACACAGGCCATGAACTTTGGGAAGCCAAGATGGGCATATCACTTGAGCCCAGGAATTCAATACCTGCCTGGGCAACATTGTGAGACCCCCATATCTACAAAAAAAGTTTCAAAAATTAGCTGGGTGTGGTAGTTGTTCATTTCTGTGTTCCCTGCTACTCAGGAGGCTGAGGTGGGAAGACCACTTGAACCCCAGAGGTTGAGGCTGCAGTGTGCTGTGATTGCACCACCGCATTTCAGCCTAAGGGACAGAGTGAGGCCATCTCAAAAAAAAATACATAAAACAAAAAAGCAGAAGGAAACTTCACGTATGGTTGATTAGATTTTTATGGGGCAAATATTTGCTCTTTTCCTTTTCTCCATGTGCTTGTTCCTAGGATGCTAATGCTAAGCTGGGCCCATGACTGTCTTGGTATCCGTGTAGGTACAGTGTACTTTCCAGCCAATGGGGTTTGCACTTGTCCGTGCAACTTGCTTTGCCAACAAAATATTAGGCACAAGCACAGCCTTAAAATGCTGGTGCTTTCTTGGTCTCCCTGTCTTGCTCTTTGACCATCCCTACTGGGAGAGCTTTCCCTGGCTGGCTGCAGCTCCAGAATGAATAGGCATGGAACGAATGTGAGGCACAGCTGCAGTAACGACTGAAGGCCAGCCGGAAGCACTGTTGAAAAAGTGTCTGTTTCCAGCCCAACCTAGACCAGGTGAATTACATCTGACTAACCACAATGTGATGAACAGATAATCAATTATTATTTTAAGCCACAAAATTTGGGTCTGCTTTGTTATATGCCACTACTGTGGTGATATATAATATATACTAAGAAATACGTAAAATATAAATGGACTAAAATAATTTTCAATACTGTGTATCTTTCATCAGGTAAGTAACAAGTACAAAATATTGTACATATATTTTACTGTGTATATCTTAAGGAGACATCCTAAACATTTTTTATGTTAACATCTGAGAAAAGAAATGGACAAACATAAACAATTTTTAAGGTAAAAATTGTATTGCACTCCTGTGTATAAATGATTCTATATCTATCTTACATTACCAACTGGAATTTGTGTAACATTTGTCTGTGCTAACCACAGTCAGGACATGATTTAATCCATAGTGTAGTGAGCACTCCCAGAAAACTGTCCAAAATACTTCAAATATAAAGTCACTCATTATTTGTTTATGGATTTTAGAAGTAGAGCACTATTTAATTAATCTCAGTACACATTATCCCATAATACTTAAACTGCCTCTGTTTTTAAATGAAATATATTGAACTATATATTGCAATGTAAATAGAATATGAGGATATAGCCAATTGTAAATCTAAATGTTATATGTCTAACTTTTGTTTACTTACAAAATGCTTTCAGAAAATAATTTGTCTTCTCAGCTTCAAAACAGTCCCATTCATCAGTTATTATTTGCCTCAATTTAAAATATTAAACTCAGAGAATTTATGATTTGAGTGAAGATTATCAGTTATTAATGGTAAAATGAAGGTTCAAAATTAAAGTCATTAATTCTTAAGTCTGATCTAGCTTTAATATCTATAGTTTAAATTATAATATATAATTATTGTATAATGATACATATTATATAGTATTTATAAAATGTCTATTTAGATTATAATACAACAAAAATTAATATTTTTGGAAGGAGTTAGTTCCAGTTTATATGCAATTGCAATATAATTATTTTTTATAATGATATGCTGTCCTGTATTATAAAAAAGTTGAACCAGTATCACAAATAAATGCATTGAATCAATAGTGACACTAAGCCTACTTCAGCCTCAGAGTGTACAACTTTGTAGAGAAACATAAGTTAAAGTCAAAATAATTAATTATTTTCTTGGCTTCATTATTCACCAAATATTTAGGCTCACTAAACAAATGTGTCTAAAGGGACATCAAAGATATCTTCAATATGAAAGAGTTGAAGTAAATAAATTAGATCCAACGGACTTTAAGTATAGACCTCTAAAAGAGAACCAAATTTTAATGTTACTTTTCTGCTCCACATTAGTGAGGAATTTCTCTGATCAGTAAAAATAAAATCCCACAGCTATTCTATCAACATAATTAGAACCTCAGCAATGGATGAAAGTGGAATCAGATGCCTTTTCTAAAAGCTATCAAGTACCTAAAGTGTGTTTTTGTAAATTTGATGCATGGGTTTGTAAATGTATTAAAAGCAATGTTTATTCTTATAACAAAGACTGTTGAGATAAATTTATTAGGAACTGATATAAGATTATCAAATTACTTTAAAAGGAATATGATTTAAACTTAAAGACATAAGGCCAATGTAAATTATTAATGATAATGAAAATTGTGGGAATTATGTAAGAGACCAACTCCCAGAATAACTCACAGACTTTAGGATCTTTCACTAATTCTGTAAACATCACCTGAATCAGCCTTAACTTTATGTGCATAATTTAGCTTGACTGGTAATGTTATCACAAAATTCATGTTTCACTAATAGATGTACAAGTGGAATTACCTGGACTTATCACTTAATACTTGGAAGAAGGTTTTTTTCTAAAAATATTTTCCATTATTTTTTCTTATGGACAAACACAAAGAGTTGTGAGAAATGTGATTAATTTCATTTAAAATTACATTTTTTCATTGATTCGAGTTATACTCTAGGAGTTTGTCCTCAAGTTGGAAACTGTCATATTCAGTACATTGTATGAATTACACTCACGTTCATGAAAAAGACCGTTCCACATGAGCATTGTTTGTAGAAGAGAATTTTGAGAACATTCTGCCACCATCAAAAAATCAGGGGTAAGAATCGTTGAGATAAAATCTGCACATATTAAAAACTAGTTCAACTCATTTAAGTATATACAGAGTTAATTTCTGTTTCATTTAAAGTGACCACTTTGCTTTCTGGGTAATTTTTCAGAGATTCCACAGTTTAATGACATATAGGTAGGCTGCCCCATTCATTGGCTACATTATTTCTTCTTTTAGAAGTGCTCAGCTGATTTCACCAGCTGAAAGAACTGCAGGGATATTTGTATGAACTGAACCTGTCACTTCATTAGTACCAAGTACCTCTCGGTTGAGAGTCAAGGGTCATTAGCTCTTAAAAATCAAAACCAATTTTACAAATTCCCTCATCAATCCTGGTTAGGATCTAGGTAAATTTTATTCAAGAAGCATTAAGCAAATTTCAGATAAGCATCCAGTGGTGCTAATGAACCCTGCAGGGGATCTTTGAAGGTCACTCAATTTTTGTAGCTTCTTTGAAATTTTGCACAGCCCAAGGCAAATAGAAAAAAAAAAAGCTTAGCTGATTAAATGTTTTACAGCAAAACTATTTTAAGTAAGTATTCTCACAAATTGACTATATAAATGTAATTTCTGTGTATAAATTTATATATAAAATGGAGATATGATCTTTAATAAAGTTGAATAATTTTTAAATATTTCGAACAATTCCTGAGACATCAGACCTTTGATTATCTAACAGCTTTGTACGATGCTTCATTACATCACTTTCCCTACTCTAAAATAGTATGTTCTCCCTGAAACTTTGAGAAGCAACTAAAATGTGATCATCTGTATAAAGAAATAACAGTCTCGACAAATGTTAGAATATAAAATTGTGCATGATGTTCCTTAACAAAGAGTTTTCAAATTAATTTTTTGTAGAAAAAAACATCTAATTTGCAAAGGAAGAATAAAAATATGTACATGAATCATTGATATTTCGTTACATAATCTGTTAACAAAGCTTCTGTCTGTTCAAAAAAGAAATACTGTCTGGTAGTCAGTGGCTGACGGAATGCATGCTTCTGCTACTTTCCTATAGTAGATTATTTGGAGGCATTACCCATGTCCTCCATCTTCCCCTAACAGCAAATGGCTTCTTTATAATACAAGCATATCAAAACGTATTAAGTATTTTATCCTCAAACGTTTTTTCTTCCCTCACATAATCGCTTTTATTTCATTTTTTTTTAATTGCACTTTAGGTTCTGGGGTACGTGTGCAGATCACGCAGGATTGTTGCATAGGTACACACACGGCAATGTGGTTTGCTGCCTCTATCCCTGTCACCTATACTTGGCATTTCTCCCCATGTTATCCCTCCCTGACCTCTCCAAACCACACTGTCTCCCCCAGCCCCGCCGACAGACCCCAGTGTGTGACGCTCCCCTCCCTGTGTCCATGTGTTCTCATTGTTCAGCACCCGCCAATGAGCCCTGACGTAATTGTTTAGCTGTATATCTAAACAGCAGTAGTAACAGATACCAAGGATATAGAGTGTTGAAGCAGAGCTTCTCTGGTACTGAAAAAATTATCCAAAATTAATTAAATACTATAAGATAGCTCTATTTAAAATGTATTCTTTATAAGCCTTGCCTAATTTATTAATGTATTTCAAGTTCTTTAAAGAAATGATTATTAGCCATCAAATCATCATCATCTTCTATTTTGGTTAATACTCATTCAACGTCTACATGTCAGACAATATACTGTTCTCTTCATCAGCACATTACTGTCCTTCACGTAACCATGATTTTTCCCACAAAACACATAGGCTCTGCATTGGCATCCCAGAGAAATTAAGGCATTGTCCTAAGAAAACACAAGGTGTCTATGTAATTCTGATTTATTCTTTAAGGTCTTTTTTAGGTCAAGAACCCGTACTCATTGCATTCTACTATGGGGCCTCCCAATTTTCACCTTGGCTTGAGTAACAATATGATTCTTTATTTTGACAATAAAATCTACTTTGGAAAATATGTAACTGTTCCCCCAAGGATGTTCCTGTATACCTTGGAAACTGCAAAACACTGTGTTCTCAAGTATCTATTAAATAATAATGTTACAATACTCCACTGAGCAGTATGTATGTATGTTTATGAGCATGTACATAGGTAAGCAGGGGAAGAGAAGGCAAGAGAGAGGGGAGCTCTTCGGCTGACACAGTCACCCTTTGGACGCTGTGTGAGAAATAAGAAGACACAGGTTAAGGGAAGGGCTCTGTTTCTTATCATGCATATGCACACTGTCACCATCCATCCTCTGAAGTCCATGGAAACTCAGGATGTGGAAGGAGAGTGAATGTGGATACCAACACAGCCAGAAGGACGCAGCGATTCACTCGGTAACATCCTTCCTATCCACAAGCATCAGGTGATGGGAGCTCTGTTTTCTTGGGTAATAAATAGTCAGATTCTATGGATAGATTGTGGTTATTCTCTGCTTAAACAACAGGTTCCACACACTCTGCCAGAGTGATTTCTTTAAATGCAGATCTGATCATGCAAAATCCTTCATCATTTTATTTTCTCAGCCTCTACATTAAGGACACATGTCCAAACTACGTAACTTGGCATATTAGATGGCTCTTTTACCCATTTGTGTAGACTCAGCTCTCATTACCTTCGATGTTACTGGACCACGTGCGGCTCACAGTACTCGTTCCTACTGAGATATGATTACACATCCTCTGCTGTCAGCCTGGAATGCACCCTACTCTCCAGTCTCTGCCTCACCCTGATGATCTGACTGACCAACCCAACTCATCCCTCCGGAGCTGGCATTGAGATGACCTGGGCCTGCTTGTTTGCTTTAAATTATATTTCATGGAGGTGCTCATGCCCAGCACTTGTGCTTCAGAAAATATCTGGAAATAAAGTATTGGAGCATTTTCATTTGATATTAGCTTTTCCTATTATGTAATGTTCAATTCTGGCTTTCTTTTACAATAAATATAATTGCTCTTCCAATATCACCTCCACATTACAACATGGAGGGAGTATAATAATATGAATTCCCAACTTCATGGTTTTAACCAAGCTTTCCACAAAGTAACTGAAAATTTCTTAAGACCTTACCTTCTTAAGACCTTACCTTACCAAAATAGTATGCAAAGACCTACAATATAGGTGGGAGACCACAGCATAGGTGGGAGACCATCTATATTGTAGGTCTTTGCAAACTATTTTAGTTACTGCCACTTAAAGGTCTAAAATCATCTCCCAACAAAACATAGACTTTCCCAAAAATTCCATAAGGAGATAAACAAGTACTCACATTCCTTAGCAATAAACAGATATTTTTTCCTCCAGTCCTCCTTCCCTCAAAAAACATCAGCTTTACTGCTTCCTAACTCTTTCTCTCTGCATATTCTCCTCTCAGGAATTTCAAGTCCTTTTCTTCTTTATGAGACAAAGAAAACCAATCCTTTGTGGCTTTTATTACCAAACTTACACATGGCAGCATCTCAGAACACTCAGAACCGTAGTGTCCTTTTTAATTTATCTGAAGAAGGTAGTCATGATGTATAATTCATTTTGTAGTTATTCTTATTTTCTAGTTTACCTCTATCTTTTCTTTCTTCCACTTATATGCCTATACAGTTTTAAAATCAGACACACCTGCTTCTAGCAGCAAATTTTCCACTCATAAATCCGTTACCAGTATACTTAACTGCCAACCAGATCATGCTATCTACAAAATAAAATAGATACAATGAGAGCCTGAGGAATTCTCTCCTAAGTATACTGTACATGTTTCAATTCACATATGGGCTATGCTAACAACACACACACACACCCACACACACACACACACACACATTTCTTAAGGTCTTTGTTGCAAATGTTCAGCCATGTTCTTGCCAGATGTGCTACTTTATTAATAGTATCTAACATTGCAGTCAACAAATCAGGACAGTTAGTAAATCAATAAGTATATATAGTAAGCTTTTAAAGCACCACTTTTACCTCACATAATTTTAGACTTAAAAATTAGTATCATATTTGTAAATACCATGATCATTATTTGAAGAAAGATAGAGTCGAGGCCATGCAACCTTCTTTAGTGCTAGCTCCTCTCTCTGTTCTCTGACAGATTACTTCGTCTATTCTGTTGTCTAGGAAAATCTTTGGCTCCTCACACTAATCTAAAAATGGACTATGTTGTAATGCTAATAAGAACATGACAAATCATGAAGCAATTAAATTCACCCCAGAACATAATGCATTTAGGCAGACTAACCACCAAAAAAATTTACTAGATAAGGAAAGTCTTTAATAAAATTTTTCTCGAACTTTATAGTGTATGAAAATCACTTGGGGGGCTTGGTACAAAACACATTCTTTCAACACTAAGGGCTACATATTCTAATTCAAGCAGCCTGGACTGGGGACCACTTACCTAAATTTTACAAGCAACTCAGGACTTTGGGAAGTAGGTTATTGTTAAGAGCACACTGGGAGACGGCCCCTCGATGGGTGTGTTTGGCTAATAGGAGCCTCCAGAGAGTGCCTACCTGCAAGAGGGAGAGAAGCAGCCACGTGTCCTGAAATGGCAACAGCCAGCCTCTGGAAAACAGCACCACCACCACCATCTGAGTTTCCATAATGCCAACACCCCACCATGAGGAGTATCATGCAATCAAGTTGGCATCACTGAGTGTGGAGTTGGGGAGAGACAAACAGTTGGTTCTTACGAGTCAATGTGAGTCATCACACCATCAGTGGGGCACACTCAAAACTTTTGCTGTGGAGAGATCTCACCAGGCAAATGATTGAACTCAGAAACTTCTGAAGAAAGAAACATGCTGCAGAAGTCACCAATCTCTGAAATGGCTGGCTGTTGCCATTTCAGGACACGTGGCTGCTCCTCTCCCTCTTGCAGGTAGGCACTCTCTGGAGGCTCCTATTAGCCAAACACACCCATGACTGTGTCCTTTACAAACAAAATGTTGAAAAGTGTTTCTTGAAATGAAATTAAAACATTAATTCACTTTTGTCTTCTGTTGTCTGCTTCTTTATTCTTTTCAGGGAAGGTTTTCATCCCTACACCTGGGTAGCAAATTCAGGCTCACCCCTCGGATTTTCTTCTTCATAGCAGATTGTTCCTGTGGAAATGGACACAAGTCCATCTTAATTCAGTGTCAGAAAAAATTATCTTAAACTAATAAATAGATGAGGGAGATCATAGTAGTTCAATGCTAGTCTTGAATGTGTTTTCTTGGCTATTGCACAATTCTGAAAGAAGAGAGCATAATAGGTAGGTTTTTTTCCAGTGGAGAGACAAATGATTGCTGTTTGATAGAACGAATAACCCCAAAACTTCAGGGTTGTTGCCCTGTAAGATGCTAACCAGTTTTGTGTCTATCCAAGCATAATGTTTAAACCTTTCTTTATTTTTATTTCATTTTATTTATTTATTTATTTATTTATTTATTTATTTATTTATTTATTTTACTTAAAGGGAATAGTACTGCTTTTCTTAGCAAGCAATGATTTGAGTACCAAAATGAATCATTTCATGAAAATGACAAGAGCAGGGATCCATTCCTGGCAGTGATTACAGGAGTTCTTGTTGTTGTTTGCTATGATTCCTTTTATCTCCTTTCCTGTTAGCAAAATACAGTATGTACAATTTGCTGTATTTTCTCCAACTTTTTCAGTCTTATAAGTGAAGTTTGGGGCTTCATTGAACCATGTGGTACCATCTTTCTCTGATCGCTGCCCTTCTTGGAAAGACTTTCTAGAACAATGACTTTTCTTCTGCCGTGGCTGAATTACTATTGATATCATCTTTTTTTTTTTAAAGGTCTTCCAGTTTCCCTCAGATTTAGGCATTCAACTAGGTGATTCCAGGATGACTGACTATTCTTTATGCAGCCAAAAAACATATGAAAAACTCAACATCACTGATTATTAGAGAAATGCAAATCAAACCCACAATCAGATACCATCTCATGCCAGTTGGAATGGCAATTATTAAAAAGTCAAGAAACAGTAGATGCTGGCAAGGCTGTGGAGAAATAGAACACTTTTACACTATTGGTGGGAATACAAATTAGTTCAACCATTGTGAAAGACAGTGTGGTGATTCCTCAAGGATTTAGCACCAGAAATACCATTTGACACAGCAATACATTACTGGGTATATATCCAAAGGAATATAAATCATTCTACTATAAAGACACATGCATGTATTTTTATTGCAGCACTATTTACAACAGCAAAGACATGGAACCAACCCAAATGCTCAATGATAGATTGGATAAAGAAAATGTGATACATATATACTATGGAATACTATGCAGCCATAAAAAAGGAAAAAGATCATGTCCTTTGCAGGAACATGGATGAAGCTGGAAGATATGATCCTCAGAAAACTAACACAGAAACAGAAAAATGAACACCACATGTTCCCACTCATAAGCAGGAATTGAACAATGAGAACACATGGACACAAGGAGGGAAATGACACACACCAGGGCCTGTCAGGGCCTGTGGGTTAAGGCGAGGAAGAGCATCAGGACAAATAACTAATGCATGCCAGGCCTAAAAAGTAAATGACAGGTTGATAGCAGCAGCAAACCACATGGCACATGTATACTTACATAACAAACCTGCACTTTCTGCACATGTATCCCAAATTTTAAAATATATTTATTTCTTTATAAAATTTTCTATAGATATCAAATTCCTCAAGTGTTCTTTGAATTAACATAAAAATTATATTTGGTCTCTTATTAATGACTTAAATAAAATCCGTTAAATAAGTTCATTTGATATTTGCCTGTCATGATTTTTACCTGTTTTAAAATTACACTTTACCATTAATAATTTGAATGTCCAGTCCCATGAAAGCAATGAAAATTCTACACTTGACTTTTTGTTAGCAGCTCTCCACCTCTTACTAACAAAGAAAGCAGCAGGAAAAGAAGACAAGACAAAACAAAAACGTGGTTGGCTTCTGCATTTCAATTTTCTCTGCTTTCTGCCTCTCCAATGCGTGGCTTGAATTGAGGGTGGGAAGGAGGAAAACATGGAAGTGGTATTTTTACTTCTCGTCCATGGCCTGGTTGGCATAGCCAATGACTAAAGCTGACTCCTTGTACTGTGGGACATTCATGTTGATCTCTTCAATAGGTCTCTTCTCAGCCCACTTTTCACCAGGATCCTTGCCCAAAATTTAGCTACTTTACTTGGGATGATTACTGTGGATTCTCCCTTAGCCATTTGGCATCTAGCCACATTCTCTGACCCCCTTCCATTGTATTCTCTCCACCCCACCAGACAGCTCTGTGGAACAACCACCTCCGGGTGCTCCCTTCCGCATCTGAATTATGGGAAGCACGGCCATAGCCCTTGCCATGACAAACTCTGGCATTCATGGAATTCCTGTGTGGCATCACTATCTTGGACCCTTTATCAAAACAAAGATTCAGTTCTCAACCCTCCAGATTGTCTAAACTTGAGGCAGACCTCAGTCCAGGGTTCAGAACACTATCAGGCATAAACCGAGACTCTCTCGTGCATCTTGCAGCATCTCTAAGCCCTCTGGGTGGTTTTAAAACCCCAGTCAACAAGCTTGGGGGCAGAGAATCCTGTATAAAGGAGGCCAAGAGAGGAGACCACAGAGAGTCGCCAACACTCCCACCCGGATATTGCTTATGGTGGGGGTATTGGTAGTGAAAATTGGCAACCACAGCAACTCAGAAATCACAGCAGCTTGCTCAAAGAAATTACATGGCTCTTATCTTCCAGCAGCAGCTTAGCAGCTTATCTCCACATCTCACTTGTTTTGCATTTTCATGTTGCTGAGGGGTGTAAAGGTTTTGAAATACATTTCCCATTAACCTCTTTCACAGAAAGAGGTTGTATGTATGTATGAGGTGGTTGTTCTACACTCACTGTGGCATCCTTATAGCCACTGTATCAGCTCCACAGAAAACCAACGATGGAGGTACTCCATTCTAGTGACTCACTGGTATACGTCTCGCTCCTCCCCTGTCCATCATTGTGGTACAGAATTACTGGGGCCTCAGTAGAATGAACAACGTGGACTTGGCTGGTGTTTTAGTCTGTTTTCATGTTGCTGATAAACACATACTTGAGATTGTGTAATTTTTTTTTTTAAAGAGAGGTTTAATGGACTCGCGGTTCCACGTGGCTGGGGAGTCCCAACAGTCATTGCAGAAGGCAAGAGGCATGTCTTACATGGTGGCAGGCATGAGAGAGAATGAGGAAGATGCAAAAGGGAAAACCCCTGAAAAAAACATCAGATTTTGTGAGACTTCGTCACTACCATGAGAACAGTATGGGGAGCTGCCCCCATGATTCAATTATCTCCCGCTGGGTCCCTCCCACAATACATGGGAAATATGGGAGCTACAATTCAAGATGAGATTTGGGTGGAGACAGAGTCAAACCATATCGGCTGGAGAAACTACTTTCTATGTGCTAGACTTACAAAATAGTAACACCACCAATTGAAAAGTTTAAAGCATACATTTGGCTTTTTAATATTATTGACTTGATGACATTTCTCTACCAGATTTTTCTCTTTTTTTGTATGCTGTAGACATTAGTCACTTTAATTTACAGTTGCTCCCCTATATCTGCTTTTGTTTCCAAGAAGATTCTATTTTTTTCCTGTTCTTTCCTATGTACTTTTAGGTTTTTAGCAAGTCTGCCATATTCCTCTCTTATTTATTTATTCACTAAAGTCTGCATGTGTACTAGGCACTGTGCTGAATCTGAGGATGCAAAGGCAAGTGAAACATGGTTTTCACCATCAAGGAGTTCTCATGCTTGATGGCCAAGAGAATATGTGACATGCTTCTGGATGGGGACTGCTTGATATTAAAGGCTATCAAGCAGACAAATGACAAACTGTTTCAAAGGTTGGTAAAGGCAGAAATCCAGGAATGTACCTGATTGTGTGGAATACCTGGAAAGTTACAATGGGTGATTTGAGAGACTTCATTCATGTTAAAATAAAGAGATACATTAGTTCAAAACCTGGCACATAACTGGTATTCAGTAATACTTCATTAGAAAATTAAATCTTTGAATTTTTATATTTCAATCACTAAAATTAAAATGTAAAAGAATTACATTTATGTAATTATATTATTATTTGTAAGTTTAGTATATTGTTGGCCTGAAACAGATAAGCTTTGTGGTACTTTCTGGAAGAGAAGAGGGGGAGAAATAATTGAAATCACTTGATGAAATCATAATGTTAGCATGTTGCTTGATATACAGTGGTTATATCTGAATGTCTACTGAATGAACAAGACTGTTCTTCTAACATGTTTTAGGAGATCTGAGATGCTCTGTACTTTCAGAATTGTGCAATAGCCAAGTCAATAAATTCAAGTTAGTCCTACCTGAAAGACTGTGATCTCTGCCATCTACTTATAAGTTTAAAATTTTCCTAACACTGGATTGAAATATACTAGTGTACAATTCTACAGGAACAATCTGCTATGAAGAAGAAGAACATCCTTGGAGTGAGCCTGAATTTGCTATCCAGGGTCTAGGGGTGAAAACTCTCCCTGAAAAGAATAAAGAAGCAGACAACAGAAGACAAAAATATAGTGTCTTGATTCTATTGTAATAAACACTTTTCAACATTTTGTTTATAAAGGGCACAGTTATTCTCTGCCCAGCAACTGGTGACTTCTGTAGCATGGGCCTTTCCTCAGAAGTTTCTGAGTTCATTCCTTTTCCTGGTCAAATCTTTTAGGACAAACGTTTTGAGTGTGCCTCACTGATGGTGTGATGACTCACACTGACTCAGGAGAGCCAACTGTGTGTGTCTTTCCCCATTCCACATTAAGTGATGCCATCTTGACTGCATGATATTGCTCATGGAGGGAGTGTGGACACTATGGAAACTGACAACCACTACAACTCAGATGGTGGTGGTGGTGGTGGTGGTGCTGTTTTCCAGAGACTGGGTGTTGAGATTTTAGAGCACATGGCTGCTCCTCCTCCTCTTGCAGGCAGGCACTCTCTGAAGGCTCCTATTAACCAAGCACACTCACCAAGGCACTTCCTCAGAATGTTCTCTGATCCTCAGTATAATAACAAACCCAACTTCTGACTTACTTACAAATAAGATACTTCCAGCTGAAGAATGTTGGTATATTTTAACTCGACATTTTTCAGATTTACTAAATTATTGTTGCCAAATGACATTGTATATATTTAAGGCATATGATATTTTTATATATGGATACACTATGAAATGATTACCACAATTATGTTAATTAATACAGTCATTATCTTACAGTTAACCCTGTGTGTGAGGTGGGTTGAAGACGCTTTAGAACTGGAAATATCATTTAACCCAGCAATCCCATTACTGGGTATATACCCAAAGGATTATAAATCATTCTATTATAAAGATACATGCATATGCATGTTTATTGCAGCACTGTTCACAATAGCAAAGACTCAGAACCAGCCCAATGCCCATCAATGATAGACTAGAGAAAGAAAATGTGACATACATACATCATGGAATACTATGCAGCCATAAAAAAGGATGAGTTCATATCCTTTGCAGGAACATAGTTGAAGCTGTAAATCATCATTCTCAGCAAACTGACACAAGAACAGAAAACCAAACAAAAACACTGCATGCTCTCACTCATAAGTGTGTGTTGAACAATGAAAACACATGGACATAGGAAGGGGAACATGACACACTGTGGCCTGTCAGGAGGTGTGGAGCTAGGGGAGGGATGGCATTAGGAGAAATACCTAATATAAATGACAGGGTGACGGATGCAGCAAACCACCATGGCACGTGTACACCTATGTATACACATACATGTGCCCCAGAACTTAAAGTATAATTTAAAAAAAAGAAAAGAAATTTTCAAGTATATAATAACTAGGTTTTGAAACAATCATTACATAGACTCACAAAAATATGAAAGTCTATATATATGTGATTGACCACAATTCAAGTTTCAAAATATTAATGAAACCTTTCCCGTGTATAGATCGGAGCAATTAACTATTATTCTTTGTATAATTCTTAGAATATAAAAAATACATATTAAATACATTCAGTGTAAACTCAAATGAGCTCATCGCACACCCTCATCCTGTCTGTTGGCACTATTTCTGCTGGGTGAACAACGTGATCTTCATTGTTGCTGCTATTATAAGTGTGTTGGTTTAGAACCATTTTCACTATTTTATAATTGGTCAGTGAATGAACACTTCAAGCCTTATTATCGATGTTAAAAACTTCCTTGATATTCAGTTCTCCCAGCTTACTGAGGTACTCTGAAGATATACGCTTTCTACATATGTAAGGAAATCAGATACTGCGTTTTTCTCATTGACATATGGAATCCTTCACAGTTACTACCTTGTTCATCATCACCCCTGAACCTAACCACAGGCCAGAGGTTGTACTGGGCAAGTACAACAATATCTCCAGTCTCTGTGTTCCAAAAACTGGCAACAGCATTTCTAGCATCCTTCATGTTAAATGCTGTTTATAAGCCTTCCACACCCACACCTCTGCTCACTGCTGCTAACATGCTTTTCAAGAAAGTGTTTTTATATTTACTCTTTATTGATTTAAGGATACCCTGGTCACATGGCTGAATGAAGGAAAACACGTTTGGAAAAAAGTACATGTATAAACATTATTTTTTATGAAATTTTCAGCTGGAGGATGAGTAGAACAGCTGCCAAGGAAAAACGAAATCTTGTGGTCAGCTTCCAGTCTGGCTTCCCTACAGGGAGCACAACCCACTGGTACAAAATATTCATGAAAACAGTCAGAAAAGATGCTCCTGTTATTCCCTGAGTTTTCTTAGCATAACAGTGGACTGTCAAGAAACTCACCCTAAAAACACTGAGGATGAAAACTTTGCCTATCACAGCGGTTTGCATTTGCGCCTCGCTGCTGCATTGGCACATCCCAGCACAATCAGGCCGTCGTTTGGATCTTTAACTACTGTGGGGGTTTCTGCAGCCAGTGTCTTTCTGGGGCAATAACTCAAAAGCAGTGATGTGTCATCAGCACTACAGACTTATTCTGGTATCAGAGTTTCAGCAATGGTGACCTTGGAAAACTTGTCAATGAATTTGTCCATTACAAGGTGATCAGCAGGTGTTTTATCAGCACAGACCTTTAAAAAGTTAATGTGTCTTTGCTTAAGTAGTCACAGTTCCCTTCAATTTTCAGTTCATCATGATACATCTTTGATCGTTTCGGGATCAGCGGACCATGAAGTGGCAGGTGTTCACTGTGACGCTGATGGATCCACTCTTTCAATACACAATCAAGATCTCCATGTTTAGCTTGAAGCAGTGTTTCCTTCTATTTTTCATTAACGTCTGCGTATCTGTTTTAGCATACAACTTCACAGTTTATCCTCTGTTTCTTCAGGTCATATCTTGGGGTCACTTCAATATCATACTCCTCTGTAAGAAGTTTCACACTTGTACCACCATCAAGTTTCTCCAACAGCTTGACTTTCTATGTTAGAGGCAAATACTAATGCTTCCTCTTTTCCTTCACTGTTATCTACAGGGTATCTGTAGGCCTTTTTGATCTTTTTAACGATATTTTTACGACAGAGATCAAAGAATAAGCAAAAAAACCAAAGTGAGTGAGGCTCATAGATCTTGGTCCCATGTGGGGTGTCGTGAGGAGCCTGCCATTGTCATGTCTGGTTTGAACATGTGACATTTTATTCCTATTTATGGGTGTGCTTGAAAGGAAGAATCTGAGAGTGCACAAAAAATATATACAAGAGCTGCACAGCTGAAAGGGGCTGGAAAGGTCTCTTTTCCACTGGAGTTGCTGAATAAACCATGTGTTTTGTGCCTGATCACATAAGATTAAGGGCAGAATTTTCCTCTTCTGGCATTATTTTGGTGCTCAAAAATGTTAGGTTTTTGAACATTGTGAATTTCAAATTATTGAATTAGGGATGGACAGTCTGTACCCAATTAAAAAAATTAAATTTGGTATATAATTGTAATTTACTTAACAATTATCTAATAGAATGATTTAAATTTCTACTAAAGGAACATTTTGGATTCTGTCATATTCTTCAGTTTTACTATTGCATTGTAGTCACGGAATGAATTTCTACATATTTCTACAACATGAAGTTACTGAGATTTTATGTTCAGCAAAAAATAATGAAGTCATTTGCGATTGTTCTTGGGAGTAAGCCACATTCTTTGTCATTGGGGTATACAGTTGTTTGTATTTTCATAAAATCTATCTATTTGATAGCATCTAAAAATTATTATCATTACTTATTTGTTTCCATGACAGTTCTAATAAACTATGAACCTTAGAGGCACTTACAGAAGTGCTTGGTGTAACTGGTCTCCTGTTATCCCAATCATTCTATGTTAAATATACTCTGTGATATTACATGTGTTGTGCATCTTTCATTATCTGATCTGATTTCTAAACTTTTAACGTTGATATTTTATTCTCGAAAGAGCTAATTGAGGTAAATATGCAATAAACTGCATATACTTAAATAGTACAACTCGATAGGTTTTGACAGATTTATGCAACAATGGAATTATCACCATAATCAAGATAGTGAATGTATCTACCATCCCCGTTGCCCTTTCTAAATCCTCCTTCTAGGCGTTCCCATCCTACAGGCACTAGGGATGTGCTCTCCGTAACATTAGTCTGCACGTCACAGCCGTTTTTATCAATGGAGCCATGTGGCATTTTGTTTGTGTGTTTGTTTTCCTTGATCTGGCTTCCTTTACTCCAGATAATTATTTTGAGATTCATTCATGTTGCTGTGCATGTCATAAGTTTATTTCTTTTTATTGTTGAATAGTAGTATTCTATTGTATGAATCTACCACAACTTATCTACGTACCTTTTGATGGACACCTGAATTGCTTCCAGCTTTGCACTATTATGAATAAAACTCTATGAAGATGATGTATGAGTTTTGGGTGGGTATATGTTATCACTTATCTTGGGTAAAACAAAAAAAAAAGGAAAAATGAAATGATTAGATCACATAATGAGATACTTGAAATTTTTTAATGAACTGTCAAATCGCTTTTCAATGGGGCTATGCCATATTACAATCTCACCAGCAGTGATAGGTATATAGTTGTATCATGCTATTTATCAAGTTACTGATTTCTTAGTGACTAATGGTGTTAAACATCTTTTATAGGCTTATTTGTAATCCGTATTTTTTTCCAAATATATTTTTAAATATTTTGTCTTTTTTAAACTATTATTATACTGAGGGTTGACAATTCCCTCTGTGTGGTGATACATTTCTTTTGTCAGAAACATTTGTTTTGAGTCTCAGGTTCGTTTTTTATTCTTTTAAAAGCATCTTTCAAAGAACAGAGGTCCACAGCATGGTAAGAATTGAGAATTCCAAAATTAAAACCACAAAGATGAGACACAAGAACTGGAACTCTTTTACTTGACAGCTCGGGTCAGTTGTACCAAAAGACAGTCCAACTCAGCAACCAGATAGCCAAAATATTGCTCATTGTAGAAATATAATACTAATCTTGAATTGGTCCTGAGATTCACAGCTCCAACTGAGTTACACGCTTCACGCTTCATTATTTTGGGACTTAATTCAAGACACTCAGCTGCACTACCACATAGAAATCATATAAAAACCAAATGATGTTAGAAAATTCTAATGTCAAGTTGCACATAGATGCAAATGCACTCTCTGCGTTTCGGGAGAGAAAGGCTAGAAAACACATCATGCATATATGTGATCATATGAAAGTAAACTACATTAAGAAATAAAAATAAAAACCGTGAAATCATCCTCAGGAGATAAAATATTAGAATTTACTTTTATTCTCAGTTTTCATAGACACCTAATCTTTTTACTAAGTTAGAAATCTCTTCGCATAACAACAGAATTAGGATGTCACATTCTTTTAGAAACATGTTAGCACCTTCATAGATACGTTATCCCATCACACTAGAGCTATAATTTTTAACTAAATATATTTTAAAGATTTCTAAACATTTGAAACTTGAGAAATTATATATAAGTACTTTTCCAGAGTCTGGTAAAAGAAATTTAGAATCACAAATTGAAGAATAACATTAGTAGGACCAGAATGAGAAATGACAGAGAGAGAGAGAGAGAAAAGAAAGGAAAAAGAAAGAGAAGGAAAAGAATAAACAGAAGAAAGAGGAGGAAAGGAGGGGGAGGAGAAGAGCACTAAAATTTGTGAAAGTAAGAAAAGAGAGACATGAATTTAACTAAAGAATAATTTAAATACTCATTGCCAGGCATGCTGCTAGAAGCTTACATTTAATATTTCACTTTCCTCATAATCAGCCATTTAATTCAACAGAGCTAGGAAGTAGGTGATGTTATTGCCCTCACCTTCACACTGAGGCAGAGCCTCCTGAGCCTTATTCCTGTGCTCCTTCCACAACACTGGTGACATGGACATGACGGCTTTACTTATTGATCACCATGCTATCCAGGTGGTCCTTTGGGCAGGGTAGAGCACACGCAAGGGAGCCTCGGGAGGTCTTTGCTAGGTCTCAGCAGAAGGGCTCCCTGAGCTCCTGTTGATCCCCAAGACCACATTTCTTCATGGTCGATATGAACTTTTAAGTCTATGTCCTTCAACACCTAGGAGCTCTTTGACAAGCCATGGGAAAATCTGAATTTGGTTCTTTTTATTCATGGCACCCACCAGTGACTTCAAGTTTCCATATATACATTTAATTTCAAAGGGAGGAAGTTACACCAGAGCTCTTTTGGGTGAACATTGACAGGATTTTATGTTTCTCAAGATCCTCAAGGCCCTGGAATATTTCAGTGTTGTGTGACTTATACTTAAGATTTGCCATTCTTAAATACAAGTGTATTTGTGAAACCAGTGTTAGTTTTCAGGCTTCATTGTTGTTAAAAAGTGAAAAATAAAAAGTATACAAAACTTATCAAATAGACTTTCAATTAGTGTAGAATACATTGGGAATTCTACTGTGATCTAATCATCTCTGCAAACCTTCCAAGCCTAGCTAATGCAGATGTTTGAAATCAATCTCTACGTGTCCCTGGTTCTTCCTATGAGGCTTCTTATTTTCAACATTCATACATTACTTGAGTATAGAAGAAAATTCCCTCATTATGGAGAAAAAAAATAAAATATGGACACAAATTGTCAAAGGCTTTGGATACACTCTTCCCCAAAGGCATGGACGGGGCCTCCTGAAACCTGGGTGGAGTCACTGCAGAGCTGAAAACAGCTGTTTCCTTGTTTCTTCCACCCCTTGCCTTTCTGTTCCCCTCTCGCAGTTTCCCCAAGCCTTAAAACAGCTGTTCACTGAAAGAAAACACACACATACGTACACACATACACACACACACACACACACACACAATTTATAAACTTGGAAAAGGAGAGGTTATTTCTTGTAAAGAGTTAAAATCTGCAAGATGGCATCTCGCAGGCTGGGAAGCACAGCCTCCCATAGAGCAGAGACAGGCACCTGGAGAAGGGGTTGGGGCAGGAGCTTTGTTCTGAACGGGATGGATTAACCTACATATTCAACAGGTTACAGGAGAAGCTATGAATATTCATAAAGGTGGTCCTGACACATGTGTGTTGAACACACATGCACAGAACATGCAACTCAAGTTCATTTTTGGGTGGAGATTTAACATCTAAATGTATTACAGTCTAGACCCTAGGCATCAAAAGACGTTTTCAAGGCATGAAGGCAGCCTCTGCAAATGGGTCAGAACCAGTCCATGGTGGGTGGTCTTCCCGTCTGTAAGGAGAAAGTCACTGAAATCAGTCCCTCGTTCAGTGGAAGCTGTAGTTACGGCTTGTGGAACGGGTTAGTCAGTTCTGTGAGCTGGATGGTTTGCAATGGGTTTAATCTCGCTAATTTTGAGGTCAGTGTTTGTTTAGCTGCTAGAGAAAACGAAAAACATGTGGGAGTGAGAACATCACTTATTCCTTAAGGTTAGGGTGTGAGACTTCACCTCGGCCTAGCATGGCCTTAGGTCCTGTTTATAATTTGGTATCTTATTGTGGCAAAGAGTAGCCTGTGCTGTCAATCTTACAATCTTTAACCCAATGCTTGCCAGCTGTTGTTTCTAAACTACAAAAGCCAGGAGTGGATATAACGAGGCCTGTTCGACCTCCCAGTCCTGTCACGGCCAGGAACTCAGTTTTCCATGTTATTTTGGGGCCCTGTTGGCGAGGAGGGATCTGTTCATGCAATGAGGAACTTGGGATTTTAATTTTAGTTTACGAGGCCTTCCATAAGTAATAGCCTAGATGTTGCTACTCCGTATAGTAATTGTGGTATAATTAGAGCATTGTAATTTCCCCACAATCTTAAGCTCAATCAGAAATTGCAGAAACCTGCCACTTGCTGGAAAAGCTATTCAGTGTGCAATAGGAGGCGGTCTAGCGATTTTTAAATCTTCAAAAATAAAAAAGTAAAATATAATACCTATTACCATAACCCTAGAACACTTTAAACTATTTTAAGCAAATTGATTTTGTAAACCCCTCCCATAAAAATACTTAAAAATAAAATTCACTGCACTTAAAACCTTAGCGTGAGTAAAAAGGAGCCCCTGGGACGTCCTGGAGACAGCTGAAAGTGGGCGTTTGTTTAATCCAGGTAAGGTGACAAGGATGGAGATGACACCTGAGCTGAGATTCCAAGTCCAGCTAGGTGAGGAAGTGCATGTGTGTGTGTGTGTGTGTGTGTGTGTACATGTGTGCATGTGAATATGGCATGGTGTGTGTATGTGTATGGTGTGGTGTGTGTGCTATGTATATTTGTGCATAGCGTGTGTACGTGAATATGGCATGAGGGGTGTGTGTGTGTGTGGTGTGGTCTGTGTGGTATATATGTGTTTTTGTGTATGTTTGCATAGTATGTGTATGTGATAATGGCATGGTGTGCGTGTGTTGTGTGTGTATAATCTGTGAGTATTCTGTGTGCATAGCGTGTTTGTGTTCTGTTTTGTGTGCATCTTTGTATACAGGTGTCTGTGCATGTGTGTGAGGTATGTGAAGTGGAGGGCGGGGTCAAGGAAGGGGGAGGGTAGGGGGAAGGTCCCATAAGTGCCAAGTCAGGAGCCAAAAGTCTCAGCCTATTTCCATATAAATAAGAAGAAAGTAACTAGAAATATAACAGTAGTAGTTAATAGCTATTCATAGGTGATCTTAGCAATTCTTTTACTAATGCCTCTCAGGTTGGAAGTGTGAACCTGGGAGACATTGTGAAATGAATAATCCTAAGGCTTTAAGCTTCTGTCACTCTCATGTAAGGATCATTCCCCTACAGGGGAGGGGAGAAGAAGGTGTTTTGCAGAGAGAACAGTGAGGCACAGGCACCTTCGGAGTCACAGTTCCACAAGGGGAGTTACAGAAATCTCTCATCAGCGGCAAAACTCTTATCCCCAGGCAGCCGAGAAGTGATTTTAAGGCTTTAGTAGAAACACATGACCATTCCAGAAACTCATTTCTGAATGTTTCTAGAAAAAAAAAATTCTAAAATAATTTATTTTTCCTGGTTTTAATAGAAAGCATTATTTCCTACTACAGGTCAGGTAATATTTAAGAGCTATTGTTTGCAATTGCCCTGATTCTCTCAAGAATTATGAAGTGAGGTGCTTCATTCTGCAGGGGGTGGGGTGGGGAAAGCAGGCTCACACAATGAACCTTAAAAATTGTGTCCAAAGTCCCGTTTGCCCCTTCCCTTGCTGTCTTTTCAGATGGCACCTTCCCAGTGAGTTCAGCCTGGGCCACAGCCAGGGCTTGATGCACCACCCACTCCTCTGAGGTAGCCACCATGTACCCTTCCTCCTCGTCCCAGCTGGGTACAAACAGCTCTGTGAATGACTGTACTGAGTTGGCTGTGCATTTATGGCTGAGCCCATAACGCATACTCTCTTGTCTCTGAACAGCTGTTAAAATTCTTCATTCTCATTATGTTCAAGATGAGAAAATGAACCTTAGTGATATTCAGATATAGAATTTTGGATTGGCTTCTTGATTTAATCACTAAAAACACTGATAATTTTTCTTAGAGAAATGTCTCTCAAATAGCTGTCTACAAATGGCAATGAGCAAAAGAGGAACTTCTGATGTTTTAGGAACTCCGAGATAAAACATGTTCAGTCAGTGAGATCTAGAGTTGTCTAGCTTCATAGTTGTAATGAATACAGGAAGCTCTGAGAGTCTTAACAGTCGTGCAAATGTTTATATAGAAGTACCATTATTGGCCGGGCGCGGTGGCTCAAGCCTGTAATCCCAGCACTTTGGGAGGCCAAGGTGGGTGGATCACAAGGTCAAGAGATGGAGACCATCCTGGTCAACATGGTGAAACCCCGTCTCTACAAAAAATACAAAAAAAATTAGCTGGGCATGGTGGCGCGTGCCTGTAATTCCAGCTACTCAGGAGGCTGAGGCAGAATTGCCTGAACCCAGGAGGCAGAGGTTGTGGTGAGCCGAGATCGCGCCATTGCACCCCAGCCTGGGTAACAAGAGTGAAATTCCGTCTCAAAAAAAAAAAAGAAGTACTATTATTATAAGACAATGAGAAATAGTAGACAAAAGACATTCAAGTATGCTGTGGCCATCTGATGTGTGGAGCTCTTCATCAATATCATGTCATTTGCGGCTCACACGGCCCTGCTAGGTAATATTATTGGCCCCACCTCACAGATTAGGAAGATGAAGTTCCTAAGGGCTAAATTGCTCATGCAGACAAAGTAAATAAATCACTTATACAGGCATTTGCATGACTAAGAATTGCTGCTGTCTTTTTTCCGTATGTCACTTTCTCGAATGTGTTCTAATAAAATTATTCTAAAGCAGAATAAATAAATAAATAATCACAGCAGCAGGAATTTGAAAGAGATCTACCGTTTCCAAAGCCCATGGCAACACTCTTACTTATGAAGTCTTAAGCACCCGAGATCCCAGCTGTGCCTTCACCATTTAGGTTCACATAAACCCAGCAACGTGGGACACTATCCATCTACACAAGTCAGCAATTGGCTGTACTGGACAGCAAGTCCACAGCAGTGGCACATACCACGTAAAGTTTATTATTCTCTCATGCGAAAGAGTTTCAGGGTTAGGCATCAACACATCTGTGACAACTCCATAGCCTTCAAGGATCCAGGCTCCAAAATCACTCTTGTGCCGTTTTTCAAAAGTGATCCTCATCTCTGTGTTCTGAGGTGGCTGTAGGGGCCAGAGCTATGACAAGTTTTGTGGACTTGGATGAAAGGGGAAGAAGAAAGTCATCATTTCCTCCCTTCAAAGGAAACTTCCCAGATTCTGTACACCATTCTTTTCATGTCTCCATGTTAGAACTTGATTACGTGGTCATACCTAGTGACAGGGGAAGCTTTGCCAACCCGAATGGAAGAGGGATGAGATAAGACACATACTGCCTGTTTCCATCAGCATTATGAGCTGTGATTCTCAAGCGGGACTACCCTTAAGAAAGAGGTATTCTAGAATAGCTTCTCAGGTAGTTTTCCTATGCCTCCCTACCTCCTTGGCGAGTAAAGAAATTCTATATTCATATAATAAAAATAAGTACTTCAAACTCTTGTTTGTGAAAGTATTTGTGTATTTACCCTGAGTTAATATTACTGAAGTAATCTTAATGAATGTTATAGTTTAATTTGTGAAAATTCATATTGATCCAAACAACTGAAGACAACAAGAGTTGTTTGGCAAAGGCTCTGGTTTTGTTATTTTTTTTGAGATGGAGTCTCACTCTCTCACCCAGCCTGGAGTGCAATGCCACAGTCTCGGCTCACTGCAACCTCTGCCTCCCGGGTTCAAATGGTTCTCCTGCCTCAGCCTCCTGAGTAGCTGAGACTACAGGCATATGCCACCACACTTGGCTAATTTCTGTATTTTTAATAGAGACAGGGTTTCACTGTTAGCCAGGCTGGTCTCAAACTCCCACTGTGCCTGGCTGGCAAAGGCTTTTAAAGTGTCTGAGTTGAAGCATATGTGATCTTCCCAACCTCACCTTTAAACTAGAATTTAAGTATACCCACTAACGAAAATGGTAAATAGGTTGACTGCAGTGGCTCATGCCTGTATTCCCAGAACTTTGGGAGGCCAAGGGGAGTGGATCACCTGAGGTCAGGAATTTGAGACCAGCCTAGCCAACATAGAGAATTTTTGAATTTTAGAAAGACAATAGGGTACTTGTACAATATTATATAGCATATTTAGCAGTGTCTAGGGTACATCCTTTCATCAAACACATTAATATTTCTCATATTCATAAGTGAAACAAATCAAGGATATGACTTATCTCACATTACTCTCACAAAAATTCAGCTCAAGTTTTGCTGACCACAGGAATCATAAAAATTTCTATAAGTTCAGAACTTTTTGGGTTTCTTAATTTCATGTAAGAGATTGTGGATCTGTAATCAGTGGAGAGAAGGATGTGGGGAAGGAGAAACTCCCGTATGATGTGTAACATGCTGGCTGGTCAACCATCTCCAAGGGAAAAGTACTGGACATAGGAATACCCTCTTATTCAACTGTTCTTCCCAAGAGAGAATAAATGGTGTATGCATCCACAAAGACACTTGTTTTAGCATTGTCTTTGCGTATTGGTGGAATGCTACAATAAAGTACCATAGATTGGGAGACTTAAACAACAAACATTTATTTCTTACAGTTCTAGAAACTAGGAAGTCCAAGATCAAGGTGGAAACCAGGAAGATTGGTTTTGAGGCCTCACCTCTTGTCTTGGCAGCCACTATCTTGATGTGTGCTCACATGACCTCTGCTTCATTCAAGGGCGAGAGCTGGAGAGGCAGAGCATGTGCTCTGTGTAGGTATGATTAGTTGGATACCTACCCTACGCCTGACACTTTTTATATGCCCCCTTATATGCACTCTATGCATACTTTATATGCCCACCGTTTCACTTAAATTTCTTCTTAACCCGATTTAACAAGGAATACTTCTATAGTCAGAGAAGTCAACCTGTCCTGTAGATATCAAACTGGCACTTGAACCTCGCCTGTATAAACCCATCTTTTCTGAGCTAGGATCGAATGAGCCGCCTCTCAGCCTCTGCTTCCTTCAAAACCATCTGGTAAGGATATGAGAGAAAACGTTTCATCCTTAGTAATCAATTATCTACATTTTGAAATATTAATGTGATGCAAAAATAAGATAATTTAAAAAGTGAATGTTTACATTTTATGCGCTATTATGTTTCTTTATTTAGAGGGTAATAAAAACAGCTGCAGTAGGAAGGACAGCAGTAGCAGCAGCAGGTGTAGTACTATTTCCACTGTTACAGGAGTGGGAATAGCAGTCACCGCTGGCCCTTTCTGACGGCTCTCTGCGTGCCAGGCACTATTTAAACACTTTACGTGCAATAACTCATTTATATTCAAAATAACCCCATAAGGCAAGTATTATAACTATCTTTATCTTACAGGTAATAAATCAGAAGCAAAACTTTTAGGTAATTTTCTCTGTTTTATATGTAGAAAATAGTAAAGCAAGAAATATGGTTGGAGGTTATGATGATCTCTCAAGAGTTTTATTTAACAAAAGAATCTAATACGCCAAGAAGAAGCTAAAACTTTCTAGCTAAGAGAGGAAGAGAAAGAATAAAAGTCAGCCTGTTTCTGGGCATAGAGCCTGCCCCTACCTATTTTGGGACTTACATGACATAAAGGATAACTCTGATCTTTATTATTTATATTTGTAAAAGAAGAGGGGGAATGATAAGATGTTTAAACAACTAATTCTTAGAAAAAAGTTTGGCAAAAATGTATAATCATCAGGAGCCTGATTTGGGGACTCGTCACTCTGGTTCCAGAACAAGCACTTCACATCGCTTTGATTGTTTAAGTTACAGAACCACTGAGTTTTGGGATGGGATGTCAGGCATCAAAAGCAAACTAATGCAAATACCCTACTAAAAACTCCCACAGGCAGTTTTAGGGTTAGAATCCACAGTAGGGAAATATTAATTGTACTTCAGTGCATGGGAATTATGCTATAACTGAGGGTCAGATGAAGTAAAAACACGTCCCCAGAAAGTTAACACTTTAGTAAGGAGCGATACATGCCTAAGTAAATACAATACTGAAGAGTCTGTGGGACCCACTGTGTGAGTACAAGCTCGTAGCTTGGGTTAAGTTTATGAGAGAGATAATCACAAATAAATCAGAAACATGGTCGCAGAATTCTTTGTGGCTGAAGACATTAGGACAAGGTGGTGTTTAAGCTCACCTAAGTGAGGAGCTGATGTTAAGAGACAACAAGGAGGGGAAGGATTATGCAGTATACCTTAGAGAGAAGGCCAAATTAAGACAGAGCAAGAAAAGTTCGAGGAAAGGCCATCCATCCGTCTGGGCTGGCATCATAGCAGAGTATATGTGTGTACTTGTGATGGAGAATTCTGTGCAAAAACAAGCAAAGTCACTGGAGGCTTCGAATGCCCTTCATCTTCTAAAAGGCTGTGGGCAGGTATGTAGTACATTCTAATAAAACCTGAAAAAGACAAAGCTTGCTTCTGGCAGGATGGACTAAGACAGTCAACACAAGGCAGTAGGATTCATAAAGAAATGCAGGGAAGAAAAGAAAGGGAATCCGTTGGAATAGCCACAGTCATTGCAGAATCACTAAGAGATTAGGTTGATTATGCATTCTAAAGAATGTGTGTGATGGGTCATATGTTCTAGCAATTTTTTAAGCAGCAGGGCGTTATCTGAAAATGGTAATTCTGTTCCAATGTCTTATGAGGGAAGAGCTCTCCGGAAAAAGTGAGCAAGACAAACAGGACGGGGCAGGTGCTGAGGCTGAAGCATCAGAAAATGTGGGCTTAGGGGGCATCTACCTCGGACATGACGAAGGGCACTCTGCAGGACAGCTGGCCCCAGGGTCAGTCCCACCCAGGAGGTGGCGGGTGGCCTCTGAGCCTTGTGCCAGGCATTGGCCCTGGTTGGAGGAGGAGCTCAAGGTGCTCCCACTGGACTGTGGCCACTTCTCCAGAACTGGGGATACTGAGACCCTGAAAGCAGGAGAGATGAGGGGCAGCTCCAGGACACAGGGCTGAGCAGGGGCCAATGGTCCCATCACAGAACCCTCCCCTCTCCCTACTCTCCCTGCCTTCCACATATAATTTCTTTCTTACAAGTCTTCACCATGTATCTTCATAGAAAATCTGGGGCAAAGCTTTAAAAGCATATAATAATTATTTATAATTATGGCTTTCCATTTCAAATTCAATGTTTATATTGTATTTCTTGACCAACAGCAACTGGTTAAAACTTTCTTTCTCTCTCTCTCTTCTTCCTTACCTCTCTTTTCCTCCTTGTCTTCACTCCTTCCTTCCTCCCTTCCTTCCTTTCATTTTTTTTTCGTTAGGATTTTAGCAGTTAAAGAAAAAAAAAATAAGTTAAATGCTACATTCAGAATCTTGGCAAAAATAGATGGCTATTTAAGCACTCGAAACTAGCAATGTGCAATGAGCCATTCCATGTTAGTAAGTTGAATGTGGTATCATGCACCTGAAGATTTTGTTCCTTCTATTTGCATCCATGGCAAATAGAAGAAATGAAAAGCTTCTATGTGTACAGCTTCAAATTTAAGAAAACTAGCCCAAGAGTGACTTGAATACAAGCACCGTGCCATGACAGTTGATACGCATAGAGCTAGTGAGTGACTAACGGGTAGTCAGTGTAGACAGTGTGGATCCAGGGGACAAAGGGAGGAGCCGTGTCCCAGGCAGGACACAACAGGATGGCTCAGGATTCCATCACGATGCTCAGAACAGCAGGCAATTTCAAAAGTGTTAATTCTTTATTTCTGGAGTTTTCTATTTAATATTTTCAGACTGTGTTTGGCCGGGAGTAACGGAGACCCTGGAAAGTGAAACTGTAGGTGGGTGGGGGGGACTACTGAATCTTGAAGCACTCTTTGTCTTCCAGAATAATCATGATGCACCAAGCCTTCTCTCACCTTTCACCAGTGACATTGGCATCTAGTTATATAGCAGAATATGCTGAAGAGATGCTTTTTCTCTTAACTGCTTCCAAATGATTGCAGTAATTTGCCCAATTGAAAAGGGGGAGGGTTATGTGGAAGCTTCGAATGCTCCTTCCCCAGACACGCTCTTCCATCCTACAGGTGTTCTGGAAGCCCCAGAGAGCAGCCATGAGTTAGGTCGCCTCTGGCCTGATGATTCCACTTCCTCAGAGAAGCATAGGGAGTTTTGATGTCTTGAATCATGTCTGGAGAATTTTGTTCTTTAAATGAGGAGCAGAAGCCATTTTAGCTTGCAGGGAACAGTGTTCTATCTTTTGAAAGTGGGGAAATGGTGTGTCCCCCATCTAACTACACACTGCCAGCAACAAGGCAGGTCACACCTGCTTCAAAGAGAACAAAGACAGCAAGTTCTAGAAGTGACAAGTGGCTCTATCCTCCCCCACTTTACCCCTACCTCTCCTGGAATACATAACAGGATATTGGGCACTTTCCATCACAAGGTGGCCTCCTTCCCAGGTCCTCTTCCTATCCACACCCTGGGTGGTCAAGGTAGAATTACTAGCGAAAGGGTGGAGCTGGGGGTGGGGGCGTGGGGCTGGGGGGGAGCGTGGGGCTGGGGAGGCTTGGAGCTGAGCGGGTGTGGGGCTGGGGGGCGTGGGGCTGGAGGGGGATAGGACACCTCTCTGGTCAGGTGACTCACCCAGGCAGTGAAGATGTAGTTCGACGAAGCTGCAAGAAGTGCCGGGGGGTGGAATAAACCCTCCTCTATCACCACAGGGCTGGATGTGGTCTATTCCCTGGATGTCTCTGGAGTTTAGCTGCCTCATTTTCAAAATGGGAATTAAAAACCTTCCCACGTTACCTTACAGAGTAGTTTAAGGTCAAGGGCATGGCATAATTTTGTATCGAGTACCAAGTTCTAGAATGTGTACGGTATTTCCATTGGGTTACTTTTAAAACGTGGACACGGGGTTCAAGGCTGTGCTGTAGTTGAGGCATGTCGGTTTGCTAGATCCATGGATTAACAGTTATTGGTGGGAAAGCCCAGGCAACTGCTACAGCTGTGCAGAATAGGCTTCTACTAGAACTCAGAATGCAGCCGGCCCTGGCCTCACGACACCCCCTTTCTTTGTGCAGAGTGGCAGCTTGGGTTCTGTTCAGAGCAGAACATCCTGTGACACTGCCCACGGTCCTTACACTGTCTGCTTCCTCACAGGCTCTCAACCTCAAAAGCTATAAGCACAAACCTCTCATGGCACATGCTCACGATGGTTTCATCTTGAAAATCTTTAGTTGGCTTTTTATTTAAATCACAGTATTATAACTACTTCCTGTAGGCTCAAGTGATCTTCCCATTGCCATTAGCACTGTCTTCCTAGGACAAAGTTCTGAGCAGGACCCTGCCCTTCGGTGGCTCCTGTCTGTGTCTGTTTACCTCCTACACCTGCCGTCCTGCTCTTGAATTCCCAGCAAGATTAGGCTGCGTTCAGCTCCGTTCTCGCTCCTGGGCGCCCTCTCCTTCCTGCTTGTTGGTCTCTGGCATCAGAGACACGCCCTTTCTCAGTCCTGCAACATCTGCCTATCCAAACATTGTTTATACTTCAAAATCCAGTGCAGACACTGCCACTTTAGTGCTCAGCTCATATGATGTCTCCTCCAGGACTCATATAGATACACTCTGACAGTCATCCACTACCCTGTCTCTCACACACACACACACACACACACACACACTCAGGGAGAGTTAAACCCTTCTTTCTTCTGTGAAGTGATTTCTGCATTTGCTCCATGTACTGTGTCATGATTTATTCTCTTTATGTTTCCATCTCCCACCCTAGTTTTTGATTTTTAAAATTTTCTTTTCTTTTTCAGAGCTTTTGTGTGTTGTATCTTTGAACTCTGATCACCTGAAATGCCTGAAACAAAAACACATTCATCAAATGCTGGGGAAACAGAATTTAATTAAAACAATAGGAGAAAATTAAAACAATCAATAAATGCTTCTCTAGCTCCTCTAAGAAGCTAATCAGAATTTCATAAACTACGAATATATCACTTATTATTATTCCTAGCCTCTCAGAAGCCATGATATGAGATTTAGTCAGTCGATGATCTACCCTTTGCCTGCCCCATCAGCCTAGACTGTGCAAGCTGGCAGATGCACAGGCACTGAGCACTTGCCGTGGGCACTAACATCTCCAATTGGTTTTGATGCCAAGATAACAGCAACAGGTAGTTCCTGAATAAGCCTTGGGGATCAAGTGCCTACCAGCTATATGCCCTAAACCCAGTGAGAGCTTTCTGTCCATGTAGCTATCTTCCTTGACTCTTTCCACTGAGGTAGAAGCTGAGCCGAGGCCTTAGCCTGGATATCTGCTCAAGGTATGGGGAAAATTTTATTCATTTTCCCATATACTGGTGATCTTGTTCCAGAGAGAATGGCCTGCTAAAACCCCAGCTTAGCCCGCACCTGACTCAGATCAGCTCCAGACGACCCAGACAGTGACTCCCGCTGGTAAGCCTCCCACACGAGGACATCATGTCTTCAAATTCCCAAGTTTTTTAGACAATAATGTTCAGTCTAGACCACGTCCTGGGACAAAAGCCTGACTTACTTTTGGGCAGGTACCCTGCTGCAATTCCAAATTGTCCTGATGTTCTTTCTTCTGTTTAAGACTCACTGTTAGAATATCAACATCCCTCAGAGCTAAAGACACAGATTGTGAAGTAAGATATAGGTCTTGTGTCAGTTTGCTGAGGATGATGTTTTCCAGATTCATCCATGTCCCTACAAACGACACGAACTCATCATTTCTGATTGCTGCATAATATTCCATGGTGTATATGTGCCACATTTTTCCAATCCAGTCTATTATCAATGGGCATTTGGGTTGATTCCAGGTCTTTGCTATTGTAAACAGTGCTGCAAAGAACATTCGTGTACATGTGTCCTCACTCATAGGTGGGTGATGAAAAATGAGAACACATGGACACAGAAAGGGGAGTACTAAACACTGGGGTCTATTGGGGGGAAAAGGGGAGGGCCAGTGGGAAGGGGAGGTGGGGAGGGATAGCCTGGGGAGAAATGCCAAATATGGGTGAAGGGGAGAAGAAAAGCAAAGCACACTGCCATGTGTGTACCTACGCAACTGTCTTGCATGCTCTGCTCATGTACCCCAAAACCTATAATCCAATAAAAAATTTAAAAAAAAAAAAAAAAAAGATATAGGTCTTGAGCTGAAAGGACGTTCTGAGTCGCTGCCGAAGTGACTGAGAAGAATGGAACAATAGAACACATGATAAAACAGATATAAGTGCGGGTTTAGAAAAGAAAGGGGTGAGCGGAAGCCAAGGGGCCAAGGGATCGTGGAAGTCTTGTTGGAGGAAGCCTCTTAAGGCCACAGATCAGGCATCCCAGAAGCAAATTCTTTCAAAAGGACCAAGCATGCAGTGTGTCTAACGGGCCTGATTTATGGAAATGGAAAGTCCACAAGAGTCCAGAGTCTCTATTGAACCAATGAGCAGTTTCTCAATGCAGAAGGACCTCAGATCAATGAAACAAAGCCAAACACATTTGCAAGTCAACTACATTATTCTGAGGTCCACCCTCGGACTTCGGGCGGCCGTTTGGAATGCCCCATCTGCCAAAAGGAAAAGAAGACACATGTCACCAGAAGAAATGGTCTGACAAGGAGAGAAAGGAAGGGTGGCTATGGCACACAGATGTGTGAGCACACATCATAGCACAAGCGGTATGTAGACCATTTTTAAGAAATTTGAATAATGGCCAAGATAATTCAGAATGCTCTCATAAGAAATATGAAGTCAACAGAGGTTTCAGAACAGATGACCCGCAAAATGGATATGCTGTTTCAGAAGTAATGCTCCACAAATAGCACGCGTAATGACAGAATTATTCCAGAAAAGGACAGAGAAGACATTCTTTCACTTTCTAAAAGGTTCTGTTCATTTCAGGAGATAAGACTTTTGTAGCTTCTAAGTATATTAATGATTTCAATTTTTTCCTGTTTTTTTGTCTTTGAGACAGAGTCTCACTCTGACACGCAGGCTGGGGTGCAGTGGCACCATCTCAGCTCACTGCAACCTCCATCTCCCAGGTTCAAGAGATTCTCCTGCCTCAGCCTCCTGAGTAGCTCAGACTACAGGCATGTGCCACCACACCCAGCTAATTTTTTGTATTTTTAGTAGAGATGGGGTTTCACCATATTAGCCAGGATAGTCTTGATCTCCTGACCTCAAGATCCACCCACAGCCTCCCAAAGTAATAGGATTACAGGCATGAACCACCACACCCAGCCAACAATTTCACTTCTTTACTGTGAATAACTTTTGTAGTGGAATTTCTCATGTACAGTGATTTCGTATAGGACAGTAGGATAATTCAAATAAAATTATAATTTAAACATGAAAGAGTCAACATCTGTAATATAAATATGTAGTAAATATTCAATATTTATAATACTTAGGGTTTTTTTCTGGCTATTTACGCTTCCAAAGCTTTCTTGCATTTTAATTTCCTAAAGAAAACCTGGATAAATAATTTAAGATAATATTTTAATTCATGAGAAGGGGTGTCAGCAACGAAGGTCTGTCTTGGCGTCATGCTTAGCCCATTTTACTGGTGATTTCCCTTCTTCACCTACAAATGTGAGTTAATGTTTGATGTGTGCTAGGAGGTATGCTTTTGCTCCTCTCTTTTCTCGCTGATTCTTCTAAAACATGTATTCAGTGTCATTGAATCAAATTATCTAACTCAAATCTGCTGACAAGAGATTTCCTATATTAACTGTAAAATAAGTTAAAAACATGTAAAGGTAAAGAACTCCGGGGTCCAGAAAATTTCAGAATAGGAAGGTGAAATCTTAAGTGAGGCGGCAGCTTTCGCTTTTAAACTGAGCTCCGGTATTAAAGGGACGTACCTCCCCCAAGTGTATGTGTGTGAAATGCCATTTGGAGGCCACTAGGAGGTCGAGCTGTCATCAGCTGAGAAAGGCTTCTCTGCAGCTCTACTCCAAAGGGAAAAGCACCAAGGTCGAGCTCTCACCCCTGTCTCCTCATTAAGGGATGGAAAGTGTACGCTTCCCCTTCTTCTTTTGGAGAGCAGAGCTACACCCTGAAAGGCCAGAAAGGGGGTTCTGAAGCTGCTTGTTTATAAACGCACTATTATCTCAAAAAGAAATTACAATACAAAAGTAATGGTACCACAGTACAATTACACGCATTTAAGGAAGTAACCCAAATGTAAGTTCTATATGCTTAGTAGCATCTGTTCTATATGCTGAGACATTATCAGACTTCTTAGTAATCATTCTGACACGTTTGCTGTGCTTGAGAGAATGATTCTTATTTCTGTTTCAACCTATCCTCAAACAAACCCTTAAAATTATTTTTAATGGGAAATTGTGTTGTTAGGTATATGAAAAATTTATAGCATCAGATAGACCTGTATTCTAATTTTGTGTGCCCAGTATAAGCCACACAAAAGCAATGGAGTTGTCCTTACTGTTTGTCAGACCTTGGGTACGGGGAGTTTAGTAATAAAGACACAAAATGCCTGCCCTCAAGAGCTTACAGTAAACCAAGATAGACAGTTAGATGTGACAGCAACAGGGGCAACTAATACTAAAAGAGAGGGATCATGCCTAGTTCATTGAGGTTTTTTTTTTAGTTGCATTTTAGGTTTTGGGGCACATGCAAAGAACATGCAAGATTGTTGCATAGGTACACACATGGAAGTGTGATTTGCTGCCTTCCTCCCCATCACCTATATCTGGCATTTCTCCCCATGCTATCTCTCCCCAGCTCCCCACCCCCTGCTGTCCCTCCCAACAAACCCCAGGGTGTGATGCTCCCCTCCCTGTGTCCATGTGTTCTCATTGTTCAACACCCACCTATGAGTGAGAACATGCAGTGTTTGATTTTCAGTTCTTATGTCAGTTTGCTGAGAATGATGGTTTCCAGGTTTATCCATGTCTCTACAAAGGACACGAACTCATCATTTTTTATGGCTGCATAGTATTCCATGGTGTATATGTGCCACATTTTCCCAATCCAGTCTATCATCAATGGGCATTTGGGTTGGTTCCAGGTCTTTGCTATTGTAAACAGTGCTGCAATGAACATTCGTGTGCATGTGTCCTTATAGTAGAACAATTTATAATCCTTTGGATATATACCCAGTAATGGGATTGCTGGGTCAAATGGAATTTCTATTTCTAGGTCCTTGAGGTTTAAGTAAAAGAAGTGTCTGGCTGTGTCTGTCAGGATTCAATAAAAAAAAAAAAGAGAACTATTCTAGGCATTTCAAGCAGGAAAAAAGATGATAAGTGATTTGGGTGCTTACATAGCAACTGCGAAGTGTGAAGAAATAAAAGTCAAGGTGACCACTACCCTGATTTACAGGTTACTGACACACTGAAGTGTAGAGGGTCTGAATTGCACCCACTGTTCAGAGGTCTAGAAACAGCTGGAAGCTTCTAGTTTCAAGTTCCTCTGTAGATCTGAGTGGAGGATTGGCAGAGAATGAATGGCTTCTGCCCCCTCTGCCCTCCAGAACTCAGGGAATCAAATCCCATGGCCAGACCAGTACATAGATTTTACCCAGCATCCCTGAGGAGGGAAGATAATTTGCCTCCTGATGTTCTAACTTGCTGAACTTCAGGGAGAATTCTACAGCCCAAGTAGGAAAGATGGCCTGTCAGTCACTCGGTGGCCTGGAGCCTTGGGTTGTGCACATGTGGACATATAAAAGTGTGTTTTAGAGGAAGAAAAAGGCACATTTGGGTACTTGGAGACAGAAAACAGTCCATAGCAAAAATAGCTAATTTTCTTTTTTTTTTAAATGGAGTCTCGCTCTGTCGCCCAGGCTGGAGTACAGTGGCAGAATCTTGCCTCACTGAAACCTCCACCTCCTGGGTTCAATCTGATTCTCCTGTCTCAGCCTTCCAAGTAGCTGGGATTACAGGTACATGTCACCACATCTGGCTGATTTTTTTTTTTTTTTTAATTTTTAGTAGAGACAGGGTTTCACCATGTTGGCCAGGCTGGTCTCAAACTCCTGACCTCAGGTGAGCCACCCACCTCGGCCTCCCAAAGTGCTAGGATTAACAAGTGTGAGCCACCATGACTGGCCAAATTTCTACCAAAATCAACTGTTCTTACTTATTTAAGATGAGGGGTACACATGCAGGTTTGTAATGTAGGTGAACTTGTGTCATGGGGGTTTGTTGTGCAGAGTATTTTGTCATCCAGATATTAACCCGAGCACTCTAGTTATTGTTCCTAATCCTCTTCCTCCTCCCAATCCCCACCCCCAAGTAGGCCCCCGTGTCTGCTCTTCCCCTCTATGTGTCCATGTGTTCTGATCATTGAGCTCCCACTTGTAACTGAAAACGTGGTATTTTTCTGTTCCTGTGTTAGTTTATTAAGGGTAATGGCCCCCAGCTCCAACCATGTTCCCGCAGAGAACATGATCTCATTCTTTTTTATAGCTGCGTAGTATGATATGGCACATATGTATCATGTTTTCTTTATCCAGTTTATCACTGAGGTGCATTCAGGTTGATTTTATGTCTTTGCTATTGTGAATAGTGCTGCAATGAACATACATGTGCATGTGTCTTTATGAAAGGATGATTTCTATTCCTTTGGGTATCCACCCAGTAATTTCTAAAGAAACATATAATATGAAGAACAGCATTGAGCACACAGGCAAGATGTCTCCCATGGAAGGTGAGCCAGGGGATGTGTGTGCCTTGGTAAGGGCTGTTAGATGTGCCTCTTCCATGGAATGTTTCTCTGTTCCTGTGTGTTCTCACAGTGGAGACCAAATATGGGCATTACTTTTAGAGTAGCTGAGGGGGTGGCCGGTAGGGGCTCAAATAAGTTGGTAGAAAAGGGGTTGTGACAGGAAGAAGAGTAAATTCATTTGCAGAGGAAATAAAATGTATGTGTGTGTGCATGCATGTGTTTGTCTCTGCACACCTGTGCATGTGTGTTTCTGTGTGCTGCAAGGCGTGAGTAAGAGGTAAGGAACTGGGCTGAAAGCGTGGACTCTGTTATGCTGTTGACTTTGAATTTCTTGGCATTGTAGCTTGGATGCAGAGATTGCTTACACGGGGCAATCCTTGCTCTGAAGACATTGCTGGTGATTATGCTTTGAGGAATCAATAGAGTCCTGTGTTCTGAGATTTTAGCCTAGAATAGAATGTCTCTTGAAATCTTGTATGAACAGAAGAAGTAGCCAGTCGGAAAAGTAGAGAGCTCCTTGTTAGCCAGGCCCATCCAGAATTTAGAAGCAAAGAAACAGTCTCTATCATTTCTTATGAAACACACATTTCTTGGCTCCCAAATTTGGTGAAAATGAACTCGTTCTATGATTCCACTGCATAAGAATTATTTCTTTTTCTTAAAATGTGACTTAGCTATTACAGGACATGTATGAAAATGTTTACAAAGGATTGCTCCTCTGCAGAAATCCCCAGGTAATAAAAAAAGAAATATTAATGAATAATTTTAATTAATTTAGTTAAACCATAAGTTTAATCCACGTAAATAATTATGCTAGGTGTTGTGTAAGTAAAAACAAATGAAAGATAAAATTTCTGTCACTAAAAAGACTCTACTACTTAGTGAGATAAAAATGCAAATACCGAAAGTGTGCTGCGGTATGTGATCAGTTTCAAAAGAGTTGCACTGAAGGATAAAGAAGGCAAGGCTCACATTTGGATCTCCATCTGGCAGATGCAGGAACGGAGGATCCAATTGGCATATCTGAATGATGTGCCCAAATGCATTCAGCCAAGGAGTGAAGGTCTGGGAAGCACACACTCCACATCCACTTTGCTTTCAACTGTACCAAGGAGGGAGTTGTCAGCACTTAGATTAGAAATTCAGATTGCTGTCAGATTGCTGAAGGCTTGGATGAGGAGAAAATAAAATGAAGATAGATTCCATAGGCTAATGAAGGTTTATTTTCAGACTCAGAATGGCATCATTTAAATGGTATTTTTTAAAAGTTTGAGCGGATAACAAGATGCAGGACAGATTCAGAAATGTAAAGATTGAAAGCAGGGAGACCACTAAGAGATTATTCACTGAGATTGAGAAGTCCTTGAGGACAATTTTGTGATTGCAGCTCGGTCAAGACTGCAAAATAGTTGCCTTGGCTCTTCTGAGCCTAAAATTTATTTTCTGAATGTTTTAGTCTTCATCCTTGATAGTTAGATTTAGGATACATATGAAATAGGTATTTTCATCTCTATTAAAAAAATCTTTCAAAAGAAAATATGAAAAACTTTTATTATGATGTATACTATTTAGAATTTCATTTCTCTTTTTGGTATATGAGGCAGTTATAGACATAACTATACATGATGAATGAATGGCAACACAATGACTTCATTATTTCTTTACAGTGCAATTATGTATATCACACCTAAAGAAAACTGTAATAACTATCCTTGAAACGTTAGCTTTATTATTCATTTTTACTGGGAAATTATACCATAAAAGTATGCTTTGTAACACCAAGCAAATTAAAAATATTAATAAAGGCCAATTTATACTCGAAGAACATTTTAATATGCTTTCAGGTACATGCCTTATCATTTAATTTCTCATTTTAAATTTAGTAATTGTCCCTATTTCTTTTGTGAGAAAAACAGCAACCTGTATTTTGTATTTCCTCCTAAAAGCATCATATCCTGAGTTTGATTGCCACCACTGACCTTCAAACACCTTCCAGCGCATTATATCCATAAGTTTGTGTTAATAGTTTCACTCCCCTAATTACCTGGATCATTCTATACCATTCCCTATAGGGAAATCTGCTGAAGTTTGGATTTTTAAATACTAATTAAAAAATTCATTAGTGTGTAAATTAATTTCCTCTCTTTGTGTTTTCCTCTCCCTCTTGATAGCCATCAGAGATGGAGAAGCAATCTCGTCATTCCCACACAGAGATCCAGAACTTGCTTTAATTATTCTGCTTGTGGTCCCACATCAGTCAGCATTGCCAGGGAGTAAACTTGAACACAAGGAAATCTCGCTCAGGCAGCTCTTGGGGCCAAGTGAACATTTTATGACTATCCCTTCAACAGTCTAAACATTTCAGCACTGCGTCTTCTCCAGACACATCTGCTGGTGTTTTTTCTCCTGTTCGAAAATACTCTTCTCTGAGGTGTAATGGTGAAGAGCCACACGTTAATCAGGTCAACACAAGCGAGGGAAAGTGGACACTTGAAATAATTAGCAACATAATTCAGGTTCTCCAAAATGATATTCCAGTACTAACACCACAGGAATAATCTCCACAGATGTGGCTACTTTTAGATCAGGCTGCTTGGAGAATTCTTGCCGTAATAGACAGTGGGTAGAAGATAAGCTTCACTTTAATCTCTGATGGACAGTTCACGAAATAATTAGCTTTATATATTTAGCAACTACTTAACACGACTGGAAAAATGTTTGTTGTCAACAGTAACATCAGGGGCCAATTTATTTCTCGTTATTTCTCTTGGGCCCTAGAAAGACTACATCCACCAAAGCAGTGAAAAAGAAGGTTGGCTAGAGTTTTGCATTTTTTTAATTTACAATAAACCATCTATCAACCTAAATAGTAAAGAACCATGTTTGAAAGTTAGTGGAAATTCAGATTATTTTCTGTTTCTGTCACTTATTAAAAGCTGTGTCATCAAATGTTGTTCCTAAAAGTCAGCCATTAAATATTCTTTGAACCAATGATTTGCATTCTCCTACCATAGTAACAATCATATTTGTCACCATTTGTCACCACTAGATTGGAGAAAATGCCTAATTCATATTTATATCCTCAGAGATTTGCACAGCGGCCCGTCATGTTTCAGATTCTCTGTAAACATTTATAGAATGAATGCCAGTGTAAACATATATCAGCCCCCTAAGATCCTGTCAAATATTCTTCCAGAGAAGTGATTCTGTTTCTGAAAATTCAAGAAAAAGACTCAGGATCAGCTCTCCCCACGAAATATCCATGCTTAAAATGGCATTCAAACTGAATGGCACTCAAAACTATGCAACTCTTTAATTTTTCTGCAAAGATTTATTAAGTAATTTACTTCTACATCCAAAAGCATTTACTGAGTATGTAGTTTATGCTAGGTACTGGAGAGAGAACACTGGACAAGATAAACAAACCCCTTCCATCCCCTGGGCTAAATGCCAGTGAAGGAAGTAGACAGTAAGCAAATGAGCATGTCGGTAATGCCATCAGTATATAGGAATCTATCAGTGCAGGTGCTCCTCAACATATGGGTGGAGGGCTACATCCCGATAAACCTGTTGTAAAATGAAAATATGTGTATACCTTGTTTAATTGCATTTTCCTTTGTTGTGCTTCATGGACACTGCGTTGTTTTTTTTTTTTTTTTTAACAAATTGAAGGTTTGTGAAAATCCTGCATTAAGCAAGTCAATTGACAGCATTTTTACAACACTATATGCTCATTTCATGTCTCTGTGTCAGCATTATTTAGCAATAAAATATTTTTAATTAAGATACATACATTAATATTTAGAGGTGATGTACACTTAATAAGCTACAGTATAGAGTAAGCATAACTTTTATATGCACTTCAAAACCAAGTAAGAAAATTGTGGATGACTCATTTTAATACGATATTTCTTTTATTGTGGTGGTCTGGAACCAAACCCAAAATATCTAAGGTGGGCAGGTATCATACGTTAAAAATGTATTTAATACACTCAACCTACCAAACATCACAGTTTTATGTAGCCTAGCTTAAACATGCTCACACCACTTAATTAGCCCACATTTGGGTAAAATCTTTGAATACGTAGCCTATTTCACAGTCAGGTGTTGAATATCTCTTGCAATTCATTGAATTCTGCATATTGTGTGGAAATTGACATGATTTTATACCATTACAAAGTCATAAATCCTAAGTTGAACAATGGTAAGTCAGGAACTGTCTGTGCACGTCAGTCAGTGCTAAGGGTCTGGAAAAACGGAAGCTGAGGGAGGGTCCACGTGGGTGACTAGGTTAACTTCTCTTCCTAGTCCACAGGGGCGTGGTTTCAAAGGCAAAAACTTCCCAGGGCCATGCCTCCATCCACCTCCGCATTTGGGAACCTAGAGTTCTCTGTCTAACTTTCCCGCCCACCGGCTAGGTAAAACGCCAGGTGGGCTTCCTTTGTTCAGAAAGCCCCCCAGAAGCCCTGGAAGGAGGGGCTCCGTTGTGGGCCCAAGCAACCAATCAGGAATCAAAGTCAAAGATCAATCACTCCAGAGGAAGTTTGAAAGAACTGCTCTCATTGGACGAAAAGAACTGCTCTCATTGGACGAAAAGATGAATGGGGTGGGAATAACTCCCTGTACTTTACCTGCCTGGTTTCCCTCTCTGGGATCCCCTCCTACAGCAGCGTGGGAGCTCTCTCTGCTTCTCTCTCTCTCTCTCTCTCTCTCTCTCTCCTCTCTCTCCTTCTCTCTCTCTCTCTCTCCTTCTCTCTCTCTCTCTCTGCTTCTCTCTCTCTCCTTCTCTCTCTCTCTCTCTCTCCCTCTCTCCCTCTCTCTCTCCTTCTCTCTCTCTCTCTGCTTCTCTCTCTCTCCCTCCCTCTCTCCTTCTCTCTCTCTCTGCTTCTCTCTCTCTCCTTCTCTCTCTCTCCTTCTCTCTCTCTCTCTCCCTCTCTCTCTCCTTCTCTCTCTCTCTGCTTCTCTCTCTCTCCCTCTCTCCTTCTCTCTCTCTCTGCTTCTCTCTCTCTCCTTCTCTCTCTGCTTCTCTCTCTCTCTCCCTCTCTCTCTCTTTCTCTCTCTCTGCTTCTCTCTGTCTCTCTCTCTCTCTTTCTCTCTCTCTGCTTCTCTCTGTCTCTCTCTCTGTCTCTCTCTCTGCTTCTCTCTCTCTCTCTTTCTCTCTCTCTGCTTCTCTATGTCTCTCTCTCTGTCTCTCTGCTTCTCTCTCTCTCTGCTTCTCTCTCTCCCTCTTCTTCTCTCTCTCTGCTTCTCTCTCTCTTTCTCTCTCTCTTTCTCTCTCTCTCTGCTTCTCTATGTCTCTCTCTCTGTCTCTCTGCTTCTCTCTCTCTCTGCTTCTCTCTCTCCCTCTTCTTCTCTCTCTCTGCTTCTCTCTTTCTCTCTCTCTCTCTGCTTCTCTGTCTCTCTCTCTGTCTCTCTGCTTCTCTCTCTCTGCTTCTCTCTCTGCTTCTCTCTCTCTCTTCTCTCTTCTCTCTCTCTCCCTCTCTCCTTCTCTCTCTGCTTCTCTCTCTCTCTTTCTCTCTCTCTGCTTCTCTCTCTCTCCTTCTCTCTCTGCTTCTCTCTCTCTCTTTCTCTCTCTCTCTGCTTCTCTCTGTCTCTCTCTCTGTCTCTCTGCTTCTCTCTCTCTCTCTGCTTCTCTCTCTGCTTCTCTCTCTCTCTCTCTCTTCTCTCTTCTCTCTTCTCTCTCTCTCTCTCTCAGGGAGCTGAGTCCCGTCACGCAACCTGGTTACACAAGAGGCAGGGGATGTGATGCTGAAGTTGTAGAGAATGGATGGAACTGTGCCACACTGAAGGAGCACAAGAGAAACTGAGAATCCCAGGAAAAGTAGGTGGAAAGAAGGCGACACAGAAGAGCTGTGCAGTTGAGAAACAGCAAAGCATTGTAAGTGGAAAAGATTCTGGTAGACCCGAGAAAGCAACAGAGACTGAAGCTAACACAATGAATGGGAGGCAGCTTGTTGACAAAATGAGAGACCTAAACTTTATCAATGAAACATGTGTTCAGGATGTGGGCAGCTGCAAATCTCCCTCTGACAGACATGCACATACACACACACATAGTCAAAACTAGCAGCTTCAGAAACAGCCATGCCTTCCCATCACATATAGAGAAACCTGAGGTAGCCAATTCCAGGCTTGTGGCAGCAACATACCAATGTTATAAAGGACTCAGAACTTCTCTTCTCTCTGCTCTGACAGCTGCAATGCTTTGGCTTTTCAAATCCTCGATAACTCACATGGACAAAAATGGTTGCTACGGTCCAAGCATTGAATTCCAACAGCAGTGTACTTCAAGCAAGAGGAAGAGCACCGTCTTTCATGCTTTTATTTGAGTTTTAGGGAACAAAATTCTTTTTAGACTCCACCTGACAC